>NC_140591.1:260324964-260962763 GCF_964204655.1 Triturus cristatus | reverse complement strand
AATATGGCTTTAGAGAGGGACACAGCACGGAGTCTGCTCTCATCAAGGCCAAAGAAGAGATCAGTGTAGCAGTGGATCAGGGAGGTAGGGCAGCTCTGATCCTATTGGATCTTTCTGCTGCATTCGATACGGTCCATCATGGGATTTTGATGGACCGTCTCAGGGACTGTGGGGTATGGGGTAAAGCCTGGGATCTGCTAAAGTATTTTCTATCAGACAGAGGTCAGAATGTATCCCAGGGGAAATTTCAGTCAAAACTCTTTTCACTGCCATGCGGTGTGGCGCAGGGGACTTCATTGAGCCCAACACTCTTTAATGTATATGTCTCATCTCTGGCTCCTGTTATCAGTGCTTATGGGTTTGGGATTACATCTTATGCGGATGACACACAAATTGTGGTGTCTCTACTACCTGGCCAAGAACTAGGAATAGATATTTGTTTTCAGTCCTGCATGGAAGCAGTAGAAAGATGGATGGCAGAAAATTGCCTAAAATTGAACTCGGATAAAACCGAAGTGATGTTGTTTGGGAATGACCCTAATTTTTGGACATCCAACTGGTGGCCGGCCTCTCTGGGATCACTCCCTTCACCCTCTAAAAAGGTGAAAAATCTGGGAGTTCTGTTGGATGAGAAATTGACCCTGGGAGCCCAGGTCAATGTAGTAGTTTCAAAAACAGTGCATGTTCTGAGAACGGTTAAGAAGGTCGTGCGACTTCTTTCGTTGGGGTGCCGGAAAACAGTAGTCACAGATTTGGTTTTATCGAGGCTGGACTACTGCAACAGCTTATATTTGAATATTCAGCAAACTTTTTTGTATAAACTTCAGCTGCTCCAGAATGCCGCAGCCAGACTTCTTACGGGCACATTCAAATTCTCCCCAATCTCAAATGAGATAAAGAAAATTGCACTGGCTCCCGGTGAGAAACCGGGTGCAGTTTAAGTCCCTTTGTATCATTTTTAAAGCTCTGCAAGGGTGGGGACCTGACCATTTAAGACGCCAGTTTCAGTGGTATAGACCGACAAGAACTCTGAGATCATCAGAAGCTAAACTGGTCGTAGTCCCACCCACGAAAAAAAGCCCAGTGAGGTGGCACAAGCTTCTCCTTATGTGCAGCTAAGGCCTGGAATGGTCTTCCATTCCACTTGAGTAACGCCACCAATCTTCTAGCTTTTAGGAGGGGGCTGAAGACCTGGCTTTTTGACAAATAACTCCTTTTTCCTAGCTCCGCTGCACGAGAAGTAACCAGCGCCAGGACACCTCCGGGTAATCGCACGCTTTAGAAATCTCCATAACATAATATAACATAACACTGTTGAACCCATACACCCAGTGAATCAACCACTCACACATCTATACACAGTCACACATCTCCCACCCACCCACACACACACTCAGTCTCCCAGGCAACCAATCAATAACCTATATAGACACTCATTTAGCTACTGACCAACCCATGCAGCAGCTTGCACAACAATAGACAGACTTATACAGACATTCACACAATTTAGTCACTAACCAATGCATTCAGTAAGACACATTTAATCACTCACGTATACAGTCAGTCACCCTATGGTTTGCACGAGTGAAATGTCCAGGTAACTATAACATGGTTCGCCGGGTATCAGATTTTAAGCTCTCCAACGTATCTACATATTAAGGATCTTATACGTGTTAGGATCAATATCAAAACCTTTACCGCTTCACATTTTGTAACTTTTCCCAACACGTGCACAAATTAAACAGTTAAAACGTGAGCACGTGTCAACTGTAAAACGTGACATCTAAATGGGCAGAGCAGCATCTTCCCTCCATAGACTACTCAATAACCAAAAACTATATAAACCACACCCGTTGTTCGATTAGTTTCGTTTTTGCGAGTTATTTACGCGTGTCCATTCTGTGATGCAGGTTCCCTTTTCTAGCGTTGAATTCTTCTTTTGCGACAACAAAACATATTACGGAGTTGTAAGTTGTTTGATTATGGCATAATAGATATTTAAAATACAAAGCTATTTGTGAATATTTGAAGATTTGTATTTAGAAAAAAGTGTTATTGATTCTTTTTGAAATTTTTATGTAACGTCAGCAGGTGGTATTGAGAAACACCCAGAATAGAGGAAACACTATTCCTTTTCTGGCTCCTTTGAGGTTATATACTGTGACTATGTACATTGGAATAATCAGAGTATAACGAACTTCAGAGGTGTTGGTGACCCATCGACGCAAACACTAAAGATTCATATCTAACGTCATCAACTTCTGATTCTTACTGTTTCCCCCCTGGGGTCTTATAGTGTGAGTATGTATACTGTAATATTCACATTCATACTGGCCTAAGTGGAGTTCATGACCCGTCAACGCGAAGAAAAAATATTTTGAAGTCCCAGAGAAAAGAAGCTTTGAACATATTCCCCACTGGAAAAAATGTCATTATTCATCTTGTTTTCTGCTCATCACTTTATTTTCCTTTTCCTTTGGTCTGGCATCAGTGACACTGTGTATTGTAGTACAATGTCATATTTTCAGACAACAAGAGTTGGAGATTTGTCGGCGCCAGGAGTAAACCATCTGAAATGCAGCTTACTAACCTTTATAACTTACTTGATCAGATATTTTTACAGTGAGAATATTTTTCGAAATTGCAGTTCAAAAAAAGTTTGTTTGCATAGATATTTTCTTACTGAATGCCTTTGATAAACCCTACATTTCTTAATTGATATTTTGGTATTTCTCTTTTTCTCTGTTGTGCTTCTTATTCTCGTTCTCCCTATAATATATATAGGAATAGTAGTGTATATATTACTACTATCCTATGTGTTCTTAAAGGAGTACGTGATGTGTTACCGAAGCAGTGAGCGACCTCTAAGCACTACGACAAAATTTTTCCGAGTTCCACAGAATATATATTGTATTTTTTTTTTTTTTGTTGTGATCCTTATTGTTCTTCTCCTGTGGAATACTATAAACTCACTCTGTACATACTGTGAGTTTATAGTTTTCAAAGGGGTTGGAGATCTATCTCTGCGATAAATTTACAATACATACTACAGTTATTTCCGTTGATAACTTAGTACCTCACACTTTGTAATACGGCTAATATTTCATGAAATAGTAGTTGCTAAAAAAAATTGTATACATAGTGCCTCATGTAATGTTTTGAAGAAGCATACATTTCTATGTAATATCACGTCATTTGTGTTTAACTGTTTTTAACTGATTATTGTTGTTCTGACCTGAGATGATGTAGTGTGGGAGTGTTTGTTGTAGCACTTCTTTTCTACTTTATCTAAAAGTAACTGATGCCCTTTTTTTATTAACAAGAATATGGGGCAACACTTTTACAAACTATAGGCGACAAAAAATAAGGGAGGGTGTGGCCACGATTAAGGGATATTTTATGAATTGCGTTTTTATTTGTCACCCCTTTGATATATACAGCTTCAGTTTCCGAAGAAAGTATATTTGTAATTGCTTAATAAAAACTGTTTCAAACCTAGACTGAAATTTTTGCTGCGCAACCACAGTTCTCCGTAAGAAAAGTAAACACCACATTATAAGTGAATAGTGCTCCTGGGAAGTATACCACCTGCAAAATCAATTAAAAGAAAACCGCAACACACTCTGTTATTTTGCCGCCGTGATTTGTACAACCCACGCCAATTATATAAATGGCCCATAAAATATATTGAGTTAATAGTGTTCCTACCCTCCCCGCTACTACTTTGTTTCCCCATACTCCATTGAAGTGTGTCACAAAATGGTTCACAACAGTGAACCGTTTTCAGCCCGTTATGAGCAAACTTGTACTCCGAACACTGTAGCCAATAAAATGTCCATGGTGTTCCTCAGAGGGGGAGGGAATGGCTGCCAACACTTCTACTTTTAATGCTTCACAGCCAATGAACATTAAGCTTGGGAAGGTCCAGCTTGGAACACGTTACCTAATCAGATGTCTCTGATGCTCTGCGGAGGAGGAGGATATGCCTGGCAACAGTTCTTCAATGGTTTACAGTCAATGAACATTAAGCTTGGGAAGGTCCTGCTTGGAACATGTCAGCCAACCATATGTCCCAGCTACTCCGCGGATGGGAAGGAAATGGCTGGCAACACTTCTACTTTCAATGGTTCCCAGCCAATGAACTTTGCGCTCGTTGTTGGAACACCTCAGCCAATTAAACATTAATTTTGTTCCAGACACAGGAACAGAACACGCCCTCCCACATAATATTAAATATCATCTAAGAAAGTGACTCTGTCTGTGATAAAAGTGAATACTGCATTATAACTAAACCTTACTGCACATTATATTAAAGGAAAGCTCCAATACGGCGCATTGTTATTTTCCAAATATAATTTACACAGCCTACTGAACATTGCCGCAATACCGCACATTCACACTACCTGTGATATTTCTCAAAATCTACTGAACGATTGTATACCATTTCAACAAAAGCGCACTTTCTGAACAACAACCTTTCTCCCTGCCAAATTTGGCGTAATTCCGTTCAGCAGTTTGACCTGTAGCCTTCTCTAAACTTTCCTATGGAAAATGCATTGACAAAACACATTTTGGGACTAACCTTTTTTCTCAGCCCCCCCTTGACCAATTACCCCCAATCTTTTAAGATAGGAGCTGATTGAAAAAGAGAAACTTTTTGGAAAATTTTGTAAAGATTCATCAAACAACGCCAAAGTTATAAGCACATGGAGGGCTCCAGGAGACGGACCGAGCAACCCCCCTCCCAACATGAGTGAAGTCTCGGGGCTGTGGGGATCCCAGCTATTATTTTTTAAGAAATGCCCCAAAACCTAGCCCACCCGGGGGCCTCATTAAAATAAAACGTGGGAATCCGCGACCCCAGGGCGAATTGCACCGATCTTTTTTTTTTATGCTTTTTTTGGCCCTGCGGTCTTTCTGGGACCCCCTGAGCAGGCTTAGGGGTCAGGGTGTTTCTACCCTGCCCCCTTCTCTTGTTTTCTACCTTTGATTCTCTGTTTTCTAGCGACTCACTTCTACCGAGCCACAAGATGGCTGTCAACACTTCCTGGTTTGGAGTGTTGGCAGCCAATCACAGTGAAGCTCGTGCACGGGACTTAGGCTCCGCCCAGATATCAAAACTTTTATTTTTCTAATTTCTCAGCAACTACTGAATGGATTTACACCATTCAAAAAAAGGTTGCTTACTGACCCACGCACTACCTTTGTGCCAAATTTGGGGTAATTCCGTTCAGTAGTTTCGGCTCTAGCTTTGCACAAAATTTCCTATGGGAAATTGATTTTTTGACTCTTATTTTTAGAATTTCTCAAAAACTGCTGAACGGATTTACACCATTTAAAAAAAAGGTCACTTTCTGAACCAAGCTCTACCTTTCTGCCAAATTTGACGTAATTCCGTTCAGCAATTCGGGCTGTAGCTCCTTGCAAAATTTCCGATGGAAATTACCATGGGAAAACTCGTTTTGGGACCCCCCTTTTTTCTCAGCCCCTGCTTGACAAATCACCCCCAAACTTTGAAGATAGGAGTTAACCTAAAAAGTGCAAATGTTTGGAAAATGTCATATAGATTCGTCAAATGACGCCAAGGTTATTAGCAAATCAAAAAATGCTTTTCCTATTGAAACTAGGGTGTAACTATAACTACCTACTGACGACCGCCAGTAGGTAATATATATATATTTATATATATATACACACACACATCACAGCTCGGTCATTTCGGTGCTTGAATCAATTGCCCAGATCCAGTCATGTGAGATTGCAGAGATACAGGAGAGGTGTCCCTGGCTGGGATTGGGTACTCCAGATTCTCAGGTGTATAAGTCTCACTTCTGCCATCTGGAGCAAGCGAAGGTTGATGTAGGTGCTTGAAATGAGCAGAATCTTATGTAATGGACTTCCCTGGACAGTGAGCAGTCACGATGTGTCCTTTACTAGTAACAACCCTTAGTGGGTCAGCAGCAAAAGGAGCATCAGACTTGCGTTTCTGTTATTGCTTGACGATAGCTTTGTCTCCTCTTTTGAAAACAGAGCTTCGACCACAGCGGCTCTATCTGCATATGTCTTCATTTTTCATTTGTGAGATGAGTCAGTAGTGTGAAGTTTACCACTGTTAATAGATCTCTCATTGGTCCATTGTGGTAGCTTGGTTTTATGGCGCTCTCATATACTAAGGTGGCAGGGCTTTCACCCTTGGAAGAATGAGGAGTTGATCTGAATGCACGAAGTGTAGACTGAAGAACTGATTTGAGTTCAAGCTTTTCCAGCACAGCAGGCTGAACGGTCTTCTTGAGGGTGCTCATAAATCTCTCAACCACACCATTTGTCTGTGGCCAGAGAGGTTTGCTTTTCTTATGTTTGGCTTTTAATCTTTAAATTCTCTATTATTGAAAGGCGGACCATTGTCAGATTTCAAAATTGGAGGAACACCTGTGTTGCAAAAATACTTTCTAATCTCTCAATGAGTCTGTCATGAGTAGTTAACAACAGATATTCCACAAGGGGAACACATGAATATTCAATACCAAATACTAGTAGATGATATCCGTTGTCAAGGGGTCCAAAGTAATCAATTGCAATCTTCTCCAAAACATGCTTTGGAAGATCAGATATGTTTAACTGATGCAGGTTTTTCTTGGATGACAAGCAGTTGCACAAATTACAAGCCTTTAACTAATTTTCAACTCTTTCATCAAGACGAGGGAACCACACTCGGTCCTGTAGAGCTTGTTTAGTAGCATTCCACGATGTCCCTCATGAGGCAGTTCAATAACTTGTTATCTCAGACTATCGTGCATGACAATTCTCGATGCTCATAAGATGATGCCTTGTGGGGTAACTGAAAGATTTTCCTGAACATTTTTGAATTCCATGTATTCAAGGTCATCATGAAGAGGTCAAGTACGTTTTCACCACGATTGATGTGTAATGTCTTTGAGTATCAGCTAATCTCGGTCAGTGCCTCATGGCAGCAATGATTTGTTCCACTGATATGGCAGCTGGGGTACTGGATTTCACAATGAAGTTAACATAAGCATAAGTCGCTTTAGAAGTAGTGCTATGACACTGTATTTGTACATGGGAGAAGTAGTCAGCAGGGTTTTGATCTTTTCCTGGACGATACACAATTGTATAATCATAGTCCTGCCATCGCAACACCCACCTCTCAATGCGAGGGAGCATTTTGGCTTTAGGATTGCTGAAAATAGTGAGCAATTGGTGATCGATGACAACTGTGAAATGCTTTCCATACGGGAACACATGAAAATGCTCACAAGCCAACACTACAGTGAGGCTTTCTTTTTCAGGTTGTGAGTAGGCATGTTCCGTAGATGACACACCTTGGCTAGCATAAACCAGAATGTGCCTTGGCGCACTGGGATGTCCAGTGTGCTGGACAAGGATGGCACTCAAACCCACTTGCATCAACAACAACCTCCATCTGTAATTTTGGATCAAAGTATGCCATTTCAGTGGCATTCCCAATTTTACGCTCGATTCTCTTGAAGCTATGCTAACATTCACTTGGCCATTAAAATGGTACATTTCTATTCATTAAGTCTCTCAATGGGGCACTTACAGTGGCTAAGTCACATATATACCTTTGAACAATAACTTTGCATAATAAGGAATAGAATAGTTGTGGAAGAGAAGTTGATGAAAAGGCTTGTACTTTGGATCTGGAGTCATTTCTCATCAGAAAAGATTTTGACCAAAGACCTTGAGGTTGGTTTGATGAAACTCACACTTTACTACATTTAAAGTGAGACCTGCATTGGCCAGTATACAGCACACTTGTACAAGAGCTTTAGTATGCTCCTTTGTGTGTCCCCAAAATCTAGTATGTCATCACTGTAAATAAAAGTATTTGTGACTGCTGTATTATGCGATGAATGACATCCTGAAAAAGGTCTGCAGCTGATGACACTCTGAAACATGGCATTTTATATCTAAAGAAACCAGCATGAGTCAAAAAGGTAGTAATGTATCTGCAATTTTCTTCCAGTTCAAGCTGGTGATACCCTTAAATCAAATCAATGCGGGAAAAGACTCTAGTTCCTTGGTGCGGACCTGGATGTCACTCTCTTCCAATCGCCCAGTGCCACTGTCTATAAAAAAAGTTATAGGGCACTCATACACTTTCAGTGTGATCTTGGGTCAGTGTCCAAATTAATTTTGCACTTTCACTTGTCGACCTAGCTTCGACTGGCATTCTTCCTTGCAAGAAGCCAATCCTACATGCGCAAGGTCATCCAGCAGTCAACACTGACATCACACATCCATCTTCCTCAATGTTGTTTGATGATGATGGTGACAAAACGTTTAGACAAGAAATTTGAAGACAATCAGTGCCCTTCAGTTTCTACTTATCTCAACAGTTGTGGTTGCTTGGCCTTGTGGGCTCACATAGAGTGTATCGAATCTGGAATGTTCTGACATCCATTTAGTTTTCTTGAGGTGGCACACTTGATCTTTTCCTTGCTTTGCAAACCGTAACAAAGTGGTTCTCTTTCCTGGCAGGGGCGTAACAATAATCCCTGCAGCACCCGCAGAGCCGGGGGTTTCCGAGCTCGAGGGGGCCCCCTCCGGAACTGTGCACGGTCGGGCCCGAGAGCTCCAGACTGGGTCAGGAGCGTGGCCCAGCCCTGCCAAGCATCATAAGGCATGTCCTGAATCACTACAATAAAAAAGATTGTCACGCATCTCAACAGCATGTTCAGAGCCATCTCTTAAGTGAGAAGGTAAGCGCTGCACCCAGAGCTCTGCTACACCCTTTGTCCAGGGTCGGGTGAACTGTAAGCAGAGGGCACACGTTGGCAGCCTGGCCTGGACACCCAGATTGCAGCACGAACTAGACAGCTCAGACATCGCGGCCCCCAGAGGATGTGCACAGTGGGCTCTGCTGAAAATCGGCAGCAGAACAGACACTGTAAAATGTCAAGTAAGCCAATGCCTGAAACTAAATTCTCTTGTATGCAGAGTATTGGATATCAGAGTTCCCTGACATTCTAATCAGGCACATCAGAGCAGGGGTCACGCATTTTTTATTACATGAGCAAAGTCGCACGTAGATGCCAATAATCTTCTGATGTGCCTGCTTATAAAATCAGGGAATTCCGATATCCAATACTCTGCATACAAGAGAAGGTTCTTGTTTTCATCAACGTTTTGTGGCCTCATTTTACCACAAACTGGAAACATTTCTTTGAAAGTAATAGTTGGAACTGAAAATGAAGGTGCATTGCATGTGGATGAATTTTCTGTTAAGCAACTAAATGGTGGACAAAATGTCTGATTCTAACTTGAAAACCAACATACAAATACAATTGGTAATAATAATAGTTTTGTCAGGAATTAAGACAAACACTTCACAGCTTCCCACCCCCATTCAAAACAGCCGCCCCTACAAAATTGCACAACTTTTTTTAATTGAAATTTTTTTATTTTCATATAAGAAACGTTCCTGAAAAGGCTACTGGCAAATATTCATGGGATGGCCAATGAATTGTGTTCGGTGAAAAGTTAAAGGTCCTTTATCTGCCCACAAAAGAGACTATTCGCCTTAAAAATCTGGAAAAGGCTGTCAGATGAACGCAGGTCACCCAGCCCTAGCAGAACAACCAATGGAGTCAGTACCTGAAAACACAAAGATTCTGCAAAATGTATCTGTAAACTCCAACGGGTGTTTGTGGGGTAGGGAGGAGTGTGTGGATGCAGGGCCGCACTTGCCTTTTGTGGATATTTTTGATCAAATGCACAATACACAGCCTCAAATGTCAGTGGGGCTGTCTCTGCCACTCATCATCATCGGGCCGATAACACCGGGACTGTTCAGTAACCGTGACGTGTGTTAGATACATTCTATAAAGTTCTGCGGCTGTGGCACAAACACACAACAAGCAATTCTGGGCTATCTAGTTTTGAGGGAAACTCCTAGTTGTTTTGATGAAACGTTCAATTTATTTATTGCATCTGAGGGAGAGTCAAAGAGAGTGCCCATGAAATGGACAGGAATTATGCAATAGCTGGGCAGGAGGGGTTAAGGTTTTCAAGATCAGGGGATGAGGGTTATCTTGGTATTGCAAAATATCACTTGTATCGCTCACAACCAGGCCAGCACCATTGGATTCTGCCCATCAATAATAAGTGCAGCAGGTGCTGTGGCACTGGGGCAAAAGCCTGTGATGGGACCACTGTACCCCAATTATTGCTAGATTTTGGTCACTATTTTGTTTAATGTGTTCATTGAAGCGACAAGAAATAATAGAAAAAGGATCAGGCATAGAAATGACTCACAAGCTAGGATCTGTAGTGCACCGTGGAGTGCTTCTGCTTTTTTCTGTCCCTTTAGCTCGGTCTCCCCAATCAACTTTTAAGAGGCAAGATTCATCAGTTTATTTACTTTGTTCATGCAACAAAAGCACCGACTCCTCACCAAAGCACCAGGTCTGAACGGCAGACACACTGGGCATGAGGATACAGACTCAATGGAGGAGGGAGGGGATGGGGAGCCCAGATATAGATGGCGGTGGATGACTTCCAGTATGTGGTGGGAAAGGAGGCCGAAAGTGGAAATGCAGTTATAGGGCTACCCTTATATATTTGACTGCAATGCCTGAAAAAAATCTTAATTATTAACACAACCTGTTTGTTTGTGAATGAGAGATGATAGTGGCGGATTCCAAAAAACAGAAGCACTGGCTTAAAGTCTAATGTCTTGGTCGTGCAAAAAGAACAATTGATGGACAGAATGCAGAAACAATCTCATACATTCACACCAGTACAGAGATCTGGGCCTAAATTTATCTTTTTTTTGCACCCGATGCCATTCCAGTTTGAACCCAGCCATGTGCAAATCAGTCTTGACCCTGTGCCCAATGGGAACAGCCGAGCCTGAACTTTTAGGCCAGGTCCTCCCTGGACTGGAAACAAGCATCCTAGCACCAGTTTCGGGGTTTCACCCCTCTTCAGCCATGATAGCTTGAATCCAGTGGCATGGAGAGCACGGGACCCACGTATGACATTGTTTATGCATTCTGTCCATCAATTGTTCTTTTTGCATTTGTCAGCCCAAAGTTGGTAGGGTACGCCCAGACATGGGTCCCCTGCTCACTTTGCACTGGATTCAGCTAGCCTGGCTGAAGAGGGGTGTTACACCCAAACCGGTCCAGGGAAGACCTGGCTTGGCAGTTCGGTCTGGATTGTTCCCATGTGGCACATGGTCAAGACTGATTTGCATATGGCTGGGTCTGAACTGGGGTGGCGAAGTGAGTTAAAGAACGATAATGGATTCAACCCAAATCTCTGACTGGGGGTGAGTGTCTGAAAAGTGTCAGTGCTCTGTCCATCATCTCCTTGTGCTTGCTTTGTTCGCCCTTAGTCGGCAGGGTATGCCCAGATGTAGGTCCCTTGCTCACTTTGCCACTGGATTCAAGCTAGCCAGCCTGATGAGGGATGTTACCCTGAAACCAACCCCAGGATGCTTGATTCTAGTCCAGGGAAGACCTGGCTTGTCAGTTCGGTCTAGACTGTTCCCATGAGGCACAGGGTCAAGACTGATTTGCATATGGCTGGATCTGAACTGGGGTGGTGAAGTGAGCTAAAGAACGGTGATGGATTCAACCCAGATCTGTAACTAGGGCTGAGTGTCTGAAAATTTCACAGCTCCGTCCATCATCTCCTTGTGTTTGCTTTGTTCACCCTCAGTCGGAGGGGTATGCCCAGACGTGGGTCCCTTGCTCACTTTGTCACAGGATTCAAGCTATCCTAGCTGATGAGGCGTGTTACCCCAAAACCGGTCCCAGGATGCATGATTCTGGTCCAGGGAAGACCTGGTTTGGTAGTTCGGTCTCGACTGATCCCATGAGGCACAGGGTCAAGACTGATTTGCATATGGCTGGGTCGGAACTGGGGTGGCGAAGTGAGCTAAAGAACGTTGATGGATTCAACACAGATCTGTGACCGGGGGTGAGTGTCTAAAATGTTCAAGTGCTCCGTCCATCTCCTTGTGTTTGCTTTGTGCACCCTAAGTTGGTAGGGTATGCCCAGATGTGGGTCCTTTGCTCACTTTGCCACTGGATTCAAGCTATCCGAGCATATGAGGGGTGTTACCCCCAAGCTGGTCCCAGGATGCTTGATTCCAGTCCAGGGAAGACCTGGCTTTGCAATTCGGTCTGGACTGTTCCCATGAGGCACAGGGTCAAGACTGATTTGCATATGGCTGGATATGAACTGGGGTGGTGAAGTGAGCTAAAGAATGATGATGGATTCAACCCAGATCTGTGACGGGGGTGAGTGTCGGAAAAGTTACAGTGCTCCGTCCACCATCTCCTTGTGTTTGTAATGTCTTGGTCGTACCATCCCCTAGCTGTTACAGTCTCAGCCTTGCTATGTTTTTTAGGTCTCACCTAGCATTGCAGTGCGAATGAGCTGCCATCGCTTTGCGAGGCATGCAGTATATACTGTAGCGTAGAAGCTTTGTGGAAGCTCCGGCCACTCTCTGCCTATTGGCTTTTGTCTTAAATGCTGCCTTCCGATTGGTTTGAGACTTGTTAGCCCCTCCTCATTCATCATTTGTATCCTTCCACGGCTAACGGCCCCTTTACTTCTAACAGTATTTTTATTCCCCTGCCTTCCCCCTCCCCTCTCGCAGTCTGTGACTTCTCACACCACACCAGCCCCCCCCACTCCTGTTCGTGCCTTCTTCCTACCCGAACTTTCTATTCAAAAGCAATAGGTCTTGCGTAAATTCGAGTCCTATTGCATTTTCAACGCTTGCTTATAAAGTCCTTTCTCTGACGTATGAGGTGGATTGGATATCCCGGCATGCCTCTGTTTGCCCTTGCGTCTCGCTGTTTTTTTAAAGAGCTTGTTATTTTCAGCACACCTTGCGCGCTTTCAGTTTTACAATGGCAACATGCACACATTACTCGTTATTACAGTCAGCGCGACGGCCACCAAGCTTCATCTTTAACCATGGGGTCCTTTCTGTTTTTCTGCTAGCCCTACTGTATATATTGCTATAATACCCCTATGATATCTGTGTACATCATAACTGCAGCACAGAGACGCTGCATGTTGGCTTATTGCACCACGCATGGCACCACAGCAAGTATGTAGAAACCATTGTAGCCAGCAATACACTGTCTTTCGCCTTTGCACGCCGATGTCTGGGATGCGCAGCCCGCTTCTCACCCATCCCCTCCGCCTTTTCCCAGATGGCCTGATCGCCTCTGACATTCTTGTTTCGTGTTGGTGTATGTGACACTTTGTGTTTCTCTGTGTGCACACATTTGTATCACACACTCTTTATAAGCCACATTTCTGAATATAAAGCGGTAACTTTGCCTGGGGTGCCACTGGCCGTGGCCTCTGGAGGGGTACAGCGCTTTATGGCAGATTCAGCTGAGCCCAGGAAAACTCTGGTGTGGTTAAGGTGGGGGCGACTGTCTTTTCTTAGGGGGCTCCTTTCTCTCTTAGGGGCGACAATAATCTGCTTAATTGAGCCACTGGGAACTCACTCCAAGCCCAGAGAATTAATGGCCCAGATTGACACCAAAAATCCGCCCAGCAGCCCCTCACCCCTTCTACTCAAATCTATCACCCCCTACACATTGACACCATCCCCCATCAGTCTGCTTTAATTTGACGAGCGCCAGGAGCTCGAGTACGGTACTTTGTCTTCCCCAAACACAAGTTCCTTATAGCGCTTAGATGAGCAGAGTGCTTTTAAAGCGCATTTTTCCTGATCTTCGTATCTTGACACACTTGAGCTAAATTTAATGAGGTTATTATTGCAAAGAGGGGTGGGCGGTTACACACATTAATGCCCAGCTGGGGGCATAAATCCAAGTTTATACAGCAGTTCATCGAAGATTGTAGACATTGAAGAAATGTATATTGACTGAAATATGTGTGTAGAAATCTGCCAACTGACCCAAAGCACCCCGTGACAGCAGCCCTTTAGGAGGTCATCCCTGCACCATCCCTGCTGTTACTCCCCCACCTCTTTGAATGTCTTGTCTCTGAGGGTTATGCATATTCTGTGTAATATCGCTTTTTGAACAAGCTCACCTGTGATGACGCAAACTGTGTCTGGAGTCACCACAAAGGCACCTTGTGTCACCACAGGGAAGGAAGTCGGTGTGCCCAGGCCTTTCTCCTATTGTGCGAGTCACAAAGCATCTGTTTGCTTTTGATTTTCCCCTGCCTTCCTTGCACACACCTCTAACTGTAAGACTCGCTCTTCTCTGAACATGCCCAGCCTCATTCTAAAGCCATGGTGTTTCTCTCTGCTTTTCTTTCTCACATGTATTCTGACATCCTTTCTCCCTTGCTGACTCTCTTCCCTTTTCCTATATACTCAGCCTTCCTTTTTCCCTCCCCATTTTGAGCACGGATAAGTAGTCATTCTAGGAAGCAATATTCAAAAGTATGTCACTGACACACCACATATTACCACTACACAACTTCACACCACACCACACAATTCTACAACAAACAATTCCAAACCAACATATCTCTCCCTTCCACTTCCACCAACCATATGTATATCCCTCCCTCACACTCGCTATCTCCTCTCTTTACTGCCTGCTCACACATGCTCACGCATACTAAGCACAGATTCTTTCCAGTACCTTTTCAAGGTTTCTGTCCCTTTCTGCTCCTCTGTCTCGAGTTCCATCACCACTTCGTGCACAAACTACCTATCTCTTTCTATCTTCCTTTCTATCTTATCTGTGAAGCTCTCACTCCTATCTATTCACCATGCCACATATTTCCACTACATAAATATACCACACACCACACAATTCCACCTCACGCAATTCCACAACTAACAATTCCAATACAATCCACATAAATTCACTCCACACCACATACATCTACTCCAAACCAAAACACATGGGTAAAATACATTGTCATTTACAACGCCAATACCTCTAACTCTCCCAAATGTGAGACCAATTGCATTGCAAATGCTTGTTTTTACTGGTGCAACGTGTGTCTGAACTCAGCACATGGTGACACCAGAGCTTGTTACAGACAGTTGTATCCTGGTGACATCCCAGTGTAGCCAGCCTGCTATTTGGGTTATTTTCTTATATTTTTATAATTTAGCCTGGGACGCATGCAACACTCACCAGGCTATGTCCCTTTTGCAGGAAACAACCACATTCCTAACTACATACACCTTCACTCCACTCTTTCATGGTTTCTCAGGACATTCTGAAATTAACATTATTACACAGGCATAGCTACTTTGATTGTGCGATAAAGTTTCTCTCAACGTGTCTCACATAAGGCACTACAAAGTCACACATACGGAGATTTCAGCCATTGAAATGTCACAAATAAGCAACCTGGAACCTTGGCAGCGATGCGAGGGGGGCCCCCTCTATGTACTTTGCAGGGGGGCCCTCTCCAGTTTCGTTACACCACTGTTTCCTGGAGCCTTAGCATATCTGGTCAATGGCAGGGTATTTACCTTCATGTCGAAAGGAAAAACCACATAGAAAAACACAACTTTTTCTTTGGAGACATTATTTTATTGCCTTATACCTTGTATTGTGACTTACTTTTCACACTCAGTGCTGATTCATTTTGGGCTGTTCCAGCCTACATGTTGCTTATCTGTCAGCTCTTTCTTATGCTCTGGCAGCCATGAGAACTCGCTCCAAGCTGATTGTCTCTTTCAGCAATTGTCATCTGAAGGAATCAGAGAGACAGCCATCTATTACTCTAAGACGCATGGCCTCTTTATAATTGTACTCATTGAACTTGCAATGTTTGATGAACGAATCAAGTATTTCTACAAACTCATCCATCGTTTCACCAGCTCGGTATTGGATTGAACTCTGTATTTAACGCCTCTTTGATTTGACAGTACGTCATGTCATAACCTTGTGGTATTTTCTTTATCACTTTCTTTACTCCTTCACCCGCAAATTTGCTTTTTTCAGCTCATCAATAAAATCATCAAGGTCCATTGATTGCCAATGTTTTGCTTTTTGGCCATATTGGAAGGAGGCAGTGGTTTCAAGAAGGCAGCGGTGCCATATTTTTCTCTCTTTTCAGCAGCCATTGAAAAAATGCACTATTTCAACTGCTGCTGATAATCTTTCAGTTGATCCACGTAATTCACCAGCCTCATAAGCACAACCCCCATGCTTCTGCTTGGGTTGCGGCAGCTGATGCTGAGGTCAGATTGCTTTCTTTACTCAGGTTCTGGTAAGCATGATCCTATTCTCTATATGTCTGATTATCACCTCATTGAATTTTTTTCTGTATTTATCTGCTTCTCCTCACAGCGTTCTCTTGCACCTTGCCACTCATTGCAGGTGTGTCTCATGCAACAAAGCCACTTGCACTCCCCGTTGCCTCAAGTACTTGTGCATTTTATGTCGCCTGAAGTCCGACCCCAGCCCTCTAATATTCCAGGGCAGAAAAGACAGTGTCTGCCGTCAATCCGTCATGTGACAATACAAGAAGCGCCTGAGCTGGCTCATCACCGTGAGGGCAGTCCACGCTCTGTACGCCTCCAGCCAAATCCAGGCCGACCGTGGACCCTCATAAAAGTGTGAGGCTCCATTGTGATCAATCTGGAGTTTGGACAGTATGGAATATTGGAGGCCATTATCCCGCGGAGCTTTTCTGACCTTCAGAAAGGAGGCCCTCTTCACTTGCACAGCTGCTGTGAAATCTGGGAAAACTGAGATCTTGCTATTTTCCACAGTGAACGGCCCATCTGAGCGAGCCCCTTGCAGTATGATGTCCCTGTCCCAGTAGTGCAATAACTTGGCCGCAACTGCCCTAGGAGGCCTACCTGGGGCCGGCAGACTTGCCAGAACCCGGTGCAACGCTCCAGTGCAAAGAAGAGAGCCAATAAGTCCATGCCACCTCCAACCTCAGCCATCATTCTAGGTATGAGACCATGTCTCCCTTGTCCTCCTCCTCCGGAAAGCCCACCACTTGAAGGTTCCATATTCAACTGTTTGGACAGCCAGCCGTTGCTGTGCTGCCCTTGGGAGGGGGAGTTTGTGGCTCTGGAATGTTTCTTGTTTCTCTTTTTTTCATTGGTGTTGGCGGATCAGGCACTTCTTGTACTGTCACATTGCAGATCGACGTCAGACACTGTCTCTTCTGTCCTGGAATATTAGACGGATGGGGTCGGACTCCAAGCGACATAACATACACCGATACTTGAGGCCCCCTGCTCACCCTGCGGGAGCGTTGGACACAAATCCTTCGTTGGGACTTAACGGACTCTGAATGGGGCAAAATACTGGCCTCCACAAAAAAAATCTCAAGGAACACTAGACTGACATATGTTCGATACAACTTCGTTCACATGACATATTAGACCCCGCATAGACTCCAGGTGATTTATGGGGGGGAGTTGCATCCCTGCCTAGATGCTGATTTCATTCATATGATTTGGCATTGCCCCTGGCTATTTCCTTTTGCGGCTGCAGTGCTTGGCATTCTGAACTCTGCGCTGGGGCGCTCTCTCCTCTGTACATTGGAGACCTGCCTACTGGGGTTATATCCAAGATCCCCTGCACGTAAAGTGAGCACACATTTTGTTGACCTGGCACTGGTGCTAGCTAAAAAACCTATAGCCCTGTCCTGGAAGACACCTATCAGCCCTAGGATTGGCACCTGGTGATCAAATGTGACCCAGAAATCGAGGGTGGAGGAAAATTCCATGGTTAGGGAGGAGGCGTAGGAAGTGCGGCGACGCCCCATAGTGGACCTGTGGACCGAGGTGTTGGTCGCCTGGTTACACCCTGAGCATGATCTGCTGAGAGACCCTGAGGTTAGTAGTGACCTGTCTGGGAGTGAGGAAGAGGAGGGATCAGTGAATGAAGAGAGAGTGGCAGGATGCTAAATAGAGTGTGATCCTGGGGTCCCCATCCCATCCTTGTTTCCTTGTTTTCCTACTTTGCCGCTCTGAAGGGGAGTGTGTTCAGGGGGAGAGTGTGTACCCCTGTGCCTTGTGTCCGTCCCTGAGCCTGGGGCTGTGAATAGTGTGGCTGGCGGAAGTGGCGCCTGGGTGGACATCTTGGTGGTCCCCTCTCCTCCCTTTGCCCCCCTCCTGCCCAGATACTGCTTGAAACTTATAGTCCAGACGCAGTCCTTATTTGCAGCATGTGCCCGGCTGGGCAATTCCTTCATGCTTGCTCATATTTGACTGGTTGCCTTTTTTGTTCCCCCTGGTTTCCCTTCCCAGATATTATGTATTGGACACCTTCCTTGCATGGATCTTATCCCCTGTATAGATAATGGACTTAGAGACCTCCTTTGTTAAAGCAAGGGGATTTCTCCTGGGCGCATCTAACATATACATTTACCTCCATATCTGAGGCTGACGAGCTGGAATACTTGCCAACTATGATTCTTTCCCCTGTGACCATTTAAGTGTTCAGATGCCTTGTATGCATATACTATGTTATATACTACATTTTACAATCTACAAAATGCCAATCAACATATGTTTATTAAAAAAAATAGCTAGCAGGGAGTTGAGTCCCGGTTTAAAGTATTGAAGCTGTGTTTTACCCTGTCAAGTTTGTGTTCTTATTCCATGTGGTGGGTTCACATCCACACTGATTAATGACCCACTTTCTGACAGAAAGCAATTACCCTCCCTATGGTGAAACATATTCTGATGTTAGCACTTGCGCATGTTCTGAAGAACACTTTCATTGGTTTTCCTTGCTTTATTTAGACAGGAGGAACTACTCAGTTTCATATGTAGGAGCCTCGGCCACCTCCATCGAGGTGTGCCAGGTCCTATTAGATTGCGCTTTGGTTTCAATTATATTGTGATTAGCTTGCAGTTAATTTTCTTGTAACTATTGCATTTGCCAGGGTTTTATTTTGTTCATTGTTTTGGTTAATCTTATTACATAGTTTGTATTGTTTTGTCCCCTTATTGCCAGACTTCTTCCTGGTGTTGGACAGAGCTAGGAATCATTGCCTACTTCCGTATTCATGAATTCTCTGATCTGGAGAACCTTTTCAACCAGTGAACAAACCAAATTTTATGATATCCTGGTTGTGTAAGCGTTCACGTTTATTAATGATACTGAATATCTGTAAAATCGAATTTTAATTGTCACAAAATCCTGCTTGCATCAGATTCGAACCCTACAATGATAAATTACATTCCTACCTCTGTCCCATAAAGAACTTGCAGAAAATATATTTAACAATCTCCCTTATACCATGTATTATGTATGTACCATATACCAAGTGTGCATATCTGGGCCCACCATAAAACTCTATAATTGTCTCCAAAAAGTAAAGAATGTCATTGAGGGATCCATTTTTAATCTAGTAAAATTTCCTTTTTTGTCTAATTTAATTTAGCAGCTTTACTGGTTGCCAGTTACAACAAGATTATGATTAAAATTGCATCTTTGATGTATAAAATCTAGCAGGGATCTGCTCCTAAATTTTTAGAAGAAAAATGTAAAAAGTAACCCCCTGTTCGATTTCTTAAATCTGCAACTAAGGCAAACTTTGTAAATTCCTCTCTTCAATTCTCCATCCCTCTTGATATCCTCATCCAACCTCAGCAAACAAAATGTAGAAAAGTCTTAAAGACTTGACTTTTCCCCATCTAATTTATGCTGTTTATTTGCCTAACGGATAATAAACCTTCAGTGCGATGAGACTCTATTCGGGTGATCATAAGGCTTTTGAAAGTACCCAAAATAAATAAAAATAAATACATTAATGGTTAGAAATCCCTTGCCAGTGGGCTATCTACCACAGGTCTGCCAGCTAACCAGTCTGGTAGGCTTGCCATATTGAGAAAAGACTTTCTGACAGTTTTAACAACTTTAGACAATGTCTTGTATAGGAAAAATACAACAATGTTTCTTATGCGCTTGAAGACAACTCTTAGCATGTCAGAGGCAGTGCCTTCCTATTTATAAATACAACACCTACTTGGAGATATTTTTTCTGTATAACAACACCGGCTGGCACAAACAGCACTCCTGCCTCAGTGATATTAGGACTTTTAATGAATATTCCCTGCTCATGAGCTCAGAGAACTCATAATTTGGATTTATGGCTTACAATAGGCCTCCCGGGAAGCCATCTCTGCTATTCCAATGGCTTCTCTTCAAGTACACCATGGAGGGATGTATGATGCCAAATGTATTTTATTGCTAACTTGTGGTGAGGGTTAATGTCCTTAAACTAGCTCTCTGTCTCTTAAATCTGGATGCATTCTTATAGATGTTTTACTACACATGCTATATTTGTTCTTTTTAATTCTTTATTTTTTAAGATTCTGTTTTGAATGTTCTTTTTCCATTGCTGCTTTGCTTTAAATCTTAAGCTTTGAACTTTTAAGTGCCTATTAAAGATGCGCCCGTGTCTTGTATAGGGTTCGTAATTGCATGTTTATTTTTTGTACTGGAGCTACAGTAATAAACCTATTTAAAGCTCAATTTAGATTTTCATCTTTTTCTCGATGCAGCCTGTGTCAGTTATTGATTACAGTAGTTGGTCAGAGGTACAAGCATGTTCATGTAAATTAGGTAGTAATTACCTGAGCCACAATCTTTTCCGTAATTGCTTTTGACTAAATCGGATAAACACCAAAGTTCGGGGTTAGATGTAAGACCCATCAAATGTTATATCATAGACGTCCTTCTCAATTTAATATTGAAATCATGGTGCCCTTATGTCTGAAAGGAAAACTCGCCATTAACTTGCAATTCTTCTTGTATATGTTCCTGGATATGTCACAGTTTGTGGTAAATCAGTTTTAACAATGCATTTGCATAATTTCGAGCACAGTGGTGGAAACAATAAGTGGATTTTACTACATATTTACTGCTTTTCTCAAAAACCATTAGAAATAAAGTTACCTGGAAGATATTGTTCATACATTTTCTATTTTTGTGCTTCAGGAGTATACTTATGAGTTCTTTTGGTAGCTACGAAGATTATTTAACATGTTACTTTGACATGAAACGTCTATCCTTGTAAGGAAAATAATGATTAATTTTGACAAACACGTGTGACTTTTCTGAAAACAACATTATTAGCAATTGTTCCCGAAAGTTGTTTTTTATACTTTTTCACTTTTTTTGTTACCAAGCATACAAGTATGTCTTCCCGCGATACTCACAAAGATTACTTAACATGATACTTTGTTTTGTGCACTGTCTATCCTTGTACTGGGAATAGCATGGAGAGCTTTTTGTTGACGATTTTAAAAGGTTATTTCATGCTACATGTGTCTTGTGCTCCAGTGGAGACACTGCTTTCCTGTTAGTGTGGCTTGGGGAGGGGTATTTCAAATTCTCTTGCGCTAAGTTCAGCGAAGGAAAGGCTGGTGGTCATTAAAGAGTGTTGATGCTGTTTGAGCAGATACTGCGTACCGGCAGAGAATGTGCTACGTGCAGCATGCTGACAATCAATCAGTGGTTTGTATAGTACTGCTACTCACCTGTGAGGGTCTCAAGGCGCTGAGGGGGCCTTCTATTCTGTCTGCCCGCTGGGGTTCAGTCGAAGAGCCAGGTCTTGAGATCCTTCTTGAATTGGCTCAGTGACAAGGATTGCCTGAGGTGGAGAGGCAGGGTGTTTCAGGTCTTGGTGGTGAGGTAGGAGAAGGATCTTCCTCTGGTTCCAGTCTTGTGGATCCGTGGGACGGTGGCCAGGGTCAGTTGGGAGGAGCAGAGGTGTCTGGTGAGTACGTGGAATGAGAGGCGGTGGTTCATATCTGCTAGTCCTGCGTCGTGGAGGGCTTTGTAGGGGTGTGTGCAGAGCTTGAAAGTGATTCCTTTATTGACTGGGAGCCAGTGGAGTTCTTGAAGGTGTCAGTGATGTGGCTGCTGCGGGGGATGTTGAGGACCAGTCTGGGACTACAATTCCCTGCAGGTCATGGGTTCTTGAGTGCTCTACAGAGACAACAGCCATTTTGGAAACCTGACTATAACTTCCTGTGTGGGCCACAGACTCTTTACTAGGAAATTGTGCTATAATGTTGTTGCAGCCATGACCTTGCTACATGGATCTCAAATTTATTTTTCAAGACCTGTTGCTTCCTCAGGATTTGTATTTGCTGAATACACAGAAGTATCTTAGAAGATATTTATGTTTGTTAATAAAACTGTACTTGAACTATTTCCTGAACATTTACCTGAACTCTTCTAGCACTGGAGATGTTACATTGTTCAAAGGGTGGTCCTGTGAAGGACCACAAAGGAGTCTAAGCCCGCACTATGTTGCACATGTTTCTAAGAATGTCACACACAAGAAGTCAAGTCAAAACTATAATTCAGCTTCCACAAGAGCTAGCATAAAAATAGAGCTTGGGTTTTAAGGAATTACCAGTTTCACATAAAAATGCAGAGAGTTAGTTTGTTGAAAAAGTGGTAAGGTACATTCTTTCACTGTCACAATTAAACATAGAACCCTGTATGGCAAGTTACTTAAGATACCTCTTTGTAGATATCAACTACTTCTTGCAGACATCCTTGACCACAGAAGTGACAAGTCAGAGTTATAGAGCCCTGCCTCTCTCTCTCCTTTTTTCTACTTTTTCCAGTTTACCCTTTATCCTCTTATACCCCTGGCTCTCATATCCTTGTGCATGTGGTCAATGATGTGGTGGTAAGAGATGGAAAAGTGTATCACTCCAATGGAATCTGAGTGCAAACATTAGTGCCTGGGTACTCACAAATATTTGCCCAGGGGCCACAAAGTAGAGTCTGTGGTGTGTCCAAGGGCCGCCCTTATGCCAGCAGGGTGGCGGTGGGGGGTCTGGGTGGGTCAGGGATTGTGTAAGGAGGTCTAAAAAGATCAATAAACTGGCAAGCATTAATTTGCAGGTTCATAAATGCTTGCCTGTTTATTTAACATTCATTTTCTAAATATAGGGGTTCAGCAACTAAACAGTAGCTCGTGCTGCTGTTCACCAGGGGGGCTGCATGTAAAAGTCAAGAGGGCTGCAAGCGCCCGTGGCCATACTTTGAGTATCCCTGGTCTAGAAGAACCTGGAGCTGCTTTTTAGACCTCGCTGACTCCCCGTTGTCATGACAACTGTGATCTATCCCATGGACATGCCTAGTGCTTATTTTGTAAAGTTATGCTCAGTATCCCACAGCCTGCTCTATCGAAAGTTGGAGTGATAAATACCAAGGCTGCGTAGACTTAATTACACCTATGCCTCTTACATCCTCCACCATGCAACAGGTTGAGTTCCTGCGGTCCCTCACAAGCAGTCCTTCCTTGCATCCACCCAGTGCCCTACACCAGGGTGCTGACCATTAACCTTCTTACCTGGTGAACCTGCCTACCTCTGCTCCTCAGCCTAGATGGCTGTCACAACTTTCCCTTATGAAACTGGAGGACAGAGCTCTTTGTTTCCAAAGCAATCCCGAACATTCCGTGCCAAGTTTTACTCCAGTCCATGAAATTAGTTTAACCTCTCCTGGTGTTGCACATCCATAAAGAGTTAATATTGGGATACCTCATCATAGCTGCAAAATGGACCCTATCTCCCGACCATTTCATGTAACACTCCCTTAACCAGTCACTAGTTTTTAGCCATTCCTGTGCAGGGCCGTAATGCTAATTGAAGAACTTACACTACAAGTCCCAGAATGCAACATGGTGTTAGATAAAAAAACAGGCATTCACATAGCATTTCTATAGCGTCAGCATTGAACTTCTCCAGAGGTATGAAATGGACAGACTGCAAGGGGTGCACCAGGAATCTCATGAAGAAATTATGTACAGCATGGGTATTCACAAACATTTTCCCAGGGGCCACAAAATATTGTCTTTGGTGTGACTGAGGGCCACATTGATGCCAGCGGGATGGGAATGGAGCTTTGGGGGTAAGGTGGACTTTGGGGAAGCGAAGCACATACGTAGTGTGGTCAGTGAGTCATGGAGTTATGTTGAGGGTTTTGGTCCATACTGTCCTCTAAATGAATCCCCTAGTCTCTTGAAGAGTCATAGATTTGACAATACTGTGCTAAGAAGGAACTGAATCGCTATCCCTTTACCAGCCTTCTCTACTTGCTATCACTGCCTTGGGAAAGTCAAGTGTAAAAAAAGAAGTAATTTTATTCTTGGATTGGAATCAAAAAGAATTGCGCAATGTGAAACCAAAAAACCTATGATCAATCCCGGCTTTCCCTCTTGACCTAATTGTGTGACACTAGCCAATTGTTTCATTTCACTTTCCCTCTTTTTTCCTCATTTCACACTAAGAGCACCTTGAAACATCCCTGTTCAGAATATTCACGGAACAGAACCTTCTAATGTGTTTGATTAGATAAGCTATAATGTTATCCATGTATCGTAAGAACCCAAGCCAACCAGAAGGCTCGACAAGACAACTGACTTGCCTCTTAGTGCACTATTGCCATTTTTGTCAGGGTGGTAGAAGGCATGAATATTTCTATGCTCATTTTTTAAAACTATCACGTTTAAAAAATACTTCTAAATCCACTGATAAAATCTTATATAATAAGGTGAAATGCTTCTGCATGTTTACGTCTTTGTCATTTTTAAACACTTTTGTTGCAAGATGTTTTAAAAATGTATGTGTTCCGAAAGTTAAGTGGTGCAGGATACCTTTTTTATGCTTCTGTTCTTTTACTTCTGTATCTTGTATATAAAAGCTTGCCCCTTTATTTACTGTCTTTCTCAAAGTTAGGGCTCTCTTAATTAAGGGGGCCGCATGTGAATGTCAGGAGGGCTGCAACAGGCCTGCGCGCGGTACCTTGAGTATCATTGCATTAGTGTATCCTGACAACTTGTCATTCTCAAGGCCCACTTAAAGTGCACAAAGCTGTGCTAGACAGTGCAATCACCTACTTCCAACTCAACTTATAGAGAAGAGAGGCTGCTACCCCTCACCACCTATGCACAGGGTTGTGGTTGGTGGCTATTTTTAATGCAAGGGTAAGGGCCTTTTTGATCTAAATGCATGGGACAATGTTGGCTGATGCCCTTGAGTAAAATCCAATCAGTCCATCAGAATTTGTTCTCTAACAGAGTTATGTGTGTATATACGTGGTATGTATAGTGATGCTGTTCTCTTTGAATGGAGCCCTTTTTGAAAAAATATTGCACCAGGAGGTGATTCCCCATGTAAGAGTTCAAGCCAGTCCAGCCACCCTATCCTCAGTATAGCCTCTGGGATCTGATCTCAACAGACTCTAAACTGTGGTATAAAGCTCTAGTCCTGTGTAGGCTTCATTATGATAACTCACTGATGTTTGGCATCCACAGAATCCACTCGGCCCCATTAAAATATGTCCTACCTGCTTCTCCTCAGCTAATGCCTGATGTCAAGAGGTTTGAAAACACCACCCCAATTCTGATCCCTTTGAATTGTCTTTTTATTGACTCAAGATGCTTATTCAAGCTAGCCATCATAGATAATGAAGCCTTACAAGCAGGGGTGTAGCTTGGTCAATAGGAGTGTGGAGTGGAGGGGGTGAGATTCAGAATTTTCAACATTCACAATGGCATTTCATGGTAAAATACATTATCTGAGAAACAGGACATGAGGGGGGCTTAAGGGTCAGTGCAAAGAGAGAGCAGTGCAGATTGATAGTAACATTTTTGCTTATAACATTTCTTTTTTATAAAAGAACTGTCATTTTAAAGAACTTCAAACATGGAGGAGAGAGAGAGTGTGTGCGTTTTAGTCTGTGTTTGCATGTAAAAATTCTAGGTGAAATCCGACAGAAACTTCCTCATACCCAACTAAAAGCACCTGTATCTAACTATTTACAAGATAATATATTTATTAGGGGGGTGTAGCACCGCAAACACCCCTATGCCTGAAGCTACGCCCTGTTAAATATAATCCCTTCTAGTTCACAGATAATCCCATCAAGTGCAGACTTTATGGAGCATTTTAAAATATTACTTTTTCAATACTACAAGAACCCATGACACGCTAAACAGGAAGACACAAGGTACGGCAATGGGGCAACTCAACTTGGATAATCTGAATTCCGTCCTGTGTATGGTTCATGTCCCATCTAAAATCTAATTCTGACCTAGGCATTCTTATATTTAGTTCTCAGTTGTATTTAATTTACTACTTTAGAGAATTCGTGTACCTCTCATACCTTCGAAAGACACCTCATTGACTTGCTGGAGAGCTGTTCATTTGATTACCTTCAAGTTAATTTATTGTAAACTAATTTTATTGACAATATGTGATAACAGTTTTTACAACACTATGGAACTGGGGAAAAGGGCCATGTCTGAATCCCGAACCACCGGAAGGCTTTTAGACAACTGTAACAGATTGGCCCAGTAAACTTTTACACCCATTAAGTGATGTATGTGATTTTTTTGTCTGAAGAAGAGAATCGCCAGTTTCTCACTTTTGAGATGCAACCTTATTAAACCGTCCTTTCTGAAGGGGTAACGGGAAGTTCTTTAGTTCTTCTAAGGTGGTAGGTCTGATGATATTTGAATATAAGTCTAGGTATCACCCAAATAGGATTCTATTCCGATATTGTAGTAACCTGGCTAATTAGTTATGTATCCATCTATGTAAAAATGGAACAGGGGAAAGTGAACAGACCTGGGACACCAGGTAGGGTGTCAAGGTGAATGTAGCGTTAAACTGCCTCTTCAATTTGATAGAAAGGGGGCAAACAGATCCATGGTAGCTTGCGTTGCTCTCAACATCATGGCCAACTGATCAAGGAGCACAGGATGTGTTGCAGGGATTCTGCGTATGCACAGAACTATGCGCAGGAAACCAGGACCTCAGAGAATTGTGGTGTACCAGAAACTCCCCTCAGAACCAAGAACCCCATATCCGACTAGCTTAGTGTCCCATTCGTTAGCCTAGATCTAGCTAGGCGGTCCCAATGTATAGACAACCCAGAACATGCGACTTAGATATTTCTCAGGAGTGGTGGGAATCCGAAATACCTGTTTGTACTTATTTAGCAGTCCACAACAGAATAATACAGACACAGTAAAGTTTAAAGAGTTTATTTTATAAACCTCGTGTCCTAAGATGCAGTACTTTGGCTAACACTAGCAGACAAATGGTTAAGATCAGAACCATCAGCATTGTTACAATACCATACACAATGAAAGGAGCAATCATAATAATAATGACAGTGGTAAACAGCCACACTCCTTTCTCTAGTAACTAATAGGTTTATTATACTAATAGAAGGTCTCTTAGGCTAACAGGGGGAACCCCATACCGTATAGATCAGCTTAGTAGAATCACATCACAAGATCAGCTGGGCTCTCTCATGCATCAGCTCTTCTGTTCGAATGCATCTAAAACATTCTGTCCTGTAATATTAAAGGCACTTGTCCTTCAGATATTGGCAGCTGCATGTATGATATGTCTAAAAAGTGGTACGATCAATCTGAACAGAACACTCTGCACCGTCTAGTGTCCTAGACTTGTTCTTTACATGATGCACAGACGAAGGTCGCAGCACAGTGTTAAGAATGTTAAACAATAAACTGTTATCCTGTGAGGCAAAGTCGAGTAAGCATTTCTAAAATGAATAACATATAACAACAGTGTTGCGTGCAAAGCAGCAGAAACGGCAAGCTGGCTTTCTAACAGTTGGCTCGGTTATGCTAACTTAGTGTTGTAAATAGCTAGTGGCTAACCCACACTACAGATGGTCCAAGTTTTCACTGGTTCTCGAGAAGTCCAACAAGACCAGAAATGTGTCATGTCGCTCATTTTCCCAGTCCAGCGCCACATTCTACAGACTCAACACTGCCGTCTCTGCCTCATGCTTAGGTTGGAATTTGGACTGCAACAATGACAGTGAAGAGTGAAAGGAAGGCTCATTTGTGTTGTTTGGGAATCACCCTATACCTTTGGCTGGTGTAGACTATAGACATGGAACCACTGACCCACTGAATTGCCTTTCTGGAACCCCGGACTGTGGAGCGGGGAAATTAAAGGTCAGATGCATCATTGCTCATGGTCAGCTGGTGGTAATTTTAAAGTTTGAACAGCTGAAAAATTGATTATTACAATAATCAGTGATGGCTAACAAACTTTTATTTTTGTTTTATATTTTTGTTGTTGCATGTTTTAAACTGGGTTACATTTTAGATGCGTAAAGTAAGTGCTAAGACGCATGTGGAAGTTATGCTCTTTACGAAATAATTAAAGAAAACAAATAAATCATACGTCATGTATAAAATGTTTTCCACAAGTCCACGTTGTGTTACATGCTGTATACATAAATGCTGGGGCATGTATTTCTGTTGGAGCATTTGTGCTGAATAAGGTCACCACTTTGCTTCAAGTCATCAGAACATCATATTTCCTGTCCTTGGCTTCTGTCTTCCAAGCCATTTTTATCAGGTCAGATGGTGCAATTTATTTAATGGAAGTAATTGGAGTCTACTGCACCCAAAATGTGTTAGGCTGCCAAATGAAAGTGTAGAATTGGAAACACGGGACCTGATCACAAAACATTTTGACTGATCTTTGGCAGTAAGTAAAGCAATGCCTGGTAAAAGCTCCATTTACTACTGTACCTTTAAAGCAAATGTGTGTAGGTCGCAATATGTGACAAGAATATTTGTGCATATTTGTTGTAGTGGTGATCTGGCGTGTTGCTTTATATGTTGCTGATTTTGTGCTACATTATTGCATTGTGTTGTGTGTTGCATGGTTGTTGTTGTGGTGTGTTTTTTGTCATATTATTTTGTTGTGATATGTAATTCTTAGAGATGCAAACAAATTCTTTTACATTTCCAGCCAAAAGCAGTTTCTGTCTAGTGACTAAGAACCATAGACCACTCTAATGTGGTGAGTACACTGCTGCTTCAGCTCTTCAAGTATTTCAGACACCTGTCAGCCCAAAACCGTGGCAAAGGACATACCTTAAATCAGTACTTCCAGTGCTCACTTTAAGAGTTGCAACCCAAGGTGTCCTGATGACATGAAGCGAGAGAGCAAAACTACTGGTGAAAGAGACAGGGTGCATTCTTAGACATTAAGCGGTTTTGGGGTGCTCTGAGCAATTTGGTTCTGCATTTATGCTGAATGAAGCAAACTGTGTTCCATTTCATGTTCTCTGCTGTGGCTATTTGTATATTGCAAGAGAACATTTTTATTGCAGCGGCTCCCAACTTGGTAGCAAGGACCATCCATGCTTTTCCACTTCATAAACTTGGAAGGGGGCATGAAGTAATTTGTTATTTTCTGCTGCCCCATTTTAGGTACAAATAATTGTTCCATTCTTTGTTGTGCTTTGCATTCTGATATTTATTCATTCATTTATTTATTCATTGGTTTATTTATTGACTATAACATTTTTAAAGAGAGACATATGCCATAGGTCTGACTTCGAGGCACACCATGTATTCTGATTATGTAATAAACATGTTTTCTAAAACAATACAAATAAAAGGAGAACTGCAGATATTGAGGGGAGAGAGAGAGGAAGGGAAGGAGAGAGAGCAGGAGGGTAGCGCCGGAGAGGTAGGAAAGAGAGTGTGAAAAGAAAAGAGGGACACTGCAAGATTGCTTGGATAATTCTTGCTTCTAATGCAGGAAAATGTTTTGGGAGTACATGGATACTTTGAAGGCAATAGTGATTGCACATATTGTTTGTGGGGTGGTAGAGGTATACTGAGTTCATCAAGGCACTGACGATAAAAACAATCTGCTATTCTTCGGGTTTTATAGAATAGTCCCGGTACAGGAATATTTCTTATCTCCTGAGTAGAATTTGTTTTACAGAGTTTTATAAGACTTTGAATGTATTTATTGTGGAGGGTTTGATGTCCTTTCTTCTGTAGGTCACTGCCAGGTAAAACCCCCGGTAGTGAGAAAAGAAGAAATAATGGCCCCCCCTACACCCAAGGAAAAAAATTCCTTGGAGTGGGGGTTATTAGTTTTTTCCATTTTACTTTAGAAATGTTTGGTGAGCAGCCGCAAAAAACGATGGTGGCTGCCCACTAAATGTTTGTACCTTAACAGGAACAACCATTAAAGCTCAGAGATCGCCACTGGGCTGGCAGTGATCTCTAAGTTTGGCAGATGGTAGCTAGTCAAGGTGGCAAACGTAATGTCCTCTGCCACCCTGACACACTGTGATTCAGAAGTAGGGTTGTTTTTCATTATTCCAAAGAAGAACCAAGTGGCTCCCTTTTATACTAGTTGCAGATGGGGAGATTAAAGTATATTGCTATGCAATATTGCCGTGAGTATGGGATAATCACATGGGTCAGGAGATTGTAGTGCTCTATCTTTAGAAGAGGGCTGATTTTGGATAAAGTGCTGGTATGAGAATGGCTTGAATTTGTGTGTTGAAGGATAGTTGAGAGTTAAAAATAATTCCTAGGTGTCATACTACTTTCTACTTTTTACATACTACTTGTGAGGGGGAGTCACACAAGATGATTTTGGTCTCTTAGAGTTAAAGCTTTTTCTCCCTCTTTCCATCATTGTTATTTTGGTTTCGCTTAGGAGGCAGAATCCAGTCAGGGTTTCAGAGAATAAAGGATTGGAAATGGAAACAAAACACTGATTAAAGATCATCTAAGGATGTTAGGGCAGTGCTCCTTAAAATCTGGGCTTGCAACCGAATCCAGCGAGGAGTTAGGAAAGTGAGGAAAGTACAACAACATCTTCATGTGGTGTGCTAACACTCTGGGATGTACCTCTTCAGAACAGGTCAAGGATACACACAAGCTCATCCTATCGTGGAGAAGATGAGTACTTAAGGGTTCACAGTTAGTGAGATTGGACAGCATATAGCACCAGACGCAGACACATGAAATAAGTTCCTTGTTAGTCTCTCTGAGTGATCATAGCAAAAGGTGAGAGTGTTGCGAGGACTGATGAAAGCTGATCAATTTATGAGTTGTTGATAAAACAGAACTTCTTTACAGTTTTGTTTTCAAATTTTTGTATCAATTGTAGTAAAAATTGCTGTCTTGGCTGTAATTACTGGTGCCATATATTTAGTCACATTGTAACAAAATGAAATAAATAATATTTACATTTTCTTATACGTTTTTTTCTAATTTCATGCATGGCCTAGAGCACATTTTTCAAGTAGGTGGAGTGTGGAGCATTTCCTAGAGATTTTAGGAAAACCAAGTTCTTTGTGGTATGCTTCCAGAAAACAAAATGCACAGGAAAGTCACACATATTGACTGCAGTGTTTTCTACTTAATACAACTGAATCTTAATTCACTGGCCATATTTTATTCACTCTAATAATTCCTAAAGCTAACTTTATTCCATATTTATCCTTGCCTTTCCTAAAAAAAAAAGTGTATTTTGATTTGAAATCGACTCTGCAAAAACTTCAAAAACGGGGAGGAAAAGTGTTAAAGTTATAGCATAATGCACACTCTCAATTGTACTTTTGCTAACAGTACGGGGATTGAGTGTACCAACTCCTCTTGCAGTTTTCATCAGTCAAGGGTAAGTGGTGATGAAAAAGCAATTCTCTAGTTTGTTCGTTGCTGCAAAATACAAAGGACACACAATGATGTGCCAGATGTACTGAAAGTTGCTCAAGGCCATTTTTGAAGATGGAAGTTGGTTTTGTGCTTGAGCAATTTTACACCATATGTTCAAATAAATAATGAACCTTCCTTCTCGTCTGATGACAGTTTTCAGTTAAAATTATTTTCACTGTGAACTGCTTTTATTTTCCATCACTGCGTTCTTGTTTAAACCGATATCGAAGAATGTTATATCTTGTATGTATCTTATTTGTAGCTGGGTAACTGTTTTACAGCACAAACAAAAAATAATTCTTTACACTGTAACTTAAGCTAGTCCTGGAGACAGTTTGTGTGTAGTGTATGTTTTTAATTACGTTTTTGCAATTGTACAATATATTTTTAATTCTAAAATGTACGGTGAACCTGTTGATTGCAACTGAGCATGTCTAAAAATGAAATATAATACTTATTGACTCACATTGTCAAGACATGTAACTGGTAACACTTATATTTTTGAGTAATTTTGGAAACATTTATAATGTTCACTTTTGAAATTGCATATTTGCTATATAGATACAAAACATGTAAATAGATACAAAACATGTAAAAAGATGGCACATATTAAGTATCAGAAACTAAAGCAACTTCTCAACAAAAACCGCATGCTTGATTGACCTGCTCCTCCCTCTTCCGTGCCCCTCCCACAGAGCGCTAGCTCCCACGTGAGTTTTGGATTTTCCCTTCAAATCGCTTCTTTCGGCTTCAGCACATCTGCGAAATTAATACACTATGAGGGAGGTCACACATTTCTCCCACACAGACTCATCTCAGCTCTGCAAAAGTTCGGGAGCTGTAAGTTAAACCACTGTGTTCTAATAGTGGTAAGGCATGACCAACAACCAGAGAGCCAAGGGCTGCAGCGAGCATGGGTTGGGTGTGGCTTTGCTCCCAGTGGCCACATGTTGGCGCTCGAGTGGGGGAGATGTATAATTCCAGAAAGCTCTTGGAAGCACTTTAAAGCAGCTCAAAAAGCTTAAAGTTGTAGCATGCTGGCCCCCAGCAGGGTTTGAGCGCGAAACACACCTAGCATGCTTGCTTGAGAGAAGGCTGTGGCCCACAATCTCATCAACAAACATCTCAGTGTTGGCTGGGTGTGCGTAAAACCAGACAAGGGGTCAAGCAAATCAAACTACACAGTGCTGGATCATAGCACTAGCACCATAGCAAGGATTGAGGAGTGGAGTAAATATTTTTCTATTTGGGATATCCTGTCATTCTGTGGCATTCCAGAGGTAAGCTTAGTCAGGGCATCCATGTTGCGAAGAGCTGCATTGAGTGAGGATTTTTCAAAACTCAGTTAAAATTACAGGGTCATAGTTAGACTGTCAGATTCCATATGTACTTCTTGGGATTTATTGAGACGCAGTGCAGACCATCCAAATTGTGGTATCTTAATATAATATTGGCGACTTCTTAGGATTAATACATGTTAGTGGTTAAACTCTCAAAAACCTAAAAAACTGAAATGCATATTATAAGTGAGAGCTCTCCAACGAAAAAGAGAATAAAACCCCTTAAAAATAGTTTTTTTCCCATTTTTTGAGGTCCAGTAGACTCTGGGTCTGGTGAAAAAAGGGAAAATATGCAACAGCAAAGTTTATCAAGACATCTTGAAGCCATCACATTATATTTTCTTCACCTTGGAAGAACCCAAACGCCTCTCCTCTTGCAAAGTCTAATTTATCATAGGATAGTTATTTGGGGATTCAGAAAAAGAATGGAGTGAGTGTTGATTCACAGTTTTGTATAACGCAAACAAGACCCCGAAGGGTATCAGAGCACTTCACATAAAGGAAGGGAAGAACAAAGTAAAGGGTACATTGCAAAGGGGGTAACAGGGGATAACATAATGAACTAATAACAGTGTACAAGGATGCAAACAAACATTACTTAGTAGGGTATGGCAGACAATCCTGAGCATTACAGTTGTTAGGCCAAAAAAAGAGAAATCAAAGGACATTTAGAAAACAGACAAACCATGGCCATTTAAGGCAAGAACTTGTTCATTAGGATTATTTTTAATTCATGTTTGAAGGCAGCCGTCTTGGGGATTCTGCGGATTTCCGGTGGGAGAGAGTCCTAGATCTTCGGTGCCGAGCCAGAGAAGGCTCTGAGCTTAGTTCTCTTTTTGTGAAAGGTCTGAGGTTTCAACAGGAGAGAATTTGCACTTCTTGTTGGTCTACCCCCTCCTGATAATTCTAGTTTTTGAGCCGGGTAACCAGGGGTTTTGAAATGGAGGGCTTTGTGCATAAAACAAGCAATCTTTAGTTGTATTCTTGCTTTGCAGGGTAACCAATTTAGAGATCTTAGGGCTGGGGATATGTGTTAATTTCTTTTTGTGTCAGTAATCAGTCTGGCAGCGGCATTCAATGAAGCCCTGAGCGGAGCTAAGGTATATTTCGGGAGGCCACAGATCGTCGCGCTACCATAGTCTAGCCTCAGCAGGACAAGCGCTTGAACCACCTATTTGAAGTCCTCTTGAGGGTGGAATGGGTTTAGGTTTCTAAGAATCCTCATTTGGTGGTTAGCACCCTTATACATCTTACTAATATTATTCTTCATGTTCAAGTGCGAGGCTAGGGTGATTCCAAGAGATTTAGCGATGATAAGAGGGGAGCAGTTGAAGGCAGTGGGGTGTTTCATCCAGAGGTCTATCTTGGGGATGTGATTAGGAGGAGATATGCAAAGGAATTCTGTTTTGGCAGTGTTGAGCAGGAGGTGGTTCTCAGTTAGCCAGTTTTGGGTAACCGTCAAGGTGGAATTGAGTGAAATGAAGTCTTCAGAGGAATTGATTTTCAGGTAAAGTTGTGTGTCATCCGCATACATATGAAAAAGAATGTTCATGGATTTTAGAGAATTCGCTAACGGTTCCAGGAAAATATTAAAGAGTATGGGAGAAAGGGCAGACCCTTGAGGGACCCCCTTGGAGACTGTAGAAGGCTGGGATAGGGTTTGATTCACCTTGACTCTTTGGGATCTATTGTGAAGGAAGGACGAGAACCATTACAATACCAGACCTGAAAGGCCCATCCTGTGTTCAGGAATGGCTAAGAGGTAATCGTGATTAACCGTGTTGAATGCTGAGGAAAGATCAAGGAGGATTAGGAGGCAGGATTTATTGTGGTCTAACATTTTTAGGATATCATCCATAATGCGAATGAGCGCCGATTCGATGCTGTGACCGCTCCCAAAACCAGATTGATGTTGATCCAGTAGATTGAAATTCTCAATGTGCGTGCAGAGTTGCGATTGCACGCATTTTTCTAGGAGCTTAGCCAGAGTGTGGATGTTGGAGATGGGACGAAAGTTGTTGAGGTGAGTTCTGTCCGCTCTTGCGTTGTGATCCTCTTAGGCGGAAGCCGGAGGACTGTATTTGACTTTGTTTTTAAAATTGCACTGTCCGCCACTTACACTGGTTTTAAACTAGCACTGAGCTCACCTGTTCAAAAACGCCGATCTGAACGCGCTCTGACATCCCTTCGGGACCACACCTGAGACAGCGACCCAGCGCTGAACAGGGAACGCCTAAAGGCGCCTGCCACGCCCACTGCGAGGCCACGCCCCCTCCACCGAGTACAAAATCGCTGATTGAGAGCGGATTCTGCACTCTTGCGTTGTGATCCTCTGAGGCGGAAGCCGGAGGACTGTATTTGACTTTGTTTTTAAAATTGCACTGTCCGCCACTTACACTGGTTTTAAACTAGCACTGAGCTCACCTGCTCAAAAACGCCGATCTGAACGCGCTCTGACATCCCTTCGGGACCACACCTGAGACAGCGACCCAGCGCTGAACAGGGAACGCCTAAAGGCGCCTGCCACGCCCACTGCGAGGCCACGCCCCCTCCACCGAGTACAACATCGCTGATTGAGAGCGGATTCTGCACTCTTGCGTTGTGATCCTCTGAGGCGGAAGCCGGAGGACTGTATTTGACTTTGTTTTTAAAATTGCACTGTCCGCCACTTACACTGGTTTTAAACTAGCACTGAGCTCACCTGTTCAAAAACGCCGATCTGAACGCGCTCTGACATCCCTTCGGGACCACACCTGAGACAGCGACCCAGCGCTGAACAGGGAACGCCTAAAGGCGCCTGCCACGCCCACTGTGAGGCCACGCCCCCTCCACCGAGTACAACATCGCTGATTGAGAGCGGATTCTGCACTCTTGCGTTGTGATCCTCTGAGGCGGAAGCCGGAGGACTGTATTTGACTTTGTTTTTAAAATTGCACTGTCCGCCACTTACACTGGTTTTAAACTAGCACTGAGCTCACCTGTTCAAAAACGCCAATCTGAACGCGCTCTGACATCCCTTCGGGACCACACCTGAGACAGCGACCCAGCGCTGAACAGGGAACGCCTAAAGGCGCCTGCCACGCCCACTGCGAGGCCACGCCCCCTCCACCGAGTACAAAATCGCTGATTGAGAGCGGATTCTGCACTCTTGCGTTGTGATCCTCTGAGGCGGAAGCCGGAGGACTGTATTTGACTTTGTTTTTAAAATTGCACTGTCCGCCACTTACACTGGTTTTAAACTAGCACTGAGCTCACCTGTTCAAAAACGCCGATCTCAACGCGCTCTGACATCCCTTCGGGACCACACCTGAGACAGCGACCCAGCGCTGAACAGGGAACGCCTAAAGGCGCCTGCCACGCCCACTGCGAGGCCACGCCCCCTCCACCGAGTACAAAATCGCTGATTGAGAGCGGATTCTGCACTCTTGCGTTGTGATCCTCTGAGGCGGAAGCCGGAGGACTGTATTTGACTTTGTTTTTAAAATTGCACTGTCCGCCACTTACACTGGTTTTAAACTAGCACTGAGCTCACCTGTTCAAAAACGCCGATCTGAACGCGCTCTGACATCCCTTCGGGACCACACCTGAGACAGCGACCCAGCGCTGAACAGGGAACGCCTAAAGGCGACTGCCACGCCCACTGCGAGGCCACGCCCCCTCCACCGAGTACAAATGTGTCGGCCATACCAGCGCAGCAGGAGCGCCGTTTGCGTGCCGAAGGCGCGCCTAAGGCAAGCCCGTCTGCGCCCGTCCGCGCACGACCGGGCCTAGGGCCAGAACCCATGCCAAATTCCACCGCCACAAAGGTAAGCTACTCTCGCAGAGCGCTCCTCAGCCTCAGACCCTCCAAAAACAGCACCTGTCACGTAATGCACGACAATAATGGTCCTTTCACCAGCTGCGATACGTGTAAACCAGGAAAGCTACTCCTTCCCAAACCCTCAGCCCCACCCCCTGTTCTTAAAATTCCGACACTAAATTGCAGATCGCTTCCTAAGCATGCCCTGCTCATTAACCACCTTATTGTCGATCTTAGCCTGGACATACTTTTCCTTACGGAAACGTGGATCACCGAGCACTCTAACTCGGATATAGTACTGGCTTTACCCCCAGGCTTCCTTATCACGTCGCAACCACGCCCCTCAGGCAGAGGAGGCGGACTAGCTATCATCCACAGGGATCACTTCTCCTGTCGATCCAACGAGATTCAGACCCAGGAGTCAGAGAGCTGCCTTTTCACGATCCAGTTATCCTCGACTAGCTCCCTGTCAGGCCTCCTGGTGTATCGGCCACCCGGCCATCCCGGCCCCTTCTCGGCCACCCTTTTGGAAACCGTCTCTTCCTCGGCCCACCTGACATCTAACTTCCTAATTACAGGAGACCTGAACATGCACTTCGAGGACCCCTCAGACACTGGCGCCTTGGAGCTTATTCGCGACCTAGCAGCTTATGACCTTCTCCTTGCCAACACCGGGGCAACACACACGAAAGGACACCTACTTGACCCAGTGTTTTCTAACATCCCTTCTCTCCAATTCATTAATTCCCAACCACTGCCATGGACGGACCACTTTCTGGTCACAACCCACTTACCAGGGGCGTTTAAGAAACCCCAAAAACCCACCACCCTCACCAGAGACAGATCGTGGGCCAAACTCTCGGTGGAGAACTGGTCCACAGCCCTGGACTCTTCGACCCCTAGTCTCTCGGAGGACCCCTCCACCGCTGATACCCAATTTAGAGAATGGATCTCCTCCTCCCTTGACAGTATCATCCCCATAAAAAAATCGGGAATACAAAAAGGGCCATGCCCCATGGCACAACTCTGAACTCAGAGATCTTCGTAAAGAGTGCAAAAAGGCAGAGAGACTGTGGAGAAAGGACTGGCTCCACAACAATAAGGACTTGCACAACCGCTCGGTAAGACGATACAAATCTGCCCTAAAGCTAGCCAAGGCCGCATTCTACGACAATAGAATAAAAAATGCCACCAACTCCTCCAAAGAATCTTACCTGATAGTCAAAGAACTTCTTAACATCCCTGTGGCACCCGCTGCCTGCTCCCCGCCCCCAGATAGAAGCAAGGACCTAGCCTCCTTTTTTGTCTCCAAAATATCGCGTATACTGGACTCCCTCCCGACCATCAGCCCCCATAACCACTCGGGCACGGAGACTTGCACCAATAGCCCGCAGCTGCAGTCTTTTAGAGCAGTCTCTCTTACGGAAGTCACCTCCACGCTGGCCAAGATGAAAAGCGGATCCCCCCTTGACCCAGCCCCGATTAGATTCCTAAAAACCGTGTTACCTAATATAGCTCCCTCTATTCGGGATCTCATCAACACCTCCTTTTCCCAAGGCATAGTGCCCCCCAGTTGGAAAAACGCCGTTGTCAAGGCATTACTGAAAAAGCCCCAACTTAATCCGGACGACATGGCCAATTATAGACCCATATCGCTCCTTCCGTGCATCAGCAAGATGGCCGAGAAACTAGTGAATGCGCAGTTATCCCAATTCCTGGAGACTAACAAACTTCTACGCCAATCTCAAACAGGATTCCGGCCCGGCCATGGCACGGACACTGCCCTCCTCTCTGTCATCGAGGAGGCAAGGTGCATCCTGGACTCGGGAGGATCAGTGGCAGTGATCCTCCTGGATCTCAGTGCCGCCTTTGACACGGTGGATCACCGTGTCCTTCTCCACCGCCTGTACAGGGCTGGAGTCACGGGAACTGCACATACATGGATCAACTCCTTCCTATCCGGTCGTTCATTTCAGGTGTGGGACGGCAACTCACGATCAGACCCACTCCCTCTCTCGTGTGGTGTCCCTCAGGGGTCTTCGCTTAGTCCCACCCTGTTTAATGTCTACATGGCCCCCCTTGAAGACATCGTGACCCCTTATGGGATAAAAATAGTGAACTACGCCGACGACACACAACTTGTCGTCTCTTTGTCACACCTAGATAAACACCCAGACAGCCTGTTGTACTGTCTCCAGGATATTCACTCCTGGATGTGCGATTCTTCCTTGAAGCTGAACGGTGCAAAAACGGAAATCATGCTCTTGGGCAACAAATGGACCTCCATCCCACCATCAGTATGGCCGGATGCTTTTGGTGACATCCCCAAACCTAAAAAAGAGATTAAGACACTGGGGGTGTGGCTTGAACGTGACCTCACCATGAAGACCCAGGCAACCAAAACTGCTGGAACTTGTTTTGGCCTCTTGCGGTCAATTCGTAAGATTCTCCCCCTCCTTCCCCCTCTCTCCAGGAAACTATTGGTTCAAGGGCTCATCCTAGCCCGGCTGGACTACAGCAACGCCGTTTACCTCGGCGCACCAGAATTTACCCTGGCCAAACTCCAACGGACCCAAAACGCGGCGGCGCGTCTCATCATGAACCTTCCTCCAAGAGCCTCTGCCAAGCAGGCTCTCAAAGCTCTTCACTGGCTCCCTGTCCGCCAGCGTGTTGAGTTTAAAGCCCTGTGCACCACCCATAAACTTATCAACGGGGTTGGTCCAGCAGCCCTGAAAGACATGATCACCCCCTACAGGGCCTCCAGACTCCTCCGCTCTGACGGCGAACATCTGGCCACAGTCCCTAGGTTTAAGAAGGCACGCACCGGTGGCCGACGTTTCTCTGTCAAGGCCTCTGTAGGTTGGAACTCTCTTCCTCGCAACCTGCGTCTGGAACCCTGTCACGCTCTTTTCCGAAAAAAATTAAAAACTTTCCTGTTCCCCAAATAGTTCACTCGGTCCTCCTCTCTTGGTTCACACAAAGGTATAGCGTGGGGATGCCTACGGGTCACCAGGCGCTTTATAAATCGCAAAATAAAATAAAATAATACAATTTTAAGAATGAGTGAAACATGAGCTGCTTGTAGACATTCGGAGATCTTGCCTTGGGATAAAGAGGCGTTGACAATCTTTGGCCAAAGGGGCATGAGGGCATCCTTGATTTCTTTGAAGACAGACGGTGGCACTGGGTCGCTGAAGTGATTAGAAGGGTTGATGCTAAGAAGAGTTTTGTGGATGTCGTTTTCACTGAGGGGAGTGAAGGAGCCCCAAGTGGCCTTGTTCTTGGTGCTAATACTAAGAGGCTTTAGACTCGTAGAGCGGGCAGGATGAGCCGCACTCTCAAATGATGTAGGAAGGGCCCTCTTAGATTCAAGGTCAAGACTGATGTGTTTAGTTTTCTCCATAAAGAAGACAGCTAGATCGCTGCATGAAGGTGAATTGTCTGCTGAGTCAAGGTGGTTGGGTCCTTTAGCTGATTGCTGTTTTACAATTTCAGAACCTTTCTTAGGGCGATTTGTGGCTTTAATAAGTTGGGCTCTGAAATAATCGGCCTTAGTAGTCTTGATTTTTTTACTGTGGGAGCTCCTAGCCTATCTAAGGACTTTTAGGTGATCCACGGAAGCTTTTGATCTCCATAGACGTTCAGCTGCCCTTAAGTTGCGGCGTTCAGAGTTTAGGTTGTCGTTGAACCAGGATTTGGAGATGTTGGAGGAGGCATTTTTTGTTGTAGAGGTGTGATTGAGTCCATGATATCAGAGATAGTAGAGTTATAGAAGTCAGTGAGATCATGTATCAGTCACGTCTTCTTGGAAGACAAGGCATTTTTACATTCGATAGCTAGACATTCCGTGTTAATATTCCTGAGGTCCCTTTTCCACTGTTTAAATTTTCTTTGGTTGGTCCCTTTTCCTTGAAACCTCCCTGTTAATAAAGAAGATGCTCTAGTGGTCGGACCAATCACAAGGGGTAATGTCCTCCAAGGTGATGGAATTACCTTTTGAAATAATGAGGTCCAGAATTTCTCCTTTGTCTGAGTTGGCCGGTCACAGAATTAAGTAAGGTCCAGATCAGATAGGAATGCGTTAAGGCAGATCACAGCTTGGCCATTAGGTTTAGACCAGTGAAGGTTGAAACCACTGAGGTAGATCATTGGAAGAGATGATTTCCATTAGTTGTTCAATGAAGAGGAAGTTATCGCCAGTAGGGTGGTAGAGAGTATGAAGTTTGCAAACCGGGAGGCGATTACTAGAGAGGTTGAGGCAAGGGTATCCAACTACGGATGAGGTGGAGGTCTCCATGTGGGAGACAGATAGTGTGTTCTGGTGTATACAAGCTAGTCCACCGCCCTGCTTCTTAGTTCTGTCTAAACGGATTATGTCATGACTAGGAGGCACTAGGAGGAGCACTCGACAGTGGTATTGTATTTAAGAAAAAGGCGCCAATCAGGAAAATAGCACAAATATTGGTGTGAAGAGATCTATCTTTGTCTCGGTGATGTAAGGTGAGGAGAACCACTGATTTCCCCAAAATTAGTGGCCTGAGCCAACTAAACATACAAAAGAAAATCTTCAGCATACGTAAATAATGTCACAGTAATTATCAAAGTGCATAGTGTAAGCACAAATGGAACACAGGAAAGTGAATTCTTGTTCGTTTCTTTAGTCTCTGGGTCTTCAAACAGCCGACACCTGTTTCGTCGCTTACAAGGGAAATTGTCCCGCAACTTTATCAAGGCTGCACAAAAACAAACAGGATATGCAATGTATCACCTGATACACTATTAGGTGTACATAACGTTTCTGCAATCTCACCAAGTGGTAGGTGAAAGAGAACTATCGGTAAATCTGTTCTGACATACACAAGGTGTAAGAACCAAGATACAATTTAGAACTGTACTGTTTGTAGCAAAGGATACAAATTAATTTCCAAATTACCAAAAGCAAAGATGGAGTGAGAAACGTATAAGACAACTGTGATGAATAACAAATATGTGAGGAAACTGATCAGAAAGATTGTGAAACACAGGCAAGTCTGGGATCGTGATTAAAACTTCTTAAGTGAGGATTCCATGGGTGGCTGCGGGGTAGTGATGGAGATATGACTGTAATCAAGCCCTATATAGCCCAATTGGTGGTTACAGGAGAGCACACTAAATACCTATGTCCTCTTTTGGAAATCCCTGTAGGGACATGAATGGAGGCCCAATATTAAGTACAACGTCTAGCCAGTCACAAACTCATTGCTGTCTAGAAGCGTTTAATAAATCTCACCACCTACTTTTTTTGTGGTGATAATCCCAACCCACAAAGAGGTTCTGTTTCTCGCGACGTCAAATACAGCAGTGCATATATCCAAGGGATCCTATTGCGTCCCACGGTCTCAGATTCTAAAACAAAATAATGCCGGGGATGTCTCAAAACATGTACTTTAGAGGTCAGTTTCATTCACAACATAACCTCTAGCTTCTCAACCTAATCCGCGTTTAGAAAACTTTCCAAATGCTACATTGCTTGCCATTCACCTTTAAAATCAAAGTATCATTCTTCAAAATTAGCCAACAGACTGCTATATTTCCCAAAGTCAAACTATGCAGTTATAATCAAATCAGGTATTCTATTTGACATGTATCCATAATCCAAGAAACAATTACGCATATGAATACTCTGCAGGCTCATGCGCTATGCTCGTATCACAAGCCCCAAAACAACTTATATTCTTAATGGCATTCGTCGCCAAGTATATATGACAGGATGTTAAAAAGTAAATTATTACGAAGAGTACCCGATTCAATTCACCCGCTCTATTTTCTAAATCTCTATGCCAGCGCATGGTAGAAACAAACACCACGTCATTCGAAAGCGCATTTTAAGAGTGAATAATGCCCTAAATCGGTCCCCTCCTTACCGTGATTCAAGGTATCCGATCTAGGGACGTCGCTCCTCGTGTACAGCCGAGTACGGAACAAGAGCGAGATGTGAGGTGAGAACATTTATATGCCAGCTTCAATATCAAGTCCGGCGGCATAAAAGGATGACTGAACCTATTCCGACCGCTACAGTAGTAAAGACAAACAACAGGCTCGACCTTGTACCCTCTTACGTGGTGGCCATCTTGGAGTGCCACCGGATAGCATCCAAACAAGTATAAATCGTTGCCAAGAAAAAACAAATATATCATGCAATCAAAGTATCGTGATATTGATGAAGTGCCAAAATGGTTTGAAAATGGCCCCTTCATTTCTAGGAAGATGGTGATAAGCATCCTCATTATAAATGATGCGGAGTGAGTGGCATTTTAGAAAGTGCGGAATGCAATATAAACACCTCCAAGGCTATAGATAAATAGGTGATCTGTACACCTGTGTTGTGCACATATTTGTTGACCGAGCAGTGTATATAAATGTCCGAGGTGCGGTATAAAAATCTCCAAGGCTATAGATAACTAGGGGCCATATCAGCAACGGCCAGCGATAATTATCGCTGGCCGTGCTTAGCGATAATTTTCTTATCGCTGGCTATCTCTGCTTTTTATCGCCCTGGTAGCGCGTTATCATCAACGGGCTGCTCCAGGGTGATAAAAATTCCAGAGATAGCGATATTATCGCTGTTTTGCAGGGAACATCGCTGGCTTCCCAGCGATGTTCCCAGCAAAAGGGCGATAACCTTGCTGATACGACCCTGTGGTCGTATCAGCATAATCTACCCCAATGTTAGGGGTGGCTTAGTCAGGATTTTAGCAGACGTTAGTTTTTAGAGAAAACAGCAGTTTTCTCCAAAAACTAACGTCTGCTAAAATGCAAGGGCATCCTTGCTGATAGTGCAAAGACGCGTTATTGCTCTCCTGACATGTAGTGTATGTCAGGAACGCCCACTTTGCATCTCATTAGAGATACAAAGGTAGGCGTAGTGTAGGGCGTTGGTTTTATCTCCTCTTTTCTGGCTTTTAAAGCCAGAAAAGCAGAGATAAAGCCCTTGATGATATGCCCCTAGGTGATTAGTACACCTGTGTTGTGCAGAAATTCGCTGGCAGCGCAGTGTACTCAAGCACTGTGATTAGCAAGTATAAGTGTGGGACTCATCTTGGGTTAAATCCTTTCTTGTCCATCTCCTAAGGGTAACGTAATTTATATAACGTAATGTAGAACATGAATAACACATAAATCGCATGGGAAAATAGAAAATTAATACATATAGCAGAAATTGAGGCATAACAACATCAAACAAGTTACTTTAGATATACTGTTTAAGTAAAAAATGGTCTTTCTTTATTCTGTATTGCTGACGAGAATTTCGGACTTAGGAAGCAGTTGTGATGCACCGAGTGTGGCAGCTCTATGCATTCATCTTCCCAGGAAGTAATGAAGTTCCGAGTCTGCACAATCTGAGGATCCTGCATAGGGCTAATTCTCTGTTCACCCCCACTTGGGTGTTGCAGGATCTGTTCAATTCCAAAGAATTCAAACTGTTTATGAATTGCCTGTGCATGGCAATGTGTTAAGTGTGCAGCAATGGGATATCTAACGTCCCCATGCTTGACCGCTCTTATATGCTCACCCATTCTCTCACGTAATGTCCTTATCGTGCTACCGACATATCTTTTTTTGCATATACACTCGATAATGTATACAACAAAGTTTGTCATGCAGTTGATGTTTGATACTATATTGTAGGTTTTGTCGCCCAGACCCTTAAACTCTGTTGTCTTGTTGCATGCCCATTTGCAGGTGCTGCAATGTCCACATCCATAAAAGCCTTTCGCTCGTTGTGTCAACCAGCTTTCTTTTCTCTCAATTCCAGAGTAACTAGGGCTCAGCAAATTCCTAGGGGTAACCCCTCGTCTATACGTGATGTTAGGTCTGTCAGTAATGTAGTCACTAAGAGATTTGTCTGCCTTGAGCAGGTGCCAATGTCTATTGAGACTGCGCATCAAGACACCTGACCAGTTGTTGTACCCAGTTACCCTACGTACTTTGTCCTCCTTACGTGTAGGTTCAGTGCGTTCTCTAAGTGTATCCTGTCTTTTGATCCTGAGTATCCTTTGCTCTGCTTTTCATCAGTGTAACCAACATTCCTTTTTTGCATTCCTCAAATTCAGGATCGAAGCTACAGTTACGTCTCACCCTGACAAGTTCGCCAGAGGGAATTGACCTCATCTGGTGGGAGGGGTGGGCACTGGACGCATGAAGTAATGCATTGCAAGCTGTTTTTTTATGAAAAAGTCTGCTGTGAATCTTGTTGTCTCTGATGTACAGTTCAACATCCGAAAAGGAGATTCTACTTGTACTGTGCTAGAAAGTGAATCTAATGTTGTATTCATTACTATTTAGGTAATTAAAAAACTCAGTCAACTTGTTAGCTGAGCCTGTCCAAATCATCAGGCAGTTGTCAATGTATCTGCTGCAATATAGTATGGAATCATTCCATTGTGATCCCATTGGGCCCCAGATCCTCATCTCCTCGAACCTACCCATGAAAAGGTTTGCGTACGAGGGAGAGAATCTGGAGCCCATGGCTACCCCTTGCTTCTGTCGGTACCATTTTTCTCTGAATAGAAACACATTGTTGCCCAAAATCAACTCGATCATTTCAATCAGCATCTCAGTGTGACTCCATGGGCTAGCTGACCTGGTGTTGAGGCCAATGTCTCTCCTGATACTGGTGTGAAGAGCAGTCACGTCAAGGGTAACCAACGTCATATTTTCATCCCAATTAAGGTCTGCCATAATCCCTAGGACATGTTTGGTGTCGCGGATATATGACAGTAAGTTCTTGACCATGGGTTGCAAGAAAGTATCTACGTATTCCGAAATTCTTTCAGTCGGCCCATCATTGCCTGAGATTATGGATATTCCAGGAGGGAAAGGAAGACCTTTGTGTATCTTTGGTAGTGTATAGATACAGGGGTATCTGGGTCTGTCTACTCTCATGTATATCAACTCATTGTCATCAAGTAACCCCTGTCCATGCCACTGTTTTAAATGTCTGTTAAGGTGATCCGTCTATGTCCAAATCGGGAGGTTAGGGAGAAGCTCATAACATTGCTGGTCGTCAGGTTGTGACAGGATGTCATTGTCGTAGTCAGAGCTGCGCATAATAACAATGTTCCCCCCTTTGTCAGCTTCCCTAATCGTGATGTCCTTGTCGCACTTCAGATGTCTAAGGGCCTCACGTTCTCTGTGTGTCAAGTTGTCTCCCTTGGTCCTAGTGTGTGCTTTTTTGTCCATCTGTCTGTCAAGATCTAAAATCACTAGTTTGTGAAAGATGTCTATGTTGTTGCCCATGAATAAAGTTGGAGTCCATTTGGATTTTTCTTTTAAGTTACTGGTAATGCTAAAATCACTAGTTATGTTAAGATCACGCATAATCATTTCAGAGGTTACTACTTCATCTTCACAGTCTGTTATAGATAAAAGTAGTCTAGTGTCTAGTACATCTTTAATTGTGTGTTCACTTGATGCATAAGCTCCATGACTTGGTTGCAAATTTGTATTGCCATAATCCATCATTTTATAGTGTTTTTTGATTTTCATTCTTCTGACAAATTTATACAAATCTGTTTTAAATTCACAAATGTCACCAATACTCTTTGGGCAGAAACTAATACCTTTTGTTAATACAGACAGAGCACCATCAGAAAGGCATTTATCTTTCAGATTGACAACACTGACATTGCTTATTTCATATCTCCATCACTACCCCCCAGCCACCGATGGAATCCTCACCTAAGAAGTTTTAAACATGATCCCAGACTTGCCTGTGTTTCACAATCTTTTGGATCCGTTTCCTCACATATTTGTTATTCATCACATTTGTCTTATGCATTTCTCACTCCATCTTTGCTCGCCACCACTGTCCGATCACATGACCCATCACTGCCGGCCACGCGCGAATCCTTACAGCGGGTCACACAGGCTCTGCTTCACTCGCATGGAGATGCTGGCACCGAAGACGCCTTGATCATAGTGCTTCACTTCAATAAGGTATACCCCGGCGCATTCCCATGTTGCTGCTTCATTTCCACTGCTAATTACCTCCCATTCCCCCGCAGGTCAACTCTGACCTCGCTTTACAAACTCCATCTGTAAAAACCGCGGACGCGGTTCACAGCAACCCTTTTGCTCTGACCAAGGATTACGGTATGATCTTCTTCGTCCTCACTCCTTAGTTACCGCCTACAAGTGCCTTCACCGCTCTAACCTTATGGTTTATCAACAGGTGTCATCCACAACCTCCACTTGCTCTTCCCCATTGGCCCGGCCCTACAAAGCAATTCGGATGTGATACTACCCAATGGTTAAACATCTATATCAGTGCCTCTGCACTGGTTGTAGGTATTATAATGTCCCTACCATTTACTTGATGCATGATGCAGCGCTGCACTGCGCTGTCGATCTTAACATTCACCAACCTTCTTTATTAGTGTCAGTCATGATTTTTACCTCTCACCCCCGTCCACACCTATTGAGTGTCTTAATGCTTGCATGGCTATTGATCAGACACTGACCTACATCCATCTTTCTCTAACTCCACACCTCCTTTAAAAACACCATCACAGAGTCATTTTTCATGCCGTAGATCTCGCCTACATGCTTGGAATGTTATTTCACCCTTATCTCATCCATATCTAATTTTGCTTTTCTTTTTTCCCCCTTTTGTTTGTCTCTGATCTCCTTAATTGCAGACAATTGTATTCAGGCATGCTAATGTAAATGTCCTGATGATGATCCCAATATGTATAAAAGGGAGCGAAACGTTGGCGACTTAATGTACACCATATACACATTTCCACTGAATATTATTTATGTGTAACAGTGTCCTACCATATTCTTGTTTGTGCTATCAGAATTTGTAACGTACAAGTAAGTCACTCTGCCTGAGCCTTTGCTGTTTTTCTATTTTGGATTTTGTGTTCATTTTGTATGTCTAGTAGGATGCAGGCTTGTGTCCCACTTTATTGCGTTTGTTCGAATTTTTGTATATATAAATATTAAAATGTCCCTGTCCGGCTGGACAGCTTCAAATATAGTACTGACTTCAAGTCTATATTTATCTGTCCTTGTCCAGTGCCCCTGTCTAGGGACCACTGTGTCATAAACTAGTAACTACCCAAGGTCCCTGACCAATTGTAATTGGGTCCCCTTGTTGTTTAAACCACATACAGTAGTGGGGCATTTCGGCAGAGCAGCCAAGCATCTACAAACTGGGCAAAGGCTCATGCAATAAAAGCACAAATGATGAGCAGTCATTGTCACTCAGCTGGGCTCCCACAGAGGAGTGAGGCTTATGTGCTTGGCAAATTTTAGAGCAGATTTGCCATCCTTGAAAAAGTGCATTTTCCCTCCAAAGGAGACCCGCAATTTAGCTGGGTACCGGAGGACGTATGATATGTCAGTGTGTTGGAGAATTTTCTTGGCGGGTAGAAAGATGACAGGCCACCTGGACTGATAGGGTGAAATTCAGATACAATGATATGTTGTTGCTCTGATGGTTTATTGCACCCTCTTGCAAGTCATCATTAAGATCGAATCGAAGTTTCAGCAGTTCAACAGGCGGGCCATGATGGGGTGAGCCACGGTGTCCACAAGTGGTTTGGGACTAACTGAATGATGAGCGAGCTCTACAATGAAGACAGCCGACAGTTCAGCACCAAAATGTTCACGCATCTGGTTTTCGACATAGTCAACCATTTTGAATATAACTGTGGTTTCAAGAATTCTAGTTATGCATGGTTTGTTGTATCTGGAGCGGGCTTCTATGTCTTTGTTCTTGACATTTATAATGTCCAGCACTTTATCCATCCACAGCAAATGTTCTTTTGATTCCACCTAGAGATCGTCCACATCTGAAATCCTATTTTCTAGATGACCCAGTCTTGTTTCATGTATGGCGATGCGTTGCTTAACATTATTTAAAAGGCTTGTAAGCATTTATAAGGCGCTATGATATTGTCATGCTTCAGGAAACCTGGGATACTCAGACAATAGAAATTGATGATTTCCAGTGTCATTTTGCTCCTGCTTCTCCATTCAGCACATGACGTGTATTTGGGGGCTTGCCATTTGGGTGAATTCAGTTGCCAGGATGTGTTAGTGCCCTTAAGTCCCCAAATAACAGCTTCCAAGTAGCTAAGTATAAGAGGGATATGACTCTACATCGAGTTAACTTCTATAATAGAGATTTTAATAATATTCCCAATGCAAAATATCCACTTATAATTGATAAGATTAATTCAATATTGAGTAATGTTGCTAACAGGGGGCATGAAGCCCTACTGTGCCTAGCTGGTAATTTTAATATTAACTTCCATTGCAGTCTAGTTTGTCTCATGGTACTACAGGTGTTTTAGCCAGCCCGTCATTGAGCACTTTTGTAAGTCCCAATCACAAAGGCCGAGAGGTGTCGACTTACCTAGTTTCCCATGGCCTACATAATGCAATGTCTGGTGCCAACCTATGGAGGAAGAGGTTGTTACTCCACTATTGACTACTTTTAATCTTGTCTAATTTAATAGAGCATATTGTGTAAGGGAAAGTGTCCCCCTCAAACTTTGGAATCCACAACATTATTGAAGTAGCACTTTTAATGTCACCCAAACCTCAATTTAGAGTAGATAGTGGGGCGAGTGTCCTCATGTAACGCAACTGGTGCCCGTGTAAAGCTCTCTGATACCCGATACCTTTGGGTTAAGTTTTCACAATATAAAACTCCACAAATAAATAAAGGAAATACTCCTCATATAATATTAGATTGGTGTAGAGATTACATGAGCAAGCGCAATTCTTCTACTAGATGATCAAGGAAAATCTAGGGCTTGTAGAGGCCAGTCTATTAGCAGAAGACACAAACCATCAGGTGGTGGGAGCTTTTACCAATCTCTATACTAATATTATGAAAGCCCTACTGAGATCTTCTAGCCCTGCATTTAATATACCCTGGTAGTTTAACCACGAATGCTCTGTGGCCAATCGCTTATTACGTCAAGCGCTTGCGGCACAGCCAAGAGTCCCCTCAGTGGTGGCCAGTTCGCGGAGGCATTATGAAGTGGTAACCCTTAAGCGCTGAAAGGAAGAGATAACAAATCAATTGGGCTCTCTGGTAGTGGCAGCAAACAAAAAGAACAGTAAATTATTTCAGTCTGCTGTGTTGGAAATGAGTAGGATAAATTTAACTGTGAGTCCAATCAGTTGTTATATCCCCAAAGAGCCTTAGGAGGCTCCTTTTTCAAAAATCTACACTTCTATGTCTGCTGATACTGAGTCCTCTCTGGCCACCAGCAACTGCTCAGGTATTCAAGTAACTCTGAGAGAAGTAAAGGATGCTATTAACCAGAGTATATGTGGTAAGGTCCCTCTTTCGTATGGGGTACCTATTGATCTTATAAAGTACAATCTGGAATTGTGGGCACCTCCATTAAAAAATGGCTTTAACAATCTTTTTAAATCCCTCCTACCAGACTCCTGGAGAATCTCCATCATTGTATCCATCTTTAAGAATGGAAATAGCTCTCACCCAGGGTTTCATAGGCCCATTTCCTTAATAGACACACCTATTAAAATTCTAGGCAGGGTACTGTACAACGGGATAAAAGAGTGGTTACTGGATACATCTGTTTTGCATCCCTGCCAGTATGGGTTTAGAAATCGGGTGGCGACTGTTGAACAATGTCTTAATTTTTAATTGATTACTGGAAAATATACCATTGCTAAACGTTCCCTTATATGCTTGGCATTCATGGACCTGACCTCAGCTTTTGACTGTGACAATCGCTCTAAACTGTGGGAAAACCTTCTCTCTTATGGGATGGACAAAGCACTGTTGCACCTTTTGGCATATTCGCGCAGACATATGAAGATCAGAGTCAGAATTAGTATGGATGGAAAGGTGTCCAATGAGATAAGAATTTTACAGGGGGTTGGACAAGGGTGTGTTTTGGCCCCACTTTTATCCATATTATACATTAATAAGCTTCACCCTCTTTTTGTTATCGCGACTCCAGATGTACCCAGAATCAAAGGGCTATCGCTCCCTTCTCTACTTTACGCCAATGATGTTGTAGGGATAGCACAAATGCCAAACCCCTGCGTCTGCTGTGTATGCTGTCAGTCCCTATACCATCTTCTTATGTGCTCTGCCAATGAAGAACTGGTCTTACCATATATAAAAAGACTATATTAGAGTACACCCTACATTACTGTGGTTAGCTGTAAGGAGAAATGAGGTAGCCACTTTAACCAGGCCTATCATCAGGGACTCCTCTGTGTGTGAAAGGGGCACAAAAGTCCATGCTTAGCAGGTGTGAAGGCTGTCTTTTGAAAGATTGATTTTCACAGACACTGAAAATATTGCAAATGAAAACAAAGAATTTGTGCAGCAAGCCCTGTTTAATCTTGAGCATTCCACTAGACTGAATGAGAATGGGGGAAGTCAAATGTGTTAGCTTTTTGAATATGGTTGCATCCAACCCTGCTACCAGCGGTCTCTTTACAGTGAGAGGGCACTGGGAATGTAGTTTGCTGTTTCAGTTTAGAGCTGGCACACTAAAGTACTTATTATGCTTTCCACTGGGCTTCTGAATGAACCTTGATGTGTCTCCCTGCCACTGTGATGGGAGCTCTGGTCAGTCCATGCAGCACTTTGCACTTTTTTGTAAATTTACCTAAGATACAGAAAGCACTCTTTACTTCCGCCTATCAAAAAAAGCAGGGATTTTAAGGTGGCCTTCAGTTTTCTGCAACAACTGATGGATGTTGACACAAGCCTTCATGTAGGCTCTTTTCTCAGAGTGGCTGTTTGGACTCGTCATAACATGCTCTCTGATTAAGGTGGCCCTGTTGAAATTGTAGTGATTATACATGACGTTGTAGAATGGCTTTTATTTTGTATGAGATGAATTGTGTTTTATCTTGCATTTTATGTTTTTAATATGATTCTCTCTTTTATGGATATTTGAATATACAAATAAAGATGTCTTGAATTGACCTGACTTGAATGCTAATGTGGGAAATGACAGCACGATTCATGACAGAGCCATTAGAAAGGAAAGTTGTGGAATAATGAAAGATAATGGAGAAAGACTGTTTAAGTTTTGCTCCACAAGTGATCTGATCATATGATGAGCACTTCCTCCAATGTAAAATTTGCAAACTAACTTGGTGCTCATCCAATAGTAGATGCAGAAACCAGATTGACCACCTGATGATAAGAGGCACCTAGAGATGCTCAATGCAAGATGTCAGAGAAAGGAGAGGAGCATACATCAGCAGTGACTACATCTAATGACCACTCTTGTGAAGCTGAAGCACAGAAAAACAGAATGCCTAACATCAGGACAGAAGCACTTTGATCTAGAAACCAAGGAGGCATTTGTCTTACAAATCAAAAAAAATGATTTCAACTTCTGACAGGCACAGAAGATCAGTATGAGCTAACTGCAGATGCAGTCAACAGGAAACGGGAACAGGTCTGATCAATATGTGTGAGGAGCAGTGAGAGACGCCTGGAGACGAAGCCAAGGAATTGGAAAAGAAAGGATAAGGCAAGAGATATGGCAAGCTATTCATTACATGAGGGAAGCAACAAAGAAACTCATGGAGGTCAAATCTCAGAGGCTGCAGGCGACGTCCATGCAACAGTACAAAGAAAAAAACAAACCAGTCAAAAGAATGACAAGAGCGGACAAGGAGGTGATGAATACAGGCCCCAGCTAGGCCCGCAAGGCACAAGAAGGGTTCGCTCTCCTGTAACGGAATCTATAAGGAAGTTGGCACGGAAACTGCAAAGTACAAAAACAGCATTTATTAACCCTTAAGGGTGGCCCTACAATCCACACAACACCCTTCAGTATTGCATGGAGTAGCACACAGAACTTGCGTACACAGTCCCCTTTTATACACAACAGAGGGGCTCATAAGTGGGTGGATACAACATGAGGCCGAAGAACATTACCATTTATGGTCATTCTCGATACTGAATCAATACATGGGCGGAGCCAACACACTCCTTGAGCCCGCGAAACACATGGTCAAGCAAGGCTAATTATAACAGATGTGGTCAAGTCTGGACATGCGCCAGATGGACAAGAGAGAGCTATTTACAAACTGTTACTAGGCAGATTACAAGAGCAACTAACACAAAGGTCGGACTCTCCTCGTGGCGAACACGTGGCACATGATAATACAAAATGGATCCCGAACTTCGGTCAACATAACGGAGAAAACATGACCTAAAGGGAAAGCATTAATGTCTTCAGTAAATGCTTAATCACATTGCTGTTTTAATTTACAACAGACGACCCTTTCAGCATTTACTGAAGACATCCGGTTTCCAAAAATCATCATATATGTCAATTATCATCATTCCTTTAACCTCTTTAGCTAGACGCTTCTGATGAGCAACATCGGCAATAGCTTTCTTATCCGGGATGCAGAATGAAATGCATACGGAACAGAACAATGGTCCACATTGAACACACATACAGAAAAAGAACAGAATTGCTATAATAATACAGAGACCAGTTAAGACCTTCCATCCCCAGGCAGTAACCAATGCCCAAAACCATCCAGAAAAGGACCAAGTGCCGTTTTCTGTGTGGATTTCAGCTGCTATTTTATGCAGCTTGTTAATGGCGTTATAAACGGATGGCGTATGATCAGGGATAAACACACAGCAACTACTTCCAATAATTTTACAGGCTCCACCTCGATCAGCTAGCATTACATCTAATACCATACGATTCTGCAATGCAACAATCCTAGTTATTTGTAACTCTTCCGTAAGATTCCCAAGAGCAGCAGCAGTCTGATTTGTCACAGCTTCTACCACTCTTGTTAATCTTCGGAGCTTCCTACAATTCAAAGCGGCTCCAACAAAGAAAAACAGTCCTAAGTTAAAATCAATATACTGCTGCAAGCTGGTATCAGTCTGATCCACATCATCAATCGATAAAGTACGTTTATACCTATTTACAGTCACATTATTCAACAATTTCAAATCCTTATGGTAAGATGCTGGTGCTAGGAATACGGGAGGTAATAGGAAGGATACATAACATACCCCAGACCACCCAGCCGGCAAACGGTAATAACCTTTATTTCCGCACACAAAATAGGTATTATGGGACGCTAGGAAGGTACTGTTATTCAATCCATCAATGTTCAAGACAGTTAGGCAATCACTGACACCAACAGGGATAAAACCCACACTCTGGACACACAGGTCCGCTTGAGCCTGTGCCACTTGGATCACGAATTTGTCCTTCCCCACAGTGTCTCTGGTGTTCGTGAAGATATAGGGAATGGATTCATTGTCTGGTCGGTACTCTTCCCATTCCCAAATTGTCCCATTTGCTTGCGGATATCCATTTTTATCCTGATGACATTCTTTATTAAGTCTGAAAAGCAATCGCCCCACCGTCGGTTTCCGAGTGGCAAACAGTAAGGTGTACCATGCTCTACAAGAGCCATTATGAGAGAAAGGAAGTGGTATGAATGGCGTACCTCCTTTCTTCTGATGGGCCGGCATCATCCCACATATCCAACAGTTCGTAGCGTTCGTAGCAACGTGGGTATGATGCAGCATCTGAATGAAAGTGTTATTCAAATAAGACTGTCGATGCTTCAACTCTTGATACGGCAATGTATAGAAGTAGTGCTCCGCAGGCACCGGAGTCGTCAACACAAGTGTTTTCCGAGCAGGAGTTACCTCCTCTACAAACCATGTTGTTATTCCAACAATAGCTACTGTTAGCATGAACCCCAACGCACAAAGGATTTTCTTCTTCTCCATGTCAAAGGAAACAATACCCTGATATCTTCCTGAAACTAAAAAGTCTGTCAGAACTCTTCCCCTTGGGCAGCGGTTGATTTCTTCACCAGCGGGCCAAGACGGGTGTCACTACACTAATGCAGGGCTGATCCCCCCCCCTTGCCTCATCGGCTCTCCGTTTCACTAACCCAAGGGCCGTTCTGACAGTATGTCCCGGTACTGGAAACCTCACTTCCTCGGTCGAAGATGATATCGTCTTCCTCCAGAAGTCGCGTGGTCCGGAAAGAGCTCCTCAGTGTCACCCGGCTCCGCAGCACGGCCTGTCTCTGCTGCCAGGATTTCTCGTTGATCGGTCAGCACGGCAGACTCCACCAATCCGGGCGGTACCTTTCGACAGTGCAAGGAATGGATCCAATTCTTCCTGTTCGAGACTCGCACAGCCGTCCTCGTTGCAAGGAGGACTTGCTCAGGGCCCACCCATCTCGGCTCCAAACTGTTCGTTCTGTCGAAGACTTTCACCATGACATGGTCACCAGGCCGGAGACCATGTCCTTCACCGGTAGACCGATCAGGGAGCGCCTCTCGGACCTGTTGATGAATAGAAACCAAGTTATCCGTTAACTGTGCCAGATAATCGCTCATCATTACACAAGGTACATCATACACAGCCTTAGGCCTTGGTGGACCCCAAATGTTCATTGGGTGTCCAAATACTATTTCATACGGCGTAAGGCCGGTTCGAGAGTGTGGCACTGATCTAATTGACAATAACGCCAGTGGCAGGGCGTCTGGCCAAGTCAAAGACGTTGAAGCTTGGATTTTGGCTATCTTAAGCTTCAGTGTACCATTATACTTCTCGACTAGTCCTGCAGACTGAGGGTGGAACACGGCGTGGAACTTCTGAGTGATGCCCAGGCCCTTCAAGACGTACTTTATAACATCCGCTACAAAGTGAGGCCCATTATCACTCCACAGAAGTCTACAGACGCCGTATCGAGGGAAAAACTCTTTTAGCAGTAGCTTCGCCGTGGTCATTGCAGTATTGTCTTTCGTAGGGTACGCCTCAACCCATTTACTGAAGGCGCAAACCACTACTAGAACATACTTCAAATTGTTACAGCGCTCAAGCTGGATATAGTCCATCTGTAGAACCTCAAAGGGTGCAGTGGGCGTCGCAAATCCTCCTGCTGGAGTTCGAGTACCCTTTCCTGGGTTATACTTCAGACAGATCATACAGGTCTGCACCACCCTCTTTGCCGTGCTAGCAATCTCTGGATGCTCCCAGACTTGGGTAAGCAATTTCACAATTGCGGAAGCTCCAACATGTGCTAGCCCATGTGCCATCTGAACCATAGGTTGTACGAAAGCCGTGGGTAATTTCCATCTATCCATCTGCTTATTTCTCCAACAACCCTCATCATCCAACTCTCCCTCGCTAGCCCATTGCTCCCGCTCTTTATCGGAAGCGGTCCGTTGCATTTCGCGCACTTCCTCCTTCGCATCACGCCATCTTTCCACCTGTGACTTTACTACATACATGGCAGTAGCACCGGGCTGCATCGCAGTCTCCCGCGCTACTCGGTCTGCTAGCGCATTCCCTTCTCCAACTTTATCAACTACTTTCCTATGGGCGCTACACTTAACAATGGCAATTTTCTTTGGGTATGTCAATGCGGTTAAAAGATTGTGAACTAACTCTCCATGCATTATCTGCACCCCATGTGACGTTAGAAACCCTCTCTCCTTCCAGAGTAGGCCGAAGTCGTGCGCTACTCCGAAGGCATAGCGGCTATCTGTGTAAACATTCACACACAATCCTGTACTGAGCTCACATGCTCGTGTTAATGCTATCAGTTCCGCTGCTTGAGCTGACTTCTGTGGTATGCGTGCTGTCTCCACTATCGTTTGTAATGTGGTAATTGCATATGCTGCTGAAGTCGTACCATCTGGTAGCTTCAGACAGGATCCATCCACCCACAGTTCTCCATCTACATCTGGAAAGGGCGTATCCTGGAGATCAATACGACCCTTTGTTTGTTCCTCAGTCACAAGAATACAATCATGCGCTTTCCGCGCCTCAGGCTGAGTTTCGGGGTATGGCAACAATGTTGCCGGGTTTAGTGTTACGCACCTTTTCAACGTAATATGAGGAGCCAAAAGCGTCAACTCATATCCCGTCAAACGGGCACTGGTCAAATGCTGCGTCTTTGTTTGATTAAGCAGGGCATCAACAGCATGGGGGACTAATACCAACAGCTTATGAGATAACACAATTCCCTCGCTTTGGCGTATTGACACAGCTGTCGCCGCAACCGAGCGAAAACACCCTGGTAATGCTCGGGCGACAGGATCAAGTACAGCCGAAAAATATGCACAAGGGCGCTGCTTGTCGCCGTGCATCTGCACTAAAACTGACAATGCACATCCATCTTTCTCATGCACATACAACGAAAAGGGTTTTGCATAATCAGGGGTCCCTAACACTGGTGCTGAACAAAGGGCCTGTCGCAGTTGCTGAAAAGCAGCATCACACTCATCTGACCAAGGGATTGGGATAGGCGTATCCTTTGTCAAAAGGGCTAACAATGGCTTAGCTATGTGTGAAAACCCCAATATCCACTGTCTACAAAAAGAAACGAGGCCCAAAAATGCACGGACATCCTTCTGTGTGGATGGTCTCGGTGTATCCAAAATTACTTGGATACGATCCGGTGTGAGTGCACGTCCCTCCTTAGACAAAAGGTGACCCAAATAAGTCACCTTTGGTCTACAGAATTGCAATTTCTTCCGAGACACCTTATGATTGTGGGATGCTAAAAAGGAAAGTAAGGATAGCGTGCTTTTCTCACACAATTCCAGGGTGTCAGCCGCCAACAAGATGTCATCGACATATTGAATGAGGGCGACCCCCTCGAGTAAAACAAAGGAATCCAACTGTCGTTTCAAAGCCTGACCGTAAATACTAGGGCTTTCTGTGTAGCCCTGGGGAATTCTACAAAAACGATAAGATCTATTGTTTAATGTGAACCCAAAAAGAAATCGGCTATCGGGGTGAATGGGAATAGAAAAGAAGGCATTTTTCAAATCAATCACTGAGAACATGGTCGCCGTAGGCGGGACCAAGGTAAGCAACGTCGTGATATCGGAAACCACCGGGTACTGAGGTATCACGATCTTGTTTACCTCCCTCAAATCAATTATGAACCGATAGACCTTTGCATCCGTGTCCTTTTTCAGAATAGGGAGAATCGGACTGTTACAGATATTATAGGGAACTTCTTCCACTACTCCCACTGCGATCAAATCTTGCACAATCTGTATGAGAGCCTCCTCGCCCTCCTGGGAAATACGATACTGCGGGAGGCGCGGTAACACCGCCCCCTCCTGGACACTAATGTGGACCGGAGGAATCACCATTTGTCCCACATCTGTGTCCGAAGTCGCCCATAAAGCTCGAGGGAGGGTGGCCAACAACGCATCCTCTGATATCGTACACATCCGCCCTGACCGGGGGTAGTTGTCATTTAAGATCACCCTCACACCCTCAGGGGAGCAGCGGATCGTAGCCCTAAAGTGCTTTAACATATCAAGGCCCATAATGTTATCCGGTGTATACGGAGCAAGCAGAAACGGACAGGGCGCAGAAAAAGAATCAACCTTAAATGTAAGGGGCTGTGAAAGAGGGCTTCGGGAGAGTGTACCGTCAAACCCTACCGATGTAACCACTGAGCCGGATGGGGGAGCCCCCGGAACCAAGTACCTAGACAATGCACTACGTGTCGCTCCTGTATCTACTAGGAACTGATCAGTAGAACCTAAAACCTCAGCCGATACATAAGGACCCGTCTGATCGACCGGCACCTCAACTGATTCAGACCCCCATCCAACGCATTCCTATGCATGCTGAGAATCATGATATCCTGATCGATCAATCTCCGATACGTGATACTGATGCTGGCGATCGAAAACATTTGAGCTATCTCGGTGCTGCCCAGCGGTATCGAAACGAACATGATCGTTAGAATTCCCTCTAAAGTTCGAGGAACCCCCTCTACCTCTCGGGCCACCCGGAGTATGCCCCTGACGCGAAGCACGCAACACTGGGCAATCCCTGGCCCAATGGCCCAATTGCTTACAATACGCACACTGGTTCCTATTCAAATCAGATCGGCCCGAAGGGGGACCATAAGATCCTCCCCTTCCTCTATTATTACCCCGTCGGGGCGGGCCATATACTTGTGCCAACATTACCTTAGTCTTAAGATCTTTCGATTTCTTTTCCTCCTGGCCCTTCGCCTCGTGCTCCTGACGCTCATAATACTGAGCGATAGTCAGAAGAGCCGTCGGCGTCGCGGAGGACCAGGAACTCTCGCTCGCTTTTAAACGGGCCGCAACTGCCGGTAGCAGATTAGCCACATATTTGTCCGCGAAAAGGTGGCGGCCCGTGTCGTCAGTAAGCGACTGGCCACTAAAATCATGAAACGTTTCCTCAAAGCGCGTGAAGAAATCTGCAACTGACTCGTCAACTTTCTGTTTACATGCAGCTAACATATTCCAGTCAATCTTTTTAGGGGGAATAATTGTTTTCAACTTAGCCACAATAGCAGCAGGGAGATCTAAAATATTCTGGGGTGGTTTCTGTGCGGGCTTCCTCTCCCTGTCTTCATCCTCAAGCTCAGACCACCGGGCCTTGAAGGCAACCGCATCATCCACCTTTCGGACAGACCGCCACGTGTCCGGTGGTAGAATAAGACCAAAGAACAGGTCTATATCCGCTAAGGTCATAATGCAAGAATTCAAGGCCCCCTCGACTTCTTCATAGAAGGCCGCTGGATTCTTGCGGGGGTCAGGCAATGCATTCTTTAACGCCATAACATCGGCCCTATGCCATGGAGTATAAACCCAATTATACACAAAATATCCCCTAGCATCGGCGGAGTTAATGTCCGAGCTAGTCCCCGCTCCTTTAGGGGGAACATACAAAGGCGCCGCCTCTCGCATTGGTTTAGCATGCACTACGTCATCCTTATCTGACTGGGAGGTGGATGAGTGGCCCCCTGCTGCAAACGAATCCGACTGCTTCTCCTCCTCCGTTTGTTGGCGTGCTTTCTCTCTAAGGGCCAGCACCTCGTCCCGCAAAGCGAACAACCGCCGAGCCGCCTCAGGAGCCTTAGGGGGAGAAAAAACACCATTACGTAATGCTCCGGCATCCGAAGACACTTCGTCAGGCTCAAGGACACTAGAATATTTTCGGAAAGCAGTAATTACTTCATCCGCGAAATGAGACAGAAAATACACCCTCTCTCTATCTTGCCACGACCCCCAAGTATGGAACAACTCCTCCTTAGACATCTTGCCCTTAAGTGCACGGAGGGAAAGTTTCCAAAGCTCAGCCATATGCTCGGCCGATAACATGGACCGTGTGTCTACCTTACCCGAAGCCGGGCCAGAATCTTGCGGCCGCGGAGCAGATGCGCCAACATAAGGGGGCGGAGAGCGATCTAGCAAATAAAAATCATCATCAGGATTATTAAGGACAGGATAAAGTGGCTGGCGAACAACATATTGACCCGAAACTTGTAGCCTACGCTCTTTCTCTTGTCTGTCCGCCTGCTCTTTGTCCTCCCGACGCTTCGCTTCCTGTGCTCGCACATGATCATTCTTCCGTTGGTCTTTATCATACAGCGCTTTCTCACGCTTCTCTCGCTCACGCACTTCCTTCACCCATAATCGCACACACTCAAACATATCCTGACGAGCACGTCGCTTACACATACACTGTTCCACATACTCAATCTTACGTATATCAAACGATCCATACAAAGGCCATCGCAACTCAGGATCCTTCTTCGTGTATTTCCTCCATACTGTGCTGTACATTATGGAAGAAAGACCATGCTTCACATACATATCCCTATTAGGCGTCCCCTCTGGGGGAGCTGGAGCAGATTCCTCGAGGTTCAACCGGTTTCCAAAACAGCAGCACCACTTACGGAGTGCGCTGAAAGCAGGCATGCTCAGAAATAATGCAAAATATGCAATATTAAAAAAAAAAATGGCACTTAATCGTTGCGCCGTTCAAAGTTACACAGCTCTGGAGAAATCTCTCCACATTACCTGCCTATATGTGTTGCAACGCATATATTTTCACAAAGACAAATACAAAATATGACTAGTCATCATCAATCAAACTCAAATAGCCAACCCAGGCTTCAAAAACTCGGAGCAAGTACCGTACAACGGTTCTTACCAATCAAGAGTCCAGATTCCAACTGCCAAGCTCCACAATCGCCCAAACGGCTCTCACGGCAGGACCGACAGAAGAGGTCTCAGTCGATGACCGGCGCCACCCAGACGGTCAGCTCGGAAGGGAAGGAAGAAAAACCTCGGGATGCCAGGGCTAAGACGCCGCTGGCAGTGATCACGTCCCCGGCCAAACTCCTCACCTTCGTCGCGACCAGTCCTTCGAGCATCCGAGTCGCCGATGAGCCCCACGTGACGGGCGCCAATTGATGAATACAGGCCCCAGCTAGGCCCGCAAGGCACAAGAAGGGTTCGCTCTCCTGTAACGGAATCTATAAGGAAGTTGGCACGGAAACTGCAAAGTACAAAAACAGCATTTATTAACCCTTAAGGGTGGCCCTACAATCCACACAACACCCTTCAGTATTGCATGGAGTAGCACACAGAACTTGCGTACACAGTCCCCTTTTATACACAACAGAGGGGCTCATAAGTGGGTGGATACAACATGAGGCCGAAGAACATTACCATTTATGGTCATTCTCGATACTGAATCAATACATGGGCGGAGCCAACACACTCCTTGAGCCCGCGAAACACATGGTCAAGCAAGGCTAATTATAACAGATGTGGTCAAGTCTGGACATGCGCCAGATGGACAAGAGAGAGCTATTTACAAACTGTTACTAGGCAGATTACAAGAGCAACTAACACAAAGGTCGGACTCTCCTCGTGGCGAACACGTGGCACATGATAATACAAAATGGATCCCGAACTTCGGTCAACATAACGGAGAAAACATGACCTAAAGGGAAAGCATTAATGTCTTCAGTAAATGCTTAATCACATTGCTGTTTTAATTTACAACAGAGGTGTACATGGTTAAGCTTGCCAGCCAAGCAGAGGGGGCAGCCAGTAGAGGAGAACTGGTCAAGGTTTTCAAGAACACAAGAATAGTCAGAGTTAAATATTGAGCACTCAGTGATCAATTTTGTGCAACATACAACACCTCTATCGTGGACATGCATTGCAGGCAACTCACAACAGAGGATACCTCTTCTACTTTTTATTCAAGCACCTATGAAGTTTTCTCAAATGTATATAATATATGATTTATTCAACAAATTGTAATTGCGCCATCACTATTCCCACAGATCAGACTGACGAGGCATGAAAGGAAAACTTATGAAACTGAATGATCTACCTGATTAGATTTATTGTATCAAATCATTTTGAGTTTTCACCGTTTGAAAATGCCATCAGCGCCCTGAGGAAGAAGGGTTTATGAGAATCCGAAACGCGCGTCGGCGCATTTGTGCTTTTTATGTTTTTTGTACTGTCTCTTAATTTGTATTTGATTGTTTTTATGTTCTTACTGAATTGTACACTTTTGTATGCACTGCACTAAATTGTTATTGTTTTTATGTGATTCTGTAATTGGTGTTCGCGCCTCTAAGTATCTGTATTGCTTCGTCAATCTACATTACTCTTCCTAGTTTGATGAAGAGTCAGCCCGTTGTTATGTCTTTGAACAAAAAATTAAATGATTAATTCAAAGAGAAAAGTAGATATATAACTATATATTTTTTATAATAAAAACTAAAAAATGGTATAGCAGACTGTTTGTTTTCTGTGGGATAGACAGTTTATTCTTTTAAAGGGGTCTTCTTTGTGGTTTTTGAATACCGCAGAAGATAGTTCTCCTCATCAAGAGCATTTATGACAATTTTACCTGCAAGGTGGGAGATGAGGATGTGAGACAGGTATTTGTGATGTTAGCATTGCCCTTCAACCTTGTCCTCCTCAACTGGGTGATTCGACGCACAACAGAAGACCAAGCCGGAGGCACTTGACTATGCAGATGACATAGCTTTTCTCTCCCACATGCCAGCATATGCAGGTACATATGCCTCACCTCAATGTTTATTCACAGCAAGTTGGCCTGAAGATCAACAGGAAGAAATCAGAAGTTATGCCACTCAACATCCCAAACCCTTAACTAGTCAAGGTAGATGGAGAGGACCTAGCCATGACTGAAAAGTCCACCTACTTAGGCAGTGCTATCAGACATGATGGAGTGGCAGACAGTGACATCAAGAGCAGGCTAAACAAGGCCAGAAATGCCTTCAGAATGCCGAAAAATGTGTGGAGGTCATTTCAGTACATCATCAACCCCAACCAGGAGCTGCTCACCAGCTGCAAACAAGAGAGTTTGTGTAGCATCATTATGAGAAATAATGGAGATGGATAAGACACAGCATTAGAAGAGAACAACACTCTACCACAAGAACAGCTCTCCACTGGACCCCACAGACAAACTGTGAAAATAGAAAAGAAGATTGCGAACTGCAGCAAGGGCACCATACAGAAACGTGCCCAGGACAGACAGAAGTGGAGATCCTTCATTGCTGCTCTACATGACAGTCAGCATAACAAGCTGTAACTAAGTAAGTATGCCTCTGATAAAGATGGGCCATTTTTAATGAAGTTATACAATGCGACCAAAGAAGACTCTGGAAATTAGTAATTGGTAATAATACAATAAACTCCACATCTCTAGCTTATGTGATACTTTAGAAGGATTGACTAAACCATCTTAATAATGTATGTGGGACCCGAAAGCAGAAGTCCCATTAGTAACACATGTGTTGGATGGTATTATATTTGTTCCTCCTCTTTACAGTGGATCAAAGAAACTATCCAATCGATGAAGATGAGTTGAGCAAAGTCCAGATAATTTCCCAGCTGTCACAACCAAAGAAAATATAGATTGGGGTCAGGGTTGCTAATACCCCTCTGTCAAAGGTAATTGACAGATGTTATTGAAGTAAATACTAGATGTCATGTAAGGGTGCAACCATGAAGCCTATTTAAAGAAGGGTGATGGTAGTCTACCTAGCAATTATAGATTTAAAAGCCTAGCAGATGTAATCTCAAAAGTGTTTGCAAAAATAATATTATGTTATCTAGAGGAGTGGATATTAGATGACAACAAATGTCCATCGACCTAAATGGATTTCGCAAAGGCCAGTCAACTGTGGACCACTGCTTTGCTCTATGGGCTATTGCACAACAATCAAAGGAAACAATAATAGCTTATTTTGTTGGTTTGTAGGCTTACATATGCTAATTGACTCAGTGGACTAAATAAATTAAGTGGAATAAAGTGGATTATATAAAAGGCTTCAAAATATCCCGACGGAAACTGTTAATTATCCAGTCACTCCATACTTCTATTTGGACTCAAGTGGAAATAGATTCAATGGGAGATGACTCTTAAAGTATATTGACAGTCACCTCCTATTGTATGCAATATACAAGTATATTCATATTAAAACCAAAAAACAGTATCACATAAGGATGCATCCTGGCACATGCTCTTTTCAGCTTGTGTTTGGCATATCTGTCAACTGCCTTTAGGCAAACCCATTCATTTTCCCTTGAAGATGAGGTAGCTCACAGTCCAATCATTATATGAGAGTGACCAAATAATACTAGGTTATAAAGCAATTCGTTCACAAAGGAGACTTGAACTGTTTCTTCTTATTGCAGAAGAAATTACCTAACAGTCAACATGAAAAAAAAATATGTGTATATATTTTTTTGAGGAAAAGCCCTTTTCCTGAATCCTATTTTGCTAGTATTAGACTGTGCACTTTGACATTGCCATGCAGTGTCACAGTGCGTGTGATCTTCCCCTTAACCTGTACTGTAACATTGGTTTCGCTCACTCTAGTTATTTAACATTCCAGTGAGGCCATGATAAGTTTGTTTAGGAATTGTACCAGGGGCATGAAGTTAAATGTTTAATGTGTGGTGCCATGTATATGACCAGAATGCGAGCAGCTGTTGCTCCCATCACTTGTGTTTTTGTGCTATTCTTCCACAGTGAAATGCATCCGTGCATCAAAAATTGATGTAAAGATCCCTTTCGTGGTAAAATATAGCGCTACATGATGGATTTCATAATTGCTCAAAAATTGTGTGCATTTACATGAATGCAAAATGTAAGAATTTCTCTCATCAGAAGTAGTTACATCCTTTACATATATGAAACAGAATGCCTAGTTCCAGAAAGAACTATTGCGCTCTGGCTAGGCTGCAGTTTAAAAGAACTTCAGTGGCATATGGCAAACAAAAGTGCCTTTTCCATGTAGGACAACCCCTTTAAGTATCTGCTAAGTCATCACTAAAGTGTCCTTTGTAAGCCCGCACAGCTGGATGCTTAATACACACAAAGTAGGTATACAAGACACTCTAAGATGTATATTAATATTGTGAACAACAAAACTGTTTTCAATGTGCAGCTGAATCTGTGTTTTCCAGACACAGACCCTGTAAAAAATAAACTCACATGTTCTTATCTAGGTTTGGGGACATTTTAGAGCTGTTTTGAAAAATTATTTTCCACTTAATTTTTAACATGTTAATGGCTGAAGAATGTAGATTTCAGATATCGTAAGAGGAACAGTAGCTTTGTAAAAATGTAATAGCTGGGAGTAAACTGCCTTAGAACTTGGTTGGCTCTCAACACTGCTTCAGATACTGAATACACAGCTTTGGCTTACTTGTTAACAACTCTTCCACAATGTTCCACTAAGCAAGGAGTTGCTCTCTGGGAGAAGGAAAGGCCCAGCTTGCATCACTAAGGGCAGCTTTCAGTGCCTTTTCTTTGAAGTGGAAATTTTCAAATGGCTGTTGTGAACTGCAACTATTAATTCCCAGAGCCATCCGATTCTTTCTGTTTGTGCCTCTAGAAAGAAGAGACCTGAGAGAACATCTTAAAGGAAGAGGAGCGTGCCTAATTGCTGTAAGAAATAGACTCAAGGACTGCTGGCACACTCTGACTGGAGCAGCTCTTTAGGGAACAAAGGGTTGCTCTCCTGTTAAAGGTAACATGAGGAGACAAACCAGAAGGACTCCTGACTGCAGGAAGGCCTAACTGATTATTAAGGACTGGACACAGCAGGAGCCCTAGTTAGAAAAATAACTTGTGCCCAGTGGCCAGCCCTCAAGGCATGAGGGCTGCTGGAGTGATTTCGAGAACTTTCCCAGCATTTGAAGAATGTAGCTTTTACCCATTTAGTTTCACCTCTTGAGAACCAGGGCAAAGGTGCTGTAGGTTCCCCAGTGATGGTGCACTCTTGATGGGCAAGGAAGCCAGGTTCCTCTCACTCAAAGCTTTATGCCACAATGAAAAAACACTCAATGACGCCTCATGGAGAAGGTATTAAGCTTTGTGGAACCCTACCAGGGCAGAGCTCCCAGCCTTGCTCTGCTGGTGAATTTTAAGAACCAGGAAAATCACTAAATGACTTTGTCAACTACAGAATCCAGAGCCTTTGGTTTCAAAACCAAGACTTCATTGGTAGCTTGATGATGGCATATCTGACTTCGAGGGGCACTCAACAGTTTTAACTTTTTGCCTTGCCTCACTGATGTATAGGATAAGCAGAAAAAAAAATCCTATGGCAAAAAACAATGGACTATTTCAACCCACTTGACGTTTCTCACCCGGCTTCCTCATGGTCAGCCCAAAATTCTCAGTGTTCTGGTCAACTGTAAACTAAACATCTGATTGCTGCTTTGTGATGTCTTGGTAGAATGTCTTGGTACATTTTGCCTTAAGAATTTAAAAAAATATTTATTTCTGGTTCCCCTTGTACAATTTGTGTAGTTTGGTGTATTTTTGCTCTTTGAGATTTTCAATAGTTTGCTAATTTGGGTTCAATATTTATTGTGTTGTTATATTCACTTTAAAACTGTTGGGACTGCTTGAATTTGAAGAAGCATGTCTCTGGGGATTTGTCTGCTGTTTGCAGCGAAGGTGCTAAAGGTTGAGCAAATATTCTTTTATAACAATATTGTGACATAACCACCAAGAGTTGATATTAGCATTGACTTCTCAAATACATAGCCTACTTTTTGACAAAACCAGAAAGAACTAATGGAACCCTATAGGCAGATGGTACGGCTTATCTAGCCTGTCAGATGAACCTTGGGTAAAAGCCACCAACTAAATAGAAGAACATGGAATACTAACTTTATTGACAATGTCAGTACCTTTTCTGTGGCCCCCTGTCAGGGCAGTCCCTGTAGACAAATTGATTTGCTCAGTATTTTGAGATTGTCTCTTTTCATGGACTCTAAGAGCACGTGGTCAGTGTGAAAAGAGTGCTCCACATTTCATTTTGATTAAACCACGGTAATTCCTTCACTCTCGATGATTACTCAACTTTGTTCTTTGGGTGGGAAACAAGGTGAGGGTAGGAGCTGTAGGTTACCCTTCATGATCATAGAGGACCAAATGTGGGATCACACTAAGTGGGCTATAGCCCCTTCTATCTCTTGACATCTCCAACAGTTCACTGAGGACATCAGTTTGGCTGTGCACTATCTATATGGGACCTGTGTCACTCATGCAAGGTCTGTGAAATTGAGATGTGCATCTCTCAAGCACTTCTACATTAGGAAGCGAGCCATCCATTTATCATCCTTATGTTCCCTTTTACAGTTTTGTTTGCTATTTATGCTTCATAAAGTGCACTATGGTTTTGGAGTAACACTCTTCTATTAGCAATATACATATAGGCCTTATATATATATAATTTTTTATAATGTCCACATTTTACTAGATATTTGTGCAATGGAGATTTCTCCTAAGAAAAAGATGCCTTTCCTCAGAAATTCACAAGGTAGTGCCTTAAATGAAGGTATCTCCAGGCCTGTCATTTGACTAATTGGTATTCCACTGTTGGTTCTGTAAAAGATTCAAAACCTTTGGTAGTCAGAAGCTGACTGGTACAATTTGTTTCTAATGTTTTCAACCAGAACAGAGAGTCATCAATAAAGAGCTGCACATTGTTACAGATTGGAGTATTTTTGTTAAACAGCCACTACAACATAGCCGTTACCACGCATAACCAATACAACATGGCCATTACAAAGCAGGTGCCATTACCACGCATGACCATTACCACACTGGATTTTACAACGCATATGCCTTTACCACACATGACTTTACAGCTAATTTTGTTATAAAGGCATGAAATGTAAAGGCATATGCATTTTAAATGTACGTATTAGGTAAGTACTAAGTATTTATATATATGTCTGTATATATAAACATAGATACACTTATATTCACTTAAAAAACAAAGGTTTCAGGGACATTATATTTAGTCTCAGATTTCTCAAATTGGATCAGTGAAGTCATTTGAGAAGTCATCAGTGAGGTCATGAGGGATGTCACTGACCATATCATGAGTGATGTAATATGTGGGGTCATAAGTAGTGCATTGCGGAGCCGTAAGTTATAGTTAGCTCAGGGAACTATAACTGCTGAATTTCTATGGTTTTGTACAGGTGAAATCTAATGCCTAAGTATAACGTCCCTGTAACCTAACTTCATGCCAGGAGGCGTTGGCAGTCATCTTGGGATTTGGCTTGAGCCAATTCCCACAACAAATGTGACAAACAAATAAGAAGGCAGCAGGATAGGTATACCCTAACCCCCTAGTTCTCTTGGGGGAACCCTGCTGAAAAATGAGCTCTCTGACCCTATAAGGCTCCTGGAACCACCACCTCCCTGAGGCCACGTGGCAAAATATTTACTGGGGTGCCATGCAGATACCCTGACCCCAGTGGCTACCACCGCCCCAGGGCTAAATTAAATGTAATGGGGGCTGCATCAATCCCCATGACCCCGGGGACCACCACCTCCCTGGGACCAAAGTAACTTTAAAAGTGGGAGGTAGCTGCATAACCCTCTCTTCTGCTGTTCTCCGGGGGCAGGCCCTACTACATGAAAGGAGGAGGGCCACGTGTCCCCCCTCCTAGAGCCACAGAAGGCCCAGGGGACTGCCACCCCTCAGGTTCGGTTCCTGCTATGTCCTGGGGTACCCACCACGTATGTTCGTCTGTTTCTCTGCCCGCTCACAAGTGAGCAGGGAAACAGACAAATTGCTTGAAGACACAGGAAGCTGCAGGTTTAGCACCTCTTTGTGTCTGAAAGCAAAGCTGGCTCCTGCAGAAGGAGGTGATGTGACAGGCATTGGGGGGGTCTTCAGGCTCCCCCTGCTGTCCCAATACAGACTGGGTGCAATGGGGGCAACCAGAAAAAATTGCCAGGCCCCGGGTATGGGGTCCCTGGGGCTGAAAATCGGCCCGGGAAAGGGGCCCGCACATCCCTCCTCAGGCCCCAGGGAATGGGGTCCCTTGGGTAAAACTCGACCCAGGAAGGAGGGCCACCTGGCCCCCCTCTGCAAATACTACTAATTTTTTTTAAAAGGCAGGGCCCCATTAGATGGGGTCCCTGGGGCTGAAAGTGGCCCGGGGAAGGGGCTGCACTGCCCCCTCCCCATTTGTAAATGACCGGGCCCGGGGGATGGGGTCCCCGGGACCAGAAATAGGCCCAGGGAGGAGGTACACGTGGCCCCCTCCGCTATTACTATTGCAATTTAAAAAGGCTGGGCCGAGGGGGATGGGGCCCCCGGTCCAAAATCCATCTGGGTGGCACATGGTCCTCCTCCCTAATTGAAATGAATATTAAAAAAGATGGCTGGGCCCTGGGGGATTGGGTGCTTCCGCCAAACCCTAGCAAATTCTTCCTGAACAGCAAATGCTGGAGTAGATTTTAGGACCTAGACAATTCTGCGAAGAGAAATATTTTCAACCACTTAGATTCGATCTAGCTTAGCATACCCCCAGACCTCACTACCTTATCACCGTACTGGGGAAATACCATTGGCCTGGTAAATGTTTAGCAGATCCCTTGGCACCCTAGAACCAACCCTGTGTAAAGCTAAAAACCGGCAACATAGTTTTCAAGAACTCAGTTCTCTTAGCCATCACCCAAGGTTTCAAACATTTATTTGCATCAAATAAAACCCCAAAATAGGGGAACGCCTTCACTTTGCCCAGGGTAGAATTAGCACCTTGAAGGTCTTGCTCCTTGTTGATTTAGGGACTACTACCATCACGTATAATTTCGAAATTAGAAAAATTTACAGCATGATCGAGATTCCCAACAACTATACGTAACTGGCCAAAAGTAAGTCCAGCCCCTGAGCAGTCTGTGCCATAAGAATTGCATTGTCCGTGTATAATAACACTGGAAGAATCTGTCACCAGCCTTTGGGCAATTCTCTGCAGCTGATAACCGTGCAGACTCAAGCCCTTTACATACAGGGTAAAGAAGAACGGAGCCCGAATACATCCTTGATGCACACCCAAGCAGGTCCAGAATGAGCAAGTAAGGCGGTGTCCTGCGAAATGTGAACTGAGGAATGGGTCTCTGAGTGCAGGTTAGCCAGTAGGGCCACAATACGAGGATCAATCCCCATCTCGCAAAGCAGGGTCCACAGTTTCGCTTGATTCATCCTATCAAAGGCAGATGTCAAATCCATTACATAGGCTAAGAGTATAGATTCAGACCGAGCCACAGTATATTTATTAATAATTACGTGGAGATTTAGACATTAGTCTGAGGTGGACCTCCTAGCTCTAAAACCATACTTAACACCACTCAGGATGTTGCTCTCTTCTGCCAAATCACTTAACCTATTTAAAATCCCCATTCCCAGGACCTTAACCATTGAATCCAGCAATGATATAGGTCTATAACATTTTGGATTGTCTTTGTCCCCCTTCTTAAAGATGGGAACAATGGCAGCAGTGGACCAAGAGGGCAATGACCCCACCTGAGCTGCCGCATTCAGCACCGGGATGCTATCAGGACCCGGGGCCTTGTTGCTAGACAAAGCACAAAAACTGATAAACATTTTTAAAACACTCACAGTCACTGGATGATGTCATCAGTGATGTCATTTAAGATGTCACTGACCATGTCACGAGTGATGTAATATGTGAAGTCATAAGCAGTGCATTGCGGGGGAGTCAGTCATTGTTAGCTCAGCGCCTTGAGGTGTTCCACTGTTTTTACACTTGATGCCACCTCTGTGTGCTATTTGCTAAAACAGAAATCCTTTTTTATGAATTGTGCTTTTAAAATTGAATTTTAATAACTTTCTCCGTTCCGTATTTGCCTGCTTCTATTATCTGGGTGAAAGGGTGTTTTCGGTTTAAATACTACCGCATTATCTTTGTGTGAGGGAACTTGGGGGGAGATTGTGCTTTTGCTCCGGTGAGGGCTTTTACTCACTTCCTGGTTGTGCCGGTCAGCCATCTAGAGGCACCATTTTGTTAGCGCGCTCTCTAGTTTTTCTGGCTGCCGGCCTACAAAGCTGCACGCAGGGCAGATGCGCATGCCTTGAGGGGTTCCACAGTTTTTACACTTGATGCCACCTCTGTGCGCTATTTGCTAAAACAAAAATCCTTTTTTATGAATTGTGCTTTTAAAATTGAATTTTAATAACTTTCTCCGTTCCGTATTTGCCTGCTTCTATTATCTGGGTGAAAGGGTGTTTTCGGTTTAAATACTACCGCATTATCTTTGTGTGAGGGAACTTGGGGGGAGATTGTGCTTTTGCTCCGGTGAGGGCTTTTACTCACTTCCTGGTTGTGCCGGTCAGCCATCTAGAGGCACCATTTTGTTAGCGCGCTCTCTAGTTTTTCTGGCTGCCGGCCTACAAAGCTGCACGCAGGGCAGATGCGCATGCCTTGAGGGGTTCCACAGTTTTTACACTTGATGCCACCTCTGTGCGCTATTTGCTAAAACAAAAATCCTTTTTTATGAATTGTGCTTTTAAAATTGAATTTTAATAACTTTCTCCGTTCCGTATTTGCCTGCTTCTATTATCTGGGTGAAAGGGTGTTTTCGGTTTAAATACTACCGCATTATCTTTGTGTGAGGGAACTTGGGGGGAGATTGTGCTTTTGCTCCGGTGAGGGCTTTTACTCACTTCCTGGTTGTGCCGGTCAGCCATCTAGAGGCGCCATTTTGTTAGCGCACTCTCTAGTTTTTCTGACTGCCGGCCTACAAAGATGCACGCAGGGCGGACGCGCAGCGGACGAGCGCAGTGGGCGCGCCGCTGGCGCGCCTAAGGCAAGCCCGTCTGCGCCCCGGATGCGGCCCGCGCCCGCTATCCTGCTAATTCGAGGGGGGGGGCTCGTGCTGCGCTGACTTATGGTAGGGACGAGCTTCTAACACTTAATGCGACTTTAGGTCTCTCCCATTCCCATTTTGATTTGTTGGACACGCAAGAGCATGTTTGTGCTGTATGTGGCTTTTGTCTCCCGGCTATTCCTCTGGTTGCCCCACCTGTGTTAGGCCGACGGCCTAAGTCTGCTAATACAATTTCCATCTCTGCCGCCCGCATTAACGTACGCTCCCTCCCAAAACATCACTCTGACATCTTTGACCTGCTCTCCGACCACCCTGTTGACCTTCTGTTCCTTACGGAAACCTGGCTCGACTCTAACTCTGACCCTTATGTCACTCTGGCCATTCCTGCGGGCTATAAAGTGGCTAGGGCTGACCGATTAGAAGGTAGGGGTGGCGGTGTAGCGGTTATTTTCAGAGAAAAATGGGAGTTCATTAGGGGCGCAACCCACGCTTGGGGTACTGGGGAAGCACTGGATTTCAGCATTAGGTTTTCCCACCATTTTTTACTTGGTGGGTCGCTGGTCTACCGCCCCCCTGGCTCTGCTCACGCTACCATTCAGGAGTGGGGAGATGGGTTGATTTCTAGAGCACTGCGCTTTTCCCAGTTTCTGTTCCTCGGTGACCTGAATATACATCTTGATCAGGGGTCTTGTACAGATGCATGTGCCTTAAAAGAGATTCTTGAGCTGGCCCATTTGTCCCAATGGGTGACCCACCCTACTCATCAGGGTGGACACATCCTCGACCTGATTTGGTCCAACTTTAAAATTCTGGCAGAGGATCCTCTTCCCCTTGCGTGGTCTGACCATTTTATTACTTTCTTCTCCTGGAAGGTTGGTCCGCCCCACGCTGCCGAATCTATTTCGCGGAAACCGGCCTTTAAGAAGGTTGATCCCGCGTCTTTGGCTGCGGTCTTGGCGGCCTCCAGGCCGAATCTCATCGATAATCTTGAGGGGAGCCTTGCCAGTTTCACTAACTGTCTGGACAAGTCTATGTCCTTGTTGGCTTCCCCCACCTCTGCCCGGTTCACGAGAGCCTCGCCTACAAAACCTTGGTTTTCGACTGAGCTGCGTTTGCTCAAACAAGAGTGCAAAAAGCTGGAACGGGCCTGGCGCCGCCAGGACTACTGCCCTCTAGCTAAGGCCGCGCTGTGGGCCAAACAAAAGATCTATTATTCTGCCATCTCTCAGGCAAAAAAGCAGTATTTCACCGTGTGCATTGAGCAGGCCGGTAATAACTCGAAGGAGATTTTCCATATAGTCCAGAGTTTTACTTCCCCTGTCGCACTCAATTGTTCGGGCCCGATCACGGTTGACTGGTGCAACACCCTTTCTGGTTTCTTCTTTGAGAAAATCCGGTTGATACAGCAGTCCTTGACTGTGTTTTCGGGGATCCAGGTTGACGATGAAGATGGACTGATTGTACCTCGGTTCGGGGATCTGAATCATGCCCTGTCGGTGTTCTCTCCTGTTGATATGGCTAGCACTTTAAAATTACTTAAGGGCCTTAAGTCCGGTTCACCCTCGGACCTATGTCCTGCTAGACTGCTGGCAGCTGTGGCGGAGACCATCAACCCTGAGGTGAATGCTATTATCAACTTGTCCCTTGGGGAGGCGTGGGTTCCGCCGGATTGGAAACAGGCAAAAATTCTTCCTTTATTGAAGAAACCATCCCTTGATCCCGCGCTGCCCGGCAACTATCGCCCCATCTCCCTCCTCCCTAGCCTTGGTAAAATATGCGAGAAGGTTGTGACCAGGCAACTCGCCGATTTTGTGGAAAGATCTGAGGCCTTGCACACATCCCAGTCTGGGTTTCGGGCATCTTATAGAACGGAGTCAGCGCTAGTGGAGATCTTGGAAGCTATTAGGGACTGCTTAGATGTGGGTGGCCGAGCAGCTTTGGTATTGCTTGATTTGTCAGCAGAATTTGACACGGTGCCGCATGCCAGACTGCTCTCCCGCCTCTCTGAGATTGGGGTCTCTGGCCTAGCACTTGCCTGGCTGCGGTCTTTTCGGGAGGGTCGTTCTCAACAGGTCTGGTTACCACCGGCTGCCTCCTCTTCGCAGGAGGTGCCCACAGGTGTCCCCCAGGGCTCGTCCCTTAGCCCCCTCCTCTTTAACATCTATGTCACCCCGCTGGTCTTTCTGGCTGAGCAGTTGGGGGCTAAGGTGATAGCCTATGCCGATGACACGCAGCTTCTTTTTACCTGGGGCAAGGGGGAGGATTCGGTCTTGCCTGTGCAGAAGTGTTTGTCTGCGGTATTCGGTTGGCTTGCTAGAGCTCAACTTAAGTGCAATGAAGACAAATCGGAGATCCTTCTATATGGCAACTTTCCCTTGGACTTTAGATGTAAGATCTGGCCTCCTGATGTCCCCCCTCCTCCTTCTGTTGGGAACTCCGTCAAAAACCTAGGAGTCTGGTTCGAGGACAATTTGTCTTTTTCGGTCCAAGTGAAGAAGGTCTCGGGAGGCTGCTTTGGCTTTCTGAAGGTTCTTAGGAGTTTTCTTCCTCTTCTCCCTAGACCTGCTAGGGAAACGGTTGTTCGAGCATTGCTACTATCTCACCTGGATTATGCCAATGCCCTTTATGTGGGCTTGCCTACTTACTCCATTAATAAACTTCAAGTGATCCAGAATGCGGCTGCAAGGCTCCTTCTTGGAATCGCTAGAAGTAGCAGTGTTCGCGTTAATCTTCGTGCCTTGCATTGGCTGCCCATGGTTGAGAGGGTTAAGTTTAAAGCTCTGGTCATTGCCCACAATGCCCTCTACAATCTAGGTCCCCCATATCTGCAGAGGCGATTTGCCTTTTATGTTCCGACCACAGCTCTTCGCTCATCAGCCCTTCTGCTGGCTAGGGTCCCGCGCTTCTCCCGGTCCAGGATTGGAGGTAGCTCGCTTGCGGTCAAAGCGGCTGCAGCCTGGAATGCTCTTCCTTTCTTTCTGCGCAACACTAAGGATCCACTCTGTTTTAAGCGTCTTCTTAAAACCCATCTGTTTCCATAACCTCTTACTCTAGTTCCTCTCTGGTGGCTTCGCGCTGGGACACTCCTCGGAGTAACTATTGCGCGCTATAAATATATTTAACATAACATAACATAACTATAACTGCTGAATTTCCCTGGTTTTGTATGAGTCAAATGTCAGCCTAAGTATAACATCTTTGTAACCTTTGGGTTTTTTCAGTGAATTTGTTAGGTTTTTTAAAATTCTATTTTCTAACTATAATGTCCCTTTAACCTTTGTTTTTTTCAGTAAATTTCTAAGATTTTTTAAAGGCTGATTACTAACTATAACATTCCTGTATCATTTGTTTGTTTTCAGTGAATTATTAAGGTTTTTTAAATTCTATTTCTGTATTGTACTGTCCATTATTTTTTTAGTGAGCTTCTAAAATTTTCGTATTTCTTTCTATAGTTACATATTGTACATTATATATATATATATATATATATATATATATATATATATATGTATATATTCACTGAAAAAACCATAGGTTTCACACATGTTATAGTTAGCTGGACATTTCACTCGTAAAAAACCATTGAAATTCCCCCGTTACAGTTAGTTCAGCTAACTATAACTCGCGCGACCGCAACCCACTGCAGATGACGTCACATATTACATCACTGTATTCACTAAGATACTGTTAATAAGTCAGTTATACAATTAATTTTACAAAAAAAAAACATCCATTTAGACACTTATTTATCCATTTATTCTTCCATTAACCTTTAGATATACATATATAAAAAATATTTATTTTTCAGAAAGACACATATTCACTGGATGATGTCATCAGTGATGTCATCAGTGATGTCATTTGAGATGTCATCAGTGATGTCATGAGTGATGTCACTGACCATGTCATGAGTGATGTAATATGTGACGTCATCAGCAATGGATTGCGGTCGCGCGAGTTATAGTTAGCTGAACTAACTATAACGGGGGAATTTCAAAGGTTTTTTACGAGTGAAATCTCCAGCTAACTATAACATGTGTGAAACCTATGGTTTTTTCAGTGAATTTGCAAGGTTTTTTAAATGCTAATTCCTAACTATAACGTGTGTGAAACCTATGTTTTTTTTAGTGAATTTGTAAGGTTTTTTAAATGCTAATTTATGTATGTATTATTATATTTTTTATATATTTATTTTACAATAAACTACCTATGTATATAGTTATAGATTGACTGTATCCTGTAATATGGAATGGCTCAGCTCTTTTTTTTTGAATTTGGATAAGCATAGTTAATATCTTCTATAAACTTATAAACAGTTTAAAAGTTTTTTTGTTTTTTTTAAGGGTTTTTCACCGTGCGCGCACCGTGCGCGCACCCCGCGATTTTTGCCCCCTTTTCACGTTCTCCACCTTTCTTTTTCACTGCCACACACAAAATGGCGTCCGACACTTCCTGATTTCGACCGATTCGAATGTTGACTGACATCTAACCACCAATCAGAATTACGCTCGCGCACATTTGGTGCGCGCACCGTGCACGCATGGTACGCGCATATAGATATTTATGTACTTTTAACTGCAATTTTCTCAGGAACTACTGAACAGATTGACATCATATATGCAAAAGGCACATCCCTGACCTGAGGACTACCTCTTTGCCAAATTTCAAGTAATTCTGTTCAGCCGTTCGGGCTGTACCTTCGACTAAGGGTCCTATGGGAAAATGCATGGGGAAAACGCGTTTTGGGACCCCCTTTTTTCTCAGCCCCCGCTTGACTAATCACGAGACTTTCAGGGTAGGAGCTGAGCGGAGCGCCCCATTAGTTTTGAAAATTTCACGAAGATAAGTCAACCGGCGCCAAAGTTATTCTAAATCGAATTTTCAGATTTCCTATGGGAACTCAGTCCTAACTATAACTATCTACTGGCGACCGCAAGTAGATAATATATATATCAATATATCTATATATCTATATCTATCTATCTATATATATATATCTATATAAATCTATATATATATATATATCTATATATATATATATTGTCAACCCAAACTCTCCTTCAACAAAGAGCGAAGCAGCACTCCAACAACTTTAAATCCTTTAATTTGAACTTGGCAGACCTTATATATTTCGGTCTCCATTGACCTTCTTCAGAGGCATGCTGGTATGGACATCGATAAAGGACAGGAGAAAACAGACAAGTGGATCACCGATATTTATAATGATCGCCCCCTGGTGGGCATCCGGATGGATTGAGCAATGCATTCTGGTACTTGTTGTTCCCTGTCCTTCTTCATTTACAATCCTCCAGTGGATGATGTCCCGATTTTAAGAATTAAAGGTCCGTTGCGTCTATTACCAGCCCGTTTTCAAGGCTATGTGTATATATATATATATATATATAAATATATAAAGGAGAGGCTGCGAGGTGGGAATGATTCCAGACCCGATATGTAACGTTGCTCTTGTGGTCTAAAAGAATGAACATTTTATCTGGACTCCAACTAAGGGTTTTTTATTTTCTTTACAGAATGCCTGCAGAATTCACTGAGGATTTAAAATAATCCCGCAAATGAACTACAGACCCCAGCATGCACCTACATGAATACTAACAATTGCATACTTGGCAACCCCCACTATGGGTGGGGGAAAACAATGGCATGTAGAAAATGGTTGCTCAAGTGGGAGGTCTCTGTCGAACATTCATTAGCCTGCCCAGGAAGAAGAGGTTGTTACCTCAAAACGCGTCGGCATGTTGGGCACACAAAATAATGACCGGATTGAATTGGTTTGTTTGCTTTGATTAAATAAACTGCAAGGTTTCAACAACAGTCGAGTGCATCCAAGAATATATATATATTGCACCAATTTTTTCATTTGTTATGTTTTTATCAGAATGTACATTAATAACTGTTTATATTTTTTATAATTTTTGGAGTCGGCACAACATTGTTGCATTTACTGTGGAGAATCTGTGATCAGCAAATGCATTTCACATACTGAAAAATACACTTAAAGAAATATTTTTAAATTAAGTTTGAGTCTAGAAATTTAGTTAGATATGGTTTAAATTTCTTTTTGTGATCAATTTTGGAGAAAGCCAACTTCCCAATTTTTTTTATATTCGCGACGACCGTCGTCATCGCGAAGAGCGTGTGTTTTGTACAAAGTGTAAAACATATATATAGACCCATTCTACAGTATGTTTACCAGTAGAGTTTTATTAGGGTTCTTTTTAAACACATATTTTAGTTTTGAGTTCCAGAAAAATCTTTTTCAAAGCCTATTTTCCATTGAGTGTGTGAGTGGGTCTGTACTCTGTAAGTGGGTGTGTGAGTCTCTGAGTGGGTCTGTACATGGGTATGTGACTCTCTGAGTGAGTCTGTAAGTGGGTGCATGAGTATCTGAGTGGGTCTGTGAGTGGGTACATGAGTGTCCAGGTGGGTCGGTGAGTGGGTGTAAGAGTTTCTAAGTGGGTATGAGACTGTGTGCATGAGTCTAGTAGTGGGTCTCTAAGTAGGTACGTGAGTTTCTGAGTGGGTCTGTACATGGATGCGTATCTCTCTGTGTGAGTCTATAAGTGGGTGCATGAGTACCTGAATGGGTATGAGAGTGGGTGCATGAGTATCTCAGTGGATATGTGACTGGATGTAAAAGTGTGTGAGCGGGTATGTGAATGGGTGTATACATGTCTGTGTGAGTGCACACATGAGTCTGTGACACTGACAGGGGAGTGTTTACAAATATATATATTTTTAAAAATATTTTCACCAATGTTTGTGCTGTCACCGCGATAATCACGATGTCCCCGCAACAGTACACAGGGACTGGCAGTCGTGGTCTCGTCAGGAATATCGTGTGCGATCAAAAAAATCAATTTTGGGCACAAACCTTGTGTCACTCTTCCGCCCCATTTCTCAAACATGGGATCAGAGCACCTCCACCCTGACCACTTATGTTAGCTTTCACAGAAATTTTCAGCCATAGGAACCATCCCCGATCAATAAAATGGCAGCCACAACTTTCTGTTCAGGTTGTGTCCAGCCATTCACAGTATTCCTGTTGGCACTCACATTTGCAATTAATTGCAAAATTGTCACGAAATATCTATGACCAAAGAAATCACTATAAGCTTTGGCCTACATTTCTCAAAAGCTACTGAATGGATAAGCACCAAATGACAGAAAGCACAATCTGTGTAACAACATCTACCTTTCTGCCAAATTTGGTGTAATTCCGATCAGCGGTTCCGGCTGTAAGTTCGACAATGCATTCCTATGGGAATTAACATTACAAACGCACCCTTAGTTCATGCCCCTATTTCTCACCCCCAAACTTCACACGACACACAGATCCTACGTTGTTTAGAAAATTTCATGGAGATTGGTCACACAACGAAAAAGTTTAAAGCAAGTCAGCAAATGCCTGCTTTCCTAACTATAACTACCTACTACTATATATAATATGTATATATATAATACTAAATAAAGGGTATATACTTACATGTAAAAAACCTACATTTACTGGTGAAACCTTCACCACACATATGTCTTTACCATTCATGCTTTGACAATGAAATTCATTGTAAAGGCATGCGTGGTAAATGCATATGGTGTAAAAAAATGCTTGCAAAAGGTTATGCGTGGTAATGGCATTTGCGGTGTAACGGCATTCGTTACAATGGAATGCATGGATCGGTCATACATCGGTATTCTTGTGCCAAATCCCACCTCACCAGATATCCAGAATTTTATCGCTGATTTCTCAACATTTTATCTTTCCGAGAGGACCAGATTTTTAGCATCTCTAGATTGTTCATTTGAATGTAGAAGGTATGAGGAGCATTTGAGCTGCATTAAAGATGTTGCTATGACTCTCCATCAACACTGATTCTAAGGTTTTCACATTAGGATTGAGATGGTAAGCTATTTGAGAAAGGTACGTTAGTAGCATGTTACCACATTAGGCAATCTCAAGCCATCAGAGTTAGTAGCAGCATAACATTTAAGATATTTGGTAGCGCTGGGACGTCCCGTTGCTGGGGAAGCTATGCACTGTATAAATCCGTAAATAAATCAAATAAATTATTAAAAAAATTCAATCTCTGGGCCTTTGAGCCACTAATGAAACGGTTTATCAGGGTACAATGGATCAGAATAGTTAGAGTGGAAATTTCATAGGTAATACTCAAGGGGGTCATATTTAAAAGCCCCTTGTGACACTTTTGCGTAACTTTTGTGATGCAGCGGCGGTGTAAACAATGCGGCCAATTTACAACATGACACTTTCTAGGGAGATGCGTCAAGTAGTAAAGCCCTGCGTCACATTATACCTGCGTCAGGTATAATGTATGCAGGGTGGGCGTTCCCACGCAGGAAAGCCTTGTAGAAGTGACGCAGTGAAATCTACTGCATCACAACCTCACACGTGCTTGAAGGAGTGACGCAGTACAATATGTATAGGCCTCAACATGCATTGCTGGACTTAGCAATGCGTGATTTTTAGGCGAACAGATTCATCTGAATTTCGGACGTATCTGTCAATCCTTGCGCCATTGTGTGCCGTTATGTAAATACTGCACAGCCATTGTGGCACAAGGGTATCGCAGGCTGACGCAGGGAAACAGACGCATCTCTACAGATGTGTCATTTTCTTGTACATCTGGCCCCAAATACATAATTGAATCTTGGTGCTATCACTTGATCATTTCAAATTCTGGCCCATAATGAGAGCTGCAATTTTCCCATCTGGCAAAATCCTTCTTTCTCTTTTCTCTGAGGTGAAGGGGATTCCCATCCATCATATGTGGTAATTATGCACTGACTCTGATTCTGAGATGCTTCAGGTCTTGTGAGACCCATTGACGTGGGAATCCTGTAAGTACTTCTGTAATCATGTGGGAGTGATAGGTAGTGCCTCACTTTTTGTCCAGTTGATTTTATAGCCTGTGAAACTGGAAAGCGGGTTATCAGTGATTGATGTAGCAGGATTAGTAACAGTTAATAAAATATCATCTGCATACAACAGCAGTTTGATTGTATCTTACAGTGCTATGGCTATTGCGAGCAAAGAAGGAAAGTAAAGGAGACAATGGGTATCCTTGCTGTGTGCCTCTATTAATTAATATAGTGTTCAACAGTACCCTGCTGTAGGAGACCTTTGCTGTAGAATACTGATACAGCTGTTGGACCATGGTGATAAATGGTTCCCTAAAACAAATCTTACCAGTGCACAAAACAAATAGCCTCACTCCACTTCATCAAATGCATTTTCCGCATTGAGGGAGAGGGTTACTCATTGATCGTTATCTTGGGAGAATTGTATTAGAAGATGTAACCGAAGGCCCATGTGATTTCTTGATGACCCGAATGGCACAAAGCCAATCTGATTTCAATGTATGAGCAGAGGTACAACCTTGCCCAGGCTCTTTGCCAATATTTTATCTAATATTTTCATACTGCTATTAAGATGGGTTATAGGCACATAGGGGCAGATTAACAATCCCCTTGTACTGCCAGTGCATCACGTTGCATGACGCACTGGTGGCGCAGCCTGCGGAGTGATATTTACAAGCACAGGTAAAGTTACCCTGCGTGACTTAACCTGCGCCTGTAAATATCGCCCCTGTTCACGCAACACTTTGCGTGTTAGGGGCGTGACATGGGTGTTGCTGTGGGTGTTCCCAACCATACCCATATCCACTGATGCATTTTCAGATTTACGAGAAATCGTAAATCTGGAAATGTGTCAGAATGCTACGCCACCCTAGGGGTGGCGTAGCGAGGTTCAACAAGGAGAAATGTTTTAATTTCTCCTCGTTTGTTTCCTCTTTCAATGCGTGCTGCATTCTACAGCACACATTGGTAGAGGAAATCACCTCAATTGATTGTTTTTGTGCAGGAAGGTGCCCTTTCCTGCAAAAAAACAATCTCCCCACGACGCAGGCATCCTTGCACCATGGTGCAAGAGTGCCTGCACCAGCGCATGGCAGCAGTTTGTGCACTAGCGCAGGGGGAAGCACAGAGATGCGACATATTGCTGTAAATATGTCACATCCCTGTGCTTTGAAACTAACACAGTGCGGTGCAGCAAAATGACTTGTGGCACAGCGCTGCGTTATTTTTTGTAGATCTGCCCCATAGTTGGCACAATACAGTGGATCTTTCTCAGGATTCAGTAACAGGATGATAATTTCTTTTTTGAATTCTGAAGGTAGGGATGTCAGTGCCACTGTTTCTCAGAAGACTCTTCCTAGAACATGTGTACATGTAGCTGTTGTAATTTATAAAACTCTTATAGAAAGCCACTGTCTCCTGGTGCTTTCTCAGTAGCCATTGATTTGATAGCATGCTACTTTAGCATCTGTTATTTCTGATTGCAGCTGCTGTTGAGGCTCTTGTGTGAGTTGTGGAATCTGAAATGTGACCATAAAGCTCTCTTTCCTTGAAGAATAAGTAGGGATCTTCAAAGAGTATAGTCTTGTGTAGAAAACTGCCAAGTTCTGCAGTATCCTAGTCAGCTGAGATATGGACTTTCTGCTTGGGCTAGATATTGCATGTATACTTGACCATTCTTCTCTCTGCTTGAGGTGCATGGACAATAGCTTTCTCTCCATGTTCGTACAGTCTACGTTTATACAGGTCAGCACTCTCTCTGCACTGCATGAATATAACACATTTAGTTCACAATTCTTACTTACTACGGCTCTCACGTTTGAATCTATAGGAATTTGTCTATATTGCATGTGAAGGGGTTCCTTAGCTTTCTTATGAATTTCAAAGGAATCTTTCATCACGCAGCTTCTCACATACTCCTTTCCACCAGCATATAGCAAATGTGCTGATATGGTCAGTGAGTTGTTATAAGGACCACATGTACAAAGGTAACCATTTGCGATTACCAAATAGCTATTTTTTGCAATTTGCTATTTGGTTATCGCAAACTCCAATGTTTAATGTGTCTTTGACACATTTTGTGATTCCAAATTGGTCGCAGATAGGCCTACCGCATGAATATTAATGAGGTAGGTCTCGGTTAGCGACACACAGGGAATCGCTAAAATCATAGGGATGATGGCCTGCTGGGGTCAACAGACCACAATGTCTGTTATTGTTTTTAAATAAAGGAAATCTTTTTTTTATGCAGTCCATTTTCCCGAAGTTTTCTGTGCGAAGTCTCCAGCTGACCAGGAACAACACCAATACAAGAAATCACCAAGAAGGTGGGGATAGGAAGTGGATGAGCTGTGATATTTCTAAGTCCATGCACTTCCAATCCAAACTTCCTGATTCAGTTGAAAACAGCTCCTTCCTCTCCCAGTGCTTCTCTGTGAAAGAGATGCACTGGGAGAGAAAACAGCTGTGTGTCTGTACCCCAGCAAAGAGCGAGACACAATTGGGATTCTCTTTAGGCGATGAAAAAATTCTAAAAAGCGTCTGATTACTTTCTGGGGCACAGAAACACAATCTTGCTCAACAGCAAGGAGCCAGCTGCTCTTTGGATTGTTTTTATCCTAAAACCAAATAATCTAAGCTGTGTCTGGCTCCTTGATGCAGTGATGGAGCCAACATCTGCACCACTGTGAGTAGCATGGATGCTGTTTGGATCTTTTCATACCCTAAGAAGCTTCTTGGATTTCTCTGACAAAAAATCCAGGCCAGGCCCAGCTCCTCGTGGGGCAAGAAATTGAGACAATTGGGTAGCTATTAGCTTTTCCAATATTTTGGAGGCAGCTGGGAGAAGGGAGATCAATCTAAAATTACATGTCTGGGTCAGAATTATATTTGTCTTAAAGGAGGAATTAGTTGCGTCTTCTTCCAGCATAAATTCACCATTGCTGTATAAGGTGATATATTAAAAAGGTGATTCAGACTGAGGTGGAGACTTTTTATAACCACGCTGTAGGAGAGAGAAAATATTGAACAATTTTTGAGATTTCACGAGGAAAGAGGTTTCAGCTGCTAAAACAATTTGCAAGGAAAAAAAATCAGTTTGTGCTTTATGTATTTATTTAAGGACTTTCTCAGTGCATCCTTACATAACTTTTTGGCCGCCATATCATAGAGTTTGCATCATCTACTCTACAGCAGCTTACACTGGATTTTTCTTCTCATAATTTAGTGGTGACCCACTGTTCTGCTGGTTTGATTCTTTTAGATGAGCCTTTCTTCAGAGGTGAAATTCTGTCACTGGCATTAGTCAGACAAACATTAGTATCATGTACATCTGCATTGTGCCCGACAAAGTGGGTACCACAGGTAGATGAGCTCCAAAAGGTTCTACGCTCTAACTTTGTAAAAGGCTAAGGTACAATGCTGCTGCGTGGCTGTTCAGACCTAAATGCAAAAGAAAATAAGGTCAGACAATGATTGGACCAGATCAGCCTTGGAATGCCCACATGAATGTTGAAAAAATTATTAGACCATTGAAATGTTGGGAGCTCCATTGAAAGCAAAGGAGTGCTCCGGGTTTCTAATGTTTGGTAGACTCCGAGAGCTCCGAAATGCCAATGTTGTCCTTCACAGCTATTGCTGTGAACAAGGGCCTCACTGAGCCTGAGGGGATATCAATCCCCTCGGTCTCGGTCTTTGTTTTGTTTGTTAGAACATTCTGCCCTCTAGTGGCAGAATGTTTTAATAGGCTTATAGCCTCAGTAGCTTGGGTATGCCGGCATTAAAGTTCCACTCCCTTGTTAACAGGCACTTGCTTTCCACTCGGACCATTAACACTGGAGCGGGCCTTTAATGGCCGGTAGAGCCCGCTACCATGGGCTCTAAGCCTATAGTAAAAATGAGGTCCAGAGTATGCCCGGCCTTGTGTGTTGGACCCAAAAACCGTTGAACTAGGTTAAGATTCTCAAATGCTTCTATTGAGAGAGTGGCTACCCTACAATTTGGGTCATCTACATGGCGTTTTAAATCTCCTGAAATACTAAAATGAGCATATTGTAAACATAACCCCTCCCACAACCACCTGCCTCCACAAACCCGCCACAACTCACAACACGGACCTCAACACAAGCCCTATACACATTTTGAGCCCCATATCGTCTCATAATCTGTGCCATATCATGGAACTCACAGGCACACATACCTACACCATCATTTACCCCCCAAACCTATCAAAAAAATCAGCCAAACGCTTTAAACACAATCTCATAAAACTTCACCCTGAAACACCCATCGCTGATCCCTACTTCTCAATGCACAACAGGCACACCACTACCGATATCATTTTTCATACGAAACGAAGAGCGCAATGGAGGAAAGCCTTCCTTACCTTATTTGCGATCTCCTCCACTAGGAAATCCGCACATGGCCTAGTTATTTACATCTCCCCCTCCCAGCTCTTTCACGTGACAGCAACCATCACCATTTACAATAACGGCACCATCCTCATGCAATCCACTGACTGTAATTTAAACCTCCTGGATAACATCTTCGCCATTATTCAAGAACAAGTGTCGAAATCTCAAATTGTCACCCAGGCCATCCCCACCATCACTATCCTCACCACTACCCCCACCCGAATTAGACGCTACTTCCACCCAGACTACCCCTTACTACAACACGCAGCACATCATTCTATCAAACATTCCCCCAACCCTCTTCCGATATCACACTGACCGTTAGGCACATTGGAGACTCAGGCAACTACCATGTCACCTGACCCTCTCACAATACTCCAACCTAGCACTACCGTGGTAGCATACGCATCACTAACAGATAACCAACCCCCCTTATTCACGAGCACAGCTGCCCCACTTGTCAACATCCTCCCCTCCATAACCAACACTCCACCCACTCCATCTCTGCTACTCATCGAGACTCCTAGCACATACAGCCCCCAGTCCAGCCCACCCCATCCAGTTCAGTTGTCAGAACATAACAAGACTCTCCATTACCACATTGACGACATGACACCACCCGAGCTCTTTCTGGACCCAAGCACACCTCCTACACCCTCATCCCAGCCATCCACGTCAACAGATCAACCTTCCACTTCCCCTACTCATCCATCGGCACCCGCTACACCTCCTCCCACCCCACTCATACCTGCATCAGACCACAAACCCAACCAGACCACAACGCACCCATCCATATCCATATCACAGACTACAACCCTACTCTTAAACACACCAGACCCCAGACTTGATGAGATCATGATCTCATTACATCAAATCAAAGAAGAACTCCAAGCATTTAATGAGTTGATATCGAAACAACCATGGTTCTCTAGAGCTACAAGACAGCCCAATGCTAGCAGGCTCCTGATGCACCTAACAAACACCTCAATTCCGAGCTCACCCAGCTGGAAATCAGTTCCCTCCATTAATAATTCAACCCACCCACTCCGAAGCACCAATTCACTTTCAGAGATTGATCTACTATCTCTACTTCACTCATATGCACCCGCCCTCGCGAACCCTATCACGCCCTCTTCAATATCCATCCCAACTATCCCACCCAACCCACACAGGACCATCAAACATAACATTAGAGGCGTCATTGACAACAACCTAAGAAGAGTCCCCCTCATTCAAGAACCTACATCATCCCTCATTACGCCCCGTCTCAAATGCATCCTCTTAAATTGTAGATCGGCTTCTAGACACGCAGCGGACATAGCCGACCTAATTCTCACACAAGAACCGGACCTGATACTGCTAACCGAAACCTGGTTAAATGAATCCTCCTCACCTATCATTGACATACTAGTACCCCCTAACTATGAGATCATCAGATTGGATAGAACTGATAAAACAGGGGGAGGCATCGCCTGTATACACAGGAGCAGTATCTCAGTGAACAGATCCATTACACCGGTATTCCCTTCCTGTGAATACATATGCCTCAACATCACCAGTAATGACAAACCACTATGCTCTTTACACACGATATATCATCCACCAGATGACAACCTAGCCTTCATCGAACACTTCATGGACATGGTATCAACAAACACCGGGTGCCAAAATACCCAAATATTCCTTGGCGACCTCAATCTCCACTGGAACGACCACAAGGATGCAGCGGTTAATAGCCTCAAAAATTTCCTAGACGACCTAGACCTCACCCTAATCTGCAACAGCCCCACACACGACAAAGGCTCAATACTGGATATAATAATCTCTAAAAGAGATTGCATTCAGCTAGACTCGATCAAACCTTGTGACTGGTCAGACCATCATATCATTACCTACTTTATCAAGGAAATAGTGAAACTGAACTCGGTTCAATCCACAAGACCTAAAGTTTGGAAAAGAGACATGAAAAAAATCCACCCTAACACTTTTCCATCGTCCAGTTACAACTTACTTCTGCCCCCTACGGGATCTTCCGAAGTCCATGACCTTACCAATCACTACCTTAATTCCATGACCAAGATAATACATGAGGTAGCCCTCCTGCAACTAAAGAGAGCCTCCATAAAGGACTCCAAGCCTTGGTACAATGGAATACTCAATGAAGACAGACGCTCTCTCCGAGCTTCGGAACGCACCTGGAGATCAATTCTTTCAGCCAATGACCTAAATACACTAAGGAAAAAGAGAAACGCTTACTTCAGAAAGATCAAGCTCACTAAAGCAGGATTCTTCAGCCACCAACTAGACCAAGCAATAAATCGTCCCAAAAAACTCTTTGAACTAATCAAAACCCAATCTAAGGACGCACCTCAAAGTCCACAACACATAGCTTGCCCGCAACCCAACTGTGAAGAATTCTCTGCCTTCTTCACTCTAAAGACAGACAATATCAAGAGTGACCACATCAACGATCTAATCTTACATACGGGACCGCACACGAAGACCTCCCAAGTAATGCCAATTGCACCATACCATTTCACATCAAAGCTTAACCTAAAAAACGACGCCGACTGGTCATCCTTTTCGACTTACTCCGAAGAAGCCATAGGCAAAATACTTTGTGCCATGAACCCTGCCAATCACTTCTCCGATCCTCTACCCGCTAACGCTGTTAAAAACTTAACTCCACTAATTCTGCCTCTCTGGACTAAGATCATAAACAGTTCACTTCAACAAGGTTGCATTCCAGACACCCTCAAAGTTGGACAGGTCTCACCCATTCTAAAGAAACCCACAGCCGACCCTACGGACCTAAACAACTATCGCCCTATTTCCAACATCCCTACCCTGGCCAAACTTTTGGAAAAATGTGTACACCTCCAACTGACAAGGCATATTGAGCACTTTGACCTTCTTAACAAACACCAATCAGGCTTCCCAGCAGGTCACAGTACTGAATCAGCCATGACACATATAATTGATGACGCGCTACAAATCCTTGATCAGAATGGATCCTGCCTACTCATCCTGCTAGACCTCTCCTCAGCCTTTGATATGGTCAAACACGAGAACCTGTTAGATCTTCTGAAGCATAGAATGGGATTATCAGGTTCAATGCTAAATTGGTTTAACTAATTTCTCCATAATCGAACACAACAATTCAGGGTCAACACATGTCCAAACCCGTCCCAGTAACATTAGGAGTACCGCAAGGGTCCTCTTTATCCCCGACATTGTTTGACCCCTTCATGGAACCCCTCATCGAATTTCTTCAAGCATCTAACGTGCAATACCACATGCACGCTGACGACACACAATTATACCTCAAGATCCACACCTTAGAAGACATCAAATTGCTCAACACTATGCTTAGGAATACCCAGATATGGCTGGCAAAAAACCATCTCAAATTAAATGCCCTAAAACCGAATTCCTGCTAATAGCTCCACCCGCCCAAGTCCCCATAATGCAAGATTGGATAAAACGCCTTACGGCACTCAACGTTCAACCAATCATTGTTGACTCAGCGAAATCACTGGGAATTACTCTTGACAGTAACCTCAATATGCAAAAACACAGCAGCAACGCTACAAAGGGAGTTAATTTCCAGATAAACACACTGAGGAAGCTGAAACCCTTCCTGCCAATCAATGACTTGAAGCAAGCTGTACAAGCACTAGTTATCCCCAGAGTGGAGTACGGAAGTGTCTCTCTTTGCGGCCTACCCAAAGCAACAACGGCACCACTAAGAGCCTCAATCAATGCCGCAGCGAGACTCATCACTGGTTCTAAAAGAAATATACACATTTCCCCGGACCTCAAATCTCTGAATTGGCTACCCTTGGAAGCCAGAATTCATTTGAACATTGCGTGTATGACGCATAAAGCCATGCACCACAAAGCACCCAGATATCTAGCACAGAAGCTGACGATCTCTGGTGGGCTCAGATCTTCCAGAAGTGCGGAAAACTTATTACTAAAACCACAGAGATTCAACAAGAAAAAAACATATAACCGTACCTTCTCAGGGATGGCGCCCAGAATTTGGAATGCTTTACCACCCGAAACCAGACTTAACCCCTCTATTGTCTCCTTCAAAAAGGAAGTAAAATCGATACTCATGGCCAAATTCAGCTGAGTACGGTCCAAAGATATGTTGTGAACTACTATACCGTCGCCATTACCCTTACTATGACAAGGGACCTTCTAAGCAATTTTGACATTCCATCTTCCTGTTTCCTGATGCAAGGGGATGGCGTCCTGATGTACCTTACCACTTTGCTTTTACAACATGTTTTTGTATATATGTTACAATTTGCCTTTTATTAATGTATAAAGAACTTTATTTACTGTTAAGCGCTCTGATACCCGAAAGGGTCTTGTTCACGCTCTATAAAACTTTCAAAATAAATAAAATAATAAATAAAGGGGCTAGTGCATAAGTGCCTCCAGGAAATCTATTTAATGTTTGGGATGGTGTTAGATAAACACTCCTGATAAAGAGAAATTAGGTGTAATTTTAATTAACAAGACAAGTCCCTCCGCTAACACAAACCCTTCCAGTTTTCCAGTAGAGCAGTTAAACTGTGCGTGGAATACCACCTTCACCTTGTTTTCCCACACTGTCTCGGTGATGCAACAAGAAGCCTAGGAGGTTTGCCATATCTGAGGATTCCTTCAGCCAGGTTTCTGTTAGGAAAACAAAATCCTACCTATCCTCGTTTAGGAGGTTACAAATATCAAGGGCATGCTTTGGTAGTAATCTGATGTTGATGAAGCATACCATCATTTTCTTGCAAAGGGTGGGTTTGTTCTACTCTGCTGATTGGAAAGGCTCAGAATTATCCTGCGCTCGACTCCAAACAGTATCGTGCGTCTCTCAAAAATCATGCTTTTGGAATGGGTCTGTCTCTGCACATAAAAATGTCTGCTTGTCGCCCATCCAGGAAGATAAAGGCTTGGGGAGCAAGAAAAGTCAACTGTGCAAAATGAATGTTACAAAAATCAAGTGTGCAAAATGTGTTTTTCCAAACAGGGAAGATAACAAGTTATCTTTGTCCCCTGCAAAGTCTCCTTCAGGCCTGAAATGATGCTGACAAAAATCCCCTCTATAATAAACTAAATTCTTGTTTTCTATAAATGTTCCCTTCTTCATCCAAATCAAACACGCATCACGGTCAGAAAGTGCAACGAAAGAACTGTGAAAAAAACACAACGTGATAAAAAAATACAGTTTGGATGTGCACGGTACAGTGATGGCTCAAACACCCCAGCCAAGAAAGGGCCAATACTCTTGGTACTTCAACCATTGTAGAATGCCCCAATGATACTAACCAAGAATATATTGCTCTAACACTTGTCTATAGTGCTTAAAGAACACACAGTTTGTATATTTTATTGCAGATTCTAAATGTTTTATACTTATTAAGTGTCTCTTCTTTAAAAGTAACATGTCCACTCTGAATTCTTTGGCGATGTTAGCCAATTCAAGAAACGCATTAATTAAAACATGTCTATTTACAATAAGAGCCTATGATTCTACTTTGTGAGTTGTCTGACTCTCAACTAGACTTACATGTGCATAATCACATTTTGTAGGGGATCATCATAATTTTTCATATTAGGGGCTTGGGGTTTAATTAATTATTTTGCCTGCATTGTACCAGCTGCAGCCTGTGTAGGTAAGAGGGGCGGGGGGGGGGGAGAGGGCATTTCGACGGAGGATGAAGAGGGATAATTAAATAAATAAGTAATTTTCAATTGTCGTTGTCTGTCAAAAGCCCCCCCCACCCGGCCACACCACAATCACCGCTCTTAACTGCACGGGCCGCGGCTGCATTGTACCTCTGACCGAATAGCAATATAATAATCTGTGCAGATTTTGCTTGGGATGTTATAGCGCTGCGACAGCCAGTTCTAAATACACAGGGGTAGATCTACAAGCCCCTTGCGCCACTTTTGCGTCACATGTAACATGGGAAAAGTGACGCAAAAGTGGCGCAAGAGGCTTGTAAATCTGTCCCACAGGCATTAAGATCTGTGTTCCAAGTCACACTAAAGTAATGTTGGGGATGGGAAGGAGATAAGTGTTCATTCAATCCACAACTGAAGGGGCTGAGTCTAAAGAGCATTTATGAGTACCGGTAGTAGTACTACAGAAGTATTTTTTTAAGTACTCTTTCATGCCTTTGAGAATCAGCCCTGCATCATCAAACTCCCTTTAGGCAAAAGTGCAAAGAGAGTACAGGTCTTTTTTATCTGTACAATTTTATATTACTAATACCCTAATATTGACATTTTAGTCCCACATTAGATATTTTGGGGTAAATTCACTAAGTCATGGAAAGAGTACTCAAGTGAGTACTTCAGTGGCAATAGTGCTAGTACTTCAGAGTGCCTTTGTGAATAGGCCTCCACCTATGAGTATGTACATACTTTGACATTTTGGCAAATAAAAATGGAATTGAAAGACAGCAGGCCCAGAGAAAGGATATATTGAAAGGGAAGGCACATCCACAAAGCAGCTTTCTATTAATATACTCCCTGTCGGTGCTCACTACTTGAAAGTGATATCCAAGCTAACCTGCAATGAATGAAGTGGCAGTTCATTTTCCTTCACCTACGGTGTTATAATGGAAATACGATTGTCAATTTAAATGCTGCAAGAAAGATGAAATCTGTGCTCACACGTTTTAAAGAAAGCGTGACCTTACTAAACTCGTATGCCACGGTAGCCGCGTTGATATGCAGCCATTTTACATATCCGCGAAGGAGCCGCTCTCCTTGTGTTGAACGTGGCGTTACAAGTAGTATCATTTTCTCAAGGACTGGACTAAATTGTCATTTCAGCCTCATTGCATTCATGTGAAGTAATGACACTCAACAACCTAGCTGTAAAATGGAAAGGCATACGGAGCATTGAAGAAGCCAGAATGTATGACTAAATATTGGATGTTGGTATACCCAACTTCGGTATTATGGAATCATTTGGCATTTGGTTTCACTTTGGATTATGGTATGTGTTAAAATATCTATTGCTGACATTTGTTTTTCAACAATTATTACATTTTTCTATTATTTTGACTAAATAATGTTTCAGTTTGACCTCCCTTTAATTTTTGTTTAATTTTGTTTATTGTACCATATATGTTTTTTAAAACCTTTTTATCTTACATATGGATACATAACCTGCCAAAATACACTCAAACCCTGTTAGAAGGTGGTTCTGACACTATGGGCCACCCGGATTTTTCGCTTTTTGAGCACCTGATTGTTGAGCTTTTACTGTGGGGGAGCCTCATAAGGTGGGACTCACCCACAGTGAACTCAGGATGTAAGAGACTGCATGGGGATTTTACTGGTGTCCCCCTGGCTTGACCAGGCCACTGCGCAGCAGCTGGAGTAAGGGACACCGGGCTGGTTACATGCAGACACATGTGTACATGCGTGTGCACACGTGTACGGGCTGCGCAGGGGAGATTCCTAGCGTGCGCAGTCCAGGAGCAGCTACAGTTTTTTTACTTCATTATTCCCCTAAGGGAATGTGGAGCCCATGGGCTAGATTAACTTCCATTAGGCCTACAGATTCCAGACAAGCGCTTAAGTCCACTGTAGCGGATGTGAAAAGAAGTATTCTGCAGAGTGCAAAGGCATATTTGTACTGCTTTTGGGTCATCCAGAACTGTCATATTTCTCTGAGCCAGCCATGACCAGACCCAGGCTGAGGGCTGACCTCAGCTGGATGGATTGATAACCTTTCTTCCACAAGCGAGGGCCTCCTCTCCATGAAGAGATAATGGGTGGGGCTATAGGCTCATCCATCACTAGGTGCCAGGCACCAGGCTGCACCAAGGAGGGAAGGCAGTGAGGGGGGAAGGAGTTGGGTTTCAGAGGCCATGTGGCCAGAGACACTGGACGACATCATTTTGAACAAACCCAGAGGCTGGACAAGAAGGAGGGAGCAGGGGCAGGGAAGTGATGTGTCGCTGTTTGATAGGACCAACAGAGACTTCCTGCCAGCCCCCTACTGAACTTTTAAAAAGTGCTTGCACAGGAAGAGAAGCTCTCTCTGGGGTGTGGTCTGCTGAGGATGAAGGTGCTGGAGCCTGGTGCAATGGGCAGTTGGAAGGAGAGACCCCTGACTGCCCCCAGGACCCTAGCAGCACCAGAAGAAGAGCCCAGGATCGGTGCGCAGAAGCGGTGGCCTCTGTGAAGGGAGAAGAGAGGCCAAGGAGGAGAGCCAGGCGAAAGGCTGGCGCAGGGAGCCAGTGAAGACAGCTCCCTGCTGAATCCACCCTCTTGGAGACCCGGAGGGCGAAGGAGAGTGCTCCCAGTGGCTGAGGGGTGCCACCAGGAGCAAGAAGAAGCGAAAATGGAGAAGATCGGACCCCTGGGGCTGAGATATGCCCCCCAGAAGGTACGCAACCTTTGACCTCCAAGAAGACCGCCGATGAAGCGCGTGGGGCTCTGCCGCCGGTCTCAGAGATGCCCCCGGGTTGGGTCAGGTCCCGGGGGCTGAGGTTCTGGACTTTTAATAGTCCAGAGGTGTCAGGGAAACAACACCCAAAGACCCCTGAGTTCCACCTGTCTTGGTGCACAAATAAATAGAGACGCGGGCTTCTCGATGGTGGCGTCAGAGACCAAGATTTATTTACTGCAGGGACACAGAAGTCATAGGAACCACACAGAGGCAGAATCTACGAGACTGTTCGATTTGCAAGAAGTGGGTTGCGCCTTAAATACACGAAATATGTCTTTAGGCAACATTTCACGAATATTTCTCATGCCCAACCCGGTATCCCAAACAGACAATAGACATACATCAAACAATAATTAGTCGTAGGTTTTCGGTATTCGATCAAGTCTCCTTGTCAGTTTTCCATTCTTTGCCCGATCCTCCCCATCATAAAAATCGTAACCTCCCCATTGTAAAAGCCCAGAAGGAGAGGAGCAGAGCCCGGTGCAAGGGATAGAAGAGTCGGATAAGAGGTGTTTATGGATCGTAAACGGGCATGGCTACCGTATTCGGCCTCTCAATCAGGACAATGGACACGAGAACCAGTATAGCAGGATTGGCCTCAGGCAGGGGAGGCAGCTTGATTCTGCCTAGTCACGCAGCATCAGCTTTTCTCGGGGCTTGAGCTTACGTGTCCTTAACAAGGTGATTCTGCCGGGGTCATCGCTCGTCCATTGACTGTGTGAGGGCAAGAAACAAAATGGATGCCGTATCTAAAATGGATGCCATGATTTAGTAACAGAATGCCCTATTTCTCAGTGAATTCATGCTCGTTGCGTAGCGAAAACACTGTCATGCATATAATGGATCATTTACGGTTCTTTGGTACCAAAATCGTGTTAGTACTACGATACCGAATACACGGGTTCGGATCGCTACAGAACCTCAGGGCTGCCCCCAGAAGAAGGGAAACTGGGTTGTGCTCCCCATGGAAGTGTCCAAGAGGAGGCCAGGAGCCCACCCTGGCCCCCACCGAAGATGGAGGCGGGGGAGCGTCATTGCACCCCCCGCAAAATGTAAGCCGGGGTGCACCGTCGCGCTCCCCATGAAGGTGCCCCCGTGGGGTGCCAGGAGACCAACCTGGCCCCTGCCGAAAAATGAAGCCGGGGAGTGCCATTGCGCTCCCCGTGAAGGTTGGCAGGGGGGCGTGACCCTGGATCCTATCCCCGGGCCCGAAGGCGGGGAGCACCATCGCGCCCCCCATGAAGATGAGGAGGGGCCCAGGACCCCATCCCCGGGCTCAAAAGTGAAGGCGGGCGTGGGGGGAGTGCCGTTGCACTCCCCCGATGAACGGACCATCCCGCCGGAGCGGGCAGACCAGAACTGCTGTGCCGGCTCCTGCGGCAGCACACGAGGGTGCTGGCTGCACAGGGAGCCGGCGGGGGCAGCCGGGGGTGGGCTCCTCAGGCTGCCCTCCAACAAAGAAGGCAGGGAAGCAGTGTTGGGGCATCGCGTGGCTCGGGCCCTCCAAGAAAGGAGCCTGAAGCGCCCCAGAATGCCTTGCAAGGCATTAGGAAATCAGCTGTTTTGGGTGCTGGTGGCCCCCAGAGGAGTGGGGTCACCCTCATTTGTTGAAGAAGGGGCAGGGTTTGCTGCAGGAGCAACGCAGCCTCCCCCAGCCCACAGAAGAAAAGTCCCACCCTAGGTGTCCTGGGGACTAGAAAGAATAACCACTCAAGGGCTCAGCTAGCATTTGAACATCTCCTGGGCTGGAACTTTTGTTCTTTAGCTGGAGGTGTGTGGAAAAGTGCGCCAAGGGATGAAGGGCTGAGTTAGGGATGCCTAAAGAAGGTCATTCCCTGGAGGCGAAGAGGTGCAATTGCATTGAAATGCATTTACTAATAGATATTTCTTTTAGAGGGACTGAAGTTCATGTGTTCAATGTGAAGTACTGGTGTAAGGTGATGTCATAAGCCAAGTATGGTTATGTGGCCAGACTTTCCTGCTAGGGTGTCTGGCTGTATTTGTAATCCTGTGATTTCATCTGTGATGCCTTGAGGGCTGCAATTGCAATACATTCTGAAGATCCACAAATGTGCTGAGTACTGTCATTCTAAAGTGCGCGTAAACATGTATTCTTGCTGCTGTGCTTAGGTAAAGACCCCAGACTGCTAGCCCTTAAGATATAGAGGTGCATACTTTATGGTCAGTAGGAGATGCTCAATCAGGGTCATGTGTCACCAAGGCAGATGTACCCCTTTTTAATGCTTGTTGAGGTAGTGGGGTGGGTCGCCACTAGGAAGGTGCCACTGCGCAGGGCCCTCGCTCCAGGTTATGTTAAACTAACTGCATTGGGTGCAAGATGATGTGCATACATGGGAGTGGTGGTACTAGACCCCATACCCCCTGTGGGAGGGGTAGAGAGCTTATGAAATGTCACAAAGTAATTCCACCAGCTTATGTATCTTTGTAAATTAGTGCATAGTATTGGGTAGTGTGGGTGTTTAATAAATGTACTCTTACTTTTATAAAGCAAAGTACAGACTGCACAATCAATTATTGAGTGTTATTTCTGCGCACCTGCAAATGGTAATTACTAGCCCACACCACCTCCCTTGAGTAAGCCTCAGACTGCTCTGCAACGCTACCCTCTGAGAGTCAGGCGCTACAATTGGGTGTTTGGTTTCTAGTGAAGGACAAATGTAGTCATGTTATTTGTGCAGGCCTCACAGATGCTGCCTCGTTTTCCAACAAACCCTTTCTGCGCCATTAACTCTGTTTAAGAGGAAAATCCTCAGACACGTGTAGGGGAAACAGCCATTACAACGCGGCTGTTTCCCCGCAATGCCATTACATGGCAAGCGTAATAACGCATGCGATGTAACAACGCGTAGCCATTACTACGCGTGTTTTTACATCACATGAGCTGTTACAATGCATGCGATGTAATGCCGATCCACCTCGTTGCGAAGAAACAGAGGCTCTTCCGTTTCCTCACAACAACGTGCACCGCCCCTCCACGTGAAGCAGGAACCAAGAGCAGAGACGGCGATGCGGGAGAGGAACCACAATGAAAGAGAGGTAAGGGTGATTGTGCGTGGGGTGGGAGTAGTGTGGGTAGTGGTTTAGGGTAGTGTTGTAGTGTTTTAGGGTTTAGGGTAGTGTAGGGGGGAGTAGTGTGGGTAGTGGTTTAGGGTAGTGTTGTAGTGTCGTATGGTTTTAGGGTTTAGGGTAGTGTAGGGGTGTTTGGGTAGTGTAGGGGGTCATGCTAGGGGTTGTGTTATAGTGTTTGTGTAGTGTAGTGGTTTAGGGATTAGGGCAGTGTTGTAGTGTTTGTGTAGTGTTTGTGTAGTGTAGTATTTTAGGGTTTAGGGTAGTGTTGTAGTGTTTGTGTAGTGTAGTGTTTTAGCATTTAGGGTAGTGTTGTAGTGTTTGTGTAGTGTTTTAGGTTTTAGGGTAATGTTGTAGTGTTTGTGTAATGTAGTGTTTTAGGGTTTAGGGTAGTGTCGTAGTGTTTGTGTAGTGTAGTGTTTTAGGGTTTAAGGTAGTGTTGTAGTGTTTGTGTAGTGTAGTGTTTTAGGGTAGTGCTGTAGTGTTTGTGTAGTGTAGTGTTTAAGCATTTAGGGCAGTGTTGTAGTGTTAGTGTAGTGTTTTAGGGTTTAGGGTAGTGTTGTAGTGTTTGTGTAGTGTAGTATTTTAGGGTTTAGGGTAGTGTTGTAGTGTTTGTGTAGTGTAGTGTTTTAGCATTTAGGGTAGTGTTGTAGTGTTTGTGTAGTGTTTTAGGTTTTAGGGTAGTGTTGTAGTGTTTGTGTAGTGTAGTGTTTTAGCATTTAGGGTAGTGTTGTAGTGTTTGTGTAGTGTTTTAGGTTTTAGGGTAATGTTGTAGTGTTTGTGTAATGTAGTGTTTTAGGGTTTAGGGTAGTGTCGTAGTGTTTGTGTAGTGTAGTGTTTTAGGGTTTAAGGTAGTGTTGTAGTGTTTGTGTAGTGTAGTGTTTTAGGGTAGTGCTGTAGTGTTTGTGTAGTGTAGTGTTTAAGCATTTAGGGCAGTGTTGTAGTGTTAGTGTAGTGTTTTAGGGTTTAGGGTAGTGTTGTAGTGTTTGTGTGGTGTAGTATTTTAGGGTTTAGGGTAGTGTTGTAGTGTTTGTGTAGTGTAGTGTTTTAGCATTTAGGGTAGTGTTGTAGTGTTTGTGTAGTGTTTTAGGTTTTAGGGTAGTGTTGTAGTGTTTGTGTAGTGTAATGTTTTAGCATTTAGGGTAGTGTTGTAGTGTTTGTGTAGTGTTTTAGGGTAATGTAGTGTTTGTGTAATGTAGTGCTTTAGGGTTTAGGGTAGTGTCATAGTGTTTGTGTAGTGTAGTGTTTTAGGGTTTAAGGTAGTGTTGTAGTGTTTGTGTAGTGTAGTGTTTTAGGGTAGTGTTGTAGTGTTTGTGTAGTGTAGTGTAGTGTTTAAGTGTTTAGGGCAGTGTTGTAGTGTTAGTGTAGTGTTTTAGGGTTTAGGGTAGTGTTGTAGTGTTTGTGTAGTGTAGTATGTTAGGGTTTAGGGTAGTGTTGTAGTGTTTGTGTAGTGTAGTGTTTTAGCATTTAGGGTAGTGTTGTAGTGTTTGTGTAGTGTTTTAGGTTTTAGGGTAGTGTTGTAGTGTTTGTGTAATGTAGTGTTTTAGGGTTTAGGGTAGTGTTGTAGTATTTGTGTAGTGTAGTGTTTTAGGGTTTAAGGTAGTGTTGCAGTGTTTGTGTAGTGTCGTGTTTAAGGGTAGTGTCGGGGGGTTGTGCAGGGTAGTCTAGTGTAATTGTATGGAGAGGACTGGGGGTTGTGGGAGGGTTGTGCAGGGGTAGTGTAGAGTCACTTACCTTGCAAACTTTAACCACGAGTATAGCTTTACCATGCATGCCTTTGCGTTGAAATGGCATGCATGGTAAAAGCATACTCGTGGTAAAAGTTTGCGATGTAATGGCATTTCGTTGTCATTGACATTGCGTAGTAATACCCACGTTGTAATGGCACGCGTGGTATTAGTATGCGATGCAATGACACACATCCACGTGTACCCTTAGGTGTCAATCTACCAGGCCAAACACACACCAATTCAGTTATATATTGTTCCTAATCAACCTATTTGAATGTTAACACTGTAGAAATGTATTTGCTGTTTTTGGTGTGTTTTAATATTTCCATTTAGTAAAATAATATTTTTATAGATTTTTAAAAAGTATAAAATATACTCCAACCTTTATTCTACTGATAGTTGATATTTTTAACGTAGAATGCTGAGCAGTTCAAATCAAAACATACATGCTTGGGCAAAATTGTATTTTTGTGCAGTGGAATTCAGTGTTCATTTTAATGAAAAGATATTTTGGAAAAGGTACTTTAACAAAAAATTAACAGGTCAATGTATTACATACTACCTGGATTGCAATTTTGTACCGGTATTCAGTAACCCTGGGCGTAGTACTACGCTACGCTCGTGGAGTGTGCGTAGTTTGCGCTACTACACGAATTGCACGTAGCATATTTTGCTTGCTCGCGGTCCTCAACGTCAAGTTGGCAACCGCGAGCGAGCAAAATCAACATCCAGGCGAGACTTTTCCCTCGTTCGTGATCAGCAACATCAAGTTGCTGATCGCGAGCGTGGAAAATAAACCTCCCAGAGAGATTCTCATTGCATGGAGGTCAGGTTTCTCATTGTGAGTGGTCGCGTATGCTCGCGACGGCACGCAATGAGAAACTACCAGTCCACGTTGAGAAAGCTGCAGCTCGAATACAAATCTACTCTAGTGGCAAAAAATGACCGCTTGCACTGTGCAAGATGCCGTTTGCAATGTGTTAGACCTGGCACCTTGGCGTGAGTCTCCCTTCCACTTTTTGTCGCTGTGCCTCATGTGTTTTGCTGGTGTAAGCTGCTCAGAGCACTGTGCCACTGCCAACCAGTGCCACAGTGCAAGTGCTCCCTATTTAAAATGTATATGTTGGTTGGATTCCATGATTGGCTTATTTGGTTTACTGTCAGACCCCAGTAAAGTGCACCAGGGGTGCCCAGGGCTTGTAAATACAAATGCTGCTGGTGGGCTTGCAGCACTGGTTGTGCCACCCACAGAAGCGGCCTGGTAAAATGTATCTAAGGTCTGCCATTGCAGAACCTGCGTGCAGTCTGGTACTGTCATGCTGACTGGGCAAGTGCACCCACTTCCCAGTCCCTAAACCTTCCCTTAACTTCATATTAGTCACCCCTCTGGTAGGCCCAAGGGCAGGGTGCATTGTAAGCATAAGGTAGGACAAGTCCTGATGTGTGTGGCATGTCCTAATAGTGAATTACAGGCATTTTCGTTTTTCACTATTGTAAGGCTACCTGTTCTCCATAGGCCAGAATGGGCTGTCAGAATTGTTACATCCTATGATCCTAACAGACCCAGGGAACATGGTAGAAATTCGAGTCTAGTATGCCTGAACTCAGAATAATAAAATACATCTTTTAGTAAAGTTTATTTTAAAATACTGGGTTTGCAAATACCACTTTTAGAAAGTTGGTATTTGCTTGCCTGACCATTTCAGCCCGCCTCTGCTAGGATGTGTATCTGCCTGTCTGGTTTGTGTGAGTGACAGGGCTGGGAAAACCCAGAGGGGCAGGGCTAGGTAGCCTGGTGGTGAATAGAGAGATTGACAGCCAGATGGGTGGGAGGAGTACACCTGGACTCTGAATAGGGCTGTGCTCTGCCACCACAATGCTGGCTCCACCTCCTGTGGAGTGGCTGATGTCTCTGCCCTGCACCCTGAATAGAAAGGCAGAGTCATGTCAACAGAGTGCTCAAGAACTGGTTTGGACTGGGCAAAGGCCCCTCTACCCCAGAGGAACAAAGGAATTAGGGGTATAAATATTGGGACCCTGCGCCCAAGAAATTAGATCCTGCTTGACAAGAAGAACCTCTGCCTGAGGAGAAGGAACTGGGAAAGCTGTAAGGAGGAGTACTGTCCCTGGCCTGGGGGATTGGCCTGCAGTGGTTGCCTTGCTGCTGAAAGGAGAGGAGAAAGACTACAAAGACTTTATTTCAACTTGTGCTTAAAAGATCTCCAAGGGCTTGTGCTGAGCTTGCCCCCTGAACGAAGTCCCAGAACCAGTGGACTTCACCCCCCAGCTCCCAAGAGTTCTTTGGAAGTGCCGGCTGCTGTTGTTGGGCCTTCTGAGGGACTGCGTGTCGCAAGGAGCTGGGAGCGCGACGCACGGAGAAGAGTGCCGCCGTCGGACCTATTGCTGTCGCATCTCGCAGAGAGTGTCACCGCTGCAGCATCGCATCGAGCGGAAGCGTCTCGCATCAGTCCAGAAGTATCTCGCAACGCCGAAGAAGAGTGTCGCCATCTCAGCCATCGTAGCTGACGCATTGCACCGCATCAAGAGAAGAGTCTCGCCTCGAGGAAGAAGCGTGTCGCCATCGCAGCCATCATAGTTGTCGCATTGCACCGCATCAAGACAAGCGCCTCGCATCCACGGAGAAGCGTGCCGCCATCGGAGCCGCTGTCGTCGTATCACGTAAAGGGGTGTCGCCGCTGCAGCATCGCATCGAGCGGAAGCGTCTCGCAAACATCGGAGAAGAGTGCCGCTGCCAAGGCCGCTGTCGTCGCATCTCTTCAAGGGTGACGCCGCTGTAGATGACGCATCGAGTCGAGTCTTCTCGCAACATCGGAGAAGCGTAACGCATCTGGAAGCTCCCGTCTTTATTTCTTTTGCACCAAGACCTTTCTTTGCATCACATCGTTGCAACACTTTTGTGGCCCTGCGTGTCGCATCTAAAGGTACATTGACTTAAAGTGTCGCATTTAAGAACTTAAGAGAAATAAGCAAACTTCTACCATCTAAAGTAACAGTATTGTGTATTTTTGTCGTTTAATGGTCTTGTGGTAACTCTATCTAAAGAATCCTTATTTTAATATAAATACCTGTGTGGTGTCCAATTGTAGTGTTGTCACTTGGTTACTGTATCTGTTCACAAATGCTTAACCTATAACGCTCTGAGATAAGCCTTGTCTACTCGCGCCAAGCTACCTAGAGAGTGAGCAGGGGTTATTTTAGGAGTGTAACCCCTTACCCTGACTAGAGGAAAGGTTCCCTGCTTGTCACAAGTACCTACCTGTGCCAACCAGAGGACCCGGATTCTAACACAATGATTGCACAGTGCGGACAAGCATCCGGCACAGTGCGAACAGCATTTCCCTTCTGCACTACTCAGTTTGCGTAGCTACGCGTAATGTGCGTAGTGTGAAGTGCACTTTGCGTAGCTACATGTAGCGCTACTACGCAAACTACGCCCAAGTTTAATATTCAGCTCATCAGTGCAAAATGACATGTCGATTATCACATGAAATGAAGTCAATTTCACAAGTAATGCAATGCAATGAGTTTCTATTACAGAAATGTTAATACAAATATTTCAACAAAATCAGTGCAAAATGACATTTGATGTTACTAATGAATTGAAGAACAGTATTCACACCGAACGAAAAATGGCCAGTGCAAAATGCTTTCTGGCAGCTGCTCCTGTTTTTACATGAATGCACTGCCCGGGGCCAGACCATTCAGCCTAATACAGTGCATTTTCCTTGATTGCGCCGAGTGCACTTTTTAAAAGGTGCACCCGGTGCAATCAAGGAAAATACACTGTATATATGTAATACGGCCGCCCGTCTTAAATTACAAATCTGTGTCCACCAAAAATTATAGTGATAGATAATGGCCAGGTTAAAGGCAGGATATTGGTGAACAAGATGTAAAAAAAAGCAGATGGATAGATTGCAAACATTAAAGTAGAAGAGGTGCGATATTATCATGTACTAAAAGGAGAAACCTTTTTTCGACACAAGCACTACACTACGCCTGGACAGCGGGTGAATGCAATTGTGTTCACAGAAAGGAATCTATTATTTTTAACTGATGGCAACATTTAACACGGAGTATTGAGCTAGAGGGGACAGAACATTGATCCACTAGAAATCGTTTTGTAAAAGTGCGGAACTGACAATAAACAAATATATCTGTGACTTATTTCAGATACACATTTCATATAGGCAAGAAGTCATCAGCTTATAGACGGATCAGTTGATGTTTATATTGAGCTATGTGTAGTAATGCATGTTTGTATACTTTTAACCAATGTGAATTTATCAGGTACAACAAATACATTAATGTTGCATTAGGGAGTTTTTGTAACCGATGAGCGATACTTCAACATAGGGTATCCGACCATGAATACTACTAACCACAAAATACAGTGGTTGAAACAAAGAAGCAGGAGGCGTCAATTAAATGCACAAATCTCCTTTAAATTTCAACTCTACACGGGTCTGTGTTGTGGTGTTGACATAGGCATGAGTGCATATTTTACATTGAACTTTGCCTGAGACATTAGATACAGTCTGTTGTAAGTAAGTAGATCAAATGAGAGTAATATTTTAATACAGAGTATAAAAGTATGAGCACAATATTAAAATTGTTTTTGACTAGATCTTTTTGTAACAAACCGAATATTTGGTAAATAGCTAAGAACTTAGGAATGCGGAAGAGAAATAAATGTTTATTGAAGTAAATAGCCTTTTGTGGTTTTAGGATAATGCACCTCTAGGCTTAGAGGGGTCACATTCTTAGGGCCTGGTATTGATTGTGGCAAATGGTTTTACTTCATCAGGACAAAGGAGTAAAGTATTCTGTCACCCTGATGGAGCACCACCAGCCACAAGTTGTGATGTCCACTCGCCCACCGGATATTTGGCATTGGCAGGATCCACTGTCACTGTGGCTCAATGTCAATGTAATTTAAAGTTTCATGGACTGCTCCATCAACATGATGAAGTCACACGGCAAACGTGCGATTTTGTTTTGGAAAATAAAAAAAAACAATGCCCCCCTCTCCATGGGAGTTTTCTCCCAGGATGAGGAGGGCATTTTTCAGTATTCACTGCCTCTTACCGTGAAAACTGAACATGTGTTTGCTCATTCTAAATCGGGTGGGCAGACAAACGGCCAAACCTCTGACTGCTCTCACTCTTTCAGGCCATCTAAGGATTTTTTCGGCGGTTAATATGGACTAGTCTCACCGTCGACATAATGAAAGTTTGAATAAATGGGTACTCCGTCTTTGTTGCAAATTTTTTGTATTGTAGTGGCTCAAACCTTTGACGAGTCACACCATCTACATGCTGTTGCTATGAGGCACATTATTTCCATAGTATCACTTCCCCCAAAAGTTGGACCATCAGCTGCTGCTGGATTTCTATCTTTTGCTCCTTTCCTTTTCTTTTATCTTTGTGTTCTATTCCCTTTGTTCTACAGAATCTTTTTCACCCGAACTTAAATTGAAATGAAATAGGCATATAGGTAGTTCAGCTTCAGACAGAGAGAAAAACTACGCAGTGCAACATGGCCCTGCTTACCCTGTGGCATAGCTCAAAAAGTTTACTGCCAGCTTGTGAGAAATTGGATTGTTGGTTTAATGGCCGGTGACCCCTGTTCAAACAACAGCCACAAACCCTATCAGGGTGAACCTCTAAATTCACAAAATTAACCTGTGCCTAACCCTCTGCCAGCTTGGCACAAAAGCAGTCAGGCTTAACTTAGAGGCAATTTGAAAAGTATTTATGCAGCACACAAATGTAGTAAAGTGAAAGCACAACACAAGAAAAATCCACACCATTTGCGAATGATAAAGTAAATATTAATACATTATTTGACACCAAAATGACAAAAATCCAATTAGTATAACCAGAGTTATTAATTTTTAAAGTTTAAGTTAAATCTAGTGCCTAAATGATCAAAGTGCCAACTTCGGGCATCTAGTAGTGCAAGACTGGGTCGACCCTGATGGCCCTGAAGGAGAAGGGTCGGATTTAATTGGGTTGGCCTTTACCTTTGGATTAAAAAGAAATTGTGAGAAAAAAAATTCTGACAAGGTAACGTTCAGCGGGGCAAGGCTGCAGGCGGTGTCCGGGAAGAAAGTGTAATCTTCTGGGATTTATTTGGCGAAGCCGCAGTGATGATTTCTTTGTTCGGACTTAGTAACTTTTTTGGAAGTCAAAAATCTCGAACAGGCTGTAGCGGACAAGAGTTCTATGGGGCCAGATACCCCTTTGGCAAAGGACCGCTGAACAGAATTTGCTGTTGCTGTGAAAAATGTAGCGGGTGCTACTGCAAAGTCAGCTTGACCAGTGATGCAACTTGGGTGGATAGACCAGCAGGTTGGTCCTGGTCTCCTCTCGGTTCTCAGATCAGTTTTTATCCCTTAATGTTCTAAGTTCCAAGTTTTGAATTGTGGCTATCTGGGCCCTTTTAGCACCACCATCATGAACCTAGGGCTTTAGGGTTCATGATGGCTAGGTGCAGGTGCGGGTTCAAGATAATTTGAGCCTTTTCTGTCCTTGAGGCTCTGATCAGGAGGCCAGTCAACTAATCCTTGGAGTCACTCTGGTATTCCTGGGTTCAGCAGTAGAACAGGGCTCAAACAGCAGGGCAGGCCTCTGAGGTTTAATGCAGATTTTAAGCAGTAAAGCAATCCTTGCTGGTGTAGCAAGGCAATCTTCTGAAGTACACAGCAGGCCACATCAGCAGGCATTCGTCAGAGAGTCCTTCCACAGGTTCAGAAAATGAACTGAAGAGTGGGTCTGAGACTCCTATTTTTATAACTAGTGCCCCCTTTGAAGTAGGAGAGGTTTCTAGAGAATCCTCTCTGAAGTGCTTGAGGTTTTCTGCTTCCTCTGCCCTAGCTCCAAGCTGGCTGCATTAACAATGCAGGGATGACAGGTCTTTTGTGTGAAGGCAGAGCACAGTCCATTCAGTTGCAAATGGAGCTGTGCCAGTTGTGGCCTATCCAAGCAAACCTAATCCCGCTATTATGCGCTGCTCACTGCAAATAGTTAGGTCGGGAAACTGGAAACTTTCCAAAAGTGGCATTTTCAAAATTGTAACTTAAAATTCCACTTTACTATTAAAGAGGATTTTTAATTACAATTTCTCAGACACCAAATATGAAATGCTTACCTGATCCCAATCAAAAGTTAGCACTTATTAAATGTAACATGCAACCTAATGTTATCCTATTGGAGAGGTATGCCTAACAGAAGTGAAAAACAAATGTAGGAGTTTTTCACTACCTGGACATGTAAAACGTAGAAGTACATCTCCACCCTTTTAATTACAATGCATCCTGTCCTTTGAGCTACCAAGGGCCTGGCGTATGTACAATAAAAGAGGAGTTTAGGGCTTGGCAAGGTGAATATATTGTGCAGTTTACAACTGCATTCAGGCTGCAATAGCAGACCTGGGGCATGTTGTAAGAGGCTAATTAAGCGGGTGCACAATAGGTGTGGCAGCTACACTAGTAGCGTTTATTTTACGAGCCCTTTGGTATGTGGTAGATAATGTTACAAGGGATTTGTAAGTAAATTAAATCTACCAATCAGGTGTAAGCCAATTTCATCAGGTTTAAGGGAACAAGCACAAGAACTTTAGCACTGGTTTGCAGTGGTGAAGTGCAGAGAGTCCTAGAGCCAACAAAAACAGATTCCAGCAAAAAGTGAAGGGTAAAGGCAAACAGTTTGGGTGAAGACCATCCCAAGACTGACAGGCCTAACACAGTAATATTTCCTTTAGAATGATAAGATCTTTATTGATTTATGAACACTGAATAAATTAGAAAAATTACATCTTCTCACTTACAAAATGCATGAGTACTAGAAGAAAAAACATACCTAATGAATATGAGTGAGTCTAGTCACAATTGATGACTCCCTGTGATTTGCTGTGAATGAAGAACCTCCAACCCAGGGTTTCACTAGTGGGAAACATTGGTTTATGTAGTGATCCCTGCTGATTAGACAGACAGGAGCTCCTTTTTTTCTTTTTAAAAATGTCCACGTTTGGTAAGACATTGGGGCAGTAGGCATTGCTCGCCTGTATGACTGCCTGCTCCCTTAGAGGCAGCCCTACCTGGATCCCAAATGAGGTGCTGTCCCAGCGAGACATCTTTCTCTTTGCGTATCAGTTGCCATCCCATCTCAGGGGTTGGTAACTGATCAATGATTTGTGACCGCAATTGGAGTCACAAACCATTAATGCATACCTCTCCAAATCATAAATAGGACGGATATGCCTCTTTCTCAAACCCTTCTATTTGTGTTTTTCGGAATGGGTCTCAAGCACTATTTTATGAATCCTGTAATTTTGTGAATTGAGACCACACTTCCGCTTTGTACATCAGGCCCCAAGTTCCTTTCAAACAAACTAATTTCAAAATTCTTCATCTTTTGTCAATATTTGTATTCCAAAAGAGGTCTGCAATAAATACTTTCATTCTGTCTGATTCAGCTGTTGGTCTGAGACAAAAAAAGTAATAAACAATACACTTCATATGCTGTAGGGTACAGTGAGCTGCAGGACTGAAGGGCTGCTTCCACGGCATGCCCCCGCGGCCTTTGTTGGTGGTGGAATCTGGCGGCCATCCTTAATGAGCATCACAACATTGATTACATTGTAAGCTGCCGTTGATGTGGGGAAACGGAGATCAAACTAGCTTTCTCCAGGTCTCTAGTTCCTTGCATTTAAAAGAAACGATATGTCCTAGGGTTCTATAGGAAGATGTTGAACAGAAAAACAGAAAAATAATTGGTGACGTGTTGAAGCGGGAACCATCCACCGAAGACCCCTGCGCGTGCAAAGTTTGGCAGACCAACTGGAGAAGTCACTACTGAGTATCATCAGCGTGATTCTTTTGCTTCACCTCTGTTGACCGACCCGACCGTTGCTGCCATCGCCACGCCATGCCTTTGCCACGCCCCCCCTGCACACCACGCCACGGAGAGTGAAGCTATGGAGGGGGCCGCACACTGAGTGAGGAGCCTAGAGCGCCACTACCGACCATCCATTACCGCCATCACCAACGCGTTTGCAGAGAAGCAGAGTGCCGTGTGAGGTGCGCACTGAGTGAGGAGGGGGGAGAGTCCATGGTTGTTCTCCCACTGTTGCTACCGCCATTACCGCTGAGGCTGCCGAGGTGCTGAAATAGTACTGCGTCAGCGTGGCTCTGGGGGTCACAGTGCTGTGACGGGTAGTGTGTCATCGTGACTCGTGGATGCGATAAACACTGCCCCCCGGGTCTTTTTCAAAAACGTTAAAAGCATTGAAAGCACTGAGACAGCAATTACACGGCTGTGAAAGAGGACTGAAGGACCTAGAAAATCAAAGGGTTTAATACAAACAGGAAGAAGTCTCTTGTGGGGCAAAGTAGTGCACGGCGTAAGACAAGGTCGTGCAGGTCGGATCAACAGAGGCAAGTGACCGCTACTGGCTACATTTTAGCCCTTTTTAAATGTTGGTAATAGCTAAGATTAATTATATAGTAGTAGCAGATTGTCAAAAAACTGGTAATTAAGGGCAACAGTCTGGTTGATGAATCAGAGCTAACCACAATAAGCTGGTTAAAGGATTGAGCCCCCTGAACGGTCCGGCATCTGCTTCGAGATGGCAGCACGAGAGAGAAGGAGCAGGGCTACTATTTCAGGCGGTCATGTGTCTGGGACCTTGGACAATTTTATAACTAGAGTCAACTCTATGTTAGAACACGAAATAACTTTGATGGAGCGTCGACTTTCTTTGGATATTGCCGCAGCCAAAAGATCCTCACTGGGCCATATTGCAAATGTATGCTCACCGGACCGTACATGTAATACGCTGGCTTCTGACATCATCTTGGGTACCTCCCCATCCTCTGAACCCTTGCCGAATTTGGTTATACCAATAATGACTGGTGCAAAACTTTTACCCACTGTTCTTGAGTCCAGCTCAGTTATAGCCAGAGGGGACATGATGGTTTCGGATATTCCACCCAGGCCTATGACACGACAGGCACAGGGGAACCGGGAGGGGGCGGTCCCTAAGAGAAAACGTCGTCCACAAAAGGGTGGTGGACGGCTGTCTAAGCTTCCTAAACATTCTAACACTAATGATCATCCTGTTCCGGATAAGGATATGGAGGCTCCCACCACTCCTGACACCAATGTACCAGACACCATACATATATCTAATTCAAGAGAAGGGATCTCCCCCGCACCCGCAGCCGCACTAGCTAGGGAGGACGTACTCATTCAAAAAATGGGGGTTCTCCTAAGGTCCATTATTCACCCCCTCGAGTTTGGACTCCACCAGATAGAGCTTAGGCTAGGGAACATTGAGAAGGCAACCTCAGTAAAAGTAAACTGCCCGAAAACTACCATTCCTGTAGATAAGGGTGGTATATCAAGTAAAACCCAGGGAGGGCTACCAACATCAAACCATCAAGCGCCACCACCCCTGCCCCTCCCAATAGAGGTAGGTAGTCGGGACACTTGTGTTTCCAATCATAATCATAATCACAAGAGTGCAGTTACGACTACGACTACCAAGGACAAATCACAAGAGCTATACCATCCTGCTCAGGGTTCGGCTCTAATTCACAAGATCAGAATGGATCTACCTCCGGAATCCAGTCCCTATGTAGTTGTCCTTACTGGGGTACCTGAGCTAATAGACTCAAATGGGGAATCATTTAATTCTCTTAAAAACAAAGTCGCGGACTGGCTAAATAAAAACAGACCACTTCCACCGTATGCTAGTAGCAAGATAATCATGGTCCGCAGGGTTTCCTGGGTGGGTCATAGTCCTAAGACCATCAAAGATGACTGTGTTCTGGTAAATTTCAGGGACCCCCGTACAGTATCCCACATATGTGGTTGGGACCATAGTAATACCGTCACCACCATACAACCATTTTCCTTGACCTATTTTTACCCTTCTAACTCCGTATGCCACAATTACGGGTGAGATTCTGACTGGACGGGAGTGGTATATAGAGGTAAGGCTAAGACCAACAGGGCTGGGTCGACCCAACCACATACATCTCCCCACACTTCGACTTTCAATCGGTACAGCTGCCTGGACTTGGTGGACTGACTGCACCCCAACCAGGGGACCATTGAGGGGCTTGGGTGTAATAATGGAGGGTCTAAACTATCAACTTCACATAAAGGACCACTAGGACACAAAAAGGAAAAAAAAAAAAAATAAACAATAGCTAATTATATCTAGTTAGTGGTGGACTGCTTGGATGTTGCCGTTTCAGTATGGATTGGGCTTCATTTTCCAAACATCGAGCTGCATTTCCTAATGTGTTGTTGAATTTCCATTTCACAGATATTTTCCCACCTGAAGTGTGGTGTAACTTCCTTTGACAGTGGTTTTGAGAAGGAAATTATGTAGCACTTGGTTGATATACTGGTGACTGTGCATAGAATGTTTTGGCATGCTCTTACTTATGTCTCTGAGAAGCTATTTTTACCAAAGAATTGATTAACTTTAATGAAATTTGATATGAAATTGTATGCTACCTCACTTGAAAGTTGATTAAAGGGGCATATATTGCGGTATACAAGACGCATGCAGGAGGACTAATTTGAGGACAAAAACTGCACACAATTGGTTGAAAATTCTTTAATTTTGCAAACTTTGTGCACTTTATAAAAAACAGAGGGGCATATTTATGAGATTTGTCATGAAGTGCAGACATGGGTCCCTTGCTCGCTGCACCACTGGATTCAAGCTAGACTGGCTAATGAGGGGTGATACCCCAAAACAGGTCCCAGGATGCCTGTTTCCGGTCCAGGGAATACCTGGCTTGGCAGTTCGGGCTGGACTGTTCCCATCTGGAGAAGGGTCAAGACTGATTAGCATATTGCTGTGTCTGAACTGGGGGGACGTGGCAGCAAAATAACGCTGGATTAAACACAGATCTGTGAACGGGGGTGAGTGCTTGAAAAGTTTCACCACTCCATCCATCATTTCATTTTGTGATGTTGTTATGTGTGCCTTAATTGACTAAGAGTATGGCCAGACGTGGGTCTCTTGCTCACTGCACCACTGGAATCAAGCTACCATGGCTGATGAGGGGTGATACCCCGAAACCAGTCCTAGGATGCATGTTTCTGGTACAGGGAGGACCTACATGGCAGTTCGGTCTGCATTGTTCCCAAGACTGATTTGAATTTGACTGGGTCCAAATTTGGGTTACGGGGGAGCAAAATAGTGATGGATTAAACCCAGACCTGTAACTGGGTGTGAGTGTTTGAGAAGTTTCAACACTCCGTCCATCATTTCATTTAGTGTTCAGTAAAGAGGCAAAAGCTTTAACAACAGAAACTGCAGTTCAACCTTCATTCCTACTAGAAACATAATAGCAGTACTATGGAAAAATAATCAGCAGCTCCTCTCAGAAACAAGACCTCATGGAATTTCTAAAAGAGACCTGTCTCCTTTTTTCCCACTTCAGTGTCCAGGTTTTTTCCCTCCAGCATCCGGAATGTCAGCAATACACTCCCACTGTCTGGAAAATCCACTTCTTTGTAATGTGTGCAAGTAGGAGCAGGTCGAGCCTTTCATGTATTCTAACAGATCTCAACCTCAAGTGCAGTCCCTCTCCTGTCTTTCACAGGTCCAGCAGTGTTCTGAAGATGGTGCCACATTAATGGGTTGCACTAGCCTGTGGGTTCAGGTGACTCCTGGCCCATTACTAACCAATAGGGAAAAAGGTCCTAATGGTATACCTACCCACGTTTGCGGCAATTCCTGTATGCCCTATTGCAAACAATCACACAATGACCCTTTCTGCATAAAACCAAGATAGCTAGATCTTTCTAGCCCTGGCGGACCTCCTGTGTCCACCCCAGTGGAGTGAGCATGGAAATGAGCAACCCCTCCCCTGTGGTCGCTCTAAACCAGTTGTAGGGGCATCTCCTCTTCCACTGGGATTGGTGCTGCCTGACTAGGTGGATAAGAGAAGGCCCTGCCTACGTGTCAGGTAACATTTGCATGTGACAGGGTAGGGTTCTTTGAAGTTAAGCACGTTCCTGGGCACAGCCCAGACGGTCATCCTTCCAGAGGACCAGAACACCTTCCAATACCCAAGGTCTTTGTCTCAACTATGCAAGTATGTTCACACCTCATCAAGGGAGGCTTTCAGCTGCCAGTTAATAGTTAAAGTTCATGCAATTGGGCTTCTAGAGGCTTTGGACAGGAAGAAGGTAACTTACTAAAAGTACTGTTTTCTAAATATTTATGATAAATCCAATTTTACCAGTCAACTCGGCGTATAATAAATATTTCAAAAAGTCCAAGAATACATTTTGTAACTGTTTCCTATGTAGAGATAACATTATGAAATTGAATACTCAATGCCAATGCTTTTCTATGGAACAGCTAACCCTGCTACAGTGAAAATAGGATATGTTTACCATTAAACCTGTACATGTCCTACTATAATATACAATGCACCCTGCCTTATGAGCATTAAGTGCTACACTCCACTCATCACATTTAACTTACATGCCATAGGTACACTTTGCAACAAACGCAGGGGACTTAATATCAATGATGCTCTTTCCCCAGAGCTTCCACAAAGACCTTTGGGATCCACCTCCAGGCACTATCAACTCTTATTGCCTTTTTGGCACAGAGGATTGTAGTGGCCAAGTAAGGGAAAAGATATTGAAGAAGGAACAGCTGGGAGGGAAATTTGAAAGAAAAGAATTAGATGTTTAAAATCTTCATGCTTAAATTTCTTCTTTCTCTCTTACTAATTGAGTTGAACATAAATTATTAACCTGTTCCTTGGGGGTGTTTTAAGGTTATTTTAACATTAGGAGAATACACAATGTCTTCAGAGAAGCTGCTGTAACAGCAAAACAAGTCTTATGAATTCTTATTATTCATCAAAACACTCATTTTTTTATCAAGTAATCTCAGTCTTTAAGTATTTCAAAACAAGAATATACCACCATGTTAGACTTTGGGTCTTCATGTCTCTCTCCATAGATTTGGCAGCAGGGCAGAGACAGTCTACCTTTACACCAAGGGAATCATACATTCTCATAGAAAATAAAGTTCTTTCATCTTTACCTTGGTTTTCAGCTTTTACTTTTGAGTTCACAGTTTGTTTATTCCAGAAACTCCTTGAAAACTTGCTTTCAAAGTTACATTAAAATTTTGTGACATTGTGTACATTGAACTTGGTTTTTCCAAAACTTTCAAATGGCCAAACAGGCCCTTACCGCTTGATACCTGACCAGTTCCATAAGCTTACTGGAACCCGCTCAGCCTTGCAGAATCCAGATAAAGGCCATTGAAGGTTTAACAAAAGAGGCCAACAGTGAAGGAATCCTGAGGTGAATTTACCTTCCTCGAGACAAACGGATCCCTCGACCCCTCACAGTCCGGCTTCCGAGCCAATCACAGCACCGAGACCGCCCTCATCGCCGCCACCGATGACATCCGAGCCCTGATGGACAATGGAGAAACAGCGGCCCTCATCCTCCTAGACCTCTCTGCGGCATTCGACACGGTCTGCCACCGCACCCTAGTACGGCGCCTCAGCAACATCGGAATCCAGGACAAGGCGCTGGACTGGATCATCTCCTTCCTCGACGGAAGAACACAGAGAGTCCGCCTACCACCGTACAAGTCAGAGGCCTCCGAAGTCACCTGCGGCGTCCCTCAAGGATCATCTCTGAGCCCCACCCTCTTCAACGTCTACATGAGCTCCCTCGCGGCCATCGTACGCAAACACAACCTCAGCATAATCTCCTACGCCGACGACACCCAACTGATCCTCTCCCTGACCAACGACCCCGCCGCCGCCAGATCCAACCTGCACGAAGGGATGAAAGAGGTAGCCGAGTGGATGACGACCAGCCGCCTGAAACTGAACTCGGACAAGACGGAGGTCCTCATCCTGGGCTCCTCACCCTCCGCCTGGGACGACTCCTGGTGGCCTCCCGCCCTGGGCACCGCACCCAAACCGACAGACCATGCACGCAACCTGGGCTTCCTCCTGGACTCCTCCCTCTCCATGACCAGGCAAGTCAACAACGTCTCCTCGGCGTGCTTCAACATCCTACGCATGCTACGGAAGATCTTCTGGTGGATCCCCACCGAGACCAGGAAGACCGTCACCCAGGCCCTCGTCACCAGCCGACTGGACTACGGCAACGCCCTCTACGCCGGTACCACCGCCAAGCTCCAGAAGAGACTCCAGCGGATCCAGAACGCCTCAGCCAGACTCATCCTCGACATCCCACGAACCAGCCACATCTCCGGACATCTGAGAGACCTTCACTGGCTCCCCGTCAACAAAAGAATCACCTTCCGCCTCCTCACCCACGCACACAAAGCCCTACACGACCAAGGCCCGAGCTACCTCAACAGCCGAGTCAACTTCCACGCTCCCAAACGCCACCTCCGATCAGCCAACCACGCCCTCGCCGCCGTCCCCCGCATCCGAAGAGCGACTACAGGAGGAAGGTCCTTCTCCTACCTGGCCGCCAAGACCTGGAACTCCCTCCCGACCGACCTGCGCCTGACCCAAGACCACCTCTCCTTCAGGAAGAAGCTGAAGACCTGGCTGTTCGAGCAGTAGCGGCACCCCCCCTCCCCCCCCCCCCAGCGCCTTGAGACCCTACGGGTATGTAGCGCGCTTTACAAGTGTCACTGATTGATTGATTGATTGGAAGTGCTTCAGAACCACAAGACCAAGGAATGCAAGATCAGAGACAGCCTCTGCTCCAAACCTATTGAATAGTGAGCATGTATGCTGGGGTGGAGCTGGATTGTATACTCGAGCCCTGCTGATGACTTGGGACACTGGAGAAAGCACCAGAGTATCTGGGAAATGTACCCTACCCAATGAATCAGCAGTCCGGAGGGAGGAATGGGGAACCTTGGAGGTGTGCCCCACCCGATGAGTCATCAGTTTGGGGGTGCACTGGAGAACATATAGATGATGGTTCCCTCCCACAATGCAATATCCCATATTAGAGATGGATTTCAAGAAAAGAGTTTATAGCACAGTTTAACAACTCTGCACATTCCTAATATTACAACAGGGTCTTAAATACAGACTTCTTGATTATACATTTTGAAACTGTAATTACCTTTGCCTATACTCCTTTGAATGTGCACTATTCTACCAGGCATGACAAATGAGTACATGTGTGAGTGCGCTGGTGTCCCTGAGTGCGCAACACTGAGATCCTGGCATTTATATGTAAGTTAGATATGCCAATTATAAGTACAGTCAATTATAACATTTTAGGTATCAGAGCACACACACTGGGGCCTGGTTATCAACATCCCTATGCACAGTTACACAAACAGCAGCATCAGTCTCCCAAAAATGGGGTAATCATGAAAATTTGCATTTTCTTATATCAGCCATGTCAGCATAGGGCCACATTGAGGGCATATTTACAAGCCCCTATCACCACAGGAACATCACTTTTATCGATGTTCCTGTGGTAATAGGGACTTCGTCCTATTCACAAGGTGGAGTTCAGCATGTAAATAAGGGACCCTTTTATACTATACTTTTTTTATATACGTGGGCAATGGGTGTTGCGATGGGTGTTCTGCCACACAACCCCCATCGATTTTAACACTGCCCCATATTGACAAGTGTGGCATAAATATAGGGCAGCGCCAAAATTAAGACCAGGGAAAACCTGGTCTTAACCAGGCAAAACGAGGAGAAATGCTTTATTTCTCCTCGTGTTTGCTGTTTCTATGTATGCTGCATTGTGCAGCACACATAGAACTCAGCAAAACGCCATGTATGATTGTTTATGTGCAGGAAGGTGTCCCTTCCTGCACATAAACCATCATTTTAAAAATGACAAGTTGCAACTTCTATCTGTGCGGCAGAAGCAGCACACATAGAAGTTACAAATCACCATTTATGATTGTTTATGTGCGGAAAGGGACACCTCCCTGCACATACACAATCATTTCCCACAACGCAGACACCCTTGCACTACGGTGCAAGGGTGCCTACTTTGGCACTAAGCAGCTAAATTTGGTGCAAGTGCAGGGAGAAACGCAGGGCTGCACTGTTTTGTTGTAAATAAAGTGCAGCCCTGCGTTTCTAAAGTGACGGAGTGAAGTGTTAGCCTTCTTGGCTTAACACCACACTCCCCCACTTTAGTTGTAAGTATGCCACTACATTTTTCTACTTTTTGGATGTAATACAGTAACTAGCTACCTGGGAATCAAAACTTTCACCTTCAGCAGTCTCCCGTGCTACCAGCTCAATGTCAAACCTTTTTTACCACACACCTATATATGTTATGTTATGAATACATTTATTTAGCAAAATATCCAGAAGGACATCTGGGCTCAGAAATGACGGCTAGACAATCTGAAAAAGAAGTATAGTCAGCTCTCACCCACACTCATATCAATACATTTGCGGATGTATGTCATTACATCGCATACCAATACCACGCGTGCCATTACAACGCGGGTATTACTACGCGATGTCAATGACAACGATATGCCATTACATTGCAAAATGTTACCACAACTATGCTTTTACCACGCATGCCATTACAACGCAAAGGCATGTGTGGTAAAGCTATACTTGTGGTTAAGGTTTGCAAGGTAAGTGACTCTACCTTACCCCTGCACAACCCTCCTGACCCCCAGTCCTCTCCCTACAATAACACTACACTACCCTGCACGACCCCCCCGACACTACCCTAAAACACTACACTACACAAACACTACAACACTAACCTAAAACCTAAAACAATACAACACTACCCTAAACCCTAAAACACTACACTACACAAACACTACAACACTACCCTAAACCCAAAAACACTACACTACACAAACACTACAATACTACCCGAAACCCTAAAACAATACACTACACAAACACTACAATACTACCCTAAACCCTAAAACACTACACTACACAAACACTACAACACTACCCTAAACCCTAAAACACTACACTACACAAACACTACAACACTACCTTAAACCGTAAAACACTACACAAACAAACACTACAACACTACCCTAACCCCTAAAACACTACACAAACACTACAACACTACCCTAAACCCTAAAACACTACACTACACAAACACCACAACACTACACTAAACCCTAAACTACTGCACTACACAAACTACCCCTAGCACGACGTCCTACACTACCCATACCCCACTACACTACCCTAAACCCTAAAACACTACGACACTACGACACTACCCTAAACCACTACCCACAATACTCCCACCCCTACACTACCCCAACCCTAAAACACTACCCCTAGCACGACCCCCTACACTACCCAAACACCACTACACTACCCTAAACCCTAAAACACTACAACACTACAACACTACCCTAAACCACTACCCACACTACTCTCACCCCAAGCACAATCACCCATACCTCTCTTTCCTCGTGGTTCCTCTCCAGCGTCGACATTTCTGCTCCTGGTTCCTGCTTCCTGCTTCACATCGAGGGGCAGTGCACGTCGTTGTGAGGAAACGGAAGAGCCCCTGTTTCCTCGCAACGAAGTGGATCGGCATTACATTGCATGCGTTGTAACAGCGCATGCGATGTAAAAACACGCGTAGTAATGCTTGCGATGTAATGGCATTTCGGGGAAACAGCCGCGTTGTAATGGCTGTTTCCCTACATTTGCTGATCACAAGCAAAGGATGCACCATTTCAAAGCTATTAATCACCTATGACAATACATGTATTTATTTAGCTTTTTTAGCGTACTTAAAACATTTTACGTTGAAACACTGGAGATTTAGACTCCAATTGGTGAATGCAGGGCCCTAATCTGATATTCCCCCTTGGGTTGTGGACTTTAATTGTAATAGAGCAGGAACGGGTCAATGTGCATGCCTTTACGTGTGAGCCCAGTTTGAAAACCTTGTAAGATTAGCTTTGCCATTGCTCTTCTTAGGTATCTGTTTGGCACACAGAGGTGTACCTTTCCCTGCAGAGACTATGGGGCAGATTTACAAGCCCCTTGCGAGACATTTACGCCACTGTTGCGTCACTTCTATGACGCAGCGGCGCCGTAAACCTTGCGCCATGTTGCGCTTTATTTACAACGTGACGCATCTAGGGAGATGCGTCACGTTGTTAAGCCCTGCGCTACATTAAACCTGCGTCATGTTTAATGTATGCAGGGTGGGCGTTCCGTCAGAAAAAGCCTTGGAAAAGTGACGCAGTGAAATCTACAAGATTTCACTGAGTCACTTTTCCGACGCTGCTGCGTCAAAACCCTGCACCTGCTTGAAGCAGGCGTAAGGCATGACGCAGCATGTTTGGTATGGGCAGCCCCTGAGCATTGCTGGAGTTGCGTCATGCTTGCGACACGACTCCAGCAATGCGCCGCCCTTATGCCATCAGATGCGTCACGCATCTGTTTATCCTTCCGCCAACGATGCGCTGCATTGTAAATGCGGCGCATCTGTGGTGGCGCAAGGGTAAACTTGCGTGACGCATCTTTCCTGGCGCATCCCTGCTGATTTGCAGGGATGCGCCAGGAAACATAAATCTGCCCCTATGTTTCTCTTTCTTAGTAATCCAAGAGGTGGATCAAAGAACTTAATGATGTGTGAATCGCTTCCACAGATCTAGGCCATATCTGCATCTAGAGGATGTTCATGTTAAATTGGTTAATTGCCCTTAATTTGTTATGCTACTACAGCACGCACAGACATAGCACAGCGGTTAAACTTTCCCAGCATGGGTAACCTAATTCAATAAATACCAGTTGGAGGACAGGTGGCTGTGCCTGGCAAGGAGCCAACACATTATATTTAGCATCTCCATGCGAACCTTTGCTGTAAAGTGGATGAAAAGAAAACGTCTTCTTGATATGATGAATAGTCTTGTTTTTTTAGATTTTTTCTACATGATAGTTATCTAACATTCGTCCTGGGCTGTGCAGTCAATTTTCACTCGAGGGTCTCCATCTTCACAGGGAGACATTTTCTGCCATGTAGTGTACAAGAGAACAGTTTGAGGACAGAGCTAATAGGATTCAATATGCTTCCAAATATATTTAGAAATGTTGAGTTTTCACTCTGTAGAAGGGTTTCATCCTCATTATATGAAGCTCTAGTCGTGTGTAGATAACATAGGCAAAACAGGAGGAATGCATGTCTTAGTAAACAAAGACATTCTCAGTGGTGAAGCACAAGTTCTGAGCAGACATGCATACTAGAGAGTAGAATTGTTGCATTGAGCAGTTCTGTTGTCCTGGAAAAGATGGAACTGAGGTCAAGAGCAAAATATTCATAACGAGATAATGTTGAACCTCTGTTTTAAGTTCCTCACACGCTTAGTCACCAGGAGTTTTTTGGGGGGGAAGGAGCAATATTCCCATATCCATATAAAACGTTATCTCCAGTTTCGCACCTCACCCAGTATTATGGCTATTGCCTCCATCTAGGAAATGAAGCACACTGCTAACGTTTTTGCAATGATACAATACTCATCCGCATGTATGCAAATATATATGGGTTTTCTCAAGTGCAAACCTAACTAAAAAATAAGCATTAAGTCAATGAGCAATAGGAGAGGAGGCTGGGTTGTAGAAGGTTATTACATTGTGATTAGGAGTGTGCAGAATATTTCATTCCGCCTGCGAAATTGACAGAATTTTGGTCACTCCCCATTACTCTTTAACGCGGAAGTCTGGTCAAATTCCTCAAATCGCTGTGCAATGGAGTTTTTCTCCCATGATGCTCTAAAAAATGTGAGCTGGTGAGCACGATTTTCTAACGAGAGTGGTTGGGAGTGGTCATAAGCATTAGCAGTCGGAGGGCTGCGGCTTGCCACTCGATCAGATTTTGTACTCGAGCAGCAGCAAAATCAGCTTGAATGGCCGCGAGCTCTTGCACAACCCACGGTGCCATTTGCTCTGATTTCTCAGCACTGCTCATGCTACTGGAGCTAAATTGCAAAATAGGTGCATATTTACTGCCCGGAGGCGGGAGACTGCAGAATCTCACTGAGTTTTTATGTAACTCCATGGAATTTTATTGAGTGAAACTTCTACATTCTGATGTAGTGTTCTCTAAAGAGCTGAGTTTTCTACTCGTTCCTAAATTGGAGCAGAATTGGGGCTGTGCTGATGGATACATGGATATTGATCCAGATTCTGGGTGCATAGCTGGAAACAGCCTGCTATCTTATGTTTTCTTTTTACACCTCTTAGCCTGCTATCTAATGGTGTCCAGGCTGTGGGCGTGCTGAAAACAACCACAGAGGGTGAGCTCCCCTTCTAGATAAGTGGGGATGCTGGTTGTCATGGCTTTATAAATGATGCAGCTTGTCTTGAGGGTGGTGTGGGCTAGCATGGGGTGCCAATTGAGTTTCATAAGCAGTGAAGTGCTGCTTAGAATGCTTTGTGTTGCTAACAATGTGCTGAATTATTGTCTCTCTTGAGAGGTGTCATTTTGTTTCTTTATTTTTATTAACAGAAGACTTGGGCAGTTGAGGTGGTGAGTCACGCTGCCTAAACGAAAGGTGTGATTCACTACTCCAAGCTTTGATATAAAACGGGAAATCTGTAGCAATGCTGTTGTTAAATGGTAGGGATAGAGCCGAAAAAGAATGGACCACACTCTTTGCTTTGTGCATTTGTCTTGGTAAAGTAGGGGAATTACTTTCCATATTTTGCATCATTCTAGTTACCTGTCTCTCTCCAGAAGGGGAAGAAAGGATTTTCAGATTGAATTTTACATTGTGTCTGTGATGGGGATTGTTCTCAGTGATAGTTAAATATCCGTCCAGAGCTCTAGCAACATAAAGTTTAACAAGATTGTGATTATACTTCATAGAGAGAATTGAGTAAATTATTTTAAAAATATTTGTTTTCATGCACAACCTATAAATTGGTGTTCGACAATTGTAATCAAGCTGACTATTTGCACAGAAACATTGTTTTGTGCTGTGAGTGGCAGTCGATTTATCATGCCTAGCACCAGATGTTAGCAGTAACGTCATCGTCTGTGGTGCAACTCCAGGGATTATCTTTTAGCACAGCAAACATCAGAAATGTTCACTAGTACATCAAATATGAATGTTTGGAAACACAGATGTAGTTTATTTGCACAGGTTCACGTTTACAATATTATGTTATCTGGCCTAAGTGACTCCAACCCTCTGACATTTGAGCAAAGATTCCTAAGTGATATGATGTATGACAAAAAACCTGTTATAGTCCAAACGCTACTGCATACAATGATGGTACCTCCTTTGCCCAACTTTGCTGATAACTCTCAGCCTCCTAACATCAGCCATGGCCTTTTCTGTGATGCCTACAAGGTCACTCCTGAAATCTCCACTCATAAACCACAACCTGTCCAAGCTTCCTATTAGGCTTGTCTCAAGTGTTCTTTCCTCCCTGCAAACTGAAAAGAGGATGGTGGTGCAAAGTTTGTTCGGCTGCATTTGTGACCCAGAAAGCCATGAGAGCTAATCGTCACTCCGCAACTGAGTATTTGTGTGACTTTACTTTGTGCAAAGAGGTATTAGCTCTGGCTGAGCAGAGGTGGGGATGACAGGCTCTTCAACTAAGGTGGACCATGTCTTTTGTGATGTACTCTACTGAGCTCAGCTAGAATTGTATCTCATTCAAAAATTATTCAAAGGCTCATAGAAATTTGAAAAAGCTAAATATATTATGGGTTTTTTTCGGCGCAGATTACCTATTCTCTGCAGATTTTCCTTTGAAAGCACTTTCTTTTCAAAAGCAACAGAATTCACATACAGTTCTGGGAGTGCATGTTGGGCCCAGTGCTCAGAATATTTTGCATTTACAAAGCCAATGCAACTAACTTTGTGAATGAAATGACACAAAAGTGTTTTCTGAGTCCTATGGCTATAATGAATCACAATTCAACATTGCAATCACTTGCAAGTTTCGCGGGAAGGGACAGCCAAATGGCTATCCTTCTCTGTTGGAATTCTCAGTGGATTGAAATAATATTTGTGGTTGTTTTGTGGTTTCAAAGCATAGTATTACTGTTTGCTCTGGACAAATGCTAATCATAAGAAATAGACTTTTCAAGTTTGGTGTCTCTGGAATCACAATTTAAAATCACACCTTATGGTGGAGTCTCATTTTAAATTGCACTTCGGAAAATGCCACTTTTAGAAAGTTGTCAAATAAAGAAAGGCTTGGGTCCTTGATGCAAACTAGATTCAACCTCCTTTGACTTACAAACTAACAGAGTATCTAGTTACCACAAATCTTTTTGATCAATCAAAACAAAGAGACCAACATTCTTATTTAATTAGCCCTTATGATTTATTTCACTTTTATTTTTTTGTTTTTCTCTAAGTTTTTGTTGTATTATTACATGTCTCTGCGAAGGGCAGAACATAATGAGTTTTCTAATTGCAAAACAAAAAACGTGGTGTATGCAATAATCTGCCCTTGTCAAAAAATGTAGATAGGCAAAACAAACCGGGAGGTTAAACAAAGGGTGGTTCAACATCGCTCTAGGTTGAAGAATTAAAGTTCTGTGGCACCTATGGTCAACCATTTTACAGAGATGGGTCCCAATGAAAGAGATTTCAAGTGAACTGTCCTTAAGCCGAGTCCAAGAGGCGGGGACCCAGAGACTTTGTTAATTAGAAAAGAAGCGTACCTGATCATGAAGTTTAATACAGCAACAAGGGTTTTAAACTGAATGACTGAAATCAACAGGTTATAACATTGAGAGAGTGTTGCTGATGCAAAATTTGTAGGGGTGCACCATATTCACTGTTAGTCAGCATCCGTATATAATGCAAGAGTGTTTAGACTTATCATAGAAATATATTCGTTGATATAGAAAAGAAGAAATGTAAATAGGCCTCGAGAAAAGGGAAAATGCCATCAGTTATTACGAAATGTATTTGTGTATGTGTAACGTTTAGTTTTGCAACGATATCATGTATTAAGTGATATTAGGTTATGTTAGAAGAATAGAATGTAGGTTGCTCATGTATAATTGTGTTTAGATGTAAGGCCTAATCATGTATGTAGAGGTGAAGGCCTCTAGTTCCTTATATTAGCCATGTTTTATTAGGCCGACAGGATTTATAGTAAAGCTTACAATTACAGTGAATTGTGAAAACTTCATGATGCGAGGGTTTTTCCGTTCATTATTTTTGTTACAGGTGCAAGGCCATGTAGCTTGTTAGTTAGAATAAGTCTTTGTTTAAAGAAATCGTGATAGAAGGAGTAGACAGAAAGGGAGTGAACTGGAATGTGAAATTTCAACTCCTGGTACAGAAGGAGCCTGGGACCCAAGGTCGAATTAAGGAAAAGGAAGATGAAAGGGTTCGAATGGAAATCTACTGGAAGAAGATCTGCCTGAAGGGGTGTGCTGGAGGGCGTGTACAAGATTTTGGGGTTTTGTGTTAGGGACAGCGCCCCGAGGGAAGGGCAGACGAGACTTAGGAGAGAGACCGAAAGGAGCACTATAGATCGAGCTCTCATTTAGTGAAGACTTCTTAGGAAGTTTCACTGCTGACACCTTTTTAGGCTTTTCTCACCTGAAAGGGAATGTTATGTAGGGATGTCACTTTAGAATAGAGTAGGGACAGAAATGTTTGATTCATGACTTTCAAATTTGACATCACAATAGCCATATTGTACCTGATGCTTCTAGAAGCTGTAGTTCTGTTTATTTTTAGTCGAATGCGAATACTTCGTAGAGTAGCTTTTGTGTTAGTTCCCATTTATCTTTTGTGCTTTGTATTGAGGTGCCTTTATATTCAGATGTTTTTGCTGATAATAAAAGGTCAACTTCCCAGACTTTGAGTCATCCTTCATGAAATGTCCAATTGCGGTAAATACGATCTGATAATTGTGTTTCTTCCCTCTACGCTATTAAGCAAGTAAAAAGATCCTGGCGACCTGAGTGGGTTCTTGAAGAAAATTGGGTAGAGACAAGAATCCGGCGTTCCCAGTTGGTAGCAGAAACGGATGGTTTATTTCTGGTAGCGAGGGAATATTGAGATTAGGATAAGTGATCCTTGAGGCCCATAAATGTTAAGTGAGGTTGACTCATCGGAAGGTGAACAGCAGACGACCTGGCGGACGGACATAGATGGTGAGTTGCAGTGCGGCAGCAAGCAGCAGTTCGAAGAGTGAGTATGAATAGGACGCGATGTTGTAGATTGCGGTGTTGTATTGTGTGAGATGTTCTGCGGAGTTGGTGTGAATGTTGTGTGATTGTGAGATCAGGCTGTGAGCGCGCGCAGCCCGGGAAAGTCTTAGGTGATGAGAAGCTTAAGTGAGTGGGTGTAGAATACACCCGTGGTAGATTTTCTTGACCACCCGAAGGGGATCGTGAGGTACCATCGATCACCTGGACCGAGATAGGGGGAGCGAATGTGTGAGTGCATGACAACCTGACGCTGGTCGTGGGTTGTTGTATGTGGAATTGAGTATTTGTAACCTATCAGAGGCGACCTGTCTGCCCGGCGGGGACAGATAGTTGCCAACCGAGGTCGACAATTTTGAGAGACTGTGGACGGACAGTCAGAGGCTGTGGACGGACAGCCAGAGAAGTAACTTGTTTGGACAAACGGTTATTTCAGCGTATGAAAGGGACGAATGCAAGGGTGAGACGTGTGTTGTGAAGGAGGGGAACTGCTGCGAGTGGAGAAAAAGTGACGTCAGAAGGTGTCGCGCTGCGATAGGCTGGTTGGTGTAGTTCACGCTGTCATTGGTGGACAGTTACCAGGAAGTAAACAGAAATTGTATACATTCAGAATTTGGTCATTATGAAATGTTTTAAAGTTTTTCGAGAATTATGTCGAGGTGATGAACATGTGGTTACTCGAGAGGGAGTAGAAGCCCCTCCCGAGGATACGCCAGCACACTACATGGCAAGAAACGTGGGGTTGGATACTATAATTTGGCTTGAGAATTGGCATAAATTGACTCAAAGTGAAGGAGAGCTAGCGTTCCCAAGGTATGGTTCATTCAGACTAGCAGTGTTGTACCAGCTGAAGACTGTGATGGCGGCCTTACGACCTTTGCCAAGGCCAACACAATTCGAAGCATTACATGCGTGGATTAGAGCAGCGCATGATAGAGATAGAGGAAGAAATCAGGAAAGGGTGAAAAGGTCGGTCAAGGCTTTTCAGGATGCTAGATGGGATGCAGCGGAGAAAAGATGGAGAGTACAAGCAATAGAAGGACACACATTGTATCCCTTACTGGAAACAACAGAAAAATCAAAAGAAAAGGCAGCAGATGGGGAGGAAGACAGCGACACGGATGATAGCCTAGTAGAGAGGTTGCTATCAGAGAGACCACCTCCATACAACCCAGATGCCTCAGAGGGTAGTGAGACAAAGGAAGAAGAGAGTAGGGGAGTATTACCCCGAACAGAAGTAAGAGTGGAAGGAAAGATTTCGATAGGAACTGAAAATACCAGGAATAAGTCTGTAACTGGCTTAGAGGTTGAGAGAGGTGTGAGGTTACCGGATGCTTTGAAAATACCAGTTATTATCGGACCTATTGAGTCGATGTACGAGCTTGAGCCAGAGAAGGCGGGAAGCTTAGAGCAGTCGGAGGTAGGGGTGAGGAGTGTGGTCGAAGGAAGTGGCTCGGTGAGGAGAATGGAGCGGACTCCGAAGCCTATAGAATGGAGTACGCCGCTGCCAGCCACAGCAGATTCTTCGGGAGAACAAGGAGAATCGAGACCTGGTAGACCAAGGTCTTTAGTTGAGTCGAGATCAGATTTGAGAATGTGGACACCACCGGTGAGAACCCAAAGTCAGGGCGTGCTGGAAGCAGAGAGGGAACGAGGGACGATTGTAAAACGGTCTGTTCTTATGGGCATGTCAGGAGAGAGTAGGCCACAGGAACGAGAATGTGGGTATGACGAAAGGGATGGTGCAGGCTGTCGAGAAGTCCTGAGGGGAGCTTTGAGAGAGAGAATGCTGGATGTCGTAAGACTAAAGGCAGAATTGGATGAGATAATAAGCGGAAATTTACCCCTCGAGAGAGTGCTAACGTACGAACAGGATGAATTACTCTTGGTAGCGAAGGATGTGACTCGCAAAGCGCGCACAGCTCACGAGAAATTGTCAGAGCTGGCAAAGAGATATGGGGTGGATTTGTCAAAAACTAGAGCATTGCAAGGAAATCATCGGTTACAGTATAGTGATCAGGAATTGGAAGAGAAAAGAATTATGGGATTGAGAACCCATGTCAAAGATCTCATAATAGCAATGCGGGCATGGATCATGCTTGATAAATGGGAAGAAAGGTGGTCCAAGAAGAAAAGCTCTAGAGGAGTAGTGGGAGAGACGCCACCTCCGGGTGGAGGCGCGACGGAGATAGGGAATTTCCCTTTACGGGAGGTACAGAATGGAGGGTACGTTCATGTACCTTGGAGTAGGAGGGATTTGGCTGCCTTCACAAATGATTTTCCTCGGTTGCGGGAAAAGCCTGTGGAGTGGTACAAACAAGTCGATCGCTTTGTCAAAATTTCGAAAGTATTGTGGATTGATTTGAATACTTTGTTCGACATAGTGATCCCGGGGGATCTGTGGTCGGCATGTAAAATTGCGGTTGAGTGGCCGGCCTTGGAACCTGACAGGAACCCGATTACACATGGTCTGTCGCCGATAGTGATGAAAAAGTTCGAACAGGTAATTACATGGTTGAAGTCGAAGGTTTCACCCCAAGACACTGACTGGGTGAAGATAGATAGGACAGTGCAAGAGCCTAAGGAGACAGTGCATGAGTTTTACGAGAGACTCTTGCAAGCTTTTAAACAGTACAGTGGTTTGGAGGCGTTGGATACCAAAGATATGGGACAGTTTGTTTCCAAATTTGTGTTGGGATTGAGGCCAGACGTTAGTCTCATGATACAGCAGCACTTGATTTGTTGGCAGAATAAGCCTGTGGATGAGATTCTCCGATATGCTAGATATTGTAGTGATGAGATAGAGTCTAAGCACAGGAAATTGAAAGACAATTTGCTATTAGTACAGATGCAGACAGCAGTTTAGGGACAGTCTACCGGAGGAACATTGGGAAGGAGGCAGGGAAATTACCAAGGAGGAGCACAGAATGCCCAAGGACAAGGAAGGCCGAGGGGAGTAGACGCTAGGACAGGAATACATGTGGCAGTATTGAAAAAGACCACAGCTTGTCATCTTTGCCATCAGATTGGACACTGGAGACGCGAGTGTCCTTTGAATCCGTTAAACCAAATACAGCAAGAGGAGGAGTTAGCACAGGTCCCAGTGGAGGACACACTCCCTACAGTGATGTGACCTAGGATGACAAAAGGGGGGACAAGCGTTCCGCAGGTACAGGTTCCCCGACCTCCCAGGGTACTGAATATGCAGCAGGGAGCTCGGACCTATGTACAGATGCCTCTATTCGAAGTGAATGGGGAAGATGATTCCGATCCAGCAGCAAGATCTTGCTGGGGAGGAGAGGATGATTGTACGCTCAGAGCGGTCCTAGAAGTAGATCAGAAGGGTCCCTTTGTGGAAGCGGAGATCGATGGCCACCCTACGACCTTTTTGGTTGATACGGGGGCTACAAGATCGACTGTAAGGTCCTCAGTGATTCCGGATCTACCCCTTTCTGGTCAAACGATCCAGGTTGTTGGTATAGCAAATAAGATACTGACTAGCTCACTGACGGAACCAATACCTATCAGGATAGGGAACTTCAGTGACAGACACCAGTTTGTGGTGTGTGATTCTAGCCCAGTCTGCTTGCTAGGAAGAGACCTATTGTGCAAGCTTAATTGTACCATCTACTGTACCCCGAGTTGAGTGGAAGTGCAGACGAGAGATGACGATGCAACATTTAAGGTTGCGAATCAATGTTGGTGCGTGGAAATGTATCCAGCAGTAACGGTGGAGGAACTCCCATTTGACCTGAGGGACTCCGTGTCGGTTGATGTGTGGGACCTCAGTGGGGAAGAGATTGGATTAGTTAAAGGAGTTGAGCCAGTAAAAATCCAAGTCAAGCTGAATGTAGAGTACCCGAGAACTCCCCAGTATAAATTATCACCTCAAACTATTGAGGGAATTAGACCTGTAATTCAGAGCATGCTTAAACAGGGAATTTTGAGAGAGATTAGGGGTAGCCCATGTAATTTGCCCATAATGGGATTACAGAAACCGAGCGGGAAATTTAGGATTGTGCAAGATTTGCGAAAAATTAATGAGATAGTAGTCCCATGTTGTCCAGTGGTACCGAATCCATCTGTGATCCTGTTTCAAATCCCATGTGATGCAGAATGGTTCACAGTGATTGACTTGTGTCAAGCCTTTTTCTCAATCCCTTTGCATGAGGAGAGCCAATTTCTTTTTGCGTTTCGGCTGGAAAATCGTGTGTTAACATGGTGTCGTATCCCACAGGGATATACTGAGAGCCGTCTATTTTCGATCAGATTTTGAAAAAGAACCTTGAAGGTTTGGTGCTTCCACAGGAGTCTGTCCTCGTCCTGTACATTGATGATCTGCTCGTGGCGTCAAAAACTGAGGACGCCTGCAGGATTGATACGGTAGCATTACTGAACTACCTAGGAGAGAATGGGCATAAGGTGTCTCCGAATAAATTACAGTACTGTCTGAGTGAAGTACAGTATTTGGGTCATCGGATTGAGAAAAGTGAAAGGAAAGTGTCACCAGATCGTATAGATGCGATTTTGAAAATGCCTGTTCCGACTACCCAGAGGGCAGTTCGAATGTTTTTGGGAATGGTTGGCTATTGTCGCCAATGGATCCCAAACTTCTCCTTTGAAGCGAAGCCCTTACAGCGGCTGACGCGCAAAGATGTGAGTGATCCGGTACCATGGCATGAAGACTGTTTAAGGTCATTCTTGAGATTGAGAGGAGCCTTGTGTTGCGCTCCAGCTCTGGGGATGCCTGACTATGCTAAGGCATTTGCATTATTCTGTTGTGAAAAGGAAGGTTGCGCATTGGCAGTGTTAACTCAAGTTCATGGGAATGTCCGTAGACCAGTTGCCTACTTTTCGGCTACTTTAGATCCGGCAGCCTCTGCGTTGCCCGGCTGTCTCAGATCCGTTGCTGCAACAGGTGTCAGTATCGAGAGATGTGAGAGCATTGTAATGGGTCACCCGCTTACTGTGCATGTGCCACATTCTGTTGAACTGTTGATGACCAGGACTAAAACACAGCACCTCACGAACAATAGGTTGACGCGTTATGAGTCATCCTAGCAGCAGAAAAAGGTGACGTTGAAGAGGTGTTCTGTTTTGAATCCTGCCACATTGTTACCTATCCCAAATGTAGATGATGAAGATTGTGAGGATCATGATTGTCTCGATGTGACTGAATTGTGCACGAAACCCAGACCTGATATTGTTGATGAACCACTTCCAGAGTCGGACGAAATATTCTTTGTGGACGGTTCATGTTTAAGAGACAATACTGGTTAGCTGAGAGCAGCATTTGCTGTCTGTACCATCACTGGAGTGGTTGAAGCCGCTTGTCTAGAAGGAGTATACTCCACACAGGTGGCTGAGCTTATTGCCTTGACTCGTGCCTGTTTGGCTGCTAACCAGATCCGTATAACGATTTATACGGACAGCCAGTACGGGTTTGGTGTCGTTCATGACTTCGTACAGCTATGGTCCCAGAGAGGGTTTATGACATCATCTGGGTCACCCATTAGAAATGGGGATTATGTGAGGCAATTGTTGGAAGCGTTGCAAGGTCCAGAGGAAATTGCAGTTGTAAAGTGTTCTGCCCATACGAAAGGAAATGATTTTGCATCGCTTGGAAATAATTATGCAGATGAGGTTGCTCGATTTTGTGCAGAACAGGGATGTAATTTCACGGAACGACATATTGAGGGAAGCCAAGAGACAACCGACTTCAGTGTGATGCTAGCCATGGCTGATACATGGGAAGAGTTAAAACAGTTGCAGGATGAGGTGTCTGACCAGGAGCGGGATAGTTGGGTGCGAGCTGGATGTGAGAAAGAAGATGTGGATGTTTGGGTTTCGAGTGATGGAAGAGCGGCGTTACCGGAATGTCTGTTGAATCCAATGGCAAGATTGATACATGGTGCTGTACATCTCGGCAGAGATGCGATGGTACGAGTGTTTCGTCAAACATGGTACAATACGAAGTTTTGGGCAGCAGCCGAAGCTGTGTTTCAAAGATGTGTCACTTGTCAACAAATGAATGTGGGAAAGAGGACAGCTGTGACAATGAGTCACATAGGGAGGTCAGGTGGCCCTTTCAACAGGATGCAGTTAGATTTCATTGAGATGCCAAAGTGTAATGGGTTGAGGTACATATTAGTCGTAGTATGCGTCTTCTCTAGATGGGTGGAGGCTTACCCAACACGTAGGTGTGACACACTAACTGTAGCCAAGTTACTGTTGAGGGAGCTCATTCCGAAGGTTCGGGTTCCCGACCTCTCTTGAATCGGATAGAGGTACGCATTTTCACAGTGAAATCATGAAATTGCTCTGTGCTGCCTTAAACATAGACCAAAGGTTGCACTGCAGTTACCGACCAGAGGCTTCTGGGATAGTGGAGCAAGTTAATGGGACATTAAAGGCCCGAATGGCAAAGGTGTGCTCTTCAACTCCTCTGAAGTGGCCAGATGCATTACCTTTAGACCTCATCAGTCTCCGGAGTGTGCCTGATAGGAGAACTGGATTGTCACCCCATGAAATTCTAATGGGGAGAGCGATGCGTGTGCCAGCAATACCCGCCTCTGCTTTGATTAATATCACTGATGATGTAATTCTCGACTACTGTAAAGGCCTGGCTGACGTGGTCCGTTCTGTGTCCCAGCAGGTGCAGGCAGTAGCTGTTCCAGCCGCCAGTGACCTGTGCCACGATCTGTGCCCAGGGGACTGGGTACTGGTGCGTAAACACGTGAGGAAGAGTTGCTTGGATGTTCGGTGGCATGGGCCGTACCAGGTCATCCTGGTCACGAACACGGCAGTGAAGTGTGGGGGATTACCGAACTGGGTGCATGCCTCCCATACCCACAGAGTCCCAGCACCTTTGGAAGATACAGCCCCTCTCGAGAACGAAAATCCAGCTGAGGTGGCAGGGCCATCTGAGAGGGCAAGTCAAGCTGTGAGGGTGACTGACGCAGCTGGTTGTGCACTGGAGCAAGCCGAAGGGGGAAGTGAAAGAAACTCCGAATCGGAAACGGAAGCAGAAGAAGGTGCAACAGGCAGGATTGAGCCAAATTCTGCCGAAGAAGAGAACAGTGCACAGGGTACCAGAAGGGAGAGCAGGGGTGTCTCAGAAGCAGAAAGAGTTTGGCCCGCGAGTCAGAAACGGGTAACCTTGAGATTGACATCCGGAAGAGATCTTGCCCAAGTATCTGAGGTGACAGAGACAGAGCAGAGTGACGAAGATCAAGACCCAGAAGCTCCGAGAAGGTCGAGGAGAGCCAGAGTGCCGTGTCACAGGTACGCCTCACCTGAGTGGACGTACGTAATGACGAATGCCAGGACTGATGAGTAGGGGGAGGCTGAGATCGATCACTCTTGTCAGCGGTCATCCGACTCCGAGGGTGGAAGTGTTGCTGAGGATTCCAGGATTGGAGATCTAAGGAATACTGATCCTCAATATTCCAGACCCACCGCTCCTGAGTAACGTTCGTGGTCTGATCTTGGATACATTGGCTTTTCCGACCTTTGCTGTTATACCCTCTCCCCAAGAACTGAAAAATCTCAAACTTGAAATCTTACAGGGGGTCCTAGAGCTGTTGGGACTGGCAGTTATTCTGGACTAAGAAACTTGGTTGAGCATAAGAGCGAAAAGAAGATAACCTAGGTCCGAGAGAAAGAAGAATAAAATTAGGGACTTTCCCGTTGGAGATATTGAAGAGAGTAAGGAAGCCTTTTTTCTGACCAGAGTAAAAGAAGAACTGAAAAGTCTGTAAAAGAACATTAGCTACAAGGAACGATTGCCCTGTACTGAGACGCAAGTCTGAATGAGGAAGAGACTCTTGCCCATTGTCATTGAACTGGATTTTGAGCACAGTGGGAAGATGGCTGAAGCTGGAAAACTCATCATAGAGCTAAACTAGTGATAGGTACACTTTTAGGAGTAGTGATAGCTGTTATATTTGCAGTAGTCATAACGTCTTATGCAGTGGCCCATAGACAGGAGGGGGAGGTTCAGGGGACACCTATACCTGTCACTCCCAGTATAAAGAGGGATATTTCAGGAGATCGAAGAGCTTTGATGTTAGAAGAAAGTCGTATGTTTCACATAGATTTGTCTAGAGGTGATTTCAAACTTAATGCGTATGCAAAACTGTTGTAGGAGTACGTTGATGCGTTGGATGCGAAGGATTGTTATGTGTGCATGCAGTTGCCTGCTTCTGTAGATGAGGGTATTAGATACCACCACCTTCCATTGACATGGGATTTCATGCAGTTTACTGCTTAGCCTGTTTTACTAAAGGAAACAGTTCGAGTATTATTTCTCTAATTATGATACAGTGCTTCCTGACGTACCGGTGTTTAAGCATTTGAATAAGTATGACTATTATAAGTCGGAAGAAAGACTTCGGACTTATTTCATACAGACCACAAGTTTAGCTACTGCTTAAGCACATAGACATAATCTGACATGTTTGTTATCAGACACTGAAAAGAAATTTATTGGACAAGTTGAAGACAGGTATAAAAAACTAACCCAAAATAAAGATGAGGGAAAGAAGTCTGTAGATTGAACTGACGAGGAAAAACTACATAAGTCAAGGGGAAGTTATGGACCCATAGCTTTAGATCATGTACAGAAGGGACATTTGTGTGTTGCTCGTCCGCAGTCTGACAAGGACAAAATCTGGGTTGGACATAGCATATGTGATCATACTTTTACGGTGGAAGATTCAGCTAGGAATTTCTTGCAAGGTCAAGTGCAAGTTATCCCGACAGTGTATTATGTGTGTGGAAGAAATGCATATGTGGGATTGCCCGCTCAATGGTACGGGACTTGTTATTTGGCTGTTATCTTTCCAAAGATATATCATGCAGAGGATTTGAATCTGCTGGAGACTGGACGTCATTCTAGAGTACGGAGAGCTGCAAGTGCAGGAGTTGTGATTGGTGATATTTTTGGAGCAATGATACCCAGTTTGGGTGTGGTTTTGAATGATGTGAAAATACGAAAGTTAGCAACTGTGGTTGATGAGTTGTCGATGAACACGGCGAAGTCATTGCTGTTGGTGGATGGAGAGATGTTATCGATAAGAACAATGGTTTTACAAAATCGTCTTGCATTAGACGTATTATTGGCAAAAGAGGGCGGAGTCTGTAAATTGTTGAAGGTTCAGGAATGTTGCACATATATTCCAGACAAAAGCAAAGAGCTGAGGAAATATATAGTCAACATTACTACGCCTCACCAAGAGATTGCAAGTTTGGCAGAAGAGAATGTATGGGAAAAGATTGGCAAAGGATTTGGACATGTGGGAAATTGGTTTGCAGACTTAGGGAAAGGAGTTTTCGGATACGTGCTGAAACCAATAATAATTGTGGTGGTTTGTGTGATCTGTTTGTGGGGACTTGTGAGAGCGTTCAAGTGGTACAGAGGAAATAGGGCTGAGAGGACTCTCAGAGCGCATGAAAGGCATATGCAAGATAGTCAATATCAGGACCTGAAAAGAATGGAGGGCTTCCGACAGAGCAGGATGGCTACCACTTCGGTGTAGATGAATTTATGTGATGACAAGTTGTCATCAAAGGGGGGAACTGAGAGAGCGTTGCTGATGCAAAATTTGTAGGGGTGCACCATATTCACTGTTAGTCAGCATCCGTATATAATGCAAGAGTGTTTAGACTTATCATAGAAATATATTCGTTGATATAGAAAAGAAGAAATGTAAATAGGCCTCGAGAAAAGGGAAAATGCCATCAGTTATTACGAAATGTATTTGTGTATGTGTAACGTTTAGTTTTGCAACGATATCATGTATTAAGTGATATTAGGTTATGTTAGAAGAATAGAATGTAGGTTGCTCATGTATAATTGTGTTTAGATGTAAGGCCTAATCATGTATGTAGAGGTGAAGGCCTCTAGTTCCTTATATTAGCCATGTTTTATTAGGCCGACAGGATTTATAGTAAAGCTTACAATTACAGTGAATTGTGAAAACTTCATGATGCGAGGGTTTTTCCGTTCATTATTTTTGTTACAGGTGCAAGGCCATGTAGCTTGTTAGTTAGAATAAGTCTTTGTTTAAAGAAATCGTGATAGAAGGAGTAGACAGAAAGGGAGTGAACTGGAATGTGAAATTTCAACTCCTGGTACAGAAGGAGCCTGGGACCCAAGGTCGAATTAAGGAAAAGGAAGATGAAAGGGTTCGAATGGAAATCTACTGGAAGAAGATCTGCCTGAAGGGGTGTGCTGGAGGGCGTGTACAAGATTTTGGGGTTTTGTGTTAGGGACAGCGCCCCGAGGGAAGGGCAGACGAGACTTAGGAGAGAGACCGAAAGGAGCACTATAGATCGAGCTCTCATTTAGTGAAGACTTCTTAGGAAGTTTCACTGCTGACACCTTTTTAGGCTTTTCTCACCTGAAAGGGAATGTTATGTAGGGATGTCACTTTAGAATAGAGTAGGGACAGAAATGTTTGATTCATGACTTTCAAATTTGACATCACAATAGCCATATTGTACCTGATGCTTCTAGAAGCTGTAGTTCTGTTTATTTTTAGTCGAATGCGAATACTTCGTAGAGTAGCTTTTGTGTTAGTTCCCATTTATCTTTTGTGCTTTGTATTGAGGTGCCTTTATATTCAGATGTTTTTGCTGATAATAAAAGGTCAACTTCCCAGACTTTGAGTCATCCTTCATGAAATGTCCAATTGCGGTAAATACGATCTGATAATTGTGTTTCTTCCCTCTACGCTATTAAGCAAGTAAAAAGATCCTGGCGACCTGAGTGGGTTCTTGAAGAAAATTGGGTAGAGACAAGAATCCGGCGTTCCCAGTTGGTAGCAGAAACGGATGGTTTATTTCTGGTAGCGAGGGAATATTGAGATTAGGATAAGTGATCCTTGAGGCCCATAAATGTTAAGTGAGGTTGACTCATCGGAAGGTGAACAGCAGACGACCTGGCGGACGGACATAGATGGTGAGTTGCAGTGCGGCAGCAAGCAGCAGTTCGAAGAGTGAGTATGAATAGGACGCGATGTTGTAGATTGCGGTGTTGTATTGTGTGAGATGTTCTGCGGAGTTGGTGTGAATGTTGTGTGATTGTGAGATCAGGCTGTGAGCGCGCGCAGCCCGGGAAAGTCTTAGGTGATGAGAAGCTTAAGTGAGTGGGTGTAGAATACACCCGTGGTAGATTTTCTTGACCACCCGAAGGGGATCGTGAGGTACCATCGATCACCTGGACCGAGATAGGGGGAGCGAATGTGTGAGTGCATGACAACCTGACGCTGGTCGTGGGTTGTTGTATGTGGAATTGAGTATTTGTAACCTATCAGAGGCGACCTGTCTGCCCGGCGGGGACAGATAGTTGCCAACCGAGGTCGACAATTTTGAGAGACTGTGGACGGACAGTCAGAGGCTGTGGACGGACAGCCAGAGAAGTAACTTGTTTGGACAAACGGTTATTTCAGCGTATGAAAGGGACGAATGCAAGGGTGAGACGTGTGTTGTGAAGGAGGGGAACTGCTGCGAGTGGAGAAAAAGTGACGTCAGAAGGTGTCGCGCTGCGATAGGCTGGTTGGTGTAGTTCACGCTGTCATTGGTGGACAGTTACCAGGAAGTAAACAGAAATTGTATACATTCAGAATTTGGTCATTATGAAATGTTTTAAAGTTTTTCGAGAATTATGTCGAGGTGATGAACATGTGGTTACTCGAGAGGGAGTAGAAGCCCCTCCCGAGGATACGCCAGCACACTACATGGCAAGAAACGTGGGGTTGGATACTATAATTTGGCTTGAGAATTGGCATAAATTGACTCAAAGTGAAGGAGAGCTAGCGTTCCCAAGGTATGGTTCATTCAGACTAGCAGTGTTGTACCAGCTGAAGACTGTGATGGCGGCCTTACGACCTTTGCCAAGGCCAACACAATTCGAAGCATTACATGCGTGGATTAGAGCAGCGCATGATAGAGATAGAGGAAGAAATCAGGAAAGGGTGAAAAGGTCGGTCAAGGCTTTTCAGGATGCTAGATGGGATGCAGCGGAGAAAAGATGGAGAGTACAAGCAATAGAAGGACACACATTGTATCCCTTACTGGAAACAACAGAAAAATCAAAAGAAAAGGCAGCAGATGGGGAGGAAGACAGCGACACGGATGATAGCCTAGTAGAGAGGTTGCTATCAGAGAGACCACCTCCATACAACCCAGATGCCTCAGAGGGTAGTGAGACAAAGGAAGAAGAGAGTAGGGGAGTATTACCCCGAACAGAAGTAAGAGTGGAAGGAAAGATTTCGATAGGAACTGAAAATACCAGGAATAAGTCTGTAACTGGCTTAGAGGTTGAGAGAGGTGTGAGGTTACCGGATGCTTTGAAAATACCAGTTATTATCGGACCTATTGAGTCGATGTACGAGCTTGAGCCAGAGAAGGCGGGAAGCTTAGAGCAGTCGGAGGTAGGGGTGAGGAGTGTGGTCGAAGGAAGTGGCTCGGTGAGGAGAATGGAGCGGACTCCGAAGCCTATAGAATGGAGTACGCCGCTGCCAGCCACAGCAGATTCTTCGGGAGAACAAGGAGAATCGAGACCTGGTAGACCAAGGTCTTTAGTTGAGTCGAGATCAGATTTGAGAATGTGGACACCACCGGTGAGAACCCAAAGTCAGGGCGTGCTGGAAGCAGAGAGGGAACGAGGGACGATTGTAAAACGGTCTGTTCTTATGGGCATGTCAGGAGAGAGTAGGCCACAGGAACGAGAATGTGGGTATGACGAAAGGGATGGTGCAGGCTGTCGAGAAGTCCTGAGGGGAGCTTTGAGAGAGAGAATGCTGGATGTCGTAAGACTAAAGGCAGAATTGGATGAGATAATAAGCGGAAATTTACCCCTCGAGAGAGTGCTAACGTACGAACAGGATGAATTACTCTTGGTAGCGAAGGATGTGACTCGCAAAGCGCGCACAGCTCACGAGAAATTGTCAGAGCTGGCAAAGAGATATGGGGTGGATTTGTCAAAAACTAGAGCATTGCAAGGAAATCATCGGTTACAGTATAGTGATCAGGAATTGGAAGAGAAAAGAATTATGGGATTGAGAACCCATGTCAAAGATCTCATAATAGCAATGCGGGCATGGATCATGCTTGATAAATGGGAAGAAAGGTGGTCCAAGAAGAAAAGCTCTAGAGGAGTAGTGGGAGAGACGCCACCTCCGGGTGGAGGCGCGACGGAGATAGGGAATTTCCCTTTACGGGAGGTACAGAATGGAGGGTACGTTCATGTACCTTGGAGTAGGAGGGATTTGGCTGCCTTCACAAATGATTTTCCTCGGTTGCGGGAAAAGCCTGTGGAGTGGTACAAACAAGTCGATCGCTTTGTCAAAATTTCGAAAGTATTGTGGATTGATTTGAATACTTTGTTCGACATAGTGATCCCGGGGGATCTGTGGTCGGCATGTAAAATTGCGGTTGAGTGGCCGGCCTTGGAACCTGACAGGAACCCGATTACACATGGTCTGTCGCCGATAGTGATGAAAAAGTTCGAACAGGTAATTACATGGTTGAAGTCGAAGGTTTCACCCCAAGACACTGACTGGGTGAAGATAGATAGGACAGTGCAAGAGCCTAAGGAGACAGTGCATGAGTTTTACGAGAGACTCTTGCAAGCTTTTAAACAGTACAGTGGTTTGGAGGCGTTGGATACCAAAGATATGGGACAGTTTGTTTCCAAATTTGTGTTGGGATTGAGGCCAGACGTTAGTCTCATGATACAGCAGCACTTGATTTGTTGGCAGAATAAGCCTGTGGATGAGATTCTCCGATATGCTAGATATTGTAGTGATGAGATAGAGTCTAAGCACAGGAAATTGAAAGACAATTTGCTATTAGTACAGATGCAGACAGCAGTTTAGGGACAGTCTACCGGAGGAACATTGGGAAGGAGGCAGGGAAATTACCAAGGAGGAGCACAGAATGCCCAAGGACAAGGAAGGCCGAGGGGAGTAGACGCTAGGACAGGAATACATGTGGCAGTATTGAAAAAGACCACAGCTTGTCATCTTTGCCATCAGATTGGACACTGGAGACGCGAGTGTCCTTTGAATCCGTTAAACCAAATACAGCAAGAGGAGGAGTTAGCACAGGTCCCAGTGGAGGACACACTCCCTACAGTGATGTGACCTAGGATGACAAAAGGGGGGACAAGCGTTCCGCAGGTACAGGTTCCCCGACCTCCCAGGGTACTGAATATGCAGCAGGGAGCTCGGACCTATGTACAGATGCCTCTATTCGAAGTGAATGGGGAAGATGATTCCGATCCAGCAGCAAGATCTTGCTGGGGAGGAGAGGATGATTGTACGCTCAGAGCGGTCCTAGAAGTAGATCAGAAGGGTCCCTTTGTGGAAGCGGAGATCGATGGCCACCCTACGACCTTTTTGGTTGATACGGGGGCTACAAGATCGACTGTAAGGTCCTCAGTGATTCCGGATCTACCCCTTTCTGGTCAAACGATCCAGGTTGTTGGTATAGCAAATAAGATACTGACTAGCTCACTGACGGAACCAATACCTATCAGGATAGGGAACTTCAGTGACAGACACCAGTTTGTGGTGTGTGATTCTAGCCCAGTCTGCTTGCTAGGAAGAGACCTATTGTGCAAGCTTAATTGTACCATCTACTGTACCCCGAGTTGAGTGGAAGTGCAGACGAGAGATGACGATGCAACATTTAAGGTTGCGAATCAATGTTGGTGCGTGGAAATGTATCCAGCAGTAACGGTGGAGGAACTCCCATTTGACCTGAGGGACTCCGTGTCGGTTGATGTGTGGGACCTCAGTGGGGAAGAGATTGGATTAGTTAAAGGAGTTGAGCCAGTAAAAATCCAAGTCAAGCTGAATGTAGAGTACCCGAGAACTCCCCAGTATAAATTATCACCTCAAACTATTGAGGGAATTAGACCTGTAATTCAGAGCATGCTTAAACAGGGAATTTTGAGAGAGATTAGGGGTAGCCCATGTAATTTGCCCATAATGGGATTACAGAAACCGAGCGGGAAATTTAGGATTGTGCAAGATTTGCGAAAAATTAATGAGATAGTAGTCCCATGTTGTCCAGTGGTACCGAATCCATCTGTGATCCTGTTTCAAATCCCATGTGATGCAGAATGGTTCACAGTGATTGACTTGTGTCAAGCCTTTTTCTCAATCCCTTTGCATGAGGAGAGCCAATTTCTTTTTGCGTTTCGGCTGGAAAATCGTGTGTTAACATGGTGTCGTATCCCACAGGGATATACTGAGAGCCGTCTATTTTCGATCAGATTTTGAAAAAGAACCTTGAAGGTTTGGTGCTTCCACAGGAGTCTGTCCTCGTCCTGTACATTGATGATCTGCTCGTGGCGTCAAAAACTGAGGACGCCTGCAGGATTGATACGGTAGCATTACTGAACTACCTAGGAGAGAATGGGCATAAGGTGTCTCCGAATAAATTACAGTACTGTCTGAGTGAAGTACAGTATTTGGGTCATCGGATTGAGAAAAGTGAAAGGAAAGTGTCACCAGATCGTATAGATGCGATTTTGAAAATGCCTGTTCCGACTACCCAGAGGGCAGTTCGAATGTTTTTGGGAATGGTTGGCTATTGTCGCCAATGGATCCCAAACTTCTCCTTTGAAGCGAAGCCCTTACAGCGGCTGACGCGCAAAGATGTGAGTGATCCGGTACCATGGCATGAAGACTGTTTAAGGTCATTCTTGAGATTGAGAGGAGCCTTGTGTTGCGCTCCAGCTCTGGGGATGCCTGACTATGCTAAGGCATTTGCATTATTCTGTTGTGAAAAGGAAGGTTGCGCATTGGCAGTGTTAACTCAAGTTCATGGGAATGTCCGTAGACCAGTTGCCTACTTTTCGGCTACTTTAGATCCGGCAGCCTCTGCGTTGCCCGGCTGTCTCAGATCCGTTGCTGCAACAGGTGTCAGTATCGAGAGATGTGAGAGCATTGTAATGGGTCACCCGCTTACTGTGCATGTGCCACATTCTGTTGAACTGTTGATGACCAGGACTAAAACACAGCACCTCACGAACAATAGGTTGACGCGTTATGAGTCATCCTAGCAGCAGAAAAAGGTGACGTTGAAGAGGTGTTCTGTTTTGAATCCTGCCACATTGTTACCTATCCCAAATGTAGATGATGAAGATTGTGAGGATCATGATTGTCTCGATGTGACTGAATTGTGCACGAAACCCAGACCTGATATTGTTGATGAACCACTTCCAGAGTCGGACGAAATATTCTTTGTGGACGGTTCATGTTTAAGAGACAATACTGGTTAGCTGAGAGCAGCATTTGCTGTCTGTACCATCACTGGAGTGGTTGAAGCCGCTTGTCTAGAAGGAGTATACTCCACACAGGTGGCTGAGCTTATTGCCTTGACTCGTGCCTGTTTGGCTGCTAACCAGATCCGTATAACGATTTATACGGACAGCCAGTACGGGTTTGGTGTCGTTCATGACTTCGTACAGCTATGGTCCCAGAGAGGGTTTATGACATCATCTGGGTCACCCATTAGAAATGGGGATTATGTGAGGCAATTGTTGGAAGCGTTGCAAGGTCCAGAGGATATTGCAGTTGTAAAGTGTTCTGCCCATACGAAAGGAAATGATTTTGCATCGCTTGGAAATAATTATGCAGATGAGGTTGCTCGATTTTGTGCAGAACAGGGATGTAATTTCACGGAACGACATATTGAGGGAAGCCAAGAGACAACCGACTTCAGTGTGATGCTAGCCATGGCTGATACATGGGAAGAGTTAAAACAGTTGCAGGATGAGGTGTCTGACCAGGAGCGGGATAGTTGGGTGCGAGCTGGATGTGAGAAAGAAGATGTGGATGTTTGGGTTTCGAGTGATGGAAGAGCGGCGTTACCGGAATGTCTGTTGAATCCAATGGCAAGATTGATACATGGTGCTGTACATCTCGGCAGAGATGCGATGGTACGAGTGTTTCGTCAAACATGGTACAATACGAAGTTTTGGGCAGCAGCCGAAGCTGTGTTTCAAAGATGTGTCACTTGTCAACAAATGAATGTGGGAAAGAGGACAGCTGTGACAATGAGTCACATAGGGAGGTCAGGTGGCCCTTTCAACAGGATGCAGTTAGATTTCATTGAGATGCCAAAGTGTAATGGGTTGAGGTACATATTAGTCGTAGTATGCGTCTTCTCTAGATGGGTGGAGGCTTACCCAACACGTAGGTGTGACACACTAACTGTAGCCAAGTTACTGTTGAGGGAGCTCATTCCGAAGGTTCGGGTTCCCGACCTCTCTTGAATCGGATAGAGGTACGCATTTTCACAGTGAAATCATGAAATTGCTCTGTGCTGCCTTAAACATAGACCAAAGGTTGCACTGCAGTTACCGACCAGAGGCTTCTGGGATAGTGGAGCAAGTTAATGGGACATTAAAGGCCCGAATGGCAAAGGTGTGCTCTTCAACTCCTCTGAAGTGGCCAGATGCATTACCTTTAGACCTCATCAGTCTCCGGAGTGTGCCTGATAGGAGAACTGGATTGTCACCCCATGAAATTCTAATGGGGAGAGCGATGCGTGTGCCAGCAATACCCGCCTCTGCTTTGATTAATATCACTGATGATGTAATTCTCGACTACTGTAAAGGCCTGGCTGACGTGGTCCGTTCTGTGTCCCAGCAGGTGCAGGCAGTAGCTGTTCCAGCCGCCAGTGACCTGTGCCACGATCTGTGCCCAGGGGACTGGGTACTGGTGCGTAAACACGTGAGGAAGAGTTGCTTGGATGTTCGGTGGCATGGGCCGTACCAGGTCATCCTGGTCACGAACACGGCAGTGAAGTGTGGGGGATTACCGAACTGGGTGCATGCCTCCCATACCCACAGAGTCCCAGCACCTTTGGAAGATACAGCCCCTCTCGAGAACGAAAATCCAGCTGAGGTGGCAGGGCCATCTGAGAGGGCAAGTCAAGCTGTGAGGGTGACTGACGCAGCTGGTTGTGCACTGGAGCAAGCCGAAGGGGGAAGTGAAAGAAACTCCGAATCGGAAACGGAAGCAGAAGAAGGTGCAACAGGCAGGATTGAGCCAAATTCTGCCGAAGAAGAGAACAGTGCACAGGGTACCAGAAGGGAGAGCAGGGGTGTCTCAGAAGCAGAAAGAGTTTGGCCCGCGAGTCAGAAACGGGTAACCTTGAGATTGACATCCGGAAGAGATCTTGCCCAAGTATCTGAGGTGACAGAGACAGAGCAGAGTGACGAAGATCAAGACCCAGAAGCTCCGAGAAGGTCGAGGAGAGCCAGAGTGCCGTGTCACAGGTACGCCTCACCTGAGTGGACGTACGTAATGACGAATGCCAGGACTGATGAGTAGGGGGAGGCTGAGATCGATCACTCTTGTCAGCGGTCATCCGACTCCGAGGGTGGAAGTGTTGCTGAGGATTCCAGGATTGGAGATCTAAGGAATACTGATCCTCAATATTCCAGACCCACCGCTCCTGAGTAACGTTCGTGGTCTGATCTTGGATACATTGGCTTTTCCGACCTTTGCTGTTATACCCTCTCCCCAAGAACTGAAAAATCTCAAACTTGAAATCTTACAGGGGGTCCTAGAGCTGTTGGGACTGGCAGTTATTCTGGACTAAGAAACTTGGTTGAGCATAAGAGCGAAAAGAAGATAACCTAGGTCCGAGAGAAAGAAGAATAAAATTAGGGACTTTCCCGTTGGAGATATTGAAGAGAGTAAGGAAGCCTTTTTTCTGACCAGAGTAAAAGAAGAACTGAAAAGTCTGTAAAAGAACATTAGCTACAAGGAACGATTGCCCTGTACTGAGACGCAAGTCTGAATGAGGAAGAGACTCTTGCCCATTGTCATTGAACTGGATTTTGAGCACAGTGGGAAGATGGCTGAAGCTGGAAAACTCATCATAGAGCTAAACTAGTGATAGGTACACTTTTAGGAGTAGTGATAGCTGTTATATTTGCAGTAGTCATAACGTCTTATGCAGTGGCCCATAGACAGGAGGGGGAGGTTCAGGGGACACCTATACCTGTCACTCCCAGTATAAAGAGGGATATTTCAGGAGATCGAAGAGCTTTGATGTTAGAAGAAAGTCGTATGTTTCACATAGATTTGTCTAGAGGTGATTTCAAACTTAATGCGTATGCAAAACTGTTGTATGAGTACGTTGATGCGTTGGATGCGAAGGATTGTTATGTGTGCATGCAGTTGCCTGCTTCTGTAGATGAGGGTATTAGATACCACCACCTTCCATTGACATATGGGATTTCATGCAGTTTACTGCTTAGCCTGTTTTACTAAAGGAAACAGTTCGAGTATTATTTCTCTAATTATGATACAGTGCTTCCTGACGTACCGGTGTTTAAGCATTTGAATAAGTATGACTATTATAAGTCGGAAGAAAGACTTCGGACTTATTTCATACAGACCACAAGTTTAGCTACTGCTTAAGCACATAGACATAATCTGACATGTTTGTTATCAGACACTGAAAAGAAATTTATTGGACAAGTTGAAGACAGGTATAAAAAACTAACCCAAAATAAAGATGAGGGAAAGAAGTCTGTAGATTGAACTGACGAGGAAAAACTACATAAGTCAAGGGGAAGTTATGGACCCATAGCTTTAGATCATGTACAGAAGGGACATTTGTGTGTTGCTCGTCCGCAGTCTGACAAGGACAAAATCTGGGTTGGACATAGCATATGTGATCATACTTTTACGGTGGAAGATTCAGCTAGGAATTTCTTGCAAGGTCAAGTGCAAGTTATCCCGACAGTGTATTATGTGTGTGGAAGAAATGCATATGTGGGATTGCCCGCTCAATGGTACGGGACTTGTTATTTGGCTGTTATCTTTCCAAAGATATATCATGCAGAGGATTTGAATCTGCTGGAGACTGGACGTCATTCTAGAGTACGGAGAGCTGCAAGTGCAGGAGTTGTGATTGGTGATATTTTTGGAGCAATGATACCCAGTTTGGGTGTGGTTTTGAATGATGTGAAAATACGAAAGTTAGCAACTGTGGTTGATGAGTTGTCGATGAACACGGCGAAGTCATTGCTGTTGGTGGATGGAGAGATGTTATCGATAAGAACAATGGTTTTACAAAATCGTCTTGCATTAGACGTATTATTGGCAAAAGAGGGCGGAGTCTGTAAATTGTTGAAGGTTCAGGAATGTTGCACATATATTCCAGACAAAAGCAAAGAGCTGAGGAAATATATAGTCAACATTACTACGCCTCACCAAGAGATTGCAAGTTTGGCAGAAGAGAATGTATGGGAAAAGATTGGCAAAGGATTTGGACATGTGGGAAATTGGTTTGCAGACTTAGGGAAAGGAGTTTTCGGATACGTGCTGAAACCAATAATAATTGTGGTGGTTTGTGTGATCTGTTTGTGGGGACTTGTGAGAGCGTTCAAGTGGTACAGAGGAAATAGGGCTGAGAGGACTCTCAGAGCGCATGAAAGGCATATGCAAGATAGTCAATATCAGGACCTGAAAAGAATGGAGGGCTTCCGACAGAGCAGGATGGCTACCACTTCGGTGTAGATGAATTTATGTGATGACAAGTTGTCATCAAAGGGGGGAACTGAGAGAGCGTTGCTGATGCAAAATTTGTAGGGGTGCACCATATTCACTGTTAGTCAGCATCCGTATATAATGCAAGAGTGTTTAGACTTATCATAGAAATATATTTGTTGATATAGATAAGAAGAAATGTAAACAGGCCTCGAGAAAAGGGAAAAGGCCATCAGTTATTACGAAATGTATTTGTGTATGTGTAACGTTTAGTTTTGCAACAATATCATGTATTAAGTGATATTAGGTTATGTTAGAAGAATAGAATGTAGGTTGCTCATGTATAATTGTAATGTGTTTAGATGTAAGGCCTAATCATGTATGTAGAAGTGAAGGCCTCTAGTTCCTTATATTAGCCATGTTTTATTAGGCCGACAGGATTTATAGTAAAGCTTACAATTACAGTGAATTGTGAAAACTTCATGATGCGAGGGTTTTTCCGTTCATTATTTTTGTTACAGGTGCAAGGCCATGTAGCTTGTTAGTTAGAATAAGTCTTTGTTTAAAGAAATCGTGATAGAAGGAGTAGACAGAAAGGGAGTGAACTGGAATGTGAAATTGCAACTCCTGGTACAGAAGGAGCCTGGGACCCAAGGTCGAAATAATGAAAAGGAAGATGAAAGGGTTCGAATAGAAATCTACTGGAAGAAGATCTGCCTGAAGGGGTGTCCCGGAGGGCGTGTACAAGATTTTAGGGTTTTGTATTAGGGACAGCGCCCCGAGGGAAGGGCAGACGAGACTTAGGAGAGAGACCGAAAGGAGCACTATAGATCGAGCTCTCATTTAGTGAAGACTTCTTAGGAAGTTTCACTGCTGACACCTTTTTAGGCTTTTCTCACCTGAAAGGGAATGTTATGTAGGGATGTCACTTTAGAATAGAGTAGGACAGAAATGTTTGATTCATGACTTTCAAATTTGACATCACAATAGCCATATTGTACCTGATGCTTCTAGAAGCTGTAGTTCTGTTTGTTTTTAGTCGAATGCGAATACTTCGTAGAGTAGCTTTTGTGTTAGTTCCCATTTATCTTTTGTGCCTTGTATTGAGGTGCCTTTATATTCAGATGTTTTTGCTGATAATAAAAGGTCAACTTCCCAGACTTTGAGTCATCCTTCATGAAATGTCAAATTGCGGTAAATAGGATCTGATAATTGTGTTTCTTCCCTCTACGCTATTAAGCAAGTAAAAAGATCCTGGCGACCTGGAGTGGGTTCTTGTAGAAAATTGGGTAGAGACAAAAATCAGGCGTTCCCACATCGAGTAAACTAGCAAATCATTTTCAATGGAGGCCACAAACTTAAAAATAAGGCACCACACATTTTACAAACAGTAATCATTTGGACCACAATACCCAACATGCAACACACTGGATCAGGCAACAATACACACACTATCTAGATAAGTCAGCATCAGTGGTTGATTCACAACCCTTAGTTAACGCAATTACCAGAAAGCAGCTCACGCTCAAGCGGCTCCGAGACCGAAGCCAGAACTTTGAACTACCGAACAATCAACATGGAATGCTGAAGGCAAGTGTTTTGATATAAATGAGGACTTGACACATTGTCCTTGCTTAAAAAGCGCACTTGTAGCATGATAATCTGGCATGTAGTGTGAAGATAGAAAAAGTGAACAGCTTTTTGAAATAAGCACCTCAGTAATGGAAACCCAGCAACAAGATTCTAACGAACTTGTGTCTTTCGTAATATAGGTGTGGAGAAAATCATGGCTGCCTTAAAAAGAGGAACAACTCCAAATCTCAATTCACAAGGTGAGTGAACGTAATGCAATACTGGATCATTGTTAAGATTACCTGTGTCCATGCATATTCAGAATATAATTACAAAGCTTTGTAACACAGTCCCTGGTTCTGTTTTGCCTAATTAGAAATGCTTTCAGCTTTAATCCGTTACCAGATTAATGTCCTGCTATATTCCTTTCACAGGAATTTGTTCTTCTAGTATCAGCATGGGACATTGAACGGGCTTTACTACTCAATACAAGAAAAATAGAGGTACTCTGGAGTAATAGAAAGTATTGTGGACCTAATTAAGAGGGTTAAGTTTTAGTTGATAAATCTTTAACACACCACTCTACATTACCTTTCACAGAAACAACCAAGTCCCGGTCCAGAGGAGAACCCCTAAAATTGTCGGGGGTTGAAACGCATTGGCCTATGCTTCTGGGGAGAGGACACTCGCAATCAAATTAAAGAGAAATTTAAAACACATCAACTCTCTCAGTGAATATGTTTAGTGCTAGCGGCCTCAGCGCACCTTACACTGGCAGGATATAGCATGTATAGCCACAATAATGGAATACTCTGCTAAGTGTTAACATGTTTTGAATGAGGGACTGGTCAAAGAAAGGTTATCCCCATTGTGTTTCTTCACAGAGAAGAATGTGTTGTTCTGTCACACTCATGTTGGGACCTCCACAATGAAAAACTGTGGTGCAGAGATCCCTCTATGAGTGCCAGCCCAAGCCACGAGTGTGGGCCTCCACCATGAGGGAGGAGGCCCGTTGTGAATCAGGCCCTGAATTCCCAGCCTTCTGTTATCTATCTCTCAGTCCAGAGACTGGTCCCACACACTTATCCAACAGTGATTCCAAAAATAAGTTATAGCCCTGCCCATCATTGTAGAATGCTTCACTACTTAGTACATGATGGAGAGTCATGTCTGTGAGTGCAAACACAGAACTCACACTGATCTGGATGAATGCAGATCTGGGGATGATCTGAAACTGCTTCCATTTAGCTCTTTTTTTCATATTTCTCACTGTGTATCATGTACATGCTCGTGAGTAGGTCCGCTTTTTTATTGTTTTGTAGTCCAAGAAGAAGCTTGGGGAAAGATCTTTATCCCTAGCTGGCTGACCACCTAGAGTTTAATGTTATTATAGACTGGACCAGAGTTAAATAACAAGGGCCCCCTGCAACAAATCAAAATTCCTAGTGCAGGGCAAATACAATTCTAGAGAAAAGCCCCTGGGCAACTAAAGGTCTATAACAATTAACAGACCTTATGGACTACAAACATGATGTAAAGACTCATTTAACATTTCATTTCTTTAATACAACCTAATTTGAAAGCATTTTGGAACATATGTCATGAGACAACTAATAACATACACAATACAATAGCCCCACATAACTCACAAGCGTACATAGTGCAGTGGACAAACATGAACATGGACAGAAGAACAATGAAAACAAAAATTCATACAATATATATCAAAATATGGTTTGAATCAAGGAAAATATAAAGACAGGTGACTTCAGTGGCTAATTGATGGATCTTCTACAAGCGTTTCGGCATACACTATGCCTTCATCAGGAAAGCCACAAAGTTCCTAAATGTGAAATTAAAAATAAGGTACACTGAGTTCAAGATTAACAATTAAAATGGTCACAACATCACCTTCTCTGACACTTCAGATTCTGAAGGGGAAAGTAGCGCTTACTACTACGAGCAACAAGGACCACACAATTCCTTCAACCCCAATCATAACATGAGACAGCCTTTTTTAGCCCAGCGTGGAACTCACAGGGGCAGACAGAAAGTCCAGGGGCTATTATCAAAATCAATATTACCAACCGAACAATCAGCACATGTTGGAAAACCGCAACCGACAGTACTAGGGATGTAATACCTATCCTTAACTTATCTTCTACCGCCTTGGATACTTCCTGTATGACTTTGCTCTCTAAAGGTCTGTCATATGTACCACATACCAACGTTAACATATTTGAACTTTATCAGGATATCTTGCCTTTTTTTTTCGTAAGATTAGACTTAACAAATTCTTTGAAAGTGTAGAATAACAATCTTCCTCGACGTCCAACATGTCGGGATTATTCATCCCTTCTACATTCACACCTTCTCTTGACCAATTGGGCCCTGAAGTGGCAGTATTTCAGCACGCTGTCCTTCATCATTTAGACAAAGCTACATGATTTATCCCGAAACCTATCTACAGTCTGAATAAAGAAGACTTTTTGTCTCTTCAGGCTATTACTCATTATATGGTCCGGTAATTTTTATAGACCTTTAGTTGCCTAGGGGTTTTAATCTACAATTTTATTATAGACTGGGCCACCAAATCTATATTAAAAGGATTATGGATGCTACAAATCTAGCACCATGAGTTTGCCTGACTGTTCAGTGAAGGCATCTACTATTTTGTTTGCCTTCCAAGACAATACGTAATGATAAAGTCATACTCAGCAAAAAACAGAGATGCCATCACAGCTGTCAAAGAGTTCACAAATTGTACATGCTAACCTTCTGTTTAAATTGGCACAGACTGTCTGATATATGGAATATCTGCATTTAGATAATACTTGTATGAGAGTCAGTCTTTTTATACTCACAGATATATAGTTGTGCTCATAGGAGAACACTTCCCAGAGAACAGTTCCTCAAGATGCATGAAGTGAGTTTTGATGTAATTTTTAAAAAGCAAAGCTCCTATGATAGAATTGGAGGCATCCAGCTATGCCAGATAAGGGTGACCATCTCAATGTGCAGGGTACTAGGCCATTATAAATGACCAACACAAAATAGTAACTGCTTCCTTTGCTAAAAGATCGTGAAGGTGGTTGAAGCTTGACATCACAATGCTGGGCAGATCTTCTATGAATTGCCTCTCAGAAATGTTGAAGCAAATAAAATTTGTATCCTGCTTATGGGGGTGGAGATTGATCATTTCAAAGTGTACTTCGGGTTACATGATAACACACTTGGGAGTAAGAACAAAACGGTCAACTTGTAAAAGAAACTCGAGCCTGCCACTCACTCAGCGTAGAGTTGAGCCACTCTTATTGCTGCTGAGTTGGTGCCAAAATTACGTAATTACTCAACTGTGTCTTAGATCCTTACTTAATAAGTATACTGAACAGTGTACTTTTCCATGCACTTTTACTTTGCCTGAATGAAGAACTGAAATGGTTCTGCAGTAATGCACTGTTCAAAAAGCATGATTTAAATCTCACAAGTCTGTTCCATGTGCTGTATTAAGGTTTTTAGTCATCATACCTCAAATTTGAAAGATAGATAGAATGCCCCTAGTGCTTCTAATGGGTGGAAATTCAGTGGAAATTATGGTGGTTCTCACTTGGTCGAGCAATATTGCAGTGACAGGCAATGGATACTGGTTGCTGATGGTAATGTGGGTAAGAGCTCACTTGTCAAGACATACATCTAGCTCACATTTATCCACAGATATTGGATGATGATGACCGTGTTGTTAAGTTCCATACAGGAACTTTCATCACCATTCACCTGTGTGACAGAAACTGGTTTTGTAACTTTTATCACAAAAATATTGTGATACAAAAATATATTTTCAAAAGTATCGAAAACACAAATATCTTCTTAAATCGCTATACAAAACAAAAGAAAATCAAGGACATAAATATCAGCAATAAAAATATAGTGTAACAAACAGTAATAAATGTAAAACATAAACACAACAACAATATCAACAACACAATACAGTAAATAAATTACAACCTAAGCTCCAATATAAAAAATACCATACAACAAAATATTACTAAATAAAACAACAAAAATGTAAGAAAATATAACATTCAACATGGTTATTTTTACAGGCCAAATAAAGAGCACTGCTATAATGAAATGAATAATTTAGGAATGTCTGAAGTAATGGGGATTGTCCCCACACCTAATAGATATATTCCACTAAGTCTCTGTAGCGATATAGATTGACAAGTAATGGAAGTCACTGAGTTGCAACCAGATGCCCAGAAAGTTAACTTTAAGTATAATAAGACACAGTACAAAAAAGATAGTAGGAGGTCTGCCCAAGAGGATCGCATTAGAAAGTTACCCCTGGATCAGCAGCCACTTGCTCGTGAAAGGGAAGTGATGAGTACCAAACAAGAGGAAGGTGTATGTCAACTCCCACATGAGAATCTAAGTATAATGTCATGGAATTTGGCTGGGGTAAAAACCAAACTAAATGATGAGGAATGGCTAAAAAAATTGAGAATTGTGCTTTAATCCTGTTCCAAGAAACGTGGCACACTGAATCATTTTTTATAAATGGCTACCAAACAGTATGTACACATGCCACACCATCCAGAATGGGACATGCAAAAGGTGGCCTAGCAGTCTCAATTTCAGTATCCTCGCCCCTCATCTTAAAAAAATCATATACTATATTACAATTTTATCAATTATTCTATTTTAAAGTTGAGGGGAAACAGTCCATTGTTGTAATACATTTCTATACCAACATTTTTGATAATACAATATCTAAGGTAATTAACTCTCTTGAAGAGGATCTTGATGGTTTCCTGAAAGGGTTGGGGGGTGACTATATGCTCATATGGGCCGGTGACGTTAACATTGGAAAATGTGAAGTCATAGTAGGGGAACAATGTGGTTATCTAAATGATTATGGAGATCAAATTTCGCATTTCCCCCATGATATTTACGGAGAAGCTATTAATTCTGCCATCCATAAATACAGTTTGGTAATTTTGGACTTAAATGGTGTTGATGAGCAATCGCCCACTCACACATTTGTAGGCGACAGATGGTCCTCAACTATTGACCATTTTATTGTTACAGAACAATATAGGGATCTAGTGGGATCCTTTATAGTTTGCACAAGCTTCTTTAGTGATCACCACCCTTTAGTCTTGACTTTGAAGATTAATACATCTAGGATTAAAAGTGGGAAGGTAACTGATGCAAACATTGTGACCCAAGGCAACAACCGAGTATCATTAAAATGGTCAGGAGTAAATCCATCTTTGTTTATGGAAAATCTTACAGGGAAAAAACAGCATGATATTGATACCTGTTTAGATAGTTCATCAACTAAATCAGATATTATTTGTGCTTTCTCCAATGTTATCACTGAAATAGCAGACGATTTGAAAATAACACAAAAGAATAAAGTGTATAATCAAGAACCAAGATGGTTTAATCAGGAATGTTCAAGGTTGAATAGGGAACTGAAAATCATTTTAAAAACTAAACCTAGGAACAATTCTGAAATAAGAAACGTAAGGAGAAAGTATAATTTAGCTCTGAATGTCAGGAAAACCGAGATCTGAGAAGAGGCCTGGGACAAATTAATACAAGCTGCAACAACTCGGGATACCACGTTATTTTGGAAAACAATCAATTATCCTTTTTTAAAGATGTTGCAGCGGTAAAGATAGATGTCTTAGTGCCTATAGAGGACTGGATAACACATTTTGAAGGTATTTTTAATCCAGGAGGGGTAAATACCCCACAAAAGGAGAAATAATTTTATAACATTTGAACCCGTAGGGATACCCCAGATAACTCTAGAAGAAATTAAAGGGGCACTTATTAAAAGTGCTAGTGGTAAAGCCGCTGGCCCTGATGGGGTCTCAATCGACATTTTTAAGCATGATACTGAATTCTACTGAATTTGTTTAACGCAACCCTTGATGGAAAACTGCCCACATCTTGGGTTGAAAGTATTATAGTTCCTATATTTAAAAAAGGGGATAGAGGAAATGCCAAGTGTTATTGCCCCATATCTCTCCTTGACTCTACCTCGAAACTGATGGGGAGAGTCTTGCTGGGAAGACTAGAAACCTGGGCCTCTGAGAATAACATTCTCTCAGAGGCCCAGTATGGGTTTAGGAGAGGTATTGGGACAATAGAACAATGTGTAAACCTGGATCTTTTGGTGGGAAAATACACCTTAGCAAAAGGGGGGTCCTTACACCTTTGTTTTGTGGATCTCACCAGTGCTTTTGACCTGGTAAATCATGATAAATTGTGGCAAACACTGGTTGAGCTAGGTGCCCCCAAAGACATTGTTGTTTATTCATCCCAGATTTACACTTATTTGTTATCCAGAGTTCGATTTGGTTTAAAGGGAGAATGCACGTCTGACTTCAGGGTAACTCGTGGGATAAGACAGGGGTGCGTTTTAGCACCCCTTTTATTCTCGATATACATAAATAACATTGATTGTTGTTTACAGAACCTTAAGGCTGATGCACCGAAAGTAGGACCTCGCCCCACCCCAGTGCTCCTCTATGCGGACGATGCCGTCCTTATTTCAAGGACGGCAAACGGTTTGCAATGCTTGATTGAAAAATTCGCTCATTTCATGACTGAAAAGGATTTAAAATGGAACCTAACCAAAACCTTTGCCATGAGTAGTGTAAAAAATAGAAGAATGATCAAAAAGCATTATGTGGATGGCATTGCGATTGAGAGAGTTTCAAGTTTGACTTATCTGGGTCTACTGTACAATGAAAACGGTACATGGGGTTCACATATTAATTTATCAAATGTAAAATTTATACGAAGTATAGAGGGCATCTTTAGATTCACCGAAAAGATAGGAAATAAACCCATAAGGGAAATGCTCACCCTATATAGAAGTAAAGCAATTTCGACTGCATGTTATGGTGCAGCTTTATGGGGGAGAACTAAGATTGCAATCCTCCAAACACAAGAGAATAAGTTCTTAAAACGTTTGTTAGCAGTCCCAAGTTCTACATCTAACTGCTTAGTTCATAGAGAATTGTCTGTATTAGCGATTTTATAAAAACAGCTGGTTTAACATTATGGCATGGCATTTGGACGAGAGAAGAAGCTAGGTTCACTAAGAGCATAATATTTGATTGCCTGGCTCTAAATACCTTGACAAACCTGCCTTGCTGTTTGGATTGCCCGTGGATTCCTTGCATCTGCACCAACGCCTCGCGGAACCCGCTGCGCGGGTCCCGCTTCGCAGAGGGGCGCTCTCCTTCGTGGGCTGTTAGCTGCTGCTGGGGTAAGACAGGGGCTGAGGGCTGCGAGCAAGAGGGCTGGGACTACATTTCCCAGGAGTCCCAGTAACCCCGCCCGTTCCACCTGGGCTGCTCTCCCTCCCCGCCCCGCCCCCAACGACCGGGTGATCAAATACCGGCTTGCCCTGCACTTCGTGGGACACCTTGACAAACCTGCCTTGCTGTTTGGATTGCCCGTGGATTCCTTGCATCTGCACCAACGCCTCGCGGAACCCGCTGCGCGGGTCCCGCTTCGCAGAGGGGCGCTCTCCTTCGTGGGCTGTTAGCTGCTGCTGGGGTAAGACAGGGGCTGAGGGCTGCGAGCAAGAGGGCTGGGACTACATTTCCCAGGAGTCCCAGTAACCCCGCCCGTTCCACCTGGGCTGCTCTCCCTCCCCGCCCCGCCCCCAACGACCGGGTGATCACCGTAAGAGCCATATATTAACGTGTGAATACCGCTGCGCGGGAGCTCGCGGGAGCTCGCCGGGAGAAGGCCGGGACAAGGGCGGGACCGTCTGTGGCCGTCTGAGGCCGTGTGAGGCCGGGCCGGGCCACCTTCCTAACATTTACCACTCAATATTTTTAACATCTCATGGTATCACCTAACAGACGTTTTAAATGTTTATTTTGTAAACATTGCATCTGACCATAACCAGGCTTGTGTCCTCATTGTTAGTATAACCGCTTTGACCTAACTTTGCCCATTATTGTACATAATTTGAGGTCTGAGGTTGGTGTTAATTTGGTTATTTGTATATCTAAAGATGACCCTAAGATCTGGCAAAGAGAGGCAAGTCCAGGTCTCCACCTCTAATGGCACTTTTACGGGTACAATTGACCAGTTTTTTAAACGCTCTACTGCCATACTGGAGAAAGAAATCGCTCTAGTTGAAAAACGTCTTTCACTAGATATAATTACAGGCAAGCGATCCTCTCTTGGGAAAATTAATGAGGCAGTCTCCCCCATTCCGCTTTCCCTTTTAGACACTGATAGCAATGATGTTAATACAGATTTAGTGCTTGTAACTGTTCCTGAGACCCAAACTGTGGAGTTAGCGGGGATGGGTCAAGATAGCTCATATACCACTGCACATGATAATATGCTAAATGGAGGGACTACTATTTTTTTAGACCAGCCTGGAGAGAAATCAGGTCTCTCGGACTCACCTAATCTTAATATCAGGAAGGAGCAAGTGACTTCCCCTCCCCTTTCACAACTTCTACCCTCACAGAACCCTGGGAAACGTAAAAGGTTAGACTCTCCCGACTTAGTTGAACATATTGAGGGGGCGGGAAGTACTATTGATTCACCTATACAGTTGCCTAATACTAATGTGGTGGTTCAACTTGAAGACCATAATACCACAGTTAGTATTGCAGAAGGCATACTTCTGGCTAAGATAGAGTTACTAATGAAATCCCTGCTCTTACCACTATTTGAAAGGACAAGACTATTGAATACAAAAATGGATTCCTTGGATAGGTTGGTTAAAGATAATATAGCATCTACAAACAGAACTCTTGCCAGTTTAGCCCCCAAAGGCTTGCCCCCCACTGCCCTGTCATCATCGAAGTCTACTCTGGTGAATAACAAAGCAGGGGCCTCAAGTTCAAAAGTGGGACCCACTACGTTAAAAGCCCCGCAGCCAACAACTGTATCGGCCCCCAAGAAAACAGTTAGCTCTGAGGGCGCACCTAGACAGAAGGCCGCAAAGCAACCCCAGGCCAAGAAAACTCTTAGCAGTCACGACCAAAACATCCGGCCCTATATCAAACCTATCCCGAGGAAACAATGTGTTAATCTCCCCCCAGAGTCACAGCCTTACACCATCATCTTAACTGGCGTGGCTCCTTTAGTAGATGGTAAAAGAGAAACACACAAGGACCTCTACAATAAAGTAACATTCTGGCTTAATAAAAAATCGCCCGCTCCCACCCAACATGAATCCTGAAATTCTTAATGTAAGAAGGGTGGATTGGATAGGTTATGGTAAGAAGGATCTTGAGGGGGACTGTGTGGTGATAAGTTTCAGAGAGCCATGGGTGGCTGAATTTATCAGAAGGGAACCTAGATTCGGAAGAGTTGGGGATGTGCAAACATTATTGTTGAATTATTTCTATCCTGCTTTATATACAAGTAGACCCCAAACCCCATTTCAACATTCTAGAAGAGACAGGCCAAGAGGGAGATTTCACTTTGATACCCCAGTCTACCCTTTGTTTCACCCGCACCTCACAAACCGGTTCGCTCCGCTATCCGGCTTGGAAGGTGTGGATTGACTTGACAATCTACTACCGATTCCCGGGCCGAGTGAAGTTGTACTGAGTTCCCCTAACCCTACTCCATCTCCCAGGGCTGAGATTGTAACAGGGCTGAGTGGTAATTCCCAAGGGGAGGTAGAAAGGGTAAAACTTCCAAATCCCACATATAGACCCCTGGTCCCTGAGGAGACTGTGAATCCATTTAACAACTTGCCGAAAGAAACAAGTAATACCCTCACAGTTTTGTCTTGGAATATAGCGGGATTAAAAGGGAAAATGTCTGAGGATGACTGGGGCTCTTATGTGGACTCTTTTGATGTTATCATTTTACAGGAAAGCTGGTCAACTGATGCTATCTTTCGGGTTGGCTATCTTAACTACTATAAACCAGCCTGTAAAGGACCTAAAGGTCGTCCTTCAGGTGGTCTGGTTATTTGGATCAGACAATCCCTAGCCTTTAAAATTATAGACATTCCTACCTTAAGTAGTGATATTCTTGCCTTGAAATTGTCTGGTAAAAATAACGAGGACTTTTTTCTGATTAACATATATGCAAGAGGGCAACCTGGTGGGAAGCCTGCGAGAGCAGCTAGCGATTTAGATTCCCTATTAAACAATATTATTAGCGACAAATGTATAATGGTGGCAGGTGATTTTAATTGTTCTTTTGAACCTTTTCCTAGTCTTGACAAAGAAGGATATGGGGAAATCGATCAAATTTGGAATATTCCACCATTATCCATCCCTCCAATTAAAAAAGTTACAGAGGCCGCAATGCAGTGGTTAGGCCTCTGCCTTGAATGGGATCTGCGCGCAGCTAACGGTAGAACTAAATCAGATTCGATGGGAAAGGTCACTTTTGACAATTCCCAGCATTCGAGCCGTATTGACTACTTCTAAATAAAGATAGAGTTTTGGAAAATCCTAGAGGATATGGAAGTAGTCCAAAGACCTGAAAGTGACCATAATCCCCTGGCAATTAAATTACTACTGAATGAGGGTCTCAGATTGGATTCTGCATCCACTACCGTTACAGCCGAGGCTGTTCTCACGAATGACTGTAGAAGGGTACGCTGGACTAGGCTTATAGACAACCCTACCGTATTAGAAAGGGTTGCTGTGGAGGTCTCAGCAGCCACCAATTCGATGGTACCCATAGTTAATGAAGGCACTTCCCTGGAAGAAATAGGGTTGATCCATGAGTCTCTGTTTAATAAGATTAAAACTTTTTTTAATGAACCCACAAAAGGAAGGAATAATGGTCCAGTACCAACTAGGACCAAATGGTATGATAAATATTGCCGTCTTGCCCATAGCACCCTAATAGCTGCTATTAAATCCAAGTCAGCCAATGATATTAGGCTAGCTAGGGTTAATTACAAGAAAGTACTTAAAGAGGCAAAAACCAACTGGGACGAACAGCGCTGGTTAGATTTATACCAAGCAAGCACCTCATCTAACCAACAAAAATTCTGGGAGGTTGTGAGGTGGGGTGGGACTGGGGACTCAAAAGTCCCTGTTAACCATGTGCCTGCAGAACAATGGGTCAAGCACTACGCGACGCAGTTTAGTAACACGGTACGGATCTCCCACACTTGGGAAGATGCCAGTGTACAGACTGCGGTGCCCATACTTGACCACATTGTCTTCACAGAAACAGAAACTGTAGTTGCTCTTAAACGAGTCCAGAACGGTAAGGCCCCCGGTATGGACTGTGTCCCAGCGGACCTTTTTAAGTATGACCAGGTGCATTGGGTTCCATACATAACTACCCTAGCAAATGCGATAGCTAGAGGGACCAGGATCCCAAATTCATGGAAAGGGGCAGAGATCCTGCCCGTGTATAAAAAAGGGGACAAAACTGATGCTGGAAACTACCGACCCATCAGTCTTATTGATGCCCTACAAAAGGTAGTGGCTAGAATGCTTTTAGGAAAAATCGACACCTGGATGACCGAAGCTGACATTCTCTCTCCATTACAAGCTGGCTTTAGGGCTCACATTAGTACTGTAGATCAGATCTTAAGATTTGTTATGATCTACTGGAAAACTGTGTTTTTGAGAGGTGGCACGATATACGCTGCATTTGTGGACCTCAAATCAGCGTTTGATTTGGTCCCCAGAGGAAAGATGTGGGCTGCATTAAGAAAGATGGGAGTTCCTTCTGCGCTCCTAGAATTTACCATCAGGATGCACGAGGGAAATTTTGCTAGAGTTAGGTGGGGTCGCCAGGGCCAGGTCACAGAACCCTTCCCTGTGACTCGTGGAGTGAGACAGGGCTGCGTCCTGGCCCCTACCCTTTTCATACTTTTTATTAATCAAGTGGTTAAGTTTCTCTCAGAAACCCCTACCGATGCCCCATCACTGGGTGGGACTAAATTCCCCCTTTTAATTTTTGCTGATGACACGCTCATATTGGCTAAAACACAGAAGGGTCTGCAGGTAGCTATAGACAAATTTGTGGATTTCTGCAATGAGAACGATTTAGAAATTAACATCAACAAAACCAAATTTATGGTCTTCACAAAGAAAAAACCACAGAGGGGCAATGTTATGATGAACGGGTCTAGTCTGGAACAGGTTGAAGTTATGACCTATCTTGGTGTGACAATGGACTATAGATTACGCTGGAAAGAGCAAATAGCGGCGCTTAGCTTGAAATTTACGCGTCTGTCCGGTTGTCTGGTGAAGGAGCAGCGGAGTTCTCTGACCAAAAGGGTATTGCCCGCTCTTAAAATATATAGTGCAAAAATCAGCTCTGCCATATTATACGGGGCTGATATATGGGGTTGTGTGGACCTGGCTGTCCTTGATAGGATACAGAACAAATTTTTCCGAAACCTAGTCAGTCTTCCTCCATCAACACCCGCTCTACCACTATTGATGGATATGGGGTTCCATTCAATTAAACATCAAGCCCAGTACAGGATGGTGGCGTTATGGAGACGAATATGGTCCACACCGGAACTTGCCATGTTTGCCCAAGAGCTTCAGGATGTTAGATCACAACAGGGGGCAGGTGAAATTCCATGGTTTAAGTCAATTAGAAACACTCTTATCGGAATGGGCCTCCCCCAGTTGTGGTTTGAGCCGGGCTCTCACATCTTTCCCTCTAAGAAAGATTTTAAATCTCTCTTCTGGTCTATGGTTAAAGATGAACACGTTGCTCTTTCAGAGAAACCGAACCTGACCGGTCTGTTCCTGCTACATAAAATAGTCCCTCATACCGAGTGCTTTTGGGATGTAATTGTCAAAACCTTAGATAGGAAACTTTACTTTCAGTTCCGTCTAGGTACATTGCCATTACGGGCCTTCACCAGTGGTTGGCAGAAGCCGGCGACTTCACTTTGTCCATGTTGTACTGACCATAAAGAAACAATAGGTCATTTCTTGTTTGTTTGTAATGCTTACCGTGAACCACGCCACAAGTGGCTAAAGCCTATATGCTATAGATTAAAGACCCGGTCGAGCAGTGAAGCCTTGCTCATTCTAAGAACTAACACCTCTGAATGTCTTTCCATTGGATTGGCCAAATTCCTTGGATGGGCTTGGTTATTAAGGTCTAAGACAGTTTGTAACATACCGTCATGAAAAACCCATATAGTACGTTACTTTACTAGATTGTGTCTCCGACCAGTATTGATGTTGTGTCTTTTTATATGCATTTGTTCAATAATAATCTTCTCTTGTCGTCTTTATGCACATATTTAATTTAATTGAGGTTTTAATCAATTCTTAATTCTTTTTGTTTTATTGTTCTTTACGCTTAATTTTCATATAATATCATTGATTATGTAATATTGTTATTATTTATATGTATGTAAATATTTTGTCTTTTATGAAGAATATTCGAAATAAAGACGTTAAAAACTGAAAAACTGAAACTGAATAATAGTAAGAAAATATTGTGGCTTGATTATATACAAACTTTACTAAAAAGCTGCAAACTAACCCCAGAGATTAAGGAACCGATGTCTATCCAAGAATATAGTAGGAAAGAACTGAAAACAAGGTTTATTACTGCTATGGACTTAGCAATGGAGAGGGAATCAAGTACAAAACAAAGTATTACTTCTTACTATGAGCACCCATTTTTTATGGGCATACAACCCTACCTTATTACAGTAAGAAATGTTCAGCATAGGTTCTTTCTGACTAGATTAAGACTTGGTACCTTACATTATTTAGTTGCGTTCCCTAAGATCAGGAGAAGGTACCATGTTTTACCAAATTGTCCATGCGGCGGAAAACCGCCTCAAACCACGCTGCATTTTTTATTATTCTGTGATTTTTATAGGGACATTCATAAATACACTTTGAAACCACTCTTTCTAGTAAATAAATACTATCACTATAAACAAGCTTTTAATTTTATATGTATCCTGGAGGATGAAAAAAATTATGAATGATGCCTGCTATTTTATCAAAATGTCTATTAAGAAAAGAAAGACTTATTCTTATTTGGAGGCCCTAGCCTATGAAAATTATGAGAACTAAAGATGTGATACTTATAACTGAATGTACTTTATGTACATTGTGAGAAGATTTCTTTTAAGACTAATGAATTTATAAGATTTTAATGATTTTATATTAAATTGTTTCCTTGGATCTTCATATAAATATGGACTGTATTTGTAAATTAGTAGTGACTGTGTAAATAATGAATTTTTTACTTCTGTTTTTAGTATGCTTTTATGGTCATGCAAAATGTACCGAATAAAGCTTTTGAATTGGAAAATTTGAACATTCAACAACATAATATATAAATTGAAAAAAATTCACATATTTAAGCAAATATGAAACATAATTAGCGTATTCCAGATACGATAGGTTAGCAAATAACCGCAAACTAATTTGGTTTGGTGTACAGTACACAATGCAGACAAAAACAGTGAAAAAAATGAATGTCAATCATTAAGAAAAAAAATAAAAAGCTTGAACTTCAACAGAAAGCTAAAACAACAGAAAAGGTACAAATAAAATATAGTAGTAAATGCACATAAAATATTAAAAAGAAAAATGCATAAATTAAATTGCCAAGTGCACAGCATATGTTTTTCTTTATGTAATTAAACCAGAAAAAAATAAGAAACAAGTTCTAGAAACCCAGCTTTCAACTAGATGAAGAAAGAGAAGAAAGCTAAAATGTAATTATAAAATGTGAACATTTAAGTCTCTCTCACCCTCTCTCCCTTTGTATGTATGTGTGTATCTGTGCGTGTGTGTTTGTGTGTGTATATATATATATATATATATTATCTACTGGCGGTCGCCAGTAGATAGTTATAGTTACAACCTATTTCCATAGGAAATCTCAAAATTCTATTTTGAATAACTTTGGCGCCGGTTGACGATTCCAGGGTGTGCACACCTCGCGATTTAAAAAAAAAAAATAAATTCGCGGTGCGCGCACGGTGAAAAACCTGAAAAAAAAATAATTAATAAATACATAACTTAGCATTTAAAAAACCGTACAAATTCACTGAAAAAACCATAGGTTTCACACACGTTATAGTTACGAATTAGCATTTAAAAAACCTTGCAAATTCACTTAAAAAACCATAGGTTTCACAAATGTTATAGTTAGCTGGACATTTCACTCGTAAAAAACCAATGAAATTCCCCCGTTATAGTTACTGCAGGCCACTATAACTCACGCGACCGCAATCCTCTGCTGATGACGTCAGATATTACATCACTGATGACATATGTGTCTTTATGAAAAATAAATATTTGTAATATATGTATAGCTAAAGATTAATGGAAGAAGGCATGGGTAAATAAGTGTCTAAATACAGTGATGTAATATCTGACGTCATCAGCAGAGGATTGCGGTCGCGTGAGTTATAGTTGCCTGCAGTAACTATAACAGGGGAATTTCATTGGTTTTTTACGAGTGAAATGTCCAGCTAACTATAACATGTGTGAAACCTATGGTTTTTTAAGTGAATTTGCAAGGCTTTTTAAATGCTAATTCGTAACTATAACGTGTGTGAAACCTATGGTTTTTTTAGTGAATATATATATATATGATAACATAATATAATATCATTTTTTATTATTATTATTATTATTTTATATTATTATTATTTGAACCCACAGATACCGAAATGCCAGAAACTGCATAACATATCACATCCTAGAATCCGAGAAAGGGAAAACAGTTCAAGTTACATGGGCTACACCTATGGCAAGGAAAGCAGTACTATCAAAAGAACACTTTGGAAATAGAAAATATGACTTCAACAGCTGTTATGGCTGCTCAAGTACAGTGAATGAAATAGAAGAGAATGGAAGAGAACAAAATCACTTTCCCAATGTTACTGAGGGAGAAACATAATTCAAGATGTGAGGGAAATCGGTACGGGTTTCTGTGCCCCAACAGGAACCATATTAAAAAAACATACTACAGTAGCAGGATTATTACCTGTGATAGTTAACTTTAAAAGGCTAATAATCAGAACACAAAGATCAGCAGAAAATCCACGAGGGCCTCAAGAACATACCAAGAGGTAGAAACCCCTACCCACTTAAAAGTAACCCATGCTAACCAGGATTTCATCTTGTATGAAAATCAAAGGAAAAAAAGTAATCATCTTCTCAACTTCTAGCAACTTGGACTTTTAAATCATGTTCTCCTCATTCACACAAATGTATACTTTTCACAGCCAATATCACAATACTAACGCTCCCACTGATGTATGCAATATTCCCTAAGGAAACAAGCTCAAGGTACAAAAAATCACTAACAGAGGTCAAGAAAAAAAAAAAACTATTATTATATCCCAAAAATTGTAATAGGCTTCGAACAAGCCATGATGAATAGAATAATAAAACTCTCTCCCATGCATCCATTTAAGGATGTTATTATCTTTTTAATTAGTCCATATAGAGGTACCGCCACAGGTCAACAGCTAGCACTTACTAATCAACAAATGTGCAATTCACTCTTCAGCCCTTTATCAGCTGAGGTGTTTTCCACCCAGTGCTGTGCATTTAAGCCTTCATAACTTTTTTTCTACAGGAGCTATTCACAGTAAGGAGCATATTTACAAGTGAAGTGGCAGAGCTAGGGATTAGCCTCCTTGGCTTAACGCAGCGCTCTGCCACTTCTGAAACACAGGGCTGCACCGTATTCAGAAGAATACGGTGCGGGCTTGCATTTCCCCCAGCAATGGCAATAATTTAGCTGCCTAGCGCCAACGCAGGCACCCTTGCACTGCAGTACAAGGGTGCCTGCGTTAAGGGGAATGATTGTTCATGCGTTTAGGGGCATGTAGGCATGCCCCTAACTTTGGTAATTTTTCATTTTTTCTCATCCTTTGGGGATTCTAAATGTACCCAGAGTTTGTAGATTCTCGTGGATGAAACCAAGGAAATGGCCAAAAAATAGAAACATTTATTTTTTTAATGGGGAAAAGTGCTCTGCATGAATCACCCAGTGTTCCCACATTTCTCTTGATAAAAAACGGCCCCACTTATGGGGTTGCACCTTGTACCCACCTTAAGATGTAACATGGAGACATCATACGTTTTGCATGAAAAAGACCCTCTTTGGCAATGTGGGTTACTGCAGAGTTTAGGCCTGAGCTTGGCAGACACCCTTAGAACCCTAGAAGATATTTCTAAACATTTCTGGGACACTGGTCTAGAAAGGAGAAGACCTCTTTCATTTTGTTATGTTCCTTTAGAGACATAAGAGGTTGACCAACTGACCTTTATAGTCCACATTGTAGTCCTGGGTACACGTGAGAGAAGGTCTAGCCTACAAATCTCCTCACAGGTTACAGACAGCTCAGTATATAACCAGTCCAGTCCTCTTCAGTTCTGTGGGTGGGGGAGATTCCTGGACACTTAGTTGACCAGTGCACAAAATGTTTCCAAGATTCCAAAGTTTCAGTAACATTAAACATAGCAAAATCTTAGGGTAATTAAGCCATCCCCTGGCACTCAAATACTCCACTGAAGCTAAATCCAGAAGGTTAAAGATTGTGTTGGGATCAAAAGAACCCTCTCCTCCAGGTTTCCTTTACCACTAAACCATAAAAGTATAGATCTCCTCCGGTACCTTTTAAGTTTGTGAAGCTCCTGGACACTGCTAAACTGTCATGGTTGGATTAACCTAGGTCGCATTCATCCCCGAGGCATACTGCTAGGACAAAGCCATTGTCTCTGTTTTCAGAGTATCATTTCGCACCTTATCAAAGCAGCACTGACAGGCCAGCTGCAACCAGGTCAATGCTAATTATCCTGCAGTGTCTTCAGACACAGAAAGTAAACTTTTAAAAGTTACCTTTCCTGCATATGTATAAAAAATCCAACTTCACCATTGATTTGTTTTTAATAAATATTAAGAAGTGTGTTTGAACTGTCACTTTAGACAGTATATAGAATTAACATATTACACATACTTTAGCTTATTCTTTAAAGAACCAGCTACAACTCTTAACAGTGAAAATTAATTTTGGGGGTTAGTGATTGTAGGAGCATGCAGACATTAAAGTCTTATATGTTTTACTTTTAGGTACATGGAACCCTAACTTGTGCTGTGGGTACTAAAGAGTGGTTTACTCAATATTTAAAAGGGGAGTTTTCATCCTGTCTGCCTGCAAGTTTAAAAGTTTTAAAAGAGGTCAGGCTACACATGTAGGCCTGAAGCCATGTCTTCCTTGTCAGCCAAGTGAATAGCACGATAGGTGCTGCATTCCACAGCTGACATTTCACTTTCTATGCCATTGGTGCATTTTCATACACCATATACAGTGGTCTTACTGGAAAGTAAAATATGGCAAGTGTTCTATGTATTAGATGTCAGAGCACAAACGCTGGATATAGTACAACATTATCCTAGTGCACAGAGTTCAAAAAACCAACAGCATCAGCCCACATAAAATGGAAGTGAGCATCAAAAAGAGGCACTTTCTCACAGTATTGACGTACATTTTTTTTTTTAAAAGCATAGTTATTGAGTTTTACAATTAGAAGTTAGTGTGACTATGTACAGTTGCAAAAAATGTGCATTGACTCGCTGACTTGAAGTGCAGAGATAATAACATTGTATTAGGTGAGTATTTATTATGTCTGTAGTGTGAAACATGTAGCCCGATAGGGAGAATGGGTTAATTGCTCTTCGATATATCCTTAGTGTTCATAAAGTTAACTTTTATGGCACCGCTATTTATTACGAAGCATTCAAAAATGAAATTGTTCTTATCTTCTATTTTTGTGTGCATTGTGTTCTTCTTCATTGAGGACTGCCAGATAGGGGTCCAGGCCATAGAGTAGCAGGTTCATTTTCTTTGAGTAGGTTATGAAGATGCTGTGGGCAGGGTTAGGCTGTCTATGCTCTTTCTCATTCAACACAGGTGTAGAGGATGAAACCCCATGTTTCCATTCATGGAAATAATACTCTAATTATGGTGGGTGGCATTGTCACTTTCCTTCAATTTGTTCAATGTGTTAAGAGTACACCTTCTTCGACAGAGGGACGAAAATACGGTGGTGGACCGATGCCAGACTTTTGTTCATCAAACAAAACCATCATACTCCAAATCAGACCACTAGATTACTAATAATAATTAATTCCACATTTGTAAATGCAAATTTATCACCCCTAAGGGTATCCAGGTGCTGTGGGCCATCAGGGAGATTAAGTGAGCTATTGCCCAGAGTCACATGATGCTGAGCTAGGCTGCCACTGGCAATCAAACCGTGAGCCCTGTGCTCCGGAGTCCGTCGCTCTGGCAGCTGCGCCACACCTCTCCATCTCTGCAGCAGTGGAATAGGTGGTTTTTGACAACCCTTTTGCATCTGTCAAACTCTAAATCAGGCCCATACTATGATATTTGTCAAACAGCTTGGACAACAGATGCTCTGCCTTCGCCTGCTCAGCTTTTCTCTAACCTATCTTAATTCAAATGAACTGCTGGGCGTTAGAAGTTTTTTGGCAAAGTCGTTATGTTGATATGGCAGCAGCCAACTCAGTTGAAACAAACAATGCTGAACAGCCTTTTGATGTGATGAAGGCTTGACAGCAAGATAGTTTTTTTTATTTTCCTGAGATGAAATCCCAAAGATGGTATTTGTCTTTGGAAAAGAGAGCATGTTGAGATCTTTTTGCATTTTTCCTGTCTGAGCCGAGCAACAAAAAATGTGGCTGATGTGATGTTGGTGGACAGGTCTTCTGATGCCATATCTGCTGGTGGAAACTTGGATGTGAGGGGGTTCCTAATAGTAGAGCTGACAGCAAAGACATTGGTTGTTCCACACTTGGGGAATCATCAGGTTCACACTCTCATTGTGGTGTGGAATGGAAAGGCTGGGCACATGGGGAAAACACCATTTCTTGTGGCTGGCCGATTACCTCCTCAAACCTAATGAGCCCCTTAATGATGAGGTAGTTTTCTTGCTTGTCCATTGCTTCGATCCTAGTTTTGTATTGATACCTTTTGATTTGGTTAGACATGGCAGAGTTATACAGATTAATAGTAACTCCATAAGGGGCAGATATACAAGCCCCTTGCAACACTTTTGTGCTGCTGTTGCGTCACTAGTGAGATGCATCACATTGCCAAGCCCAGCTTCACATCATACCTGCATCAGCTATAATGTATGCAGGGTGGGCATTCCCATGCAAGAAAGCCTCATAGAAGTGACGCAATGAGGTCTACAAGATTTCACATTGCTACTTCTAGGACGTCACTGCGTCAAAATCTTATGCCTGCTTGAAACAGGCGAAAGGAACGACGCAGTACAATTATAGTATAGGCCTCAGCATGCATTGCTGGAGTTGCGTCATGCCTGCGATACGACTCCAGCAATGTGTGTCTTTTGGGCCAACAGATGCGCCAGAGTTTCTGACGCATATGTCAATCCTTGTGCCATGGTGCGCCGTATTGGAAATATGGCGCATCCATAGTGGCGCAAGGGTATCGCATGCTGGCGTAGGGACACTGACGCACCTCTACAGACGTGTCAGTTTGTTGTAAATCTGCCCCCTAGTTTGCAGATTGCAGCTTTCATGTACATTTTCGACAACTTCATGTATCGTTTCGCACTTTGGGGCCTATTATAATGTCCGCCCGCCACTGCATCGGGGCATGAGACCAACCACCCATGTCGCGACGGTCCCGCCATTCCAATTACGGTGCGCCCGCCACACTGGTGGGCGCATCCCACATTTTTAACATTGTGGCGGGCAGTGCTGTAAGCAGCACCCGCCGCAATGTTAAAAATGCATGTTGTGCACAACGTGACAGGCACCACGCGGTGTCTGCCACCTTGTGCATGCAAATGCAGGGGGGTACCATAGGTCCCCCCATGTGCACCTCCCAACCCCCTCAACACCCTGGGGGCCCGCTACAGGCCCCCAACAGCAAAGACCGCGAGCATTCCCATGGCGGCAACGCCGCCATGGAAAGGCTGATCCCCGCTTGCATCATAATATAGATGGCGGTGTCATATTAAACATGTTTTCTGCCCGGTCGACGAGTCGACCGGCGGAAAAGCGGCGGACGGTCTTTTCATCCGCTGTGGACCCCCCAGCCATCCGAATACGCCGGGGAGTCTTTCTGGTGTGGATGGCGGGCGGTTCACCCCCGCCGGGCCGGCAAACCGCCTGCCATCCTAATGGGCCCCTATATGTTTAGTGTCCTTCACGCGTTTGGAGAATCTCCACAGCATGTACTTTCTAGCATCTTCTCCTGTGTGTACCGTTTTGGCACCGGAAAGTTAAATACGCAAGTCAAGCTTTTTGCCCTTGAGCTCTGATTTCCCCCAAATATTCTCTGCCTCCCACCCTCCTTACCACTTTTTCTTTTGATGCCGTTTTGTGCCGGCAACATCTTGGAAAACACACCGCTGCTTCGATTTCCTCAGCATATGTTTAGCCGGGTTGATGTTCTAAAGCAATTTGTCTTTCTGTGATTTCAGTCGGGTTAACTGAGAAATGGAATGGCTGCAGCTGGAAGCAATTAAAGCTTTGCTGACAGAAGAAGAACCTGCGGAATTAGTTTTATCTTCTCCTGTTAGCAGCAGTTCAAAACTGTGAATTCCCCACAAGAGACAACTAACCATGGTGACGAATTTAAATTATCTCCTACCGTTTGGGAAATATGAAAGATTAGCCTGCAGTTCGCTTTATAGTTTCCCCTTTACTAAGCACAGGTCATGGGCAACATGTTATTACAATTATTGCTGTTACCCACATTACATGCCATTAAAGTCTGTACAGCACAACACATTACCTTGTTTAATATACAGAACAATGTTAATTCGAGAACATTATGCTCTATCCTAGCCGGGGCACGTCTGTGCGCATAAATCGGGCATGCTCAGAGTAAACAAGATAGCATCAAACTCGTGGCAAAAATACTTTAATGGATTCATAGTCTAAAAGCTATTGTATATAAATAATAAATGCACATTTGCCTTCTGTGGTAGGCATTGCCTGGGCACTTACTCATCGAACAATCCAGAGAGCAGTGAATTGGCGTACAGTGCCTCTCATTAACACAAGCTGGGCCTGACTCACAAAGGTTTAAATCAGGGGTGACCTGCTCTTTTGAATCTCCTGGGTTACTCCTAAACTCCAGGAACCCTTCTGCCTTACATCCGGGTTCTAGGCTGAATTCACAAAGGTGAATCTGGGTTCAGGGATCTCCTCGTCCATAGATTTATTCCTAGGTGTAAATTTCTGCCTGGATGTAATTCTCTAGCACTGAGCGGAGGTTTACACCCAATAGTTGGCTTCTGCCTTACATCTGTGCTCTATGCTGAATTCACAAAGGTGAATCTAGGTTCAGGAATCTCCTCGTCCATAGATTTACTCCTAGGTGTTTAATTCTCTGCCTGGATGTAATTCTCTAGCTCTGAGCGGAGGATTACACCCAATAGTTGGCAGTGGAGGTTCCTCAATTAGGGTGGAAGAGTGTTGCAGTTGCCCCGCTGTGAATGCAGCAAACGTTAAATTGAGGTGGTAATAAAAAAGTTTTAGTACCATTTTATTTTTCACTGGTCCCAGCTGGATCCATGTGGAAGTGAGAGGCGGGGTGGCGCCATTCCTGCTGACTAGCAGCAGCGGAGGAGTGGTGCCATATCAGTTTGGCCACCTGTCTTGCAACAGCCAGCCCAACCTGCGCACTTAAACCTCTCCAACCTGAGCTGTTTTAGACAGCCAGGTGGAAAGCAGACACAGGCCCCCCAGGTGCCTGAATGACCACAGAGGCACCCACCTCCACCCAATCCAGGCGCTTCTCTCATGCTAGTCGATATCAGCTGCATGAGAGCAGTGCCTGGATTCGTTAGGGTAGCTGGCTCTGGGATGCACAGAGCCACAGACTGCAGAATTGCACCGAGGACGGAAGGACGCCCAGCCAGTAGGCAAGTAAACATTTAATTTAAACTTCAATGAATATGACATCCTGACAGGCACTGCGAGAAACCCGCAGTGCCTCAACTCCAGAACTCTCGTCTGTTATAAACACTGGGGCAGATTTACAAGCCCCTTGCGCCTGTTTTACGCCGCCGTTGCGTCACTTTTGTGACGCAGCGGCGGTGCAAAACCAGAGCCATGCTGCGGGGCATTTACAACGTGACGCATCTGGGAGATGCGTCACGTTGTAAAGCCCTGCACCAGAAGTAGGTGTTCCTGTGCAGAGGGGGGCGTTCCGTTGCAGGAACGCCTCCTCAAAAGTGGCTGAGTGAAAGCTACAAGATTTCACTTAGTCACTTTTGAGCCCATGCTGCGTTAAAACCCTGCGCCTGCTTGAAGCAGGTGTAAGGATTGACGCAGCATTGTGAAGATAGGGCACCCCAGAGCCTTGCTGGAGCTGCGTTGCGCTTGCGACGCAACTCCAGCAATGCGCTGCCTTTACGGACACATGCATCACGCATCTGTCCGTTTTTTGCCCCATGGTGCGCCACATTGTAAATGCAGCGCATCCATGGTGGCGGAGCCGTGACGCACAATAACTGGCGCATCCCTGCCGATATGCAGGGATGCGCCAGTTATTGTAAATCTGCCTCACTGTTTATAACGAGCCGCAATTGAGGGCTTTGGCCTTGACCCTAAAGGCATCGTTGGTTTCTCACAGTGCCTGTCAGTGGTTCAAAATATGTGCTTTACTTGCCCCTCCAATTTTCTACTCGTGACTGATAGTTGGTGTAGATTATCTCCCTCCCTAGGTAGGATGGAGTGATGTACAATTCAAAATATGAGCGCAGTGTTGCTCCTAGAACAAGAGTTGCCTGAGCGAGGTTTAAATGACCCCACTGTGATTCACCTTCATTTCGGACATTTCCCATTATGATTGTTATGTGAAATTCCTGAACTGACACTATTATGCTACGCTTCGCAATTGCTCACCATTCACAGTAAAAAATTACCACAAACGTGCAATGCTCATTAAATATTGATCGCAAAAGCACAGGAACCGCAAAATGCGAGGAGCTGTTCACAGTGCTTTTGCTTAAATGCAGTGTGTCACCCAAAAATGACGCAACAACACATTTTGTGCTGAAATATATTGTGTGAAATGCCAGATTTGTTCAATAATTATCCATAATTTCATGATATTGTGCCATCATTTTGCATAATTACGGGAAAGCAAATTATGTCTATTTTGTATGCCCCTACTAGGAACTTTGCGGGCATATTTTAGGAGTACATCACCTGAAAGTTGCTCTATAGATGAGCTCTTGGCTTATGCTATATTGAACTAAACTAGATTTGAAAACGATAAGGAGACACGCATAATGTAAAGACGATAAAACACACTGGACAAATGTTACTACTGGCAGTGCAAAAATAATGTCCACACTGTTGTATTCTTTCTTAAATGTAACACACACCCCAGGCTCCTACCCCTGCCGTTTGTGCTGCGCAACGTTGCAGAGCCAGATATCACCTACATTTTTAATTGTGTGTGTTGGTGACATGTATGTGGTATGCTGTATCTTTGAATGAATAAAGAGTAGTGTTATATGTGAAATTAGCCGTCGGTTTGTTTATGTTTCTACTGTGATTCCATATGTGTCAGTAGTATTTAGAAATATACCAGCTGTCATGATTATTTTCAGCTTATTAAAATGTAATCATGTGATTTGCAGTGATGCCTACAATGTTTACAGGTATAAGAGTATTTTTGAGGTTTTTATTTTAACCATACTTTTGCTATTTTTGTATATTTGTGCAATATAATGTTTATGGGTATATGAAATGCTAACATTTATATGTCGAATTTTGAAAAAAAATCTGTTCTACTTCACTTGCTTTTAATATTTTTTTATATCTGTACAGTGTGGTGTATGTTGGCTTCTAAAATTCCTAAAGTAATATGCCCTATTTTTTTCAGTGTTGGGCTGTCAGCTGGTAGTGTTACTCTCTGCCTCCATTGTTTTGAATGTGATCCCTTTACAGTGCCTGTGAGTGGCTAGGTGTGGAGTGTGATTTACTCCAATCCTTGGATGTACCAGATTAGGGCCTGTTTGGGGTATAGTACTACTGGTGTAGATGTGGATGTACTTTAAAGGTAGATCTCTGCCTCTCCAATATTTTCTATATTGGGATCTCTGCATTGGAGCTTGAAATCTCTGCACATGTAAGTATAGGATTGCCATTGCAACCCACAAAATGGACATTTAAATCGGTTGTATGATATTACAACGCATTCCGTTGCAACGCATGCCTTTACCACGCATGCGTTACAACGAGAATGCCATTTGTACGCATATCCTTTACCACGAAAATGCCATTACAACGCATGCTTTTACAACGTTTTTCGTTGTTAAACCATGCACGTTAATGGCATGTTCTTGCTAAAGGTTATCTCCGATCTCTCCCCCATTTCCATATACTGCTCCGATTCCCACCCACAAACCCTTTTATTAAATACACCTCCCTTTGACCCCAATATTTTACCCCTTCTCTACACAACCCCCTCATCCCTTATTTTATTTTTTTAATACTAATATCCCCCTTACCTCTCCAAGCTCTCCGCTCCAAGCTCTTCAGATGTCATGGCGCACGTCGTAAAGCGGAACCGGAAGTGTCTTTCCGGTTCCTCTAATGACGCCGATTTCCTTCACATCGCGACTTCAAATGGTGAGTTTTTTTTGGCGGGGGGTAGACCCCTCTAACCCCCCTTTTTTTCGCCTGTTTATTATTTCTTTTGGGGGGGAAGACCCGCCCAAGCCCCCTTACCTTTACCACACATGTCTTTACTACGTATCTCGTAGTAAAGGTATGCGTGGTAAAGGCTATTCGTGGTAACCACGCATGCGTTGTAATGCATGCGTGGTTAATGTGATGCGCGGAAACGGCTGCGTTGTAGTGGCCGTTTCCCATTTAAATCTACTAGAGCAGAACTACTGAAAAACAGACTTAAATATACTGCAGCCAGGAGTAAGGCAAGCATCACACATGGCCAAGGACTGCTAATGCTACACATTCATATAGACACTAATACAGACAGGTAAAAACAACTAACATATAGGCAAACATATCAAATAAAATACATTATTTAACTTGTTAAATTAAACTTCACTTAGATTAGTTAAAATTATGTTTGTGTATATAATTAAATAATTTAAATAAACCAACCTTTATCAAATTACATTTATAAAACATTTTTATCACTAATGAAATATTCTTCAGTTATACACATGATAGTGGCATATTCAATACAAATGATAGATATAGATGTGTCTAGGACTTATGTATGAAGTAGGGTGTCAAATTGAGAGGAAGTATTTGGAAATCAGGCTTCTGTAATGATGGTGGTTGATGAATTTACAATGTTTTTAGAATATTTATATGAAGTTTTATGTTTTACGCTGTTTAAGGACCATTAAAAAAATTAAGCTAAACTCTAATAATTCATTAGGTGTTAGTGGAGGTGTGTTGATCCTTGTTCCTTTGTTAGCCCTAGGCATGAAGGTAGTTGCGGACTCGATGTCAGCACACTGCTTCAAGCTCAATGCAGATAAGACTGAGGTGCTCATTTTGGGTGAACCTTGGACAATGCCCTACTGCAAGACAGACTAAAGATGTTAAGTATAATTCTGCATTTCATCCCAAAATCTGCTTACTTTCCAATCATATTCTCATAAATTGGCTCACAATTGGATAATGCAAATGTGCTATCACTTTGGCTTTCAGCTTATCAACTTCAGTGTCTCCAAAATATCCAAAATTGGGCTGCCTGTTTACTTCTCCACCTTCCACAATATGAACCCATATCCAGTCACATGCCTTCTCTATGTTTATTCACTGTGGAGAAATCTATCATTTCAAAAGCATGCATATTTGCTTCACAGCACTACATATTTGTGGCCCTGTTTTTATTAACATTGCTTGTAGGTATCTTCCTACTAGAGTTCTTCATATGCGTATGTGCTGAAATCTCAACAAGGGTACAGGTACCTTGTCTATCAGGCGGCTTTAGTCTGGAATTGTCTCTTGCTACGTCTGAAACACAAACTAATTTATAACACTTTAGAGAGATAGTAAAAACTTAGGCTATTTACTTACTAACTGCCTCTGTATTACTAAATTTACAGCCCTTCATTTTAGCAACAGGATACCCTCAGGAATCTGTTATTAGTTGGAGAGGATGTGAGTTCCTCCAAAGTAATATCCCCCACAGGATACAGGGGCACAGCAAGCAACAGAGTCCTTTTTTTCTGAAGTCACTAGTTTACTAATAGCAACTGGACATGGACTGAATCCTACCGGTGGCCTCTGCTGGAGTGAGCCCTGGCCCCTATGTGCTGTCCCAAAATGCCCTGGGAGTCTCAGCAGAGACCAAGAGGAACTGGTTCAGGCAGTGTGAAAAGTTGTGACTTAGAAAGTATTTGGCCTTCGAAGACCTTAAGAGCTTCCCTGGGATGTTGCAGCATAGGCATCTAATTTTCAGAAGCCTTCGCTGGATAAAGCTTCTGGCTTTCCCTATCTGGAGATATTTGACAAGGTGAATGTGTGCAAGGTATTCAACAGATTTGTAAGCATGCACGAATTTTGAACGTTCCTGCTCTGAGCTTTTGCCCCAAAAACCAGTGAATACTGAGGGGCCTATTCTAACAGCTATCTGACTTTGAGAGGACTTCGCCAGATACAAACCTGAAACCTTGACCTGCCGGAGAATTTCAGGTTCCATAATAAAAAAACTGAGCAAGAAGGTAAAAACGCCTGATTTCGAGTCTGGTGGTCTTCCGACCGCCAGATTCACCGTGGCGGTCCACCATCCGTTGCATTACGACATTGAAAGTTATTGTGGAGGACCACCGGCTGCACCAGGGAATAGTCGTTCCCTGGAGACAGCCTATCTGTGTGACAATGTAAGATGCTCAGTGGGACTGCCGCATGTTACAAGTTCTGCCAACGCCAGCCATTTTATGGCAGGAGGAACAAAGGGGGCCCTACAGGGCCACCACACCACCTCCTCCATGGAGATATATTTAGGGTGTCACAACATGTGCCCCCCTGTCTGTATACCCCATAGTTCCAGCACGGCATGGACGTGGCCATCTATGCCGTGCTGGAACTTTTTTACTGTTCCCATTGCAGTGTCGGAAAAAAGGCGAAGGACCGTCTGCCATACACGAGTTCAACTCATCAAATAGTAACACAGTGAAAGCACCACAAAAAAGCTCTGCTCCAGTTTAGAAAAATAGTTTATATTTGAATGAGTAAAAGAAGACCAAAATGACAAAAATCCAATAAGTAGATGTCGAGATATGATTTTTTAAATAATAAACTGTTTTGTAGTGCATAGAAACAAAAAGCATCAACAAGGGCTATCTGGTCCGCTAGACCGGATCAAATCCAGAAGTTCAGGCTGACCACGATGGACATGTTTTGAATACAGGGATGCGTCACTGTCGAGGGTGATGTGGGGAGCAAGGGAGGCGATGAGTCGTCATCAATCTCACAGATGTAGGCGATGCATTGGTTCTGTGCTGTGCACCATCAAGAGTCAAGATGTGAAGAACACTGGGATCATGCATCGTCGTCAAACCTCTGGGCTAAATGTGACGCATGCAGTATGTAGCATTGTGTCAGCAGAGATCCGCGCAAAGTTGGAGGTGCGTTGGAAACTGGAGTCAGGCTGTCACGCAGTTGGTGATGCGGTGTCTGAGGTCTATGCAGCAGCGGCCATGAGTTGTCATCGAAAGAGATACACCGGTTCTGATCGAGGCAAAACCGTTGGGGTGTCAATTTTCACAGTTGCAGCACTTTTAACTCACTTTCAAGAGCCTAGAACTGGATTGGCACCACTTGGCAGAGCAGAAATCACAGCAGAGTCCAGGTGCTGTTTACAGGTTGAAGAGAGAAGTCTTTGACATTCCTGAGAATTCAGAAAACAGGAGGCAAGCTGAAAAGCCCTTGGATATACTTAGGTTCTGGGATGTTGAAATGCAGGTCCAATTCTTTTCATTTCCAAACAAGAGGGAAGCAGGCAGCAAGCCAACACAACAAAGCAGTACAGCAAAGTGTCAGTCCCTCCAACAGCACAGCAGTCCTTCTTTCTGGTAGAATGTCCTCAGTGATCTGAGTTGGTGGTGTCAGAGGTCCAGTACTCATATCCAGTTGGGCCTTTGTAGTGGGGAAGACTTCAAAGAGATGCCTTTGAAGTGCACAAGACCCTGCCTTTCCTGCCCTAGCTCCAGACTCACTACCGGGGGGTATGCAGCCCACTGTGTTGGGAACAGGACACAGACCTTTCAGTTGTAGGTATCAGTTCCTCCCTTCCATCCTGCCTAGGATGAACCATCAGGATGTGGATGGCCCATTGTTGGACCTGGCCCTTTTGCAGGGTTATCCTGAAACATTTTGCTTTTCTCTGCCAATTTTTCTGACCTTTTTGTTGGCTTTAGGACTCTGGGGACTTTACCACTAAAAATGGTGTGATTGGTTTACACTGTTTGGCATGTTTAATTTACTTATAAGTCCCTTGTACATGGTTTACTGTGTACCCAGGGTTTGTAAATTAAATGCTAATAGTGGTCCTGCAGCACTGCTTATGCCACCCACTGACATAGACTTTCAAATAAACTTAATTAAAAAAAGTTAAACAAACTTATATATCACAGTTAATAAATATATTACACATGATTTTAATGTCAAAAATAATATAAACATATAACAAATAAATATATGTACACATATACCATTAACATAAAATCTTTAAAAAACAAACTGTTCTAATATAATGAAAAAATTAAACACCTTTAAAATTCTTTAAATTTCGTTAAATAAAATGTACACATTAAAAAAATATTATTAATTAAAAATATAGTAGAGTTATGACACTATGAAATACATTATAAAATATAAAATGTAATACATATACTATTCCCACACAAATTTTTACAAAACTATGCAAACTATTAAAATAAATATATAAAAAACTTACTACTCACACTTCACACAAAGCAAAGATAATAAAACTGGGTAAAATTTGCAAATCTCCCTCCAATAAATTCAACAGCAGTAAAACCATTGGATTGGGGATGGGTAATATTTACTATGCCCATTCCAGCCAGTACAACCGTAGGGAAACTGTTTGAGTGCTGAGGGGTAAAATTTACTATTCCCACTCCAATCACTACAACAGTATGGAAATTGATGGATTGCAGAGGAGTAAAATGTACTAATCCCACCCCAATGAGTGTAACTGTAGGGAAAGTGTTGGACTGCATAGGGATTAAATTTACTATTCTCACTCCAGTCAGTACAACAGTAGGGAAAGTGTTGGATAGCGGAGGGGTAAAGTGTACTATTCACACTCCAGTCAGTACAAAAGTAAGGAAAGTGTTGGATAGCGGAGGGGTAAAATGTACTATTCCCACTCCAAAAAACTGTAACAGTAGGGAAAATGTTGGATTGCAGAGGAGTAAAATTTCCTATTGGCACCCCAATGAGTGTAACAGTAGGGAAAGTGTTGGACTGCAGAGGGATTACATTTACTATTCTCACTCTAAACAGTGCAACAGTAGGGAAAGTGTTGAATTGCGGGGGGCTAAAAAACAAAGTAAATAAAAATATATATATATTTTGAAAAATAAATTACAAATATATTTCATATTAAAAATTTAAAAAATGTAAACATATTACAATGTTTAATACATATCACAAATACCTACAAATATTATTATAAATAAAATACAAATACAATTTTCATAGAAATTATTATTATTATTTAGAAATTATTTATTAATAAAAACATTAGTACATAAATTTGATTTAGTTACTTCCTACTCTATAACACCACCTAACTCACAACCTAGGGGCCGATTACGATGTCGGTCAGAAAGGCCCGAATGGAATTCGGTTCATCTAAATTCTGATTCAAAACCCTACATTCCGACCGACTCGGACACATTTCAAATGACCGATTAAGATGGTTGGAAACCATTCAGACTTTCCGACTCGGGTCCGGAGGGCATTCCGAGTATCTAAGTCCATTGTAGCCGACTTGTTCAGGTCTACGGCCCACGTTTCCAATCAAGCAATAACAATGTCAGATTCGGACAGCCTTTCCGAATTGGTTGTTCCAACACGAATCGGCTTTCGGAATCTGACTTTGGGGGCCCATAGTACGCTCCCCTTAACCCGGAGATCTCCGAATGGGGCCCGTGAGGGTACCACTGGGTTCCCCCTTTCCAAGCATGCACAGTGTGGTAGGCACCATGGGGTGCCCGCCACAGGGTGCTCGATTTTCCGCAAGCACTCCTTTCTTCAATGGAAGCTTGTGTTGGCGGTCGGAACACAAGCTCCCATCTAAGTCAATGGAAGTTCGGCCGAATGGTGTTTGGTACCAACATGATCGGTCGGACTCCCAGAATCCGATTCGGTCAGAAACTATTCTGAGACTGATTCGATCGGAATGCTTTCCGACTAACATCGTAATCGGCCCCCCAAAAATTTCACTTGTAAAAAATATATATATTTACACTAATAATATAAATATTTATCAACAAACTAAATATCATTAATTAAATACTAATTAATATTGAATGATAATTTATGTAACTTCAACAATATACTCCCACAAAACAAACAACACATTCATAAAATTTAAGACAGCATTATTTATACAATTAACACAATTAATTATTTTTATTAATAATTCATATTAATTAAAAAAAGAATTGCTTAAAATGTATTTACTTCCCACCCCATACCCATACAAAACCCACAACCCACATCTAAAATTTAAAAAAAATGCACAATTAACATCATTGTCAATTAAACAAATATTATTAATTAAAAAATAAGATAGTGATTACACCTTTGGCACAGTTGTGCCGGCTCTCTGCCAACACAGTTGCGCCAAAGCCAAACAAGGACCGACGGCCGTATTACGAGTTGAACTTGTGTACTGTTAATGGTCCTTCCCCTTTCCCATGGCGGTGCCTTGAAAACAGACACCGCAATATGAATGGTGAAGGGGAGCACTTGGCTTGGCAGTTCGGGCTGGCCTGTTCCCATGAGGAACAGGGTCAAGACTGATTTGCATATGGCTGGGTCCCAACGGGAGTGGCATGGTGAGCAAAAAAACAATGGATTTAACCCAGATCTCGTGACTTGAGGTGAATTTTTAATTTGCTTTGCATTGCTTTGCATTACATCCATCATATGTGTGTATTTTACTTTCTCACCAGAAGTGTGCCAGGTATGCTCAGATGTGGGTCCAGGGCTCACTGTGTCACTGGATCCAAACTAACCTGGCTGATGAGGAATGCTGCCATAAAAACCTGTCCCAGGATGCTTGTTTCTGTTCCAAGAAGGACCTGGCATGGCAGTTCGGGCCGGATAGTTCCCATGAAGAACAGGGTCAAGACTGATTTGCATATGGCTGGGTCCAAACTGGGGTGGCATGGTGAGCAAAAGAATGATGGATTTAACCCAGATCTCTTTACTGGGGGTGAATGTTTGATTTGCTCTGCATTTCGTCCATCATCTGTGTGTCTTTTGCTTTCTCGCCCGCAGAGCGCCAGATATGCCCAGACATGGGTCCAGGGCTCACTGGGTCACTGGATACAAGCTAGTCCGGCTGATGAGGGGGGGTGCCCTGAAACCAGTGCCAGGATGCTTGTTTCTGGTCCAGGGTGGACCTGGCTTGGCAGTTTGGACAGGACCGTTCCCATGGGGAACAGGGTCAAGACTGATTTGCATATGGCTGGGTCCAAACTGTGGTGGCATGGTGAGCAAAAGAACGATGGATTTAACCCAAATAGTCATTGTGCACTTAGGAGTGGGCAAACCACTCCTCCCCTGCCCTGCTCCAAGAGCACAGCAGCCCCGCCCACCCGCCTGCAAAGGAAACATAAAATGGTAATATCATTTTAGATTTCCTTTACTTTGCACTGCTCAAAAGCAGTGGGGCGACTCTCGTCTGCCATAGCGGAGGAGCCGCCACTGGATTTAACCCAGATCTCTTGACTGGGGGCGAATGTTGGATTTGCTCTGCATTCCATCCATCATCTGTGTGTCTTTAACTTTTTAACAGTGGAATTTTCAGAATTGCAATTTAAAATCAAACTTCATCATATCTTGTGTTTTTAATTGTGCTTCCAGAGACACCAAATCTGGAGGTCCCATATCTTCCCAATTGGAAATTATGTTTATAAACTGTAATTAGGCAATCCCAATGTTATCCTTTGAGAGAGATAAGCCTTGCAGTAGTGAAAAACAATTTAAAGAATATTTCACTACCAGGACATGCAAAACTTAAAATTACAGGTCCTACTTTTAAATTACACTGCACTTTGCCCATTGGTTGCTAGGGCCTACCTTAGGGGTTACCCATTTGAATTACAAAGGAAGGTTTGGGGATGCAAGTTGGTTAACTTGTTAGGTCAACATGACAGTTTAAAACTGCACACACAGGCTCTGCAGTGGCAGGCCTGAGAAATATTTCAAGGGGTACTTAACTGGGTGGCACAATCAGTGCTGCAGGCCCACTAGCAGCATTTAATTTACAGGCACATGTACTTCACTTTACTCTGAACTTATAAGTACATTAAATGTGCCAATTGTGGATAAGCTAATGTTACCATGTTTTAAGTGAAGAGCACATGCACTTTAGCACAGATTAGCAGTGGTAAAGTGCCCAAATTCCTAAAGCCAGCAAAAAAGAAGTCAACAACAACACGAAAAACAGGAGTCTGATGGCTACAAGTCAGGGGAAACTACACCAGGATGGCAAGTCTAACACCTATGTGTTTACAAGTTATTTTAGAGTTCTTCCCAAATATCTTAGCATGCTGCTAATTTTTTGATGGTCAATTTGGAAGTCTGGTACAGATGCTCACTCATTCTATAATATCCTGATGCTTATTATGACTAGGGATGCTCATTATTCTAGTGGCACTGCTCAAATATATATACTTGGATGCTCAATATAATAGTATTACCAATCAGGTAGATGAGAGCTAATCGCTATGTCATTGGGTTGCTGACTCTTTCGGAGGACTGATCATAGTGCCAGGGCTTGCTCACTATACTAAAGATGTTTATGCAAATAGTTCAGAAAGTTAAAGAAATTCTCATATACTCCTGTACCTCATTATGAATGGCCCAGGTAATGCTGGTACCTGCGGTACCTAATGTTACTGCCCCTACCGGAATAATGAGTTTGGTGGCTAACAGCAGTTGTTTCCAGATAAATGTCGGCAGGTCAAACTTGATAAATCTATTAGAAGAAAAAGGCCCTGTAATAACCAGAACATGCATGTCTTGTAGCGGAAAGCACTAAAATCCTCATATTATTCTCTATTGTGTGGAGACAAACTCATAATAGGGTGTTATTTAGTGCGCCCAATATTTTTCACCCCAGCGAAGTTCAATTTTATCTTGTTCTGTAAATTGCAACCCAAACGCTGGTCCACTGGTAATGAGGAACTAAGGGGCATATGTATGAAACTCCCGTTTTGCGAATCTCAAATTGCGATATTTTGCGATTTGCAGTTTGAGATTCGCAAATCAGGATGTAAAAAAAAAATAGCAAATGTTTAGGGATTTCTTAATAATCGCAAAAAAGTCTCAGAAACATCATTTGCGATTCCTTAATTGCGAAATTCGCAAATTAAGAAATCGCAAAAACGGGAATCTGCCATACAGGTGCAGCCTGATGACATCACAACCAGGAAGTGGGAGTGATTTCCTGCACCTGCTTACCTGAGCCACACCCAGAGGCTGTTTGGAGAGTGTGAGGAGGCATCTCAGGAGAGAACAAACCCCAATGGAGTCCCAGAAGCAACATGAGGGCAAGGAGGCAGAGAAGAGAAAGAGGAAGCACACGTTCTCTGACAAGGAGCAGGAGGTCCTCATAGAGGAGATGGTTTGCAGCCATGAGCTCCTCTTTGGTAAAAAGGCACTGCGAGTCCCAGAAGCAAGAAAACAAAAGATCTGGCTGGAGATACAACAGAAAGTGAATGCTGTGGGTGTAACAAATCGCACTGTCGAGGAATTGCGCAAGCGATGGTACGATATGCGGCAAAGGTCGAAGGAGAGGGTGGAGTCCACCCTCCTGCCTGAGAGCGTCAGTGGTGTGGCTGACATTGACAGCTCGGACCCTGCATCCAGCAGCCAAGGTAAGATGCATGCCAAATAAATCTGCACTGATCCCCATCCCATGCACACTTCCCCAAATGCGCTAAATATACACAACAAATGTCATTCCAGTCAAAGTCTTACAGCACACCCAGCAATGCATCATGGAACTTGTAGTAATATGTATGACAGTGTGTCCATGAGACATAGGAAATCTAATGCAACATGTGGGTCGGGGATAGGGGAATAATACAGTGTCAGAAGTTAGCCAAGACAAACTGTAGAAACTTTATTGAGTGCAAATTGCAGACAAAGACACAAACTCATGTGGTCCCCTTTACATCCACAGCACAATCCAGGGCACGTGATGACACTGCAGTGCAGAGGGAGATGAGCATGAACATCCTGAGGAGCAGCATGATGATGGGGACTCCAGTGATGATACGGAGCACACAACAATCATGCGCAGGAAGCGCACACATGTGCCCTCACTGCCTCCATTTGAGGATGACATACAGGCCACAGGGGAGGACAGTGACAGAAGAAAGGAGAGTCAGGGTGTGTCACACATGCCGAGTCAGGAAACACCAAGGCTGAGCATTCCACCACAGGAAAGACCCAGGTCAAGGCCCAGGAGCAGCACTGCCACTGATGCGGACAACACAATATTTTCAGGGCTGGAACCAGCATGCTGCAGGTACAGCGCCTGCAATTTAAATCATTGCGTCAATCAATAGGCAGCTATGCAGTCTGAACAAAAATCAGCGCAACATGGGGGAGGGCATCATGGCCATGGCAGGTGCCATACGTGACCTTTGTGACACCCTGAGGCACAACCAAGACGCCAGTGACAGGGCTGCCCGACGTGCCAATGCACGACTGCACAATTATACTAAGGCCGTGAACCGCCTCTGCACCACCACCAGCAATCTGACACGTCGCAGCATTACCATGCAGTTGGAAATGTCGCACTGATGTCAGGATATAGCAAGAGGGCTAGAACAGGTCACCAGTGCGGTGGAGCAAATGCAGACGGCCAACTCAGGTGGCACCACTCTCATGGTCTCTGGCGAGAGTGAGGAAACCTCAAGTAGGAGTAGCATCACACCTACATTGCCTGGAGCAAGAAGGCGCAGTTCCAGACAGGGTGCAGGACCTAGGAACACCACGGAGGGCACTCAGCCTAGAACCCAAACAGCACCAATGCTTCACCGAAGGCGGTGAACTGTTCAGTGACAATTTAGCATCAATGGGTGATGTAACCCAACAATGCATATTGCACACTTACTTGTGCCGTACCTGCACTGTGTGCATAACATGTGCTGGGTACAGCAACAATTAATGATTGAGAAGTGTGAATAAACACAGCACACATTAGATTCATTTTTTGTCTCATGTCATCATTACTCACCTAGAAGTAGTTTTGTGTGATCTCAGTCCGTCTCTGGCGTCCAGCAGCTGCCCCGACTCCTGATGCTGGCCTGCCAGGGGGAGCAGGGCAATCGTCATCCGATGTGTCTGTATCGGTCACATCAATTGTGGTGCCTTTCCTCATAGCCATGTTATGGAGCATTGCACAGCTTGCCACGATTTTACAGCAGGTCTCAGGGCTGTATTGCAGTGCACCTCCACTTTTATGCAGGCACCGGAACCGGCTCTTTAGGATTCCAAACGTACGCTCAATGACGCAGCATGTAGATCTGTGTGCCCTGTTGTATCTCCTCTCACTTGCATTGGCTGGATCCAGATACGGGGTCAGGATGAAATCCCGCACTGCATAGGCACTGTCACCTGCAGGATTGACACAATAGGTAAGTCAATGTCCCCACCCTCCAGTGATGTAGTGGATGTATGGATGTGTGCCATGTATTTACCTAGCAGGTATCCCTCCCCAAACTCTCCAGCACTCAGACGTCTGTGTATTCCACTGTGTCTAAAGATGAAAGAGTCATGTGTACTGCCAGGGTATTTGGGTACAATGTCATTGATGATATACTTTGTGTTGCACACATTCTGTATATTCAGGGAATGGTAGTATTTACGGTTTCTGTAGACATATTCAGTTGCTGATGGGGGTGTGATGGCCACATGGGTCCCATCGATGCAGCCAATGACGTGGGGGAAACGTGCAATCTGGTAGAAGTCAAGTTTTGTTTGCTGTAATGCCTGTTGGGTGGTGGGGAAGTATATGTGATGTGATAGCCTCTGTAGCATTGCATCTAGAAAGGCATGGAAAAAGCGTGAAAGGGCACTCTGTGACACCCAGCCACCGCTATGACCCCTTGAAAACTCCCTGACGCCAGGAGGTGCAGGGAGCACAGGACCTGCACATGTGTGGGAATTGTTTGTGTCCTGCGTGTAGGGTGTTCCAAATAGGGTTTCAGCTCCTCAATCAGGTCCAATATGGTCTGTGGGTGCAGCCTGTACTTGTCATGGATGTCCTCTTCAGTGTGCTGGAACAGAGTGATGCGCAGCCTGAATATACGTTCCTTTCTCATTCTCCTCTGTGCAAGAGCCCGAATACGCAGCCTCCTGGCTATCACAAAAAGTGCTGCCATTGTCGAAGGATCTGTTGCATTTGGGGTGGTTTAAGTACCTTGCACCTGTTTACCACCTGAATGCACTTGGTGTTAATTGCGATTTCTTATTTTGTGAATTTCGTTATTTCACAATTAGCGATTTGTTCATACATTTGCTTGCGATTTCTTATTTTGCGATATCCTTTTTGCGAATATATATAGGGCAAACAGCCTGGGAATAGTTCAAAGAAAATGAATCAACTTGCCTCGGAGAAAACTGGATTGTGAGTTAAACATACAATAAACACAAATTATTTATTGAATTCTAGGAATTCTCCCGATATTGCATCATGCAATGTCTTCGGTTCTCCGAGAATAAATGGTTCTATTTCCAACTGCGCTACATTAACCCTGTCCATGAACCATATATACAATTTTGGTTCATTCCATTGATCTCTAAGATTCAATAGTACTTTTTTCAATTGTGCTAAGACTTTTGGTTTGTTTGTCGTTTTCCAGTTTCTCGCAATATTCATTTTGCTGCCACGATATCTTGTAGAGCCATATATATTTTTTCACTACTTCCAATCTTCCTGTGTCATGTAAGATAATGTCTTTAGCAGAGTGTTACATCCCGATTTAAAATCATTTTTTAATGGCTGCCTCTTTTCGCTCTTTTGATAAAAGAGTATAACTTCAAAACATATGAGAATGGTCGGTCTGCATACATTGCCATTCCCACCATTTCCAAGATTCCAATAAGCCAGATTTTTGTATTGTGATGATTTGTAGGAAAAGGGCCTATAAGATAGCACTTGCCATCTATATATTTGTAGGTATCAGAACTTGTCTTTTTCTTTTTTAATACGCGCTAGCTTGAAAGTAGAATCATTTGTATTCCTCTAAAATTGGTGTCAATTATTAAAAATTTATTTTATGTGTTATTCATCAATATATAATTAACATTCGTTTCAGCACAATTTCGGATTACCAAATAGGCAAAGTAGGCACCGGCCTATTGGCCGCACTCCTTTTAGGGTCCCCGTGACAATGGCTCAAAATATTATCCTCAATTTTCTGATATCACAGGTTAAGCTAACACAGGATACAGTTGTACACCAGGTTAAAAATGTGCCAAAGCTGTCACGACCCACACTGCCCCGGTATTTGAAGCCTGCCTTACCATGCTGTTTCAGCACTGCCTCAGTACTCATAGCACACATTGCCACTTAATTCTGTCTCTGGCAGACCTAAAAAACGAGTGTGAAAGTCAGTCAACACATTTACTGTGGTGTACTTTTAAAGACTGGCACAATCTCTTATTCTGGTTTTCAAGAACCACATTATCAACTGAATCCATTAGCTCAATGAATGAGGAGGTTCCCTTCCAGCAACCACAGTACCACACTGTTGTTCATCACATGAAAGAACGCCAGATCCACATTCAAACATCATAACATGTTGGGTCCCTTTCTGGAGCTTCTCTATAGTTGAGAGTGGACTTTGTCCATTGGGTAGATGTATTCTAGTGATCTTATGTGTGCAATGTTTATGACACTATTGGCAAAGATGTAGTTTAAACAATATTTTTAACAGGAGTTCAGTACCATGCAGTAAATGTCAGCATTTCCTAACGAGCTAACAATTCTAATTTATGCAGTGCTGTTAAATAGTTTTAAGGACACTGGGCTCATACTATGAAGATTCAATGATGAGATATTTCTGCTATACTGCTATGTATGTGAACTGAACTGGATTACAAACAGACTCTAATGGGGTTATATAAATGAAGTAGTAAGCACTATAATTCACTGTGGATCAGCAGAAAGGACAGAGCCCATTAAGCTTTGTGGACCAGGAGGCACTTTATTGTTCATTCTGATTTTCATTTCTTGGTATAATAACCCAGAAATCATATTTAAAAGTCCCTAATGTTCTGCTCCTTGCCTGGGGTGTGTATTCATTTCTTAGAAATGGCTGACATATCATCGCCATAACAGAGATGTTTGCAGCTAAACTGGTGCCAGTGCTGTATTTCCTCTTGAAACATTTGTATATAAAAATATAGCTTTCTAGTCATTATTAAGTACAATAGCTTCCCCGTCTCTTTGGTGACCCTGGGATTTGTTCTTGTAAAATAGAGGCAAAGATTAGTCTTCTTTTGCCATTTACCTGAGACATCCTCACCAATGACTAGCACAGCTAAATAGAAATCCTATACATACTTTTGGATTTTTGTAAGGGTTCCCAATCCACTAGGTAAATTGATGCCTGGAGAAGTTCATTTGAGTACTGCTAATAATGCGAGTATGGAGGAATTTAATCTAAGTGGTTATGAGGGTGGGATCAAAGACCTTTTTGGAGATGTAACATGTGAACACGAGTGCTACAGCGTGGAATATCCACTTATTTTCTGTCTGTGACATAATTCTTCTGTTATGCCCTTGTGAGACCACTAGGATGGTGGAAATGAACCAACAAAACAAATGTTTTGAAACAGAAAATGACTCCGCTGACTTCTGTATTGCCTCACAATATACACATACGTACATGATTCTATACTACATTCAATGTTTTAAAATTGCAGCACTTTTATGAGCTTTCCATATGTTGCAGAGACCAGACCAGCTGTTTTGTTTACGAAAGTATGATGTTTTACTGTATTTTTTGGTGTGAATGCATGAATGAGTAACTACGTTTGTAGGTGATGAGTGAATACGTGCAAGTATGGGTGGATGAGCGAGTGGATAGATGTGCTCAGTAACTCATCTACTGATTAACCCATTCTTGCATTCACACTCCCACCCACACACTACACTTTGCACACAAATTCAGAATTAATGAATAGGCCCTTTTTATTTGTAAACCATACATATCGACGTTGCCAGTGCTTGTTGTCTTAGCAGAGGCTCATGTGCAGAAAGGACCCTCATTGTGAGGCGACTGGATTTTGAGTTGCTAGAACTGGAAATGACCAACTGGGCCCATTAATGCTGGTTATCTTTTTCTGTTTGTTTATCTACAACTCTGGGGTCAAATCTACTAATATTTTCTTCCTGCTTGTAGCAGGAATAAGTAATGCTGATGGTGGTGGATTGGGGCTTGGGAAGTCAAGGCAAGGTTGGGTAGGGCTGGGGGTGGAGGTGGAGAGGTAGGACAGTGGGGATGCATTGTCCACTTCTCTGGTTGTGCAAGAGGGGGCAGTGTGAGTCGTGCGCAGCAACTACCCACAGTAACTCACAAGCCTTTGGGGCCACTGGGATTTGAAGCCTCTGTGTTTCAATGGCCCAGAGAAGTAACGCCACCTGCAATACTGCTCGTGACCACATGTAATGATGGCTATAGGAACTGTGGCATGTGTAAAGACAGGCTTTGGGCCTTCCCGGCTGCATTGCTTTTCGCTTCAGCCTGAACATTAAGGGGCATACTTACAAAGCCCCTGGTGCAGCCGATGCTTCACTTTTTGTGATGCAACGGCGCGCATTTTGCTGTCCCATATTTACAAGGACACATTAAAAGCCAGCCTGTGGCTCTTCATGTCCTTGTAAATACGGCCCCTTTTCACGCAGCACTTTGCGTGAAAGGGGCGTGTTATGAGTGTTGCTGTGGGTGTTCCTACGCAAAACCTATGGATTCTGCCACATTCCCAGATTTACAACCTTTTGGAAACCTGGGAATGCATCAGGAACCTAAGCCTCCACAGGGAAGGCATAGGGAGGCGCAACCAGGGCAATGTTTTAATTTCTCCTCGTTTTTTTCTCTATCTATGCATGCTGCATTCGGCAGAAAGAGAAATATACCTACTGTGATTGTTTTTCAGCAGGAAGGTGTCTCTCTCTGCACAAAAACAATCTCCCCGCAACACAGACACGTGGTGAAGGGTGCCTACGTTGGCGCATGGCAGCCAATTGTGCGCCAGCACAAGGGAAAGCACAGGGATGCAACATATTATTATAAATATGTCGCAGCCCTGTACTTTGAAAGTGACTCATTGTGGTGCAGTCAAATTTCTTGCTGTGTCGCGCAGAGTCACTTTCTCCTAAATTTTGCCTTAAGTGCACAGGTAAAATTCCCTGATTACGTCCACATTGTTCAAATGCTGCGCAGTCTACCCTTAGAAAAATAGGGGACTTTATGGGAAATTTTCAGTGTGCTAATCATGGAAACTCTCCTAAAACTGGTGGATGCCTTGTTCTGTGACACTTATGTTTTCTCTGCCTCATTTAGAGTCAGTGAAAGTGATTGGGGGCCATATTTATGACCTTTGTGGTACAGGGCTATGCAGAAAGTCACGTTGCTATGCTGTCCTGCGTCACAGGGAAAGGGCAGAAATGCACCGTATTTATCCAATACGGCACATTCCTGTCCTTTCCCCTTGCGCCAGTGCCATTGTGGCAGCCTAGCGCCAATGCAGGCACCCTTGCACCACGGTGCAAGGGTGCCTGTGTCGTAGGCAGGATTGTTTTTGTGCAGGAAGGAACACCTTCCTGCACAAAAACAATCCTGAGAGGCTTTGTCATCTTTTCATGTGTGCTGCTGAATGCAGCACACATAGAAAGAGGAAAAAACAAGGAGAAATAAAGATATATCGTATATGTATCTTGTCGGCCCCTTCCCAGGCTTTTAAGGTTTGCTAAATCTGGAAATGTGTAAAAAACAATAGGAGTTGCGTGGAAACAACCACACAGCACCCATGGAATGCCTCCCTTGCACAGAGTAATGCAACACAGCGATTTGCATTGAGTTGCATTACTCCATATATATTTTTGAAGCCATTCAAAGTCACACACAGTGGCTTTGCATGCATTAAAAAATATGACTTAAGTTTCGCGTCGCTTTTGCACCATGTTGCGTGGTGCAAGAGCGATGCAAACCGGGTTATAGATATATCCCTTGTTTTCCAATAATTCGTTTTTGTTCGTTTTTCAGAAACAAGCCTGATTTGGGAGTTGTTTCAGAAAAATAAAGAAATATTAACTTAGCTACAATGATATTGGGCCCTTAATTGCATAGCAAAATCACTGAAAAAGCTTCCATTGTGCTGGCGGAAGTACTTTAGACAACAATTCCCTGCTAATGCTAATGCTTAGGATATATGCTGCCTGAGCAGTTTCACGGTCCATCCTTCAAAATTAAAATAAGCCTTGTCGTCATTTAACTGATATTCTTCTAAACATTTATAAACTTACTTTTAAAGATTGCTTCGGATCATTGAGCAAATTAAATCTAAATGATATTTTTGTTTGAAGTAGTCTTATACACAAGATACATCTCACTTACCTGCAGTGGCCTTTGTGCTCATCAAACAATCAAAGGTGAACCACTTGTGGGCAAGACCAATTATATCATGCATTAGCACAGTGCCACTCTTCCGTGTAGGTTGCCATGTCATGCCCTATTACCGGTCCCGTTGTCCTTGTCCCATTCCTTACTTATAGAGATGACCATCTCTCTGACAGAAAAAAGAACAGGGAATGCTGGGACCCCTAACCACAACTCCTCCCACTGGGAGTACATAATCAGTACCTACCCAGCATTCCGCCCGAACTCCCAAGCCACCCACATCAAGGCGGGCCATCCAGGAGGGAGGGAGGTGCGTAAGGAATGGGACGAGGACAACGGGACCAGGAGTAATGAAGATTACTGGTAAGTAATAGGGCATTACTCCCAATCCTCATCCCATTCCTTAATTATGGAACATACCAAAGCCATATACCCGGCCTTCCGAACTCCCAAAAACAGGCAGGACACCAAACGGAAAAGCAGCAGCCCAAGCAAAGCAAACTGGAGAACCACAGGAACAAACACCGGCAGGAGAACACAGCCTGAAATGTTCCCAACCAAACAACAAGGCAGCACCCCCCAGAACAAGCAGGAGCTGACCAAGGCAAACCAAAAAAGCAACCAACCCATGCTCAGCCACCCAGAGGGCAGCCAACCCGCACCAGGAACACCCCTGAACCAACATCGGAGGAGGAGCACCCCAAAGGAAGCACCAGAGTCCACCCTCAACAGAACGACAGCGAAGAGGCCACACACACAGCATTTCCTGTTTTACAGTAAAGGGAACATTGTGTACTTTGCTTGAAACGGGAATGGACCCTAGAGCCAATTTTATCTTATGACAGTAACCCTTTAAACAACCAGGTTTGCCACCAAAAACTTGAGGGTATTCCTCCATAAGATTTGTTTGCAATAGAGGGTGATGGCTTACCATCTTAACAGCTTCTCTGTCTTTTAGAATTATGGGAGGGGTGTTGTTGGGATCCAACATATACCCAGATCTTTCTGATTCCACCAACTTATGATACTGTCCCCTTTCTTGGATATGTAGATTTTACCTGAGGTGAAGCGACCTTCATATTCTATTAGTCCGATGAAATAACCACGCAATTCAATAGGGTCCCCACCATATGCAGATGGACGATTATCAGCTTTAAGTAAATTGACTTTAGTTCTTAATTTATCATCAAAACATTACTTGAAACAATAGTAATTTTTGCACCAGAATCAAATAAGACCTTCGTCTTTTGGCCCTCAACAAGAATATAATCTAACGGCCCATCACTCCCTACCTGTACGATAATATGGCCGCACTCCAAATTATGTACCTCTGCAGATAAATTATGCCCTATTTCATTGACCCTTTGTCTAGAGGATTCGATCCTGCAGGCAATAGCAAAGTGTCACTTTTTTTTACAGTAAGTATAAACGGCATTAAAAGCAGGACAGGATTTATCACTAGCCCAGTGACCAGTATTATTGCATCTGTAATTTTTTTTATCTTTATTGAACTGAATTTGGGACTTAATCACTTGTTTGTCCTTAACCTGGGCTTTGGCTTGAAAGTCATTTGACATAGTTTGGTTTTGCGATTCTCAAATAGCGATTTTTTGGGAATCGCTATTTGAAAATCGCAAAACATTATGTATGTAGGATTTGCAAATAATTTTGTGAATCCTACATATTCATTAATTGTGAATTTCAAATTGCGATTTGCAATTAAGGAATACCTCCCCATTCATTCCTATGGGCCTTGAGGCCCATAGGAATGAATGGGAAGACATTCTCAATTTGCGATTCTCAATTAGAGAATCGCAAATTGAGAATGCAATTTCAAGGGTGCCAGGGTGTCAAAAGGACACCCTGTTGCATCCCTGAAATGTTCATGTGTGCACATGTGGCACACATACATGCCCTGAGGGCATGTATGTGCATCACATGGCACTTTGAAAAATGCAAAAAAGTGCATTTTTCAGAGAAATCGCAAATTAATACCAACTTGAAGTTGGTGGTAATTTGCGATTCCTTATGCCCAAATTGCACTTTTTCTGTGCCTCTTACATTGCATTTAAGGAATCGCAAAATTTGTGATTTCTTAAATGCAATCGCAAAATAAGGAATCACAAATTTTGCCATTCCTTATTTTGTGAGGCAGTTTTACCTTAATGCATCCCACTTAGCTATATTGCGATCGCAAACGCCGCGATCGCAATTTTGTTTGATACATATGGCCCTTAGTATTCAAATTCAGGGTCGAGTTGACAACTGAGAGAACTGAACGGCATGACGACCACTGTGGCATGACAAACACTACGAATGAAGAGGGGGATTACTGCCACAGAAGTCTATCGTGCAGAGCGGGCAGAACAGCGGGAGAACAGACTTCAAATCCCGGCACCACCCGCGGCGCGCACATCACTGACGCAAGTAAGCAGCGCCAGGAGGCACTTAAAGGGATTCCAGGGCTCCCGCAGTGCGGGAGCTCATTAAAGATTTGCCTCACCTCTCTTTGCCGTCACTCCAGAGGGGGATTACTGCCGCAGAAGTCTATCGTGCAGAGCGGGGAGAACAGCGGGAGAACAGACTTCAAATCCCGGCACCACCCGCGGCGCGCACATCACCAACGCAAGTAAGCAGCGCCAGGAGGCGCTTAAAGGGATTCCAGGGCTCCGGGCCAGGGGCGGGCTCGTCTGCGCCCGTCCGCGGCCAGACAAGGCAGGGCAGGCCCCCCCCCCCTCTTTTCTTCTTTGTGTTGCACCTCGGAAAACTGGTAAGAGACTACCACTTTTTGCTGTTCTTGACCCTATATACAATATATTAATGCTTTGGATTTAAAAAAATGGGAAAAAGGAAATTACTATTAAAAGGGAAACCACCCCCAAAGAGCGCGCCAATTACCAAATATCTGAGAAATGCTGTGGGGATGATCAATAGTGAAATTGTCCATGTTGAGGAACAACTGGCAGCCACACAAACAGCACTTGATGCTGTTTTAAAAGAATCTGTCCATGAAGATCGGAGGTCCACAACTATAAATGTGTCTAATTTGGGGGACATAGAGGAAGAAGTGGAGCCAAGAGTAGATAATCTTTCCGCAAAAGATCCCTCATATAAAAAACCTAAAACAATAAATCCTTGTGTGTTAAATACATCCCTGGAGATTTCAGCATCAACAGACGACACGCCCTCAACATCCCCACCTGCCAAAAAGAAGAAGGAAGGGCCGCGACCAATAAATAACGTGGTGGAACACCTATTAACTCATCCGAAAACTGTACCAAAGTCTAGACAACAAAAGGGCGATAAAAAACCCGGGACTTTAAGGAGGGAAAATAATTTTATTAATCCTAAACCGCAAGACCTTGAGGCATTATTTAAGAAATTGCACGGCAAACTAGACAATATAGAAAGATGTTTAATGTCGGAGATTAAACTGATTAAGAATGATATGGCCCTTGTTATGGAAATGGTGACTGAAACTTTACCCCCCTAAGTCTTCGAACAGAATTCTCACCTTTCCTAAACCCATTAACTCTACTTCTATCCTGACGGTCAAGGCCAAAATAAACAGGGATAAATCTGCTACTCAACCCCTTAATGAAAGACAGGATATGTTGGTGGTTGAGGACGCATTGACATCAAAAACCTCACCCTGCTTGAGGCCGGAAAAGGATGATATCCCATTGACCTTAGGGAATCAGCAAAATATTCAACGGACTAGGTTGGATAGTATAATGATGAAAATAGTGACATTCTCGGGACATTAAATCTACCACCACAGGTGACCCCTTATGTCATCATTTTATACAACGTACCAAAATTAGCAGTAACACAGAAGGAAACTTATGATTCTTTGAAAACATAAGTTGTACACTGGTTCTCCGTTAAAACAGGCCTTGTGGCGAATTTATTGCAAAAGGCCATAATCATGCTAAGGAGGGTAAATTGGGTGGGCAACTCTAGAAAAACATCTGGGGGGGATTGTATTGTTGTAAACTTCCGGGATCGGAATATGGTGGGTGATCTGTTGAATGTTTTGCAATCCGATGAAATTGGGTATTTGCCTGAAAAAGCTAACCATATAACAGCTGTCGCATTGGGTTATTTTTATAGGCCCAGTCATAGCAAAACAAATTCAATTACTAGCCTATGGCCACCCCCCATAAACCCCATATCATTGCATAACAGATTTTCAGCTTTAAGAAGATGCAGTGATGTAGACTGACTTACCGGGGGCACTCCAAGGTTTTTTTAAATAAAAAGGGCTCAAACCTCCAATTTGAGAGAGGAAGCAGTTGATACCAATCAAATCACACAAATTGAGTCGATCCCGTTGCATGGTACTGATATCGACATATCTAACTTAGCACAGACCACAGATTGTGATAAGCCAACTGCACTAATACAAAATTTTAAACAGGCTAAGTTAACAAATCGTAATACCTCTCATTCCCCCACCCTTAATACAAGTAAAGCGATTTTGGTGAACTCTCAAAGTGGACTTTTAAATTTGATGCCATGGAACGTTGCAGGGGTTAAAACTAAAATTAATGATGAGGCCTGGCTGAGAACATTAGATGGGTGCCAATTAATCGTACTTCAAGAAACATGGGCTATGGAACCGTTTTTTATTAATGGTTACCAGACTGTCTGTACAGATGCAAGCCCTTCGAGAGCAGGACAAGCTAAAGGTGGCTTAGCTACCCTAATCGCTACCACATCACGTTTGAAGCTTACGAAAACTCACACATCTTCAGAGTACTACCAGCTCTTGTGTTTACAACTGGTAGGAAAACAGGCTGTTATCATAATTAACCTATATAACAATGTTTTTGATAATTCAAAAAGTAAAGTAATTTGGAGCCTTGAAAAGGACTTAGATAATTTTCTTGGGAGGATAGGTGGTGAATATGTATTAATATGGGCAGGGGATTTTAATTCTGGTATATGTACCTATGAGGTAGGTGAGCCCTGTGGTTACTGTGACCATCTTGGTGATACGATACCCCACTTCCCCCATGATCAGTATGGGGAATCCATTAACAACTTGGTGCATAAATACGATTTACGGATCTTAGAATCCGTGGCTGAGGGGGGGGGGAATTATCCTACCAACATTTGTCGGAGCAAGGTCATCATCAACCATAGATCATATTATTATTTCAGCCAATTGTAGTGATCTGGGGGAAAATGTATTGATTAAACCCAGCCTTTTTAGTGACCATCATCCATTAATAGTCTTAGTTAGACTAAAACTCAGCCCAAAAGAACAGGGCAATAGATTGGAAACTGATATTGAAACACAGGGGAAAAATGGAGTATCAATAAAATGGTCAGGAGTAATCCCGACCCTATTCATGATAAAATTGACCGAAAAAATAAAAGACGATGTAGTAATCTGTCTGGATAGTAACTCACAGAGCCAGGAGATTATAACTGCTTTTAATAACATTTGAAGTGAAATTGCTAATGGTTTAAGTAACAAAAAACACTATAAGGTCCAAGATTCCAACCCAAGATGGTTTAATCATGAATGTTCTAAGCTGAATGGGGAATTGAAGCTTGCACTAAAACAAACACCTAGAGATAGTAGCAAAGTTTGCACATTGCGGAAATTATATAAAAATACATTGCACAAAAGGAAAAGGGAGATTCGCGAGGCGGCATGGGAGAAATTAACCCAGGCCGCAGAGTTAAAAGATCAAGCCCTTTTTTGGAAAACAGTCAATCATACGTTTTTTAAAGATAATACAATGGTAAGCACCGATACTGTGGTACCTCCTGACGAATGGGTGGCCCATTTTGAGGGGATATTCAACCCAGAGGGTGTAAAAATAACTGAAATCAGAAAAGCAAACTTTATAATGATACATTCTGTTAGTTCCTTGCCTATATCGGCAGATGAAATTGAAACAGCTTTACATAAATGTGCCAATGGTAAAGCTGCAGGCCCGGATGGTGCACCAATAGATGTTTTTAAGTGCGATATACATTTCTGGATACCCATTTTAAAAAATGTTTTTAATTCAACTATAGGTTTTTTTTTACCAATTACTTGGGCGGAAAGTATAATCGTCCCAATCTTTAAAAAAGGGGATAGAGGGAAGCCAAACTGTTATCGGCCAATCTCCCTTCTTGATTCTACGTCAAAATTGATGGGGCGCATATTGTTGGATAGACTCGAAACATGGGCCAATAAGGAGAAAAAATTGTCCGATGTTCAGTATGGCTTTCGAAAAGGAATTGGGACGGTAGAGCAGTGTCTAAACCTTGAACTTATTATAGGGAAATACACTCTGGCAAAGGAGGGGGCGCTACATCTCTGCTTTGTGGACCTTACTAGTGCCTTTGACTTGGTCAATCACAGTAAACTATGGCAAACACTAAATGAGCTAGGGGCACCCCCGGATATAACTGCATATCTATCACAAATGTATTCCCACTTAACATCTAGGGTTCGGTATGGAAAGAGGGGGGAATGCACCCAGGATTTTAGTGTAAAAAATGGTATTAGACAAGAATGTGTTTTAGCGCCCCTCCTTTTCTCCCTATACGTCAACAATGTGGATCCCTTTTTACAGACCCTGAATGTAGATGCGCCGAAAGTTGGGTCTCTTATAACCCCTGTACTGTTATATGCAGACGATGCTGTCCTTATATCAAGGACAGCAAGCGGTCTGCAAAAGCTTATAGAAAACTTTGCCCTATACATGACAAACAAAGATTTGAAAACAAATCTAAAGAAAACTTTTGTGATGACATGTGGGGATAGAAACCCAAAAAAAGAAGCAACATGATGTAGGGGGTGTTTTAATTAATAGAGTGTCATCTTTCTCCTATTTGGGGTTTCTCTTTAACAAGAATGGCTCATGGAATTCTCATATTGACCTATGTAAGATGAAATTTACAAGATCAATAGAGAGTATTTTTAGATTTTCAGCAAAATTAGGGAATAAACCTATCCGTGAAATTTTATCACTTTACCGTAGCAAATGCATTTCAGGGGCCTGCTATGGAGCTGCTACTTGGGGTAGGTCTAATGTTGTCTCCCTTCAGAACCAAGAAAATAAGTTTTTTAAAAGATTACTGGCAGTCCCTCATGAGACTGCAAATCATATAATTCATATAGAATTGTCAACTCCCTACATTAGTGACACAATTAAAGTTGCAGGCCTTATTCTCTGGCATAATATCTGGTCAAAGGATGAAACAAAACTCACAAAAGACCTTATCAGGGACTGCTTAGCTCTTGATTATAGTAGGAAGATCCCCTGGCTGGATTTTATTCATAATATTTTAAAATACTGTAATCCAGACATGGATAGAAGGGATCCACACCTTATATTGGAGCTTAGCAAACAAGACCTTAAGTATAAATATATCAGACTAAAAGAAAATGAAAGAGAACGGTCCGTTGGTCAAAAACATACAGTCACAACATATTGTGATCGGCCACTTGTGAAAGGCCTCCAACCGTACCTAGTATTGGTGCAAAATTTACAACAGAGATTTTATCTTACTAGGTTAAGGCTGAGCACGTTACATTAATTAGTTGCCTCCCGCAGACTGGAAAAATGGTGCCAGATTTTACCGAAATGCCCGTGCGACGGAAAATCCAAGCAATCGACGATGCATTTTATTATTTTTTGTAGTTTTTATAAGGAAATCCGGAAATCTGTCTTAAAACCATTATTTTTATCTAATATGCTTTTTAACTATAACTATGCTTTTAACTTTGTATGTAGTTTAGAAACTACAAAGACGATTAGTACTGTAATTCGCTTCATACAGCTTGCGATCAAGAAACGTAAAGACTACTCATATCTCGATGCATTGCTGTATGAAACTGTTGGATGATTGCTACTAAATATTGTTTTGCCTTGATTAATGACAGAATATTATAATGTCATGTAACTTTTTGCACTAGCACTTTATTACTAACTATCTGCATGTATCAATTTCCGACTAGCTCGTAAACTCAAAGTATTTTAGTACCTTTATGGACTTTTAAAGATAAAGGTTGAGTTATATGGTCAAAAATGTATTCCAAATGGTTTTTATTCTTATTGTGACTGCTCCAAAATATTTGGTATAACAATGTAAATTTATGAATGTCTTTTTTTTATAGTGTGCTTTTATGGTGAGATTTGTTGCACCGAATAAAGCTGATTTTGATTTTGATTTGATTTGATTTGACAACTGAGACATCTTTATTGAGATCTTTCTTGATCTCTTTAACACATTCCAAGGAATGTTCAATTTGTCTGGCTACTACCAAAACTTCATATGGGGAAGGCTCATCCTTAAGCCATAATTCATCACGCACCTTTTCAGATATGCAACCCAGCATAAATTGATCTCTTATTCTTTCTTCTATGAGTGTACCAAACTTACAAGTAGAAGCTAGACGTCTTAAATCTGTGACGTAATTCTCAATACTCTCCCCTTCTTTTTGTATCCTCCTCCCAAAATGATAACGTTCTAATATTGTACTTACTTTCGGTAAATAATGAGCATCGAGTTTGTACATGCACATCTCAAATTCATTTAGATTTGCTGCAGCATTATCTGTAACATCGGGGAGATGATCGAAAACATCAAGACCTTCTGGCCCAAGCCAGTGCAGAAGCAAAGCTGTTCTCCTTTCAGTACTGAGGGAAGTACCACAAACACGAGCATAGGCTCAAAAACTTTCTTCCATTTTGACCATTTTATGAGTGGATCACCTGGTGATTGTAGTAAGAAGGAGGTGCAGTGATATTTTGCATGGCTAAAGTTGAAATAGTTTAATAAATAATCAAGCTGTGCGTGTCAGCGAGCAGAATATATACCTTGCACTGTTCCAGACTCGCTGCTTTGAACAAGGTGTATGTGTCGAAGTAGTTTAAGAAATAATCAAGCTGTGCATGTCAGAGAGAAGAATATGTAGCTGTGCATGTCAAGGAGAAGAATATATAGCTTACACTGTTCCAGACACGCTCTTTTAAACAAGCGAGCTGAAGTTGTTTAATAAATAATCAAGCTGTGCGTATCAGCGAGCAGAAATTGTAGGTTTAACTGATCTTGACACGCTGCTTTGAATAAACAAATTGTATGTAGGAGGGCGGTAATTAACCTCTTCAGTGCCCCGCCCTTTCCCCGCCCTGTGCCGGGCGTGGCATTAGCGGGCGGGGTTCATGACGAGATAGTCTCGTCATGGGCACAGCGCAACCGCTCTCCATGACGAGACCATCTCGTCATGGGCACTGAAGGGGTTAAAAGAGAAGATGTGTGTAAACACCATTGAATAAAAGGTTCCAAAGAAATGTTCAACATGCTCCTTTAAATGAAGATGCTGTGCGTGTCAGCGCGGTGAGTAAGAATTATGTTCAACACGCTCCTTTAAATGAAGATGCTGTGCGTGTTAGTAAGAATTGCAGTTTGTTTGTGTGAGTGCGGAAATGTTTTTCTTGCGATGGGAACTTTAAGCTGTGCGCGTCAGCGAGCATAATATGTGAAATTCACTTTTTGACACACTTTTTGACACGCTCTTTTAAATGCCGAGTGAAGCGTTTCAACAGTACAGCAAGGCTCTGTCTCTGTACGTTGTATTTCACCTTAGCGGCAGCTGTGTTTACAGGCTGTGTTTACACAAGGTTGCTAGGGAGCAGGGACAATGAGACACGCAGGACGTAAGCGTTGCGTTCCAGACGTTCCTCCTAAGAAAAGGTTGTGCGTCAGTGGTTCAGACGTCACAAGCATCAAGAAAAGAATGTAACATGGATGCGTGAGTTCCTCGAGGGAAGCGCGAGGTAAGATTTAAATAATAACAACCTTGCGGGTGACGAAAATGTAGTTCGTAGGGAAAAATAAAAGGTAGAATCAAATGTCACAGTCAGCCTAACAACCCGCATTTAGTAGTAACCACAGCGGCGCTTAAACAAGATGTAGACACTCTTTAAAAGGAAAAGTCTTTCTTGGAAATTGCATAAATGTTAAGAAGAAATGCCAAACCTTTAAACCTTTTGCTGTAACTGCAAAACTTCTTAGGAAAGGTTTTGTAGAGTGATAAGGCAGGCTTGTCTGTAGGTAGATTTCTTTGATGGAAATCTCATCCTGGTTTCTTGTAGTCAGTTAAACTGTTTGAATAGAGTAATTTTGGAGTGAGCTATTCCTGTTCTTTCCCAGTCGTCACCAGTGTTAAAAAGGTAAGTTCTTCAATGAAGAGGATGCAGGAAATGATGGTTCAAGGTAGAAGTTTATTTATAAATTGTACAGGTAGAACAGCTCAGCCACGCAACCGCCTCTGGCTCAGTTCTCCAGTTATCTTACACTAAGGTTCCACAAATGAGTCAGAGCATCTTAACAGTTCTAGAACACATACATGTCAAACACAGGAAGATTGAATGAAATCATATTACAACAATGAGATAATGGGTGACCCGGGTAACAACAGGACCAACCCTTCACCACTGGGGTGTCCAACAGCAGACCGGCCCAGAAAAAAAAATCAGGGCCAGCCAACAGGGCAAAGGCACAGACCAAAAGGACCAACCGATGGCAGGCCCACACAGGCAAAACCAGGAAGGGAGGGAGCATCGACCAAGCCCCCCCCAACCGGACAGACCCGACCACCAGAGAGGCCAGAGGACACCATCACTGAAACCCCCAGAGGAGGATCAGGCCCCAGGGTAGAAACCTCCAGCACCAAACACCAGCGCTTACACCGGACGACTGCCAAGCACCCAAACTGGCGGAAGGACCTGAGGCACAGGGACAGGTCAAAACTAAGGCCCTCACAAAGAACATAGGGGACACCAGGACACAACGCCCAGAAACCCTCAAAGAAATGCACCATCATGATCAGAATGCAGCAGGTCGATGAGCACCCCAACACCAACTGCCGGAAGACCAACCAGAAGGACCAGGAAGCCAGAAACAACCCCCCCAACCGAACAGGAAAAGGCAGTGGGAGCGCCAGAAGCCTGAACCTAGCGAAGCACCGCATTCTACCAGGAATGAGGCCAACAACAGAGCCCTACCCAAGATAAGCCAAGGGGTGGCCAGCACAGAGAGAAAACCAAAAAGCGGAATTAAATAAACCCCCAAAACCACTGAAACCAGGGGAACCCAAAGACCAAATAGGCACAACATGGAAAACCCCATCCCAAACAACACAGACAATGGACAACCCCCAACCACAAACCAGGGGGCTAATTGAAGGCAGAAAAAAAACACACCTCCGAAGAAGACCAACCACCTGTCACCAGAGGTGAGACAGACCCTAACAACACAAACAGGGAATAGACCCCAGAACACAAGCCAGAAAACCTCTAACCAACAAGGGCAGAGAGAATGCTGCCGGAACCAGCCACAACCAGTCCAAAGAGGCAACAAAAAGTGACTGAGAAGCCTAGGTGGAAGCCAAGCAGCCCATACAGGCATGCCTACGCTACAGCAAATCCCACACTCGGGGGAGGCAGGTGTAGAGCAGAGGCCAAGGTAAGGGCAGGGAGACCAACCCGGACCCAAGGCCATGCTTGGCACAGGACCGCTGGACCACCAGGGGACCCGGAAGACCCACACCTAAGCAAGGCACCAAGAAGACAAAAGGGAAGCCAGAAAGGGCCACAAAAAGTGGCCCTTTCTGGGGCCACTTTTGACCCTCTTGCCCCACGGCCCCAGTGGCCAGAACCGGACACCACCCAAAGGCTAGCCCCCACAAACCAGGAAGCTCCCAACCAGGAGACACGAGCAGAGAATGCACCACCAACCCAACCGGCACATACCAAGAATGGCACAGATGAGGAAATGCGAGGCCACAACAAACAGAGGCAGAAGCCGAATACCCACATTGACAATAGAGCCACAGCAGGCGGAATCCCCGCAACGCAAAACAGAGGTACGTGCAACTGAAGCCAGGGATACCATGTCCCTATCAAGCCCCATACGACTCTACCCAAAGCAGCATAACACAGAAAAGAAGGGCAAAAAAAGTCAAGCCTCACACACCCCGGGCCGGTAGATTCACAACAGCACCGCCTGCCAAAAGAACAGCCCCACCCGCCAGCCCTGGCTCACTCCAAAACCAGAGCAACAGGGCAAAAATAATAACAGGCCCACCAGTAACCAGGCACCCCAAGTACAGCCCGAGCCACCAGCCACCCCATGGCAGCCGCAATGCACGACCAGAGAAGAGGCACAGCATGGTGAAAGGGAACAAACACAGCCCACAAGCACGTGCCAGACCCAAGAAAAGCACAGACTTCTACCCGCAAGCCGCGAAATTGGGCCACAATATGCTTCCCTGATGCCCCAGAGCACCAAGGCAACAGCCAAACTGGACCACCGGCCACCGGGCACACCAGGGGCACCCCCAGCACAGCCATCGAGTGACCTGCCACCTAAGGGCCACTGCAAGCTAGGCCAGAGAAGTACAATACGGAGGAAGTGGAACATACAGAGGGTCCTTGCAAGTGCAGGAAAACCAAGAAATGAAAGGAAAACCTCCACAGGCTGGCAGACAGCAGCCCACCCTGGTGGCCTCACCAGAAACCCCCAGCAGCCAGCCCAGGCACGCACCACCAGCCTTAGTGCCCGGGCAGCAGACAACGACAAAACTTGCTGCCGGCACCATTAAAGGACACCTAGGATGCACCACACGGGGAAAACCCATGGCCCAAAAGCGTGGAAAACAGTGCCATCACGGGTCAGACAGCAATAACGGAGAAACAAAGGAGCCATAGAGGCTGATACAAAAGGATGACTCACAACACTCAGTCCCCACTGGCGGCAAACGACCCCGCAGCTGAGAGGGCAGGGACCCCAAAATGCCCAAGGCACCCAGAAAAGAACAAAAAGAGGAGAGAAAAAATACAACATGGCACTCACCCGCAGGCAGGCAGACACTGCACCACACCGTCTGCCCCTACCACCCAGCCCAGGTGCTTCCCAGAACCTCAGTGCTGGGCAACAGGCAAACCCCCACACCGGGGACCAGGTACTTCAGGGGCACCACCAGCCCAGTCCCCAAGTCGACAGTCACCTAAGGACATCTGGCCCACCACATCATATAGAAAGCAACACAAGGAGAAAAGAGAAAACCCATGGCCCAAAGACGCGAGACAACCCAGGGCATCACGTGCCATGAACCAAGGAAGTGGAAAAATAAGCCGCCGGAGACATAGAAGTGAAAGGATGACCACACAACTCTAAGCCCCCACTGGCACTAATGGAACCCACATAGCAGGGAGACCGGGGGCCACAATTGACCCTGGCCCTGCTTGAAAGAAATGTGCCTGACACCCAGAAAGGGGATGAAAAGAGGAGAGGAAAACTACTATATGGTACTCACCCCAGGGACAGACAGACTCCATACCTCAATGTCTACCCCCACCAGCCAGCCCAGGTGCACTTCATCACCCTAGCGCTGGGCCACAGCCAGTCTGCCACAAAGGCCCACCAAGGACACCAGGAACACCACCAGGTCAGCCCAAGACACCATTCAGCCTCCGTAGCATGTCTTCCATCCCAGCCACCAGGAAGACGTGCCCTGTAACCCGGAACCAATCAGGAGGGCCAGAGCACCAGCCACAAAAGGTCGACCGGCAACATCCGTGCCTCCCGGCAAGCCTTGGCAAGCCCAGAAGTCTGGTAGGCACCACACAGCTCCTTGAGGACAGCCCAGCAGCCTGACAGGATCCCACAGAAGATTACAGCAGGAGCAGCACCAGCACACACGTCCCATTCTGTCAGCAGACAGAAAAAAAAACAGGCGGAATGCTGGGTAGGTGCTGGTTATGTACTCCCAGTGGGAGAAGGTAGGGTTAGGGGCCCTAGAATTTCCCCATTCGTTTTTCTGTCAGGGAGATGGTCATCTCTGTAAGTAAGGAATCAGACGAGCACTGGAGGGACCTGGGGGTGATTACACTACAACAGCAGCATTCATTGATCAGGTTTAATTTATACTGCAGATTTGTGTGTATGAAATCAAGTCTCTTATCTGCGTTTGTGATTTTACAAATACGACAGGCACATTCATATTGGGGTTGGGGCGAACTTGCAATTTTTCTATAGCTAATGTTTGTAATTCTCACGAGAATTGCAAAGGTTACCTGAATTTTGCTTGAGAAGATGTCTCAAGTATGAACCCATGTTATGTCGGTACATAAAAAGGTATGTAATATAGAGACTAATTATAGTGCACATATAGTTTATTGTGCCACACAGTAAATGTTGCTAGCAGAGGTGATGCAGCCATGGCACACATCCATCTTCACAGCTCCCAGAAGACATTTTCGTCTTGAACAAAATCGAATTTTAGCAAAAATTACATGAACAGTGTAACAGTAAGGAGATCAGAAATTATTTGAAATTCACTCATCTTAATAATTGGGATTTCCATCAGATTTAACCCAGACATAATTCTCAATCTTTCACTCACTTTTATTCCTTTACAGTTTATGGAAAGAAGGCACTGGAAGGGTCTTTGACAAAAATTTCCAGATTATAAAAAAGCACTTCCTCCCATTCTTTATGTGTAAGTGGAGTACCAGTTTGTTCCATTTGCCAGACCCGAAATATCAGGGGGAGGCTAGTGAGAAGTTCATAAAATGGGTTGTATGTCAGCATACCAACCCCAAAACAAGTGTAAATGATATTGATGTCAAAATATCGATATCAAAAATATTATCTTCTGATGGAGTTTTTTGATCCTCCGTGTAAGTAAGGCCCAGTGGCGTGGTACTTGACCTCAAAGAACGAACCTTCCCCGGAGGTGCCCTGCTGGTCAAGATTGGTGGTGGTGGGTCTTCTGCCAACTGAGCATCACAAGAAAGCAGTAAAGGAGGAGCTCTCTCACCGCCTTACACAACTTTACAAGGATGCCTCAATAATCGTGATACGTGAAATGTGCAAACACATCTAACCACAGCCCCTAGCGATAGGAGAAGGGCCTCACATATTACACTCTGTATTATGGGTGGTGGATCAGAGTGTGAGAGATCCATTGCTAATTGTCCACTGTCACACATTAAAGTGAGGTGGGCCACCTTGCCAGACGTACATCACTAAATAGTCCTCAGTGAATGATGCTGCTTCAGAGCCCGGACATCTTGACTCTCCAAAGGTGCTCGTAGGTGGCACAGGTGCCAGCAAGTGTGATGAACAAAACAGAGGCTGGCACAAAGAACGGAGAAGTCCAAAAGGGGGGTAGTTGCTCCTCCCCAAAGGGAGTGCTTGTCACAGACCAGCAGTTTTGTCCCAGTAGTTAGCTCAGGGCCTTCAGTAGTAGGATAGCAAGGAGTGTCATTGCTACCGCAGCATGGATGGTCCAAGTTGGCACAGAGTCTGTCAGGTTTGGTGGCCTGAAGCAAGGAGGAACTTTTCAGTTCGCCAGGGGTAAGCCCAAGATGGACGTCGGTCTCGCATAGACGAACACCCACCGGACTGTAGATACTCCATCTAGTGGGAATAGGTTGGGCCCCCCAGCCTCAGAACAATGTGGGCTGCCTCTGCATCAAGAGTACCAGAGATCTTCAGCTCCAGTGTGTGGCAACAGGGGAGAAGTGGTAGGCGCTGCATAAGAGCTTAAAGATGAAGGTTCCATTGTGGGTGACTCATACCTCTGCCCTTCTCTTTCAGTGTTAAATCTAATCCTACTTCTTTCACTCATGACAGAAGAAATGATCGATGACATTCTCCAAAGGCTTTTTCTGCCCAATTTATGCTGCAGGGTTTATTCTTCTATACTCTTGGGTATATATTATTTTTCCCCAAACAGTTTCTCACCTCATGCCATTTAACTTTTCCTACTCCTAACCTCACGTTCTTTCAGGTATTCTTTCCAAGAGTCTTTGCGAGTCACGCCATCTGCTCTGAGTATGATCACAATGGTAGTTTTCCCTGGGATAACAGTGTTCTTGTTTTACAACAGTACGTCCTTGGTTCCCAGGCCTTCTCCTGTGTGAAGCACAACAACCTTCCTTTATCGACTCAAGTTTACAATGTAACTTCTTCTCTCCTTGCTTGACTAGTGAAACAAAAGCACTATTCTAGCTATCAAGAGCGCTTCTTTCACCTGCAACACAAAACATGATAAAGAACAAATTCAACAGCACACATGCAATTCAGCTATCAATTCTAAAGTGAGAGTTTACAGGGAAATGCTTTTCAGTCCTACAAGACTCAGCTACCATAAGAAACCAGCATTTGAGCTTTACGAATTTGCATAGAAAATAAGGCACATTCAATTAATACATTTACCTACATGTAAAATCACACGATTAATAAACAATTTTAGTACATGAATAAATTTCAATACCGCAACACAAGCTCTTCACGTTAAAGTTTTATACTAGTTACATTCACTTTATATGTTAAGTCCCCATGTTACCTTTCAGAGGCCTAAGCACATCACGTTTCAAGTTAATATGTTCCAAAATCCTAACACTTTATGTTATTACAACAAAGTTATTACAACAAAGGATTATATGTGGGTGTGCTCTACACATGTATTATAATGCATACCTATGAATAAAATGCGATTTACGCTACTTCAGTTCCTCCCTCCGATGATGTTAAGTCATCACAAAACACCATTAAATAACTTGTAGAGTAGACCGATCTAAACAGATGTCATAGCTAGTCTCCTTTGTCGGAACTCCTCTAACCTCTTCAAATTCTCATTATGACTGCCCCGCAGTCTTATCACCCTTCTCTCTTTCTCTCCCTAAAGGAATTCTCCATTTGCCGTGTGTTGTGTCATTTGAATACCCTTATCTATCATTCCTAACAAAGTGATCACACAGACTACAATTATGACGGACTTCAAGATTAATCCAAGAATCCCCTTACCTAGATTAGCAAACCAACTTGCAACTGCTCCCAACCCCTTACCAATCTTGTCCCAGACTCCCTCAGTTACCAGATCATGTATCTCATTATGTATCTTAGTAAAGTTACTTATATATCTCTTCAGGTTTTTTCTTTTATCAGGAATGTAAGTACAACACTGTTGGACCTTTAGCATCTGACAGACTTTGCACGCTCTTGCCAATAACACATCTAAAGCAAGACGGTTTTGTATCACCATCACTCCTATCGAAACCAGCTTTCCATCTATGAGCAACAATGACTGAGCTGTGTTAACCGACAACTTATCTAAAATGGTAGACAGCCTTCTGATCTTGATGTCATTCAGCACCACACCCAAACTAGGTATCATAGCTCCAAAAAATTTCTCCAAAAGTTACACCAGCACTCAACCCATGTTTCTCTCTATGGTTCAATTTTCCCTCCAAACTCTCTATATCTTCCACATGATATATCTTTGGAAACACAACTGCCACATAACAAGTACCATACCAATTGTTTGGAAGCTGGACATACGCATCCTTCCCCAAACAAAATATACTCCTGGCACCGTTTACACAGTTTCTTGAAGAAACTTCTTCGAGGAACCATCAATTAGAAAGATGTGGTCACATACATTTTGTCCCAAAAAAACAGCATTGTAACGACACTGAACTAGATGAATGCAAAGCTTGTCTTGTTGCTCCCAGTCTAGAGTGCTAGGACCATACCTTCCCTTAGCCTTGTGAGCTAACTACTCCTTGGTCCACTCAAAGTTTCCTTCCCTATTATTGAGCTTAACAGTTAATCCTCTATGTCTAGCCTCTACTTGAACTACAAATTTATTTTTTTATATCTGTCAATGTGCAGGTTAAATTCTGTCTATTTGCGTAATAGTAGTATCCAATGTTAATGTGGGTACAAAATACTTTCCCATTCTCTCTTCTTGCTTGTAATAATAATATTTGTTTGTAGACTGGCACCTCTTAAAGTACCAAATCATAATTCGAGAAATTGTACTCTAGTGACCCTTTCCATAAAACATGCTAAGGAGCAAACTACATGTAATACCATAAGTGTAGGGCAGGTGATGATACCTACTCCCTTCCTCAACTAAAACAGGATATTGCATGCACAGATAACAATCTCTCACATCCATAGTATTCACATATTCATACAGCAGCTTATTGTAAGCATTCAAGGTGTAATCACATTTAGACAAATCTACATGTACAAAGTGACTAGTTTGCTCTATTAAGCCTTTATCAAATCCTAGTGTGCCCTCTTTTGAGGTAGCAGTGGTAGGTGTGGATGTCCCATGTACCCCCACTCCCTGTTCCTCAACTTTATGTGTGCTTGAAATGGACTCAGTAATGACGACAGCTATTACTATGATTATTCCTACAATATGTGTACCTATAATACATTTGTGTCTACGATTCAAATTTCCAGACTCCATTTTTAGTGGCTCGGATTGTAGCTGTAAGAGGATCAACACACAGAGTCTCTTTTTCTCCGCCTCTTATGCACCGGCTACCAAGTCCTTGAGCAACTTATTTATGGATCTTGGAAAGGTCTTATAATAGTCTTTGGCACAATAGTTACACAGCTTGGATAACTTCCTTAGCCCTCTTTCTTCTTCTAGAAGGAAAGGTTCCTGTTTTTATTCTTCTTCCACTCGGCCTTAGGCTATCTTCTTCAAGCAACGTATTTACAGTTCAAAAGTTCAGTTTACATTCCTTGTGAGATCAGAGACAATCTCCTCAATGACTCACTGTAACAGTTCAGCTCTAAATCCTGCAATGTCTTGAGGAACCAGCTGAACTCAGAAGCTCTGAAATTCTATGTCTTCCAGAATTAGAGTCCGTAAACTGCTCAACCTTGGTGGATAAGGCACAGTCAATGACAAAATTGCATCAGTCTCCATTCCAGGAACTCTCAGCAGACTCTCAACAATCAGTATTGAAGTCTTGGACCTCACTCTCCCCGGCATTAGTTACTAGATAAGTCCATTCGGGAGAGGAATATCTCCAACATGGCACTCTTGTTCTCCTGTACCTTCTTATGCTTCCTGTGGCTTGCTCGGACTTACTCAGATCCGACCAGGAAGATTCACTTATTGATGCAAGATCTCTTTCAGATGCAAGTCCCAGGTTCCTTCTTTTCTGTCTCACAGGCCATGTTTCATCTGCAGCAACCTTCTTCCTTGACTGCACACAACCAATTTCCATTCCAGTTTCTTCTGCTGAATCAGACTCTATACCACTCACAATGTTACCATCTTCCTCGGAGTGTATACCTGGTTCTTGTTTAGCATGATGCCTCTCAGATTGTTCTGGTGGGTATCCAGCCTTTTTAGGAACCCATGAAACTCACTAAACCCTGGAGAAAGGTGGTTCCTTCCACCCTTCTCCCTACCCTTACTCCTCCTGTTGTATCAGATTATGAAGACACTGATCTTGCATTAAAAGCCTTTGAAGACTTATTTTAAAGGCCTTAGATACCATAGCCCTGCTGAAAGTCTGTAATATGAATAGGAACACCCCCCCTGCATTCTGGTATTCTGAGTCCCTAAATAAAGAGAAATCAGTATGTAGGAACCTGGAACGTAAATGGAGAAAATCCAAATCAGAAGATGAAAAATTTGCTTACAAAACAGCCCTAACGAAATACATAAAATGTTGTAATATTGCTAGAAAGACTCACATTGCACATATAATTAATTCAGTGAAAAACTCCTCTAAAAAGCTTTTAAAAATCCTAAATGAACTTACAAACCAAAGCATTTGCAATCCTACAAAACCTATATCCCAGGTACACTGTGAGAATCTTGCTGTGCACTTTGAACAAAAAATTAATAACATCTACAACTCTCTCACAAACAGTGTGATACTAATAGCTCTAGTGATACCAATAACTCTAGAACCTCTGGAAGTCAAAATTAACTCTCAGTCACCTACTTTGGAACTTTTCAATCCTCTCACAGCTGAACAAGTATTGGTCCAATTACATACATAAAAACTGGTTCTCAGCTGGACCTTGCCCCCCCTCATGTTATAACTACTTTGACCCCCATTCTGCTCACCCCGATCACAGACTTATGTCATCTCTCTTTACAGTTAGCTACCCTTCCACTTAAATGGAAGACAGCACGGAACAGAAACCCATGGCTGATCCCTTGGATATGCTAAAATACATACCAATATCACTACTTCCTTTTAAGTCCAAAATCTTAGAGTCACTGGTGAACCAACAACTGGTGTTCTAGCTCGAATCCAACTGTCTGTTGGACCTTTCTCAGTCAGGCTTCCGTGCCTCTCATATCACGGAATCAGCCTCAATGGAGGTCACTGATACCATCAAACTCGCCTTAGACCATGATTTATCAGCAGCTGTTAATACCATCTCCCATCAAATCCTAGTTCAAAGATTGGGGGAGATTAGTATCAGTGGTGAAGCTCTGAAATGGATGGAAAACGTTCTATCTGATCACTCCCATACTGTTCAGATAGGTGACTACACTTCAAAACCCATGGTCCTGGACAAAGGGATGCACTACTCTTTTTAATATTTATGTGGCCCCCTTGGCAAAACTCATAAGGTCATATGGCTTTGACACCATATTCTATGCTGCTGACACATAACTGGTCATCATCATGGATTCTAATCCGACACTTGCTAAAGTCAAATTTATGGATTGTATGTTAAAGATTGCCTCAAGGATGACTGTAAACTTTCTTCAGCCTAACACAAATAAGATGGTGATCCTTTTATTTGAGAAAGCCCATTACAGTCTGGTCTGTAGACTGGTAGTCATCTGAGTTGGTATCACCACTGACACCTAAAAATTACGTAAAATATTTAGGAGTCCTCTTAGATAAAAATCTCTCCATGAATGAGCACATCAAAAGCATTCCTGGAACCTGCTTTGGTCTGATGCGCATGCTCAAGAAAGTGTTTTAGTGGACCCCTCTACAGGCCAGGCAAACTTTAGTCCAGGCTCTGATAGTAAGTTGCCTTGACTATGGAAACTCCCTACTGGCTGGTATAAATGAAGGCCTTTTTGCTAGGCTCCAGGTGGTGAAGAAGACAGCAGCAAGCCTCATCCATAGTCTTCCATTGCGTTCCCAATAAGAACCCCTTCTGCGCTCTCTCCAATGGTTACTGATAAAAAAGCATTCACTATTCAACTTCTTTGTCTGGTCTGCAAAACCTTGCACGGAAAGGGACCTTGTTATCTGAAAAACATACTATAGCATACATCCCAGGTGGCCAGCTCAGATCCAGTGATCTATTACTGCTATGCCCCAAGCGCATTCATGCAACCAGATTTGGGAGTCGCTCCTTCTCTTTCTTAGCTCTACATCACTGGAGTCGGCTGCCCATGTCCATCTGCTCCTGACCTGATTTCACTCTCTTTAAGAAACTTCTAAAAACCTGGCTGTTTAATCTCTAGCCTCGATATTGTACTTCGAACTGCCCCTCGTTGATATGGCACCAAGAGATCCCCTCTGGGATGATTTGTGCACCTGACATATAAATAAATGAATAAATCAAACCCCCACAGCTTGGTTTGCCCTCTCCTGTGACCCCTCGGTCATAGTTGGAATTACTTCTGGGAGAGAAGCTGTATCATTGAAGGGGCTGTGACTCTCCACGCTTCACAGCAGTATTGGTCACAAATGTCACCTGATATGGGCGACGCCACAGAGAATCGAGACAGTTTTTCCATATATGCTTTCGAACAAGCACCCAACCCCCTGGGCTCAGGTCATGGCAGAGGTCTTATAGTAGTCAAGGATCAAGTCATCTGTGATTTTGATCAAAGCAGTCGCTGGCCCTGCAGTCAAGTGCATCGGCTTTCCCCTCAAAATTGCATGTGGAGTTAACCCAGTTCTTCTGTCAGGAATGCTGCGCAAGCTCATCAGAACCAAGGGCAACACATCAGGCTATTTCAATGATGTTGTTGAAGCACACACTTTCGCTAGTCTCGCCTTAAAAGTTCCATTCATTTGTTCCACTGTGTAAGATGCTTCCAACCTGTGACTACAATGCAGTCTTTGGTCCCCACTCAAGGCGGTACACAGCAATGTCAGGGCCACACTGTGGGAGTGCATTCCTCTATCCGACTCCAATGTAGTTAGAAATTCAATCCTAGGCACAAGCTCCCTCAGCAATAGCTTTGCTGCTGTAAGACTGTCACACGTTCTAGTTGGATAAGCTTCCACCCATCGAGATAAGATGCACACAACAACCAAGATGTACCTCAATCCATTACACAAAGGCATCTCAACAAAATCAAATTGGATCGGATTGAAAGGACCTCCTGATCTGCCAATGTGGCTCAGAGGAACAAACATTCATCTGTTGGCATGTGACACACTGATGGCACACTGCTTCCAAAATCACGCAAAATCTCATATTAAATAAAGTCTGTCTGAATAGTCTCACCATGGTATCTCTTCCTATGTGAGCTGCTCTATGAATCTGCTTTGCCATTGGGTTTAACAGGCAATTCAGCAACACAGCCCTAACATCAGCCAATACCCATATGTCACCTTCTCACAACCTGCTCTGATCCAACCTGCTTGTTCTTGGGCTGTGACTTCCATTTGCAAATGCCTGACTTCGTCCCAATTTGTCTGCAACAGCTAGCATAATGCTGAGTTCACTCTTCTCTACACTCTCGCCAACATATTCCCCATTACAAATGCATTCCTGTGTAGCACAAAAATTAGCAACTTCATCCACATAGTGGTTTCATGTTGTGACAAGGTCTTCCTCCTTCACATGAGCAGCCACTTCATTTGGTAAGTGCAATGCTTCCAAAAGTTGTCTCACATTTTCCCCGCTCCTTGTGGGAGAGCCTGATGATGTTAGGAACCCTCTCTGCAACCATAGCTGTCGGAAGTCATGAACTACACTGATCCATACTGGCTATTGGTATAGATGTGACTCGGATCTGCTCTGAGACAAGGCATGCACGCGTTAAGGCAACAATTTTGGCCCTTAAGCAGGTGGCTTCCACCACTCCAGAAATGGTACAGACAGCAAATGCTGCTCTCAGATTACCTTCATTGTCTCTTAGTCATGAACCATCAATAAAGAGGACTTGATGGGGATCAGACAATGGTTCCTCGATAATGTCAGGTTTAGGCTTGGTACAAAGCTCAGTAACATCCAGACAGTTATGGTCTTCACAATCTTCCCCATCAGCATTTGGAACATGTAACAAGGTAGCAGGATTTAGCTAAGAAAAGCGTTTCAGAGTGACATTTTATGCAATGTGAAACACCTGTTCATATCTTGTCAACCTGTTATTAGTCAAATGTTGTGTTTTGGTCCTTGTCATCAGAAGCTCGACTGAGTGCTATACGTACACAATAAGTGGATGACCCATCAAAATGCTCTCAAATCGCTCAGTACTGACACTGGTTGCAGCAACGGATTTGAGACATCCAAGCAACTCTGAAGCTACAGGATCCAATGTAGCTGAGACATAGGTCACTGGTCTACAGGTACCTCCATCTGTCTGGGTGAGTACAGAAAGAGCACAACCCTCCCTTTCATGGCAGAACAGTGAAAACGCTATGTGGTAATCAGGCATTCCTAAAACAGGTGTGCGACATAGGCATTCTCTCAATTCCAGGAAAGTAACCAAATAGTCATTATTCCAAGGTACCGGATCACACACATCCTTGTCAGTCAACATCTGCAAAGGCTTTGTCATCAAGGAAAAATGTGGGATTCATTGTCGGCAGTAGCAATCATTCCCAAAAACATCCTGACCTCTTTCTGGGTAGTAGGCGAATTCATCTTCATGATCGCCTCCATTTGTTCTGGTGACACCTTGCTCTTGCCTCTATTGATTTGATGACCCAGGTACTGAACTTCAGTCAGACAGTACTGTAGTTTGCTCGGAGACACCTTATGCCCATTGTCAGCCAAATTGTTCAGTAAAGCAATGGTATTGTCCCTACAAGCTTCCCATGTTTCAGATGCAATAAGGAGTTCATCAATGTACTGAACTAGCACTGAATAAAACTCTCAAGGTTCCCTTTCAAGACATGGTTGAATATAGATAGACTGTCAGTATACCCTTGAGGTATAAAACACCACATTGAGACACGATTCCTAAGGTGGAAAACAAATAAAAATTGACTTTCCACGTGCAATGGAATGGAGAAAAATGCTTTACAGAGGTCAATCACTGTGAACCATGGAACCTCACAAGGAATTTGAAACGGGATCACAGAAGGATTCGGTACCACAGGACAATAGGGAATCCCGATCATATTCACCTTTCTAAGGTCCTGAACAATGCAGTATTTCCCTCTTGGTTCTGCAATCCTATGATAGGCAAATTGTACGGACTTCCAATTATCTCAATCAGAATGCCCTGCGCAATCATGGACTCAATTACAGGTATAATCCCTGCCACCGTTTCCGGGGTCAGGTTGTACTGAGGTATTCCTGGGAATTCTGCACTGGGCTTAATCTGTATGTGTGGTGGCTCAATGCCTTGAATCAGTCTGATTTCCTCTCCTCTCAAGTCCCATTCACCTGGAGAGATGGAGACTCTCAAATCCAGCTGCATGTCTTTCACTGTCAGTAAGGGAAACATGGCTGCACAATGATTTGATTCACCAACTTAAAGGCAATGTCTTCATCGTTAGCCTGCAATTCAATCCCCTTCGGTGTGCAATAGATGGTACAATTCAATTGGCACAAGAGGTCACGCCCTAGTAAACAGACTGGACTTGAATCGCACACTATGAACTGCTGGTAATGCTGAAAGGCCCCGATTTTCACAGGTACTTCTTCCGTCAAAGGGTTTGTCTTTCTCATTGTTAGCAACTCCTACAACTTGGATTGATATTCCCAAGAGAGATAGGTTGGGGACTACTGCTGATCTCACAGTAGAACGGGTTGCACCAGTATGAATCAAAAATGTTCGGCGATGGCCATCTACGTCTGCCTCTACATATGGTCTATTCTGGTCTACCTCTAAGATTGTGGCACAGTCTTCCTCCCCCCTCAGGCACGGTCATAAGGACGGGTGCTGATCAAATCTATCTAATGCTTCCATGAAGGGCATCTGATGATAAGTTTGGTTGCTCTGTGAGATTCTCAGAGGTTGGGGCACTTGCACTAACTGGTTCTGATTCCCTCCCGCATTTAGAGATCTCAGACTAGTCACTGTCGGTAACTGATTTACCACTTATGTCATTTGCAAGAGTTCTGCCTCCTGCACCTGATCCACTGGATTTAAGCTGCACTCGCTCTTCCAATGCTCGGTCTCGTGACTAAAATGACAAGCAGTGGCCTTTGTCAGGGTCACAACATTGATCCCTGTATTAGGGTCTATAGGGACACCTCTTCCTCTTCACTGACCCATCTGTCCCACAACTGATGCAATGTGAACACCTCCTGGAACATTCCCTGGACCGCAAATTACCGTTCCCCTTGTTGTCTGTACTTGTTCTCTCTTCTGTGCATTTCGCATTTGAACCATTAACATTAAATTTTCCTTAATCCTCCTATGCTTGGAATCCACCTCATCACTGAAATACCTGGCATACTGTAAAATCTCATCCATGGACTTATTTTGCCAGCAGATTAAGTGTTGCTGGATCATGAGGCTGTTTTCCGGCCTCAGTCCTGTCACAAATTTTGAGACAAATTGTCCCATGTCTTTGGGGTCTCGTGTGTCCAACCCGCTGTACTGCTTAATGGCTTGTAAGAGCCTTTCGTAATAGGCATGAACTGACTCTTTAGGCTCCTGGGTTGTTAGATCTATCTTAACCCAATCAATGTCTTGAGGGGCTGTATTGGAGTGCAACCATGAGATCACCTGTTCATACTTCTTCATAACCTAGGGTGAAGAACCATGACTCACAGGATCCCTCTCTGGCTCAGCAGCAAGCCACTCAATAGCAACTTTGCATGCAGACCATGGAGCACTAGGAACCACAATTTCAAACAGAGTATTTAAGTCACTCCACAACACCTTTGAGATTTTGACAAAACTAACAAATGTTGTACCACTCAGTTGGTTTCTACTTTGGAAAATCATTTGTGAATGCCGCTTGGTCACCTCTACTCCAAGGGACATGGACATACCCTCCACTAGGCACTTTCCGTAGTAGATATGCCTCAACAACATACATTCGCTCTCCTGGAGGTGGTGTTTCCCGTCATCCTTCTCGTACTCTTCTTCTTAGACCACCTTTCCTCCCACCTTTCCACCATACTCAAAGCCCTTATTCCTACAACCAGCTCTTGGATATATGTTTTTAATCCTGTCACTACTTTTTCCTCCAGCTCCTGGTCACTGTAGTTCAGCCTATGATTTCACTGTAACATTTTCTTCAGAGACATGTTCACTTCATACCTCTGATCTAACTCTGACAACTTCTCATGTGCTCTTCTTGCCCTGCGGGTGACATCCTTTGCTACAAAAAACAGGTCATCCGGCTCACAGGTCTCTATTCTTTCCAAAGGTAAATTTCCACTGATGATCTCGTCTACCTCAGCCTTCAACCTCACCAGATCCAATAGCTTTACCTTTACAGCAGCCTTGATAGTTCCTTGACTTGATGTATTATTCTGACTCTCCTTGCTGTTATTGGAATCCCTCAACCACGTTTCTAGATCTGAAAGATCCAAGACATGTTGATTTCCAACAGCTTCCTGACTTTTTTTTTTTTTTTTCAAAACCTTTATTCAGCATGACTACACATTACACAGCCCCATGCCTACAACCATCAAGTGGCCAGCGGCCTGGTATGAAGGAAGAGTTTAGTGTTGAACACAGCTGTCTGCCTACAACCCTCCAGGGGCCGGCTGCGGCACAAGAGATAATGATAGTAGGATGCCTCCCGGAAGGACATGTCATATCCAGCGTGGAATACTCTGCAGTCAGTAATCGTTTCATAGCAGCATGCACCGGGTGTGTAGAGGCGATGTTCAGTACTGTGTAATGGCATTCCCTCCACATTTCCCCAATATACAGCACAACAGAGTAGTACCATGAGATCCATCCATGCCGGAGAACAAGAGAGGCGGAGGGGAGCTCAGGTCTCGTTACTCGGTGACATCCTACCAATCCCCGCCCCCTCAATTGGGACGCATCCGTTGAATTAGTGGCGTGAAAATCTGAGGCTGATTGGATTGGGAAGGTGCGTTATGTCTGTGGGTGTGACAACAGATACGTCTGAAGGGGACCCCAAATGTCAATCGGCCTGGATGCAGAAGGGAGGAGTTCTGCATAATGAAGTACAGTGTACTGACAATGAACCATGTCTCTGATCCAATCCTTAAATTTAGGAGCTCTGCCCCTCCCCCATCTACATGCTATGAGTCTCTTTGCCATGAGAAGGGCGACTGTGGCAAATCTACGAACCGGCTTCTTAATAGTTTTTGTGTAGCCCAGGAGTGCCTGCGCCGGAGAGGGCAACAGCGGGACGTCTATCATCTCCGAAATGCCGGAATATACGCGTTGCCAATAAGTGGCTATTTCACGGAATCCCCACGCCATATGAAGGAAGTCTGCTGCGGGAGCGCGGCACCGCCAACAGAGATCCTCCTCCCGAAGGCCCACCCTACGCATGTGCGCTGGAGTACAATACAGCCGATGTAGGAATTTATAATGAATTACCCTAAACCTACTACTGGAGGAGATTTGTTCTGTTTGCAAGCAGCAATAGCTCCAAAGTTCGTCATCTATGGGCTGACCTAATTCCTCCTCCCATTTGGCCCGTGCCCTGCAAGGCAAGGAATCTGGTGAAGTGCGTAATGAGTGGTATAGGGTAGAGACCACGTGCGAAGGAGTGACAGCCTTGAGTAGCTGATGGAGGGGTTCTAAAGTTGGTGGTTCGCTAGGAAATTCCCCCGTCAGTGCTCGGATACCGCTACAAAGCCTAATATAAAGGAATGTGTCCATGGAGGTTGGGGCGAGGCCAGCGAATAAATGTGTCTGGGAGCGGAAGAGGCCATCATGATAGAGATCCCCCCATGTCGTAATATGGAATTTGGCCATAAAGTTTTTAAACAATTGTTCTTGTAAGAGGGGCAGCAGGGGGTGGTATGCCAGGGGAAGCAGTGGAGAATAGAGCAGTGTCGTGCGGGTGAGTTTCGCTATGTATCGCCACGCTAAAATGGAACTTGAAATCGTGGTGCGGTATGCCGTTCGTGTCCCTGGCGCACTAAATATTGCTCCTTCCAGTGGGATAGGATCCGCCAACCAATGTTCCACCGCTGTCTGTGGTAGAAAGGGAGTGGGGTGGATCCAGTGATGAACGAAGTGGGCTTGCGCGCTATAATAGTACATCTCAAAGTTCGGCAGGTCAAACCCCCTCTGCGCGAAAGGACGAGTCAATGTCTCCCAACGGAGACGCGGCCTCTTCCCTCCCCAGACCAGTCGAATAAGCTCAGAGCGCAGGAGTTGAAAAAAGGACCTGCCTGGGTAATATGGGATATTTAGGAAAAGGTAGAGAAGCTTAGGAAGAACCACCATCTTGATGAGGGAGGCTCGGCCTGCGTGAGAGAGAGGCAGCGTGATCCACCTGGCCACGCAGGTCTGAACATGATCAAAGGTGCGGCCATAGTTCAGCCGCATCAACTCCTCACGATCACGAGAAAGAAGTATGCCCAGGTATCGAACTTCATCCACCTCCCATCGTAAGGGGTATTCCAGCTGGAACGGCTGAGCAGCCGCGGTCAGCGGAAAGACAGTGGACTTACCCCAGTTAATATGAACACCAGACATGCCCGCGAAGCGAATAAACTCCCGAAGGATGGGGTTGAGGTTAGTGGCGGGATCACGGATGTATAGTGTGATGTCATCCGCATATAAGGAGATCAGCACCTCTCTCTGGAGACAGCGTAACGCCTTGTCCCGGTGATTTTGCCGGAGCCGGGCAGCCAGCGGCTCCATTGCCACCGCGAACAATAACGGAGATAGGGGGCACCCCTGACGGGTGCCCCGCGATACCACGAAGGCCTCTGATATCCGCCCATTTATCCCCACTCTAGCGACCGGCCGGTCATATAGGATATCGATCCAGCGTGTGAAACCTAGAGGGAATCCCATGTTGCGCAGGATACAGTGCAGATAGTCCCATTCCAGGGAGTCAAAGGCCTTGGTGGCATCCAAAAAGACCGCCACCAGTGGCAAATCAGGGTCTATATTGTGCATAATGGAGAAAAGCGTCCGAAGATTATTGGAAGTGGCTCTGCCAGGGACGAACCCCGCCTGATCCGACAGCACCAGACCACCCAGTAACAGCTGTAAACGGTTGGCTAGTACCTTGGTCAAAATTTTTGCGTCACAGTTAATTAAAGAGAGAGGGCGGTAAGAGTCCCAAGATTGAGGCGGTTTACCCGGCTTTAGCAGGGAGGTGATCAGCGCTTCCTGCATTGATGGAGGGAGCGCACCAGACTCATGCGCCTCCAAAAAAACTTCTCGGAGTACCGGAGCAAGGATATCTATATAGGCCTTATAAAAATCCATGGGCAAACCGTCCAGACCGGGGGCCTTCCCAGGTGCCATCTGATTGATCGCATCTCTAATCTCATCCAGGCCTATGGGTTCCACCAAAAACTCCCGCTGACGATCCGAGAGCCAGCCCAGGGTGAGCTCCCAAAGGTAGTCGTCCATGTCCAGTGCGCCAACCCTAGTGGTAGAGTAGAGTGTAGAATAGTGTGTAGTGAAAGCCGCCAGGAGCGATTGTGTGTCGCGTATAGGAAACCCCTCCTCCCCCTCCAGTTCTAACACAAAATTAGAGCCGCGCAACGGGCGGACCGCACTCGCCAAGGATCTGCCGGGTCACTCACCCTCCCCGTACGCCCGAGCTCTGAAGTATTTGCCTCGGAAGTGTACCTCTCTGTCAGCAGTGGAAGTGTATTCTGACATCACCGCACGGTACTGCGCTTGCGCATCTGTGTTGACGGCATAGTCTGGACTAGTTTCCAGAGTATGTAGCGTGGATTCCAAATTATGTAGTGTAGCGCGTAAGGCCTTCAACACCCCGGAGCTCTTACAGATGCAGACTCCACGAATCGTGACCTTCAGTGCTTCCCATAGGGTGGCCGCACGGTCTACCGATCCCTTGTTGCGGGAAATGAAGTCTTATAGTTCCTGACATAGTTCAGCTCGGAAAAGTTCGTCGAGTAAGATGTTGGGCTGGAGTCGCCATGTCGGGGATCTACCCATTATGTCCGGTAAGCGGAACTTGGCGAGCACCGGAGAATGGTCAGAGAATGTGCAGCCTACGTGTTGCACCGTGACTAGGGAGGGGGCCAATGCCCTATTTACCATAATGTAATCCAGTCTGGCCCATGTGGCATAAGCAGTATTCCAGTGCGTGCCCTCCATGGAGGTCGGGTGTAAGTGGTGCCAGGTATCCACGACATCTTGAGTGTCGCAAATGTCCCTCAGGTATCTGTGTGCGTTATTATAGTGGCAAGCAGATGGGTTGGATCTATCCATGGCAGGGTCTAAGACAGCGTTGAAGTCACCTCCCCAGATGAGGTGCGTGGAGCCTACTTCACGGATCCTGTTCCAAAGAGCAATGAAGCTGCTCGGGTCATCGCAATTGGGACCGTAAGAGCAAGCCAGGGTGACAGTCTCGATGCCTATCCTGCCCCACGCCATACAATATCGGCCCTCTGTATCCGTAGCTGTACCCAGGGGACCGTAAGGAACACCTCTTTTTAAGAGAATAGCAGTGCCTCTTGCATAGGATGAGTACGGCGCGAGAATCGAGTGCGCAGCCCATCTGGCAGCAAAGGATCCCCTACGGAGAGGGTCCATATGTGTCTCCTGCAGGAAGACCACCTGGACATTCAGTCTATCCAAGGCACCCAAGATTCGCCTCCGCTTCCTCGGGTCTTCCAATCCCCTGACATTCCAAGAAATAGCGGTGAGCAGTCCCCCCCCACCTAACTCAGTGTGTGCGGCGTGCGTTAGGTCCGCGGACATGGGAATCCCAGGTCAATAAACCCACCCGGCGGCTGCTCCAAATGTGCAGTTGTCTATTAAAGGTGGCATACTGTGCTACATCAACAAGTATACGTGTAATGCTCATGCTGAAAAAAAACAAGCCCAAAACAAGTCCCTGAGAACCCACCCACTCCGACATCCCAATCATGTCGGGCATCTCCCCCACCCCTTACAAACCTACAATATCTTGTTATTCACTCATTGCGGAACACCCAAGTGGGGGACACCAGGGGTCCAGACCCGCCATCCCACTCCCCCGATATTGCACCCGCTGTCCCCTGGAGCCAAGATCCAGCGGACAACACGGGAGGGGGAGGTTGGTGCCAGGGCGCAATCAAGTTGAAACATCATCAAGGAACCATCAAAAGGAAAGGCAAGGCCTAACAAGTGGTAGCTCAACCATAAAGGGCGTGAGCATAGAGTCGAATACTGAACAGCAATATAACTTCACAAAAAGGCAGAGGCAGAGCAAGCTCACATCAAAAGAGCATCAACAACGGAGCATAATGGCAGCTGGAGATCCCCAGTCAGTCAAGGGCAGAAGTGGGCGATCGGGATCTCGGACTCCCCGAAAGGGATCGGGCCAGTTCAATAGATCTTTTGTGGTCTTTCAGAAACAGTTCAACCTGGGCTTTATCCTGAAATATATGGGGCTTGCCATGATGGACTACTCGTAGCCGGGCCGGGTATAACATGGAGTATTGAAGTCCATGTTGAAGCAGTCGTTTCTTGACCTGTCCAAATTTACGACGCGCATCTTGCACAGATTGTGTAAAGTCTGGAAAGAAGGAGAGCGTGGTATTTTCAAAAAGGACTGGTTGTTTTTCCCTGGCAAGTCGTAGAAGGGTATCACAATCCCTGTAATTCAAAAAGCGGATGACTACAGCCCTTGGGGGTGCTCCGGGCACGGGGCGAGGGCCCAAAGTGCGGTGAGCCCGTTCCACCACCAGCTGTGGAGAGAAGGCGTCCGCGCCGAATAGGTCAGAGATAAGTTTCTCGATGAAGAGTTCCATCTTGCCCACAGAGGTAGTCTCTGCCAGACCAATAAGGCGTACGTTGTTACGGCGCGATCTCGCCTCTAAGTCCTCATTTTTATCAGCTATTACCTTCAGCAATCTCTCCATCTGCGATACCTTGGAAGTGGTGGCCGATGCTCCATCTTCCAGCCCGGAGATCCGCTGTTCCGCCTCCTTAACCCGCTCCTCTTGCTGGTCCAGTCTGTGCACCACGGAGTCCAGGCGGCGCGACATATCATCGATCTTGGAATCAATGGAAGTGAGGCTGGTCTGCATACTCAGGAGAAGCGCTTTCCAGTCCACTTCTTCTGCGCCACCTCCATCAGAATCGCAGTCTCCCGGCGGTGGGGCGCGGGATTTTTTGGTTTGAGCTTCAAATGGGAGCCGGGATTGTTTGGCGTGTTTGGCGTCCGTCTTCCCCATTATGTCGGTTGGCCCCCTAGTCCCTAAGTCTGATCACCAACACGGAGCAGCCCCACTAGTACAGTTAGTGCCTGGACGTGTCTGGCAGTAAGAGAACAGGGCTCTACCCCGGTCACTACTTACTGTGACTCGCTCACGAAGCCAGCAAAGCGGAGGGCCCACAGACATCCACCACGCGCCAGAAGCAGTGATCCGTGCCAGGAGAGGGGCCCCGATCCCTGGCAGTAATCCCAGTCAGGTGCCTCCCGCACAGACAGTATCACCCAGAGCCCGGATAAGTGGCGGAGTCCTCGTGTCGAGCCCTGTGGGGGGGGCACCAACAGCCGAGATACCGCACCCCCCGCCGCATCCAGGGCCGTCCGGAGCCAGGTGGGTTTTCTCCTCGCCGGCCCTTCAATTCGCGTTCAGTCCCACGATGGCAGCCCTGCAACCTCACGCCTCCAGCAAGGCCTCAGCCCGCCCCTGCCTTACCGGTGTGCCTGGAGGTCCGCGATGGGTAGGGGAAGTCCCCGCAGGAGCGTCGGACGCCAGTCTCTTCCCTCGGCCTCGGCCGCGCTCCGCGGCCTAGCGTGCACGTTGGATCCCCGCCGCAGCGTGTGCACGGCAGCCGGCCTCCTCGCTCCAGCCAAGCAGCTACAGCAGCCGCGGGGAGTTCCGGCGATCTTTGCTGGCGAACCACCGGCCAGAATGGTCCTCAAGTCGGTATAAGTGTTCTCCGTCAGCTGCCCATCAAGTAGAGCTGGTCAGAGTCGTGTCCCTCAGATGCAGGATGGACTAATGGAGAATCGAAGCGCCCGGCTGGCGAGAGCCTTACGGATGTGCGGCCATGTCGGTCTGGCGCCCTCTAGCGCCCCCCCCGCCCTCTAGCTCCCCCTCAACAGCTTCCTGACTTGCACTTGCTTCCGAGACTGCACCAATTGGTCCTCGCACTGGTGTTTCCCACATCAGTAAGTCTGAACTAGTGCTTTCCCAAGGTATAGACCTTATAGTACTGGAACCAATGCGAGCTCCAGAAGGCTCAGCAGTAGCTACTAAAGGGGTACTAGACTCCCTAGGCACTAAGGAAGGACAATTCTCATTCGTGCTTCCTGACTTTCCTAATCCAGTTCCTTCCACATGCATCGGCTGTCATTAACTAAGGATTCCCACTGAGCTCGGGTCATACACAGGAACAACAGGACCATAGAGACCGGTACTATAAGAGCTTCCGGTAACCATGAAGCAGCGATAACTCTGTTCTGTTCCATGCCTACTAAGGAGGACACATCTGTCCCCCTATTCCTGCAGATATCCTCCCCACAACTCCTGTACCAGGACCCACTTGAGCTGGTGTACTTCCTACGATTTCTGCACTTTCCGAATCTTTTCCCCATCACTTTACTGTGAATTATAAGGTGGAGGATGTTCAGATAACAACCCATCCAACAAGCTGTCGTCAACGTTACTGAAATTTCAATTTACCGTTCTATTGCTGTGTTGAGAAGCACTCTCTCCTACCAACATTGGGTATAACCTTCTCCCTCCATAGTATCCACTCTCCGCATCCTGGCATGCCCTCAAAGCTTTCCTCATCTTCACTTGGCATATCTCCCTGCTCTTAGCATGTGCTGCACGCATCCATGTGCCTAACGCCACAAACTGTGTTGGTCTAGGCAAAGGTCACAGTGCAAACATTACAGCTCTCAACTGGTGTAATACATTCAACCGACATGAACCAAAATGTGGAAATGACAATTCACCCTCTTTTTCAGTGATTTTATGCCAATTTTGAAGTCAAGTTATAGCATGGAACCCTACTTTTGACGCTATATAATGTGCTGGAGTATGCTCAGGTATTACAAAAACCAAGAGCGACCCATATGTCCTTGTGAACTGGGTAATTTGCTTTAAACAAGAAAAATGTCCACAAGGAACTTATTTGATTTACCACATTTGTCAATACGGTGTAAAAATTATACTCATAGCCGATTGAATCAAAAAAAGAACATAAAAAGGATTATTTCAATTGACAATAGGAAATTCAATAAACGTGATTACTTAAGTAGCCTGGAGAATTTATTTACTTCAGTCGAAGTAAATATAATTTATTTCATAAATCACAGTTATATCACAGACAATTTTTTATTTACTACAGGCACAGGTGGAAGGAGTGAAAAAGTGAACAAGTGAGCCCAGTGAAGTGATCATAGCCTATAAGGTGAAATTATTGATCAAAAAGGTCTTAAAAACAACAGTGAGAGGCATTTGACAATATGACAAATCTTTTTTGCTCTCTCTTGGTTGGTGTCGACGACGTTTCAACCCACTCTGGATGGGGGGTCTCTTCAGGACAATTATCTGGGGACTATTAGTAATCTTGTATCTCCTTGTTAACGAAAACAATCGAGTCAGGGCAACTGATGCACTAAGTCCCTTGACCTACACTGGTCTCCAAAATCTGTATAGCTCACTTCTGTTGACAAGGTCCACTAAACGAGTCCCATACATCCCATTCACACAAAGTTCCCTATCTTAGGTGAAACTGCCAATGACGTCTCATGATAGATCCTCAATTCTTCGGTCAGACAATCAAATCAATCTCAGCGTCTTCTACACCCTTATTATATATCCCGGGATCTTAGGCCACTGCAGGACCCAAAACTGAATTTTACGAATTTGCATAGGAAATAAGGCACATTCAAGTAACACATTTACGTACATGTAAAATGACACACATAATAAACAATTTTAGTACATGAAGAAATGTGAATACCACAACACAAGCTCTTCACGTTAATGTTTTATGCTAGTTACATTCACTTTCTACGTTAATTCTTCATGTTATCTTTCAATGGCCTAAGCACATCGTGTTTCAAGTTAATACGTTTCAAAATCCTAACACTTTATGGTATTACAACAAAGGATTGTATGTGGGTGCGTTCTACACATGTGATCATAATGCACCCATACAAATAAAATTAGATTTCCGATACATCATCTCCAAGCAGTCAAATGTGTACATTTAAGCAGTGGATGTGGCTGCTTCAAGTTGACATGTGAATTTTGCAAGTGCACAGGGTGCAGCTCAGCGACCAAAGGAAGTAAGTCTCTTCATAATACAAGGGGCACATCTGCATACCTGCATACAACACAATCTCAGTGTTACAGGCAGTCTTACATCTCATATCGCACGCCATATGGACCTACGGTGCAGGGTGACCGGGGTCGAGTGAAGTGGGACTACAGCTGCACACGGTAGGGGCTGTATACTGGTAGGCTTTACAGGGTATCTGTGTCCAGGACAAGGTGTGTGCATATCAGACTATGTACAGAGGGAAAGAAGGGTGTGAATAATGTACGTACTCCGGGCTGTGCACCAGGACTACTAGCACAGTGTAAGTGTATGCAGAAGAGGATTGGGAGGGCATGCACAAAATCTTTAGGAAACAAATGGTTTTGTTACAAAGTAGACTACTCTGGGTACTAAGCTTTCAGAGGACTGTGTGCACGATATATGTTTGTTCAAAGCGGTATCTTTTGCACAAAAAGTGTTGTGCTTAGAAGGTGGCGTGCATAGGTGGAGTGTGCTTCTAGGAAGAAAGTGTGCACAAGCTATGTGCAGTGTGAACAATTTACCGTAGATGGGGGATGCGTTTGTAACTATGGGGGGATGCATGCCGTGGTGGACTTTGTATAGAAGTGATGTGTGTGCATGGACAATATCCATACAGGATATATGAGTGCACATGAATAAACAACAGTGATTGTGAAGACATGAGGTGCTCGGACAGAGAGGTACCATGAAAGTGACCATCCCACACAGTGCACGGGATGACTACAGTGATACTACCTGACAGCTAGCTTCTGTCTCGGTGAGCGCTGCTTTTAACTTCAGCTTCCTCTGGACCTAGGCAGCTGAGCGTGCTCACATGGGCAGCTCTGGTTCACAGCTGGCAGCGCGCAACAGCGTGCCTGCACAGTACAGCATAATAGCTGTCACATTAATTTGGTCTTGCCTTGCCACATTATTCTAATAGCCCTGGCCCAGTTAAGTTACATGGGCTGATGCTCACTTTTAGAAAATACACGGACACTAGTGGAGTCAGGAAGATACAGTGGCCAGGAATGTTTGTGCCAGAGCTGGCGAATGTTGCAATGGGTGGCACTGGCATTCCGCTGAATGTCACATGGTTTGGTTGTAGATAACTCATTCAGTGGAATTCCATTGAGTAGATCCGCGAGTTCTGCCCACCACTACTAATTTCTTGAAAGCTACTGAATGAATTTACACCAAACAAAGGCATTTCCTAGAGTAACATTATACTTTCATGCCAGGGATGATATAATTCTGTCCAGCTTCTCATTTCTATAGCTCCCTCAAAACTTCCTATAGGAATTACAATAGGAAATGTCACTATTTTGACCTCTGGTTTGTTTGCCCCTTTTCGATAAATCGCACAAAACATGCAATACTGAAACGAAATCAGATGTGAATTGTGTCTGGAAAGCTTCATGTAGATTCGTTGAACAAACCTAAAATTATTAGCATAAGAAACAAGCATTTGCAATGCAATAGGTCTTGCATTTGTGAGAGTTTGAGCAAATGGCATTGTAAATGACAAAGGCACTGTTACTTATAATGCTAATAGCTCAAACTTTTGTAAATGCGAGACTTATTACATTGCAAATGCTTGTTTTTAACAGGATTCAAATTGCCTTCTAACAGGCTTCTGATATGTACATTGCAATTGTTGCATTCGTAATTATTGTAACCAACAAATACGTTATCACACAATTAACTTTAAATCCTATGCATTTATAACATAATGTTATAAATTCCTTAAAACCATTAGCCATGACCTGACATACCAAATTTTGTGTGGTTCAAAATGAGACGATTAAGAACTGTCGTCGCGTGCCCGCCCCAATGCGATACAATGTGTCTGTGTCCATCTGTAATGCATCTGGTGCTCATGTAAAGCACTCTGATACCTTCGGGTCGAGTTTGCGCTATAAATAACAAAAAAAAAAAACATCTACAGTATTTTCTCATGTCAGGAACATACTAAGGAAGTAATTCTGGAAGAGCAAGTCCTCCAACGTGCCCGGGAGGTCCGTGCATGGTTCTGTTGACAACATTTAGATGATCGTCGCAGCCCACTGTGGTAACCCAGTAAACGCTGTATGCTCGATTGATGACATAGTGGGTGGGGGTATCTCTCCGCGCTGAATCCCCCCTTAGGGCACTGCACTGCTGTCAGACAGGACTCTGCAGCTTCTGTTCTGCAGTGCCCTTGCCTCTCCCCGATATAGATAAACTCGGGGAGCAGGTCTGTGAATGTATCTGCACTACGAACAAAGTAAATATTAAAAGCAGTGGCGTAACGAAAGTTTAAGGGCCCCCCCTGCAATGTACACAGAGGGACCCCTGCTCCGGATTTTATACGTAGCGCTCAGCCCCGAGCGCTGTGCTGAGGGGCCCCCCTGCAGCTGGGAGGCCCCCGGGCTCGCTCCACTGTCACTGCTGAGTGACTCAACCCTAATCTAGACCAAGCAGTTGCAATGTGATATGTCTCGCATTTGCGAGCGTTTGAGATAGTGGCCTCTATTTACATGAGAACGCGGCATGGAGCTCTTTTGAACAAAACAAAAAAAAAGGGAAATAAAAAAAGACATGAAGCTGCGTTCGGCGCCGCAAAAAAAAAACAAAGGCGCGGCCACCATTGTGGTCAGGTCCGGACTGGAAACCAAAATTGGCCCTGGCAAAGAGCTCAGCCGGCCCCCCTGGGAGCGGCCGAGCTGTTTGCCAGGGCCGGTTTCTGCCGATTTAGTTCCAGCGGCCGATTTTGCAGCTATGCTGCAAAAACGGCCCTGTAACAAAAACTGACCATCAGCCCCCATCCTAGCGGCCCACCGGGAAATCGGCCCCCATCCTAGCGGCTCACCGGGGAAACGCCCGGAGCCCGCTATGGCCAGCCCGGCCCTGATTGTGGTGTGCCCTGCTATTAAAAAAATTTGATTAGAAAACATTAGGAAAGAATGCCTCTTGCCTGCAACAACAGGCAAGTGAAAATCATTTAAAGAAATAGTGCTTGGAGGCTGTAATTAAAGCCTAGCAGGTAGCAACACAAGTAAGAGGGCCAGTCCTTATGGATGGTTACAAGATGAGACAAGGCAGTACTAAGGACGCACTACTAAGCCTATAGACCAATGAAAAGCCACAGTTTATAAAGGACAATGACACAAGCCAATGAAAATCATGGGCAGAGAGTGGACAGAGCTGCAAGGTTATACCTGAATACAGCATGCCTCGCAGAGCAGCGCATGCGCTGTCCAGGGTCGACCTAAAAACAGCTTTTCAATGGGTAGTTAGACCTTTTGATTTGCGTTTAACATAGCCTCCTGCTAAAAGATCAGCACATAATTTGACAATCTAATTTTGTAGTTAGCACAACACTGTAGAGCCCAATTTTGTGAATTTCTGTACAGGATAAATAAAGTTGAAGCAGCCTAAAAAAAGACTGCTGAATCGAAAAAGCTTAGCATAAAATAGAACTTCATTCCGGAAGGGAGCTCAGTCGATTTTGGGAAATAAGCATTTGAAAAAGATGTGGATAGACTGAAAAGAGTTATCACTTTTGTATATCTCTGAGTTTTAAAAGTTGCAGTTTTAGTGACTCATGACTTCTGAACAATCACATTTACATTTTTAGAAAAATGTGATTGGCAGGAGGCAGACTCTGTAGATCTTTTTCCTGCCATCTTGAAAATTGCAAATTGAGTTCAATTTACGTTTTTTACATTGTAGAAATGTTTTTATAGGAAAGGGGAGTCACTAAAAACAAGTGTCTGACATCAGGACAGTGGTGGGGGTGCAGAGGCATGAAACAAAATGTTTTTGGGAAATAGTCAAAAGGGTCATAACATTTCAATAACACCAATTAAGTAACCATGTATCAATAATTCATAAACATTTCTTGTGAAAATAGCAATGAGCGCTTTAGCATTAGTAATTCTTTTGTTAAGATGCTGATCGAGCAATTAATATACAATGCACTAATGTCTTTCCGCTATATACTTTAATTCCGTCGGAAATATTGACAAATAATGCATTAAGAAGGGAAAAGAATTCATTTCCCGTTCTGAGAAGCAGTCTGAATGTGACTAAAATCAGAGCAGCAGTCTATACATCATGGCTGCGTACCGAAGAACCAATTTTAGAATTTATTGAATTAATCAATAATAGAAAATTACAGAGGCTTAAGATTAAGTGAGCCTTCTGAGATATGGAGATAGAATAAAATGGTTTTGGGCAAGATAATGCTCACTGCAGCTGCAATTACTCTGTAATGTAGTGCAACTATTGACCTTTCTCCAGCGAAATGAAAAAAGCTAAACAATATTGTAGTCATCTGCCGTATCATCTGGTGCATCTCTAATGTGAGGCAAAGGGAAACAACACTGGTGATCAAATAAAAGCAAGTCAGCCAGTCAGCAACCCAAAGCGCCGTCAAACTAAGCATTATTTGTCATGAAGATTATTCTGAGAATATCCTGCTGCTCATGCCGGTCGTGATCTATCTATCTATCTATCTATCTATCTATCTATCTATCTATCTATCTATCTATCTATCTATCTATCTATCTATCTATCTATCTATCTATCTATCTATCTATCTATCTATCTATCTATCTATCTATCTATCTATCTATCTATCTATCTATCTATCTATCTATCTATCTATCTATCTATCTATCTATCTATCTATCTATCTATCTATCTATCTATCTATCTATCTATCTATCTATCTATCTATCTGTCTGTCTATCTATCTGTCTATCTATCTGTCTGTCTGTCTGTCTGTCTGTCTGTCTGTCTGTCTGTCTGTCTGTCTGTCTGTCTGTCTATCTATCTATCTCTTTCTTTTTAAATTACAGATAGGCAGTAGCCACTCTGTTGTTAAAGTTAGGGTTATCCGAGCTAGGAATTTCTTGGTATTTTCACCATGTATAATCGTGCAGCTGTCACTACACTGTACGCCACTAAACTCAACGATATGCTCCTCTAAACCTCTCCAATGTATGCTACTCCACTATATGCCACTCCAGTCTATGCCACTAGTGACTATACCGCTACATTATATGGTATTACAGTGTCCGCCGCTACACTCTACAACACTCCACTATACTCCAGTCCACAGTACGCTATTACACTGTATGTCACTACAGTCTCCCCATCTACACTCTACTCTCTATAACGCTCCACTCTACAGTATTTCACTCTACAACACCCCACTCTGTGTCACTCCACTGTATACCACTCCACTTTATGCCACTTCAGTCTATGCTATTTGACTGTACGTCACTGAACTGTACTTCACTCTATGCCACTTCAATGTAAGCACCTCCACTGTACGCCACGGCACTCTATGCTGTTCTACTCTATGTCACTCCACTGTCCGCTGTACACCACTCCATTGTATGCCACTCTACTCTACACCAGTCCACTCTATGCTATTCAGCTTTACGTCACTATACAGTAACTTGCTCCACTCTATGCCAGTCCACTTTACACAACTCTACTATATGCAACTCCCCTCTTGGCCACTCCACATTACGCCACTCCATTGTATGTTATTCCACTTTTACGCAATCCAGTCTATGACACTCAACACCACTGCACTGTACTCCACTCCATTGTATGCTATTCCACTGTATGGTTCTTCATTTTACAACATTCCAGTCGATGCCACTCCACTGTACACCACTACACTTTAGTGCAATCTACTCTACAATATTCCACTGTACGCCAATCCACTCTAACACACTCCACTGTACACCATTATATTGTACAACAAACCACTCTACAGTATTCCACTGTATGCAACCTCAATTGTACAGTACTCCACTCTGTGCTATTCCCCTCTATGCAATTTCACTGTTCGCCACTGTAATATACAGCATTCCCTTGTATGCCATTCCACTGTATGCCACTCTAGTCTCTCACACTCCACTCCGCGCCACTTTCTTCTATGTCCCACCAGTCTATGCCAATTAACCCAGGGTGTAGTTCGCGTAGTAGCGCTACGAGTAGCTATGCGAAGTGCACTTTGCACTATGCGAGATACGCGTAGCGCTACGCGAACTGCGTAGTACGCTGTTCGCGATGATTGCACAGTGCCGGATGCTTGTCTGCACTGTGCAATCATTGCAAATGGCATATTGCACAGTGCAAGCGGTAGTTTTCTGCCGCTCGAGTAGATTTTTACTCGAGCGGCAGCTTTCTCAACACGGACTGGTAGCTTCTCATCGCGAGCGGTCGCAAGCATACGCGACCACTCGCAATGAGAAACCTGGCCTCCCCGCGTTGAGAATTTTCGCCGGGAGATTTATTTTCCACGCTTGCGATCGGCAACTTGATTTTGCTGATCGCGAACGAGGAAAAAGTCTCGCCAGGATGTCATTTTGCTCGCTCGCGGTTGCCAACTTGACGTTGAGGACCGCGAGTGAGCCAAAAATGCCAACTACGCTCTGCGATTTTGCACTGTGCTACGTGCAATTCGTGTAGCGCGAAGTGGCACAAACTACGCAAACTTAGCGAGCATAGCGTAGTTGTCCGCCCAGGGTTAATGCCAATGCACAGTATGTAACTCCCCTCTATGCTACTCCACTCTACACCAGTACACTCTATGACACTCCTCTGTAAGATAATCCATTATAGGCTATTTCGCTTGATGCCACTGGACTTAACACCACTCCAGTGTTCGCTATTCCACTGTATGACACTTCAGTAGCCCGTACTTCACTATACTCCACTCCAGTGTATGCCACTCAACTGTACACCACTCCATTCTACGCTATTCCATTGGACAACACTCCACTCTACAATATTATATTACACTTTACCCTACTCCAGTGTATGCCACTCCATTGTACGCTACTCCATTGTATGCTACTGCACTCTAACGCAGTTCACTGTACGCCACTGTAGTACTCTGTATAATTCTTGACAAGACGCCACTCCACTCCTCTCTATGACATGCCACTCCACTATATGATACACCATTGCACTGTACAACACTCTCCTCCAGTATACTCTACGACATTACTCTCAATGATACTCCACTGAATGACACTCTACCACATCCATCTCCACTCTTTACCACTTGTCTCTGAAACACTTTATTCCATTCTATGACAGTCCACGACACCCTGCTGTAATGTACAACACACCACTCCACTGTATGAGGCGCCGCTCCACTCTACGATACTCCACCCCATTATACAACGCACCATGCTACTCCACGACTTTAGACCACTGTACACTACCCCTGTCCACTCTACTCCACTGCACTGTATTCCACTCTACAATACTCCACTCTACCACACTACACTCTACAACACTCTCCTCCATTGTACTGTATGACACTCCAATTAATGACACACTAATAAATAACACTTAATCTAAAAAATAAAAGTTGGCACTACAATTTGAAACACGTTTTTATTAATAATTAAAAAACATTGAAATTCAATTAATAAAACAAATGTTAGGGATAGGTTATTTATTATTTCTATGCAAACCAAACTTAAACTAGATGAACATTAGAAATTCAAAAATTATAGTCATAACTTAAATTTATAATTTGCACACTACTCTACAATAACTATAACTCACGCCTTCACCATGCGCTGGTTATACCCTTCCATAATACATCACTTAAACCATGTGAAATCATAGCATTCAAAGCAATACTTATGACATCTGAAATTGCATCATTTGTGAGAACACAGTGCATGGAGAAGGTGCAGGTTTGTATAGAATGAATAAAAGTAGTTTTTCTAGCTATAACTCATGCCTATTCTTTTGTATAATACAAGGGGTTCCTAGAGACATCATAGACACTGAGCAGCGGAAACTGCTACCTAAATGACTGCTACCCATGTCTAAATTTGCTCATGGACCTTTAAGCACCTCTGTAAAACAATCCTGTTGATCAGCAGTATATTGGGAGGAGTCACATGGGAGCCAACATTACTCTCCGGCCACCATTATGACCCTCCCCATTCATAAATTCAAACAGTAAATATAAATGGTGTACTGTCAAATCTCTCTTACCACCCTTCGAAAAAATCCTATGCCCAATATTAGAAAATAATTGGCAAACAATATGGGCCTGGCAATGGCAAGCTGGTGCAATGGTGATTTGTTCAAATATTTTTTTTATTGCAAGCACATACCGGAAAAATAAAATAAATTCTGCTATCTAAGGTGGTGGCCATGTCCTTGCTCTAAATATTTGACATAAAAAACAAATAAACATATAATTTTAGTAGAGCAGGCTGGCTCCTTTCTAGAAGACAGATGTAAATGCAACAGGTATAGACTGCATTTGTACCTTTAGTAAACCTTACAGGAAAACAAAATTCTTAATATATTTACCAGAAGACATAGTTTATCACACATGGAGGACTACAAAAATAAAGTAAGATAGAGAATGGAAAGGAAAAAGCATTGACAAGACAAGGTATTGGACAACCAGCCTCGGAGCAAAAGGCATTTTGTTTTAAACTGACATGCACTTGTGATCAGGCAAAATGCTAATTTCACAGTGCGTAAGAGCCAGTGGCATACAAGACATGTTCAGCACTGTGAGTGCATGTGTTGGTGTAGACGCCCATGATATCCATGCTACTCATCTTAATTCAGAAGGTTGCAGTGATGGCAAATGACCATGATGTGAAGTCAGATAGGAGAGGTGAAGGTGAATTTCAAAGGCAATATACAGTAAACCTCTGACAAATATAAGTACAACATTTACTGTCATTAAAAAATGCCTCCTCCATCCAATAAATGTCACATGTGAGGGTCTTACCTAGAGATAGCTTTAGCTGTCTGCCAAAGCTCATTTCTCCAGCACCAATAAAATATACAGAAAGTGGCTCTGATTCAGTCCATTTCTGCAATTGCTGGTTTGAAATTACACACAATCAGCCATTCTGTGTTGAAAATCGTACTCGGGCATGATGTAGTTTAGCCTCATTAGAGTAGTTTAGCATTTGACTAGTAACTACATGAGACTGCCTACTGAGTATTTCATTACGGTGCCAAAATAGAGAAACATCCGTGCATTGCAGGGGAGGGCCATAGCAGTTATGAGAAAACTCAGGGGCATGTTTATGAGCACTAAGAATCGCCGCCGTAACGCAGCGTTGCCTCAGAAAACATTGTGCTGCGGATCAACACTTTTAAACTACATGGATTCCCCGTATTTACGGTAAAGCGCACCATGACATAAGGTCTAAAGGTGTGTCAGTGGGATGGAAGGTGCAAAGTATTATAATGCCTTTGCTGCCAAAGTGACACAAGCTGAACTGCTGGTCGCAAAGCAATCCTTATCTGCCGCAAATCAGCTTTGCGTCATATTGAAGCGCTGCATGCATTGGAAAGCCTCAAAAAGAGACACAGTGCTAACAAAAATCCTTCCCAAAACAGCAAAAGGAAGAAGTGGAGGGAGCTGCAAGCACAAACAGTGAGGGCAATAACCCCAACACCAGCCAAGATGTCCAGACAGAATACCAGGGGAAGAAGAGGAAGAGTAATTTCAGTGAGGAGGAGAACCAGATATTACTCACTGAGGTGACATGGAATGAACATCTTCTCTTTGTCATGTCCAAATTGCCATTAGGGAAGAAAGAAGCCATATGGCAGTCCATAGTGGATAAGATAGTGGATAAGATAAACAGTGTACAGTAAACAAAAAGGACAGTGCCAGAAGTGTCGGCATGATTATAAGTGCAGGACCAAGGAGAAACTTGCCAAGATCCTGAGGGCAGCTATGCGGACCGAAGGAGGAGGACCTGCGGAACAAGAGGAGCTAGACTCCTTGGAGGAGCAGGTAATGCCAGTCATCCCAGCAGAGTTGGTGGCAGGAGTCAAAGGACAGGACAGTACTAGGGTCGGAGACCAGTGGATCTTGAGGGAAAGTGGCAACAAGGGACAATATGGTTAAACATGTTATGCAATGCAGCACATCAAGAAACGGTGCTCTGTGAAATGAAAAGGGCAGAAATCTCTCATATGTTGATTCACACATCACAGTTGAGTATGTGAAGGCTCTACAAGTAAGAACACGTGAAGGGCCACTTGTATAGTCACAAGCATGAAACCATAATGCATGCAGCTGTCCTTATGTGCTGGAAGAGGTGTCAAAGGTAATTCCTGCTATGTCAGAGACCACCCTACCTCCTATCTTGTACAAATGAATTTTAGAGGTGGGGAAGACTTTGTGTTCCCCTCTGTGACCCAATCATGGGGGCTTTATCAGCCCCTGTGTTATGTGCTGCCCTCGCCGCCACAGTACTCCCTGTTATCATAGTTAATCCCTGTCCTGAGTTTAGCTCAATAGGTAATCTATTTGTGTGAGGGGGTTTTATTCACGCTCTTCCATTTGACTTTTCGGAAGGATATTGTGCTATTTAAAATGGACAATGTTATTTGAAGACATAGATGAGTTACATTTAATTAAGGTCATTGTTAGATCTGGCACCTTGGCGTGGGTCTCCCTTCTATTTTTTTCTGTTGCCTCATGAGTTGTTGCTGGTTATAGATGCTTTGGGCACTGTGCCACTGCTGTCCAGTGCCACAGTGCAAGTGCTATCTATGGTAAAATGAAGTATGGATTAGTGATTCCATGATTGGCTAGTTTGGTTTACCTGTCAGACCCTAGTACAGTGCACCAGGAGTGTCCAGGGCTTGTAAACCAAATGCTGCTGGTGGGCTTGCAGCACTGGTTGTGCCACCCACAGAAGCAGCCTGTAAAAGTGTGCCTCAGGTCTGCCATTGCAGAGCCTGTGTGCAGTCTGGTACTGCTATGCTGACTGGGCAAGTGCACTAACTTGCCAGTCCCTAAACCTTCCCATTTCTTCATATTAGACACCCCTATGGTAGGCCCAAGGGCAGGGTGTATTGTAAGTATAAGGTAGGACATGCCCTGGTGTGTGTGGCATGACAACAGACTTCAACCACCAGCTCCCCAAGAGTTCTTTTGGAAGTGCCTGCTGCTGTGCAAGGCTTTCTGAAGGACTGCGTGTCGCAAGGAGCTGGAAGTGCAACTCACGGAGAAGACGTGTGTCGCCGCTGTACCTGCTGTCGTCGCATCACCGAAGAAGAGGATCGACGTCGCATCAGACGCCGCCGCATCGACGGAGAAGCGTGTCGCCATGGCTGCAGTTGTCGCATCATTGCCGAAGCACCTCGTATCGCCGGAAAAGAGGATCGAAGTCGCATCAGACGCCGCTGCATCACCGAGAAGCGTGTCGCAGGGCCTGTAAACCAAATGCTGCTGGTGGGCTTGCAGCACTGGTTGTGCCACCCACAGAAGCAGCCTGTAAAAGTGTGCCTCAGGTCTGCCATTGCAGAGCCTGTGTGCAGTCTGGTACTGCTATGCTGACTGGGCAAGTGCACTAACTTGCCAGTCCCTAAACCTTCCCATTTCTTCATATTAGACACCCCTATGGTAGGCCCAAGGGCAGGGTGTATTGTAAGTATAAGGTAGGACATGCCCTGGTGTGTGTGGCATGACAACAGACTTCAACCACCAGCTCCCCAAGAGTTCTTTTGGAAGTGCCTGCTGCTGTGCAAGGCTTTCTGAAGGACTGCGTGTCGCAAGGAGCTGGAAGTGCAACTCACGGAGAAGACGTGTGTCGCCGCTGTACCTGCTGTCGTCGCATCACCGAAGAAGAGGATCGACGTCGCATCAGACGCCGCCGCATCGACGGAGAAGCGTGTCGCCATGGCTGCAGTTGTCGCATCATTGCCGAAGCACCTCGTATCGCCGGAAAAGAGGATCGAAGTCGCATCAGACGCCGCTGCATCACCGAGAAGCGTGTCGCAGGGCCTGTCGCAGCTCAGAAGAATCGTTGAGTTGCCGCACGGCCATCGTGTCGTTGCCGAAGCGCCTCACCGGAGAAGAGGATCGACGTCACATCAGACGACGCCGCATCACCGGGAAGCATGTCGCAGTGCCTGTAGTGGCTCAGAAGAATTGTTGAGTCGCCGCACGGCCGTCGGGCGTGCATTCATCGTGTCGCATCAAAAAGAAGACGCCATCTTTGTCACATTGTACCGGATCTTAATCACATCACGGCGTTGCATGCCGCAATGCCACAGAAGCGCAGTATGAAACCGACGCATCACCTCCCCTCGCAGAGAAGAACCAACGCATCCCCTACGCATCAGTAGGGACCCGATGCATCACCGTTCTTGCGTGGAAGGAACCGACGCATCACCTTCCCTGCAACACTTTCGTTGTATAGTGTTACGCATCCTAAGGTACATTGAACTCAAAGTGTCAAATTTTAACATCTAAAGAGAACTAAGCTAATTCTACCATTTTAAGTACAGTATTGTGGATTTTTGCCGTTTATGGTCTTGTGTTAAAACTATATAAAGAATACTTATTTTTATACCACAACTTGTGTGGTGTCCATCTATAGTGTTGTCACTGGGTTACTGTATGTGTTCACAAATGCTTTACACACTGCCTCTGAGATAAGCCTGTCTGCTCGTGCCAAGCTACCAAGGGGGTGAACAGGGATTATTTTAGGAGTGTACCCCCTTACCCTGACTAGACGCAAGGACCCCTATTTGGTCAAAGGTACCTACCTCTGCCAACTAGAGACCCCCAAATCTAACATTGGTGGTCAGCGGTGAGGATTCTGGACTTGCATTTGTGGCTCATATACAGTGATTGGTGAACACTACTAGTGAGTGCAGTCCAAAATGCGACCACATACATTTGGTAGATTGTTTGTCCTGGAATTTTCTATTTTTGCCAAGTTTAACCACCATAGAGAAAGCAGCATCCATAGCATCTGTTGATTATGAATGGGAAGAGGAGAAACTGGAATGCTACAATGTGAGACAGCTCAAGCACTTCTTCGGGAAATTTAAAGTCTCAATGACCGGTCTCTCCAAGAAGGATGAGTTCCAAAAGGCGCTGAGGGCCTGGGTCGAAGCAAGGAATACCCCTGAGAATGAGGAAGGGGTTGAGAATGCAGATGAGCAGCTGGAAAGGCCATTTGGCCCAGCGGGTAGCAGTGTTTCTGCCAAGGGCATGTCCCCAGAGGAGTTGGCTGACAGGAAGGAGAGTGGGATGCATGAGAAGAGCTGGCCAAGCTCAAGTTGGGTGGGCAACTGAAGTTAGAAAATAGGAGATCGGCCTTGGAGGAAAAGGGAATGCAGTTGGAGCATGAGAAAAGTTGGAGGGAGTTGGAGTTGAAAGCGAGGAGCTTGGAAATTACTCCCTCTGGTAGCAGCACACCGTCTATGCCTGTTGAAGCCAGGGTGTATATTCCTAAAGATGTGGTAAACATTTTTTTTAAGAATGATAACATTGGGCAGTGGTTCAAAGCCTATGAGGTAGCCATGTCTTCCCACCGGGACCCCGAGAAGGATTGGGGAACGGGGTTGTGGGGGTGGTTCCTTAGTGAGGGGCGGGATACACTTTTAGACTTGCCTTCTGAAGTCCATAATTCTTATAGCCACATGAAAGATGCATTGATATCCAACTATGGGTTGACTCCTGAATTGTATAGGCAGAGGTTCAGGAATTGCAAGAAGATAGAGGGCAGTACCTGGGTAGAATATGTCACTTTTTTCTGCAGAGCATTGGATGGTTGGGTGAAGGGTAGCTAAGTGAATGATTTTGAGGAGCTCTTTGATTTAATTGCATGGGAGCACTTGTTAAGTAATTGTTTTCCAGAGCTACGCCAGCACCTGATTGATAGTAGGCTGACTAACCCTAGGAAGCTTGCTGTTGAGGCGGACCGCTGGGTGAGCACCCGGGTCCACAAGGGTCACGTGGGAGACTCAGCCAAGAGTGGGCCGGGTCACCAGCAGAAGAGTGGGGGTGACAAGGGTAAACAGAGGGGGTTCCCGAAAGGGCCCCAAAGTAATTCCCAAGGGAACCAAAAGCAAGGCTCCCAGCCTCCCCCTGAGAAGAAGCAAGGGGCCTGACAGGTAAACCTGTTCAAAGAGGGTCCATAACCTGTTTTAAGTGTGGCCTAGTGGGTCACGGTGCATTGGATCCCAAATGTCCCCAGTTTGGGAAGACAGCACCCACTGGTGCAAGCCCCCGGCAGTTGGCTAGTGTAGCCATGGGTAAGGAGATGGGTGCCCAAGGTGGGTGGGGTCCCGCAGAGATGTCCCTTGTCTCATTAGGAGACTGTGAGGTGGTCCCCAGGACCCAACTGCCTGATAACACTAAGAAGTACAGGCAGTGGGTGACCATCAATGGCCATAGGGTGGAGGCTCTTAGAGACACAGGAGCCAGTGTGACAGCTGTCAAGTGTCACCTGGTATCTCAAGAGCAGGTTGTCCCCAATGCATTCTACCCAGTTGCTGCCACTGACAACACAGAGAGCCACTGCAAGGTGGCTCAACTTCCCTTTGGGTGGGGGGGGTCTCTGGTACTCTTCAGGTAGCTGTGAGTCCCGCCATGCCTGTTGACTGTTAGGGAATGATTTAGAGAGCTCACCTTGGGCGTAGGTGGAGCGAAGTGCTCATTGGAGATGTTGGGTCTGCCTGACTGGGCGTGTGTGACCACACGGTCCATGGCAGCCAGTAGGGGTGCTCAAGAGGACCAGGAGCCTGAGAGGGAGGCCCAGGTACCTGCCTTAAAGAGAATAGGCAGGGGGCACGGGAAACCGGCCCCCGAAGTTCCCACGGCCCAGGAGGAGGCAGACCCTGAGGGAGATGCCCTGGAGCCTACAGGGGAACAGGTAGCTGAACTGGGGAACCTGCCTGAGCTGACCCATTGGCAGCAGGAAAGAGGACCCTCCAGGGAAGAGTTCTGTGAGGATCAGAACAAGTGCCCTTCTCTTGCGGGTTTGCGGCAGCAGGCTGCAAACCAGGCAGCAGGTGATCAGTCTGGATCACATTGGATCTACTGGGAGAATGGTCTCCTATATAGTGAGCCTAAGGTTGCTGAGCCTGGGTCAGCCCGTGTGCTGGTGGTACCCCAGCGCTTCAGAGCCTTCCTCCTGGGGCTGGCTCATGATGTGCCATTGGCAGGACATTTGGGGCAGGACAAGACCTTTGAGAGGCTTGTCACCCACTTTTATTGGCCCCAAATACGCAAGAGTTCAGACACTCATTGCAGGACGTAAGACTTGCCAGGCAAGTGGAAAGAGCAGGAGGCTCCGCTCCAGCCATTCCCTATGGTCAGCACCCCCTTTGAATAGGTGTGTATTGACATTGTGGGGCCACTGGAGGACCCCAAGACAGCCATGGGCAACAGGTTCATCTTGGTCTTGGCGGACCATGCCACCTGGTACCCGAAAGACATACCTCTGAGGACACTGACGACCTCCGTGGTGGGACGGGCACTGATGGGTATTTTCTCCCAAGTCGGATTCCCTCGAGAGGTAGTGTCCGACCGAGGCACAAACTTCATTTCCAAGTATATGACGTCCCTGGGGCAGGAGTGTGGGGTAACCTACAAGTTTACCACTCCTTACCACCCCCTAGGAAATGGGTTGGTTGAGAGATTCAACCAAACCCTAAAAGGCATGATTATGAGTCTTGAGGAACCTATGAGGCGTAAGTGGGACGTTCTCTTACCATGCCTGCTCTTTGCATACCGTGAGGTGCCACAGAAATCTCTAGGGTTCAGTCCCTTTGAGCTTCTCTATGGTCACCCAGTGAGAGGACCTCTGAACTTGGTCAAGGAAGACTGGGAGCAATCTCCCAGGAAACCTCCCTAGGATGTATATAGCTACATGTTGGCCTTCAGGAACCAGACTAGGCGTTTCAGGAAACTCGCTGAGGCAAATCTGGAAGCCAGCCAGGAGAAGATGAAGCGGTGGTACGACCAGAATGCCACTCTGGTAGAGCTTCAGCCTGGTCAGAAAGTGTGGGTCATGGCCCCAGTGGAGCCCTGCGCTCTCCAGGATAAGTGGACCAGACCATTTGACGTGGTGGAGCGCAAAAGTCCTGTTATCTACTTGGTGGACTTTCGGTCTCCCAGGAATCCCTTACGGGTCCTGCATGTCAACCGCCTGAATCCCCACTTGGAGAGGTCTGAAGTGGGCATGCTCTTAGTGACAGATGCTGGAATGGAGGAGGAGACTGAGCCTCTTCCTGACCTCCTGTCCGTGACAGAGCAAGATGGGTCAGTGGATGGTGTAAACATCTCTTCCACCCTGACCCCTGAGCAACAGAATGACTGCCGTCAGTTGCTGGGACAGTTTTCTGATCTGTTCTCCCTAATTCGCAGTGTCACTGATTGGTGCATCCATGATGTGGACACTGGAGACAGTCTTCCTGTGAAGCACAAAACTTACAGGGTGACTGATAGGGTGAGGGCTTGCATTAAGGAGGAGGTCTCCAAGATGCTTGTTTTCGGGGTGATTGAGTCCTCTAACAGTCCTTGGGCCAGCCCAGTGGTCTTGGTCCCAAAGGCTGCCGCACAGGGTGCCACGCTAGAACTCCGGTTCTGTGTAGACTACAGAGGGCTCAATTCAGTCACGAGGACTGACGCGCACCCCATCCCCGGAGCTGATGAGCTCATAAATCGATTAGGAGCTGCCCGGTACCTCAATATGTTTGACTTAATGTCTGGGTACTGGTAGATCGCCTTGACTGATGGGGCAAGAGAGAGGTCAGCATTCTCCACACCAAATGGGTACTACCAGTTCCGGGTTATGCCCTTTGGGATGAAGAATGCACCTGCCACCTTTCAGAGGTTGGTCAACCAGGTGTTGGCTGGACTGGAAGAGTTCAGTCCTGTCTACCTGGATGACATTGCAGTGTTCAGCGCCAGTTGGGAAGAACATCTGCGCCACCTCTGGGAAGTGTTGATGGTGCTGCGGAGTGCAGGCCTCATGCTCAAGGTGAGTAAGTGACAGATCGGGCAGGGTTCCATGGTGTACTTGGGACACCAGGTTGGGAGCGGCCAGGTGGCGCCACTACAGCCCAAGATTGAAACCATACTGGTTTGGGTACCCCCCAAAACCCAGACAGAGGTGAGAGCCTGTTTAGGACTCACTTTAGGGTATTACAGGAGGTTTGTCAATGGGTATGGCAGCATTGTTGCATCCTTGACAGAGCTGACTTCCAGCAAGCAACCCAAGAAAGTGATTTGGACTGACACCTGTCATAAATCTTTTGAAGCCCTGCAAACTGCTATGTACACGGCGCCCGTGCTCCTGGCACCCAACTTCTCCAGAGAATTTATCGGTCAGAAAGACGCTTCAGAGCATGGTGTGGGGGCTGTTTTGTCACAGATGAATGAGGAGGGCCTAGATCAACCGGTAGCCTTCATCAGTCGGAGGTTACTTCCACGGGAACAGAGGTGGAGTGCGATTGAGCGTGAGGCATTTGCTGTGGCCCAGGCACTGAAGAAGCTGAGACCATAACTGTTTAGGACTCACTTCCGGGTTCAGACAGACCACAGGCCCCTCAGATTGTTGATGCAGATGAGTGCTGAGAACCCAAAGCTGTTGAGGTGGTCCATTTCCCTACAGGATATGGACTTCACTGTGGAACACAGCCCTGGTACAGAACACTCCAATGCTGACGATCTGTCCAGATTTTTCCGCCTTAGTGATGAGAACTCCCAGGAGGTAGGGTAGTTCTTCCCACATTTCAGCTGGAGGGGACACGTGTTAGACCTGACACCGTGGCGTGGGTCTCCCTTCCAGTTTTTGCTGTTGCCTCATGTGTTTTTGGTGGTTATAAATGCTTTGGGCACTGTGCCACTGCTGTCCAGTGCCACAGTGCAAGTGCTCCCTATGGTAAAATGATGTATGGATTAGTGATTCCATGATTGGCTAGTTTGGTTTACCTGTCAGACCGTAGTACAGTGCACCAGGAGTGCCCAGGGCTTGTAAACCAAATGCTGCTGATGGGCTTGCAGCACTGGTTGTGTCACCCACAGAAGCAGCCTGTAAAAGTGTGTCTCAGGTCTGCCATTGCAGAGCCTGTGTGCAGTCTGGTACTGCCATGCTGTCAGAGCTCACCTTCAGCTTCTCGCTGGTTACCGTTGTCTTACACAGGAACAGAAGTCGCTAGCTTCCCGACTCCCACTACTAATCACTCAGCCCCAAGAAATGTCTTTGGCTCTAACTGATCAGCAAGGGGGAAGGGGGAAATTGGATAAAATAATAAACGTCGGAAGAGACTGGTTCTGGACCTTCTGATTTTCCTATCTGGAATTCTTCTTCAGCTATCACTCTGCCTTCTGAAGACTCCTAAGGGTAACTAAGCACACAACAAATTATTATTCCTTCTCTACTCTGTTCTGTCTCTTTTCTTCTCTTCTCTTATGATTTTTCTACCTACCCAGAATCCTGAACTCTGTACCTCTCTTCCTGTTCAACTCTGCCTTTTCTTCTTTCTTGTTATTGATGTCACTAAATATCTGTAAAACATATATCTTTTTATTATCCCTATTTATTCTTTGTTTTTAAACATCTTCTAACTTTTTCTCTTTTAAACCTACCATCAATGTTTCTGTGTGTGGCCTTCTCTTTCTTCTCGTGATTTCTCTTCTTTCCTTTCTTGCCTCTCGCTATTCTAAAAAACTGTCGTCTTCTACATTAAGCCCTGGTGCCTTAATCTTTCCTGTTTGCTTCCTCTCCTTAGGTTAGTGCGGAGCTGCTATAACTCTAGTAAGTCTTTCTCCTTACTTTCCTAGTTAACTGTTGGTATTGTCTATTAATTTTTCCTTAGGAACCTTTTCTCAGTAAATCCTATAATGTTCTTCATTTTCTGTTACAGGGCTCTGTATGCTGATCTCTGCTGACCTTGGTAAGTGTTATACTTATTGCGTCACCAAACACTGCTTACATTTTAATGTGAACAAATTAATCTATCAGTAATTCACTTAGCTTTCTTCGGTTTTCTTTTCAGGTGCGGCTGAAGTCTTCACTCGTTTTTTCCCTGTAGAGACGAGGTGACTCCGTACTCGACTCCCGGTAAATAACCACTACGGACTCTAGCGGCTTTTCTGACCTCTTCGGTAAGTATCGTTTTTTTGACTCAGAACTACTCTCAAGCGTAACTCTGGAAAACTTCTTACTCTAAAATTCACTTCAGAACTGGGAACACACTCGAACACGTCTTCTCTGAGTAAATGTCTTGGTGAAGTGCGCATTACTTCAGGCGTGCGCGCGTCACATCGTCTCTCTGGATTTGTAAACAACTAGACTGCAGACCCCAGCGCCTGAGCGGCCATCTTGGAATTGCGGGCATGCCACAAACTCGACCATTGAAGCCCATTCGAAAACGAAACGCCTATTGAACTAAGTTCCTTGCGCTTCGCTTTGGCACTCACATTAGGGATCCTGACACATGCTGACTGGGCAAGTGCACCCACTTGCCAGTCCCTAAACCTTCCCTTTTCTTCATATCAAACACCCCTATGGTAGGCACAGGGGCAGGGTGCATTGTAAGTATAAGGTAGGACATGCCCTGGTGTGTGTGGCATGTCCTAATAGTGAATTAAAGCCATTTTCGTTTTTCACTATTGCAAGGCTACCTGTTCCCTATAGGCCAGAATGGGCAGTTTGATTATTACATCTTATAATCCTAACTGACTCAGGGAACTAGGTTGAAATTCGAGTTTAGTATGCCTGAACTCAGAATGATAAAATGCATCTTTTAGTAAAGTTGGTTTTAACATTCTGTGTTTGAAAATCCCACTTTTAGAAAGTAGGTATTTTCTTGTCTAACCATCCAAGCCTGCCTCTGCTAGGTTGTGTATTCCTTGTCTGGAGTTTGAGTTACAGGGGCTGGAGGATTCCAGGAAACAGGGTGAGTCAGCACAGGGCTGAATAGAGAGATCTGCATGCAGATGGGTGGGAGGAGTTGCACCTGGGACCTGAATAGGGCTGTGCCTTCCCTCCACAATGCAGGCTCCACCTCCTGTGGTGTGTCTGATGTCCCTAGCCTGCACTGTGAAAGAAAAGAAGGAGTCTTGTCAACAAGTGCTCCAGGACTGACCAGAACTTGTTTGGACTAGGCAAAGGCCTCTCTGCCTTCAGAGAACAAAGAGAAACTAGGTATAAAAAGGGGGACCCAGAACTTTAGATCACTTTAGGAAACAAGAAGAAACATTTGCTGAGGAGAGGAACCAGAGAGACTGAGGAGAGACTGTCCCTAAGCTGAAGTGCTACTTGGGGGATTGACCTGCAGTGGTTGCCTAAACTGCCAAAGAAAGGAGAGAGGAACTGTGTGTGTACTTTCATCCACTTGTAAAGGATCTCCAAAGGCTTGAGAGAGAGAGAGAGCTTGCCTCCTGCTGAAGTCTCAGGGACAACAGACTTCAACCACCAGCTCCCCAAGAGTTCTTTTGGGAGTGCCTGCTGCGCTGCAAGGCTTTCTGAAGGACTGCGTGTCGCAAGGAGCTGTAAGCGCGACTCACGGAGAAGAAGCATGTCACCACCTCAGCCGCTGTCGTCGCATTGCCGAAGAAGAGGATTGACATCGCATCAGACGCCGCCGCATCAACGGAGAAGCGTGTCGCCACTGCTGCAGTTGTAGCATCGTTGCCGAAGAGCCTCGCATCGCCTGAGAAGAGGATCGACGTCGCATCAGATACTGCCGCATCACCGAGAAGCGTGTCGCAGTTCCTGTCGCGGCTCAGAAGAATCATTGAGTCGCCGCACGGCCGTCGCATCGTTGCCGAAGCGCCTCGCATCGCCGGAGAAGAGGATCAAGATCACATCAGACACCACCGCATCACCGGGAAGCGTGTTGCAGGGCCTGTCACGACTCAGAAGAATCGTTGAGTCGCCGCACGGCCATCGGGCGTGCACACATCGTGTCGCATCAAGAAGAAGACGCCATCTTTGTCGCATTGTACCGGATCTTCATCGCATCACGGCATTGTGTGCCGCAACGCCACGGAAGCGCAGTAAGAAACCGACGCATCACCTCCCGTCGCAGAGAAGAACCAACGCATCCCCTATGCATCAGTAGGGACCTGACGCATCACCGTTCTTGCGTGTATGGAAACGACACATCACCTTTCCTGCAACACTTTCATTGTATAGCGTTACGCATCCTAAGGTACAATGAGCTCAAATGTCGCATTTTAACTTCCAAAGAGAATTAAGCTAATTCTACCATTTTAAGTACAGTACTGTGGATTTTTGTCGTTTATGGTCTTGTGTCAAAACTATATAAAGAATACTTATTTTTATACTACAACGTGTGTGGTGTCCATCTGTAGTGTTGTCACTGGGTTACTGTATATGTTCACAAATACTTTACACACTGCCTCTGAGATAAGCCTGTCTGCTCATGCCAAGCTACCAAAAGGGTGAGCAGGGGTTATTTTAGGAGTGTACCCCCTTACCCTGACTAAACGCAAGGGCCCCTATTTGGTCAAAGGTACGTACCTCTGCCAACTAGAGACCCCCAAATCTAATGGTCATCCTTTCATCCATTGTCTTATCCTTCATCAAGGATTTCAACATTTCTTCTATTGAAGTCAGTCGTGACAGTAATAAAAATAATATTTTATCTCCCTAAATATCCTCAAGCGCACAGTGGGCTTGTGGTTCTACCTTTTGTGGCCGGCTTATACAATCAGAAGCAGACTGGATGGGGATCAACTTCTTCAGCTTTTTTGCTTTCTTAGGCGTGGTTAGTCTTTGTGTCTCTAGTTTCCTCTTTGGTGGAGCTTTTCCTCTAGTGGAACAGGAGGGTCTGACATAGATAATGATAGGAATGGCAAGATTGCTGCTGATGGCTCTGGAACTGAGATGGTACCCTGTGGTCTTCTATCAATGCATTATCCAGCCCCTCCAGAGGCTCATTTATAGTACCCCCCCAAGACAATCTTTTTTCAGTTAATGCAATCTGGTTCAAAATAACTGTAGTGGCTTTCATCAATAATGTTGAAATAATCCCTCCTTCTGCACACATTGGTGTTACGTTTTGCTTCCACATAACTGGTCTCGAAGTCACAAAGTCCAGGTGTTAGAGGGGGTCCCAGCCCAGCTTCCTCCAGCCTACGACAGGCATGGACGGGGCTGCCCTTGGCCTGGGCTTGGCCCGTGCACGTCCCATGCCGCAGGAACTTGCCACAATCCAGAGCGGGTGATGGTGGGAATAGTAGTCTCCTTAGCAGTGCGAAACCAAGAGTGCACGGCTTCACCCATCCAGGTAGAAAACAGCAGACAATAGTCAGGAGAATACGCGCTCCGTGGAAATGTGGCACATTCTTTTGCACAATCCAGTGCGGGTGATGGCGGGAATAGTAGTCTCCTCAGCGGTGGGAACCAAGAGTGCACAGCTTCACCCCTCCAGGTAGCAAACAGCAGACAGCAGTCCGTTGAATACCTCTAATCTATAGTGCCAAAACTATCCCAACTAGACATGCTATATCTGTTACACACACAATTATACTGTAGGTGACTATCTTTGTTGGGCTGTGTCAAATCACACAAAGAGGACCACTTAGAGTGACTAAAATATGGTGAGGTTTTCTTAAGTTACTCAATTGTGAGGTAGACTAATTCTTCCCCTTAGGTCTCTTACAAAGTAACATATACCTTCAAACACTGCATCATGTACTCCTCTCAAACCAAATCAATGCTAACAACTCCCAATTATTAAATGATAATGATGTGAAAGTAGAAAATGTTTAAAATTAATAAATATACCTTAACTAACTACAACTACCTATCCTACACTAACTACACTTAACCACTACCTTACACAAACTAAACTAATCTTAAATTGTTATATTCCCAAGTTAGGCCAGTGTAACGAAACAGTTTATTCCTTGCATTGTCCTAGAAAATAACATTTCAGCGGTGAACTTTTGCCCACATTTGCATGCGCGACAATGTTGGATTCGTTTTTCTGAAATACTTTGTTTACACATCCTGCTTTGCATACCATTATCACAATGCCATGAACATCATGTATTAGGCCTCTCTATGCACTAGGTACAAAAGTCATCCTATCTTCATCCATGGGGCAACAGCGCTATCGACATATCCACACACATCACTAATCTCGTGAGCACATTGTGAGGGTTGCTTTTTACTATAAATAATAGGCATCCCGATAGACTGGCAGAGGAGGCACTTCTTCTGACACTGAAGGCGCTTGCATGCTGAAAAATCACCACGCACAGGTCTGACATTCTGTGAGGGGTGTCCAACTCTAGACCCAAGATGGGGTCCTTCACTCTTTCCTATCAGGAAATGGGGTTGGATCGTCCCTTGGTGGGTTCTTGGCTCTACACCCATATACACTCTAACTACACTCAGAGTAGGGTCCACATCTTAGGAGTGCGTTAGATTACCATATTGGATATATGCTTGCATACATTTATTGCTTCAGCACCATGGTAGAAATGTATCTACTGTACACTGTTTTTGTGCTTGTAATCTCTACAATTGTTTCTGTCTCCTAATCATTGTGTTGATGGTGACCTCAGCTAGGCCTACCAGTGCAAGGGGTTCGCCCTTCTCTGCACAGAGTCCTCAGACCAATAGGAAGAAGTTGGCACAGAAACTGGAATAGAAAATACAAAGTTTAATAAACCTCATGAGGTGGAACTACATTCACACAGCACCCTTCGGTGTTGAGTGAAGTAGCACACTGAACAGAAGAAGCATGGTCCTTTTATACCCACACAGGGGCTGAAAAGGCGGTACAAGTACACATGAGAAGAGTTATGCACATAGATGGTCATACAGAAACTGCACAGTCAACAAGTAGGAGGAGTAATAAGTTGCTGACATCAGTTAGAACAGCCTGACAGTTCTATACTAGGAACAGATGCACTCTACTAGCTAAGCACATCTGCGCATGTGCAAGACTCTGGGAGAGGGAAACAGCAAATGTCCAGCACATAGCTAACTAAAATGGCTGCCAAGTACAAAATGGCTTTCAGCTCATACTAAGAGATTAGTGCAATCTTCAACAATTGCAGCACACGTATTTTATACAAAACTCACGTTGGTTCAATAAATATATTGAAAACATCCCACTGCATATTCTGTATACATGTCTGAGTGAAAGTATGCACAAGAGACTGAGCAAAAGATCTGTACTGTTTCCATGATCCCTGAGTGATCAGGGGTGTCATGTTCAGTGGTTGCTAGAGTGCATTCGCTTTCTGGTAAGGTAAGGGGGGGCTTATGGTTGCACTGTGAGCTAGCTGGTCTATAGGCCAACATATCCTGTGGGGATGTCTGGAACCAGTCTAGACACCAAGCCCTTTATTTATGTTGTCCAAAAAATGCGCATATCCAACAGATCAGTAGGAATTACATGACATGGCACCGCCAACGTTCCTTGGGTTCCTATTTAACAGTCAAATCTGAGTAGTTTAGTTATGCTTTCCCAGAGACCCCTACTCACATTAAACCAGAGACGTCCATAGCGGGAGAGGGACTCTGCCTCAGCTGAGTGGGTACCTCCTGTGTTGGCTGTAGGTTTCATCAGGATTGGAGGATTAAAAAAAAAAAAGAATTCCCGCATTGTACAAGCCGAATCTCAATATATTAATTTTTGTAAAATACTTTTTCATTTTTTAACAATGACTGAGCAAATTGAGGATGTTGAAGTGCAAGTAGCTACTCTAAATATTTCTGAAAATGGCAGACAGGCAGTTACTACGAAATTATTACAAAATGGCCTCCAGGCAATTGGTTGAGATGTTACCTTTGTAGTCGAGGCACACAAAGCATTCAGGACTGAGGTGTTCTATTCTTCGGTTAGATTCCCAGCTGCAGACGCATGCACAAAATTGTTTTACACTTACATTGAAGACTTACCAAGATCATATAAATTGGTTTAAAGGCACCTTCCCCCACACCGTAGAAAATTTGAGACTCAATCTGCTCAGTAAAGAAGGAGTGTCCCGGCCGGTCATAGCTTTGTGTACACCACTACTAGACATTCACACATTACCAGCAGCAGAAATGCGCACACTATACAAAGATTTAGTAAACATTTACAGAAATCGTACACAGTCCGTAATGGGAACACTTATAGTTCAACCTATGAGGGCTGCTCAGACTGCACTACCTCAATTGGCTACTATGGGTATCAGCCCTCCAATGCTGAATGCCATCATGGCAAAGATTCCCACCAGTCGGGAGCAAATACCTTTCTGGATAGCACAAAAAACAGCACAGCTTCAAGCATTTTTCCCCAACTGGGCACACAGGAAAAACACAGAATTTTAATAACTTGCTTACCTGGGCTACAAATAGATTTCAAGAAATCAAAAATAGCCCACTTCAGTGTCCTGCTTCTGGGATACGAGTTATCAAGTGAAGGCAAAAGCCTGGCGACACATGTTTTTGAAAAATGTGCATAGCTCCAACCTACAACAACACTGAAAAGCCTACAGTCCATTTTAGGATTTTTGAATTTTGGCAGAACTTACATTTTGGATTACATAGAAAGGGTAAAACCATTCTACGACTTAATTTAAGCTGATTTTTCAGTGCAACACTGGACACATGAACACACTGATATTTTGCGTTCTGTACAAGCTGACATGCTAGCTTCCAGCATTTACTCACACGTGTCAAAACAACTAACCTGGTGATCAGCGTAGTCGCTGGACCAATCAGGTACACCTATATCACTTTGAGAAAATTCTAAACGCTGTACAGACTGCTGTAATGAGAGAGTGAGCGCGGGCTCAGGGAAAACACATAATTGTGTTGTTAACCCAGTCCCGACCCTAGAGACCGTTAAGAAAGCATGCATTCTGAATACTAAGCCTCTACATCCAAGATTTATTGGGCTAACTCCTTCACTTCAACAGATGTAGACTACAGATTTGATGCTACATTACAAACACACGCTTTCCTGCAGTACAAACAAGAATATACACTGCCAAATGAAATAATGCCTCTGGTTCAACATGAAAGTTTCATTCATACTGATGGATCTGCTCAAACTGTCATAGGATCAAAACAGCTATATTCTGTGGCATGCACAATAGTAAAAGGGTGCACACAAGATGGAAAGTTTCTTCCTGGAAAAACACACACACAGTCCATAGGGTACTGTATTGCGCAGCTGGCAGAACTAAAAGCCCTGATACTGGCACTACAAAATACGGATTGCTAATTCCCCACACTTATTCATTTTACTGTGTCCAGTCTTATAATGAATGCCTTCACTATTGGGGCAAAAATGGGTTTCGAGATTCCAAGGGTTGTACAATCAAGCACAAGATGCTTTGGGAACAAGTAGTAAAGCTAAAAGGAGGCCTGCCACAGGCTCATGTTATTCATACATAGAGTCATCAGCGTGTTGGCATTCATGTTGCCATTCAATTTGATGGCGTATGAAGCTTCCAAGGCAACAGTTTGTACTGCTGCTGTTGCTGCAATCACTCGTTCTAGTACAAGGATAGATGGAACAACTATGATTGCTGTCAATGCCACACGCAACAGTTCAGCACCTCCGAAAGGCTTTCCACTCAAGTACTCATACAAGTTAGATGCACAAACCATTACGCGTGCTCAGTTTCCAGGAGTTGGGAATAGAGTAATAACAAACATTGATCGCAGATTGAGATTGATACCAGCTGCACATGAGGGTCTGGGTTCAGCACACCCAGGGATTACAGCTAGTTTAATTACTGAAGCAGTGCTATTGGTGGCCATGTCTCACTAAACAGACCAAGGACTTTGTCCTCAAATGCAAAATCTGCAGCAGATGAAAGGCTCCACCATAGCAGGTCTACCACAAACACCTTTATTGATCTCAGACAAACCTCTTTTATGCATCTATTTGGACCACTGCAGCCGCTTACACTCGAATGGGGCGTACAAGTACATCTTGAAAGCAGTGGATTCATGCTCTAGATTCCTATGGGTTTGGCATTAGCGCTCAGCTGACGCCCAGTGTTATGAAGGATTTGAGAGTCCTTATTGGGACATATGCAATTGCCACACTGCATTACATAACCTAATAACATAATCAGTGTCGGGCGTTTAGCTCTTGGGCTTACAATGAAGTCATGGGAAGTTTGGGTGTGGCCTTGTGGTACTCCTCCATCTACCATCCCAAGGGAAATTTGGTCGCTGAGAGGAAGAACCAGGACTTAAAGCAATCCTTAACAGCTAGGGTACAAGGCCCAGGTGGCAGTTGGGCCATTCACGTATACACGGTCCAGAGGGCACCTAATAACATGCCTAGAAAATCCCTGGGGGGCAGTACACCTTATGAACTCCTATTTGGGGTAAGAATGTGGGTACCAGCCCTCGATAGTGTCAGCACAGTGGCGGCTGGAACTCCATTTGACATCAATGATCATTAGTATGTTTTACATGACCTAAAAGTATTTGCAGCTTCAAGAAGCAATGTCCAAGTTAAATGCACTGCCACTGGGGAAGCGAAAGCAGCATCTGCAAGACCTGCTTGGTCCCGAAGATTGGGGACCTGGTCAGAGAAAAAATAGTGTACAAGAAGGAAATTGGGCCATCTTACAGAGTGCCTGTACCTCTCCTGGTTGTTGAAGGTACTACAACTGTACTTTTTCCACCTCTTGCCAGTCGCCGAGAAAAGGTTTGTCTCCATTGGATTGAACAAACCACACTATGTGGCTGATTCTCAACAGTAGGACGCATAGGCTCCTGGGTAGCCGCCAATCTCCTCTCACATCCTTACAGGAAGTTCAGATGGAATCTTTAATATCAAATGAAGACTTTACCTTTCAAAGAGAAGCAGTGAACAACAATTAAATAATACTTCTCTCTGTTGAAACAACTTTAACTGTACAATCAACTAGTAGAGATACTTCAATTCGACAAATCGAAGACATGTATGTGAATATAGCACAGATCGAGTCTCCTGGTTCTACAAAACCTGCAGAGCTGCCAAAAATAGACCAGACTGTGCCTGCCTACTTCGTGCAGTATGACGACTTTTCATCGGATCCAAGGGAACCTGAATTTCCAACACCACCATTGCCTTTCAAGCTAGGAGTTTATTCTCTCTATCTTTGGATAAAAAAGGCATTCCTTGTTGCTCACTGGATACATCGTTGGGATACAATTGGATTACTTTTCCTGGTACTATGGATTGGTTTGTTAACTGTCTTTTTTCTCCTTCTGAATGGACATTATCTCCCAGAATGCTCTGCAGTCCAACATGTGAACATGGTACTAAAACCACATTCATCATTGCACCATGAACTGAGGGACCTGTCCATGATGAACTTTACAGCAGTTCCAGTTCCTAATGGAATCATTTGGGGCAGGGTATCATATTATGTGTATGATCCTACTGAACCTTTACAAATGTCATATATGTTTAACATTTATTTAAATGACATCATCACCTCTAGTACATTCTCTGATGATTGGGACATTGAAACTGTGCATAATTTTCTTTCAGATCTAGAGCAATTAGCTACATTTTCTAATGTTGAATTTTATGATGTTATAATTCTAATTTTGGCAACATGTTCTGTTATCGACATGGTTTCAAGCTAGTCTGGCTGATGAGGGGTGTTACCCTGAAACCGGTCCTAGGATGCTTCTTTTCGGTCCAGGGAAGACATGTATGTGAATATAGCACAGATCGAGTCTCCTGGTTCTACAAAACCTGCAGAGCTGCCAAAAATAGACCAGACTGTGCCTGCCTACTTCGTGCAGTATGACGACTTTTCATCGGATCCATCCAAGGGAACCTGAATTTCCAACACCACCATTGCCTTTCAAGCTAGGAGTTTATTCTCTCTATCTTTGGATAAAAAAGGCATACCTTGTTGCTCACTGGATACATCGTTGGGATACAATTGGAATACTTTTCCTGGTACTATGGATTGGTTTGTTAACTGTCTTTTTTCTCCTTCTGAATGGACATTATCTCCCAGAATGCTCTGCAGTCCAACATGTGAACATGGTACTAAAACCACATTCATCATTGCACCATGAACTGAGGGACCTGTCCATGATGAACTTTACAGCAGTTCCAGTTCCTAATGGAATCATTTGGGGCAGGGTATCATATTTTGTGTATGATCCTACCGAACCTTTACAAATGTCATATATGTTTAAAATTTATTTAAATGACATCATCACCTCTAGTACATTCTCTGATGATTGGGACATTGAAACTGTGCATAATTTTCTTTCAGATCTAGAGCAATTAGCTACATTTTCTAATGTTGAATTTTATGATGTTATAATTCAAATTTTGGCAACAGGTTCTGTTATCGACATGGTTTCAAGCTAGTCTGGCTGATGAGGGGTGTTACCCTGAAACCGGTCCTAGGATGCTTCTTTTCGGTCCAGGGAAGACATGGCTTGGTAGTTCGGGCTGTACTGTTTCCATGAGGCACAGGGTCAAGACTGATTTGCTTACAGCTGTGTCTGAACCGGGGTGGCGAAGTGAGCTAAAGAACAATGATGGATTCAACCCAGATCTGTGACTGGGGGTGTGTTTGAAATGTTTCAGTACTCCGTCCATCATCTCATTGTGTTTGCTTTGTTCGCCCTGTGTTGGCAGGGTGTGCCCAGACGTGGATCCCTTGCTCACTTTGCCACTGGATTCATTCTAGCCTGGCTGATGAGGGGTGTTACCCCGAAACCGGTCCTAAGATGCTTGTTTCCGGTCCAGGGAAGACATGGCTTGGCAGTTCGGGATGGACTGTTCCAATGAGGCACAGAGTCAAGACTGATTTGCATATTGCTGTGTCTGAACTGGGGTGGCAAATTGAGCTAAAGAACGATGATGGATTCAACCCAGATCTGTGACTGGGGGTGAGTGTTTGAAAAGTTTCAGCACTCCATCCATCATCTCATTGTGTTTGCTTTGATCAACATTATGGTCACCATTTTTTACATAAAGCTAGTGTCCCACATGCAGTCTATAATTACACCCGATGTAAACACTGCCAAACACCACCAAAAGGTAGTTCAAAATCATTTGCACAAAGATTTGAATATGTTTCTTGTTTGGACACATCAGACCCAACCTCTTATTACTATATTGTTGCATCTACACCTGCAAAGAAGAATATGCTCACGAACACCCAGCTGATTTACTCTGCTTCCTTTATTTCCCAACTGTCTATACAGGGTTTCAACTTTTGGAAAGACACGATAGACACAATATCTGTCGGGGGGAATAAAAGATTGGCAGGTTCAGGGACAAGAGGCCTTATTCAAAGCATGCCTTATACCACATCAAATGATTTTCCTGAATAAAATAGTGCAACAGACTTCCTGTCTTGGTTTAGCTAAGGAAAAAGATTTAAACATACCTTACATTCCCACATTTGCACATTTTGCTCATTGGTAACAATACACAAAGTATAGTGAGGCATATGAGCATGTGCAAACACACATACAGACACACATGTAGACATGTCTTGTTAATGTAGTGGGTAAAATCCATTAATGAGGGACATTTAGGCCCATCAAAACAACATATGCAGCATCTATCATATTCAAAATTGTTAGATATTGCTGCAGGGATTCTGTTTGGAAAGAGAACTGCGCCTGGGATCACAGGAAATCAGAATGTAGGAACTGAATCACCATCCTACATCAGTACCTATGGGCCCAATTCTGACTAACTCACAGTGCCCCACCTACCCTCCAAACCTTCCCAGAGTTACAGGTGAATTGGCAACCTAGAACACACCACTCTAGTTCCCAATGGAACTGTGGAAACAGATTGTCACCTTTCATTTCTCACTTATGCATGTCCATAATAACCAAAAGAAAGACACAAGGAAACTATCATGCTCTATTACGTGACTAGAAAATGTATACAAATGAGCAAAATAATCAATATTTCAAGCAAATTATATACAATAGAAAGCCCTATGATTGGTGAATGATATGTTTTTCCAAGACTACACTCACTAATTCAGCACAAGAATATATCAATGAACGCTGGAATTAGAAGAGGAACCCATACTTGGCATTTTGTAGTTAGGTGGCCTGCCTCATAAGTGTAAACTCAGTTTATGCAAGGCTGGGGCACCTGTTCCATGACCTGTCCTTCTGCAATTATCCTTCTCTCTGTTTTTCAAAAGGCAAGTCTTGGTTTATATGACAAAAAGCACAGTGAATGAGAACAGAGGCTGTGGCTTTGTGTTGTGTCTAAACATTATGAGAGGTTGCTGATTGATCATAGAAAAACAGGGCATCATGTTGTTTGACCTTATATAAAATATTCAGACTGAATCTCAAGAAGAAAAACTGAATAATAATGACATGTATTATTTCCAAATTACTGTCATGGCACAAAATAACTGTGTTATGTGTGGCTGTGCAAAGCAAATGCGGCCTAAAATATGCAGTTAAGCTTAAATAAGGGAGAACCAAGTGGACCCTAAAGGGAACTTACTACAATGTTAATGGTTACCCTTCCGACACTGTATCCCAAATTGGAGCCTTGCCAGGTCCCCACACAAGATGCACAACCATATTGGGAAAAAATTCTGAATCTTCAACCAGTTTGTCATATTTTTATTCCAAACATTCTCCATCTTTGATCCATAAATTTCCATGTTTACTAAATTTTTTCATCGCCATGTTTTACATTTGCCCATTCAGGTTTTTCAAAGCAGCACAAAGGGGGTTCAATATTCCTCATAACACAACGTCAAGTACCCAATGCATTTCGGGATAGCTCCCTTCCTCAGGGGTAACTAGAATACAAGATGTGAGAAACAGAACCCATCAGTACGATCTTTTAATAATACCAAACTGAATGAAAAAATAAAAACAAAAGTGCTGAATTATCACCTAATGAACTATTACTTTTTAACTTAAACATCAGAAGTGCGACCCTGCCCATAAACACCCATTCCAAACCCTCCACACCGGTATAACTTCATTAACTGGGAGCCCATTGCAAACAATCGAAAAGTATACACTAACCTCCCCTCCCATGTACATGAAAACCATGTTAGCAATAAACAGAATTACATGCTTTCAAAACACTCCTTCTAAAATACCCAATTACATCTATCAGTGTAACCAAGTGTGCTTACCTAATCTTCAACACAAAATTTACCTATATCTCATGTAGGAAACAGTCCATCTGAACCACATTCTTATGGACTGAGGACGGTTTTTTAACTTCTTGTATCATGCTGTCCATTGCTCTGCAGCTGTTGTGCGGCACACTTCGTAAATGTTTTCAAATGAACCCAGGTGCACACCCTGTGACTTTAAATCTCCCGTGCCATTAACTATTTGCACGTGCCTCAGTCAACCCCTTCTTACAAAAAAAAAACAAAAGAGTATAAGCATGCCAGACAATGTATGCTGTGAAAAACCTCCCCAGTGAAACTTAAGTGAACAACTACATACATACATAAACCCTCATGTATAGTGCTAAAAATAAATCAATAATAAATGTGCCTTATCCTGTTAAAAATACACCAACGTAAATATAATGTTACAATACATCTGAATCACAAGCAGTCCATGGTTGCGTAACAACACTGTACCATTCTGACACTGTCATATATATTTCTACAATGTTGCTTGTGGTTTGAGATAGTGAAATATTGACAAACAAGCAAATTAAGTGTAACAGAGCAGAGATATTTGGCCATGCTTATGGTCATTCACACTGAAATGATGTTGCAGGAGCGCTCTAAACTAAGCAGCATGTATGAGCATGGTATGCTGCATGTTGATAGAACATATATGGTGTATTAACAAACATTGTGTGTGACTCTGATTGCATGATACCTACCTGTCCGTACTTGGTGACAGTGTATGTGTATCAATGTTGCACATCACCAGCACCTGTGTCATTCACAATTTTGGGCATGTGCAATAGAAACCTGCCCAGACAAGCTTACCAACAGAGATTTGACTGTCCTGCTACATATGCAGACACATGATTCATTGTGTTCGTGCCATTTGTTGTACTACCGAATGTGTTTGCAGTGAACACATGCAGATTATGCATCAGATGACGTTTACCGTGCCAAAAGCTATATACTATATGACTATAGATGGGCTCACATGAACTCAAATGTAAAAATGCTTAGAACCTGTGGGCTTGCTTACATACACCCCACATTCACATGAACATTCCTCCTTGGTCATCACAAGTGAATCTGTGGGCAGGTTCTGGTGTGTTGCAACACTGACTAAAAAATGTTAGTTGGTGATTATTACTTCCCAGAACACATTACATTGTTAAAATTAATGTAGATCACACACAGACTTAAAAATGATATATACATGTACTCATGGCACTTACTGATAGCTTTCGGGTAGGCCTGGACGGTAAACTCCGTTCCGCTCACAGAATTTGCGGAATTTGGGTAATTACGCTTTCCGTGAAGAATGCGGAATTGCCAAAAATTCCGCAAGCTGCAGTTTCGCAGATTTTGTTGCTTGTTCCTTGCTTTCAAAATTTCATCCGATTGAAGCATGCGTCAGGTATGTAATGTATTCAGTAATGCTGGCCAGCATCATGTCACACTCCATTGTACTATGACAGATGTGTGACACCATTGACCCTCGGCCGAACTAAGTAGAGCTTTGACGGGCAAGGACAGGCAGACACCATATGTGACATCATAAAAGCCCTATAAGGCTTTGATGGCACTGGTGCACACACTGCTGACCAGCGGAAAATCTTATTACATTCAGACTTTGTGCAAGGATGCATGCCTTGTGAGCAGGTATTATGTTTTAGTGTTGCCCTATAAAATGCACTGTTCCGCACATGTACATTTTCAAAACAGCCCCAGGTGGTCAACGAGATTGACCTCTTGTGCCGTCAGTCCATCGATGCTTGATTTGGCGGACAGTCTGATCAAGCCCAAAAGTCTGATTCAGATACCAGAGCACACGCTCCCACTTGTCTTTTTTATGCTTGACTGGGTAACCCTGGCTGACCCTATCCCCAGAGGCCTGCTCCTGGGTAGGTAATTTAGTATGAGACAAAGTAGGCCCCCCCAACTCTCCCTCTGGAAAATTCTTTCCCCTGCCAGATACCTCCCAATCCCTCCCAGACAAAGTACAACCCCCAAAAAATCCCTTAATACTATAACTAACCCTACAAATGTAATCCCAGAAAGGCAAACACCCAACATTACACAGACACATTTAACAACAATACAACATAACAGGATGAAAAGTTAATACAAATACCCAAGAAAGGGACAGATCAGACAGTGACAGGACAAAATATTCACCGCAGTCACTCTCAGATACACCTCACCTCCAACACCTAGCACAACCTAACAGAGAGTAAGAGAAAGTGAAAGTAACTTCACACTTCCTAGTGTGTAGCTTGCCACACCCATTGCATCATGTCCTGGGAATATTCTGCCCATTTTTGACAAATGCGTAAATTTTAATGATGCATTGCTACTACAATGTCCATTGGGTAATTAACGAGCAGCATATTATTCTGTGTACATGTGTAGCACAATGCAGCACACATGGTACATTTTACAGAAATGGAGTTTGGACATATATATCTCCTGCTCAGCCATCAACAGTGGTGGTCTGGCAATTTGAGAACATTCCCCTGGTCAATCACATATGTTACATATGGGAAGGGTCATCATTTTATGCATTTTTATTGAAAACAACTGCTTGCAACCCATTGAACAGCCCCTTCTGCCATGGTATGGCAATGCAGCAATTGACACTGTGCTTGCTGTAGGCTTGCTTAATGTAGTCACTCTGAGGTACACAAATGTCCCTTGGGTAGCTAGATTACGTGACAGTAAGTTATTTTAATGTATATGTTGCATGTTGCTAAGTGAAGATACAATTAAACTAACGATGAACATGCTATGTTTAAGATTTGCATTACTACTATAGATACATTACTACATGCAGATGGTACATACCTACTGGTCCTCCAATCTACAGTCGCAGGTGGTCAACAAGGTCGGCTTCTTGTGGCATCATGTAAGCCCATTGATGCTTGGTAAGGTGGACAGTCTGATCAAGCCCAAAAGTCTGATTTAGATGCCAGTGCACACGCTCCAACTTGTCTTTTTTATGCTTGAATGGCTGACCCTATCCCCTGAGGCCAGCATCCTGGGTAGGTAATGGAGTATGAGCCAAAGTAGGCCCCCCTCCTCTCCCTCTGAAAAATTCTTCCCCCTGCCGGACATCTCCTAATCCCGTCCAGACAAAGTGCAACCCAAAAAAACACCCCTTAATAAACTAACTAACCCTACAAATGTAAACCCCAGAAAGGCAAACTCCCAACAGTAAACGGACAAATTTAACAACAATACAATATAATGGGATGAAAAGGTAATACAAATACACAAGACAGGGACAGATCAGACAGTGACAGGACAAAATATTCAGCACAGACACTCTCAAATACACCTCACCTCCAACACCCAGCACAACCTAACATAGAGTAAGAAAAAGTGAAAGTAACTTCACACTTCCTTCTATGGACCCTGCCACACCCATTGTATCCTGTTCTGGGCGTATCATGCCCATTTTTTACTAAGACACACATTTTTATGACACATTATCACTAATGAAGTGCTTTCCATGCATTGGCACTGATGAGTGGTTTACAACCAGCAAAACTGATGTATTGCACCCAACAGCAGGGTCAATGCATGGGTTATGATCCACGTAAATGGGAAAATGTGTAGGGTGTGCTGTAGAGGTCTGGCTAATGCTCAATTACACACATTGGGCACACTCCCAGTGGTCCAAGACTGGGGTGACACCACTTGGCAGGTCTGTGTGGTGAGGGCAGTGTCCAGGTGGAGAATATGGGTGGTCGTATGTCAGGCATGTCCCTGTCACATCTTGACAGGTTGGCCAGCAGCCTGCCCATGGAGTCAGTCTGGGTTCAAGGAATGCATATGCATTCCTCATCTACCAGCCAGAGTAACAGCACACAGCATGGCACCACAGCAAGGCCGTACCCATGAGCTGTATGATGGTACATCAGCTGTCAGATCCATTACCAGGGTACACACCTGGATGTTCCTCATAGACATATGTGCATGTAAAGTTGTCTCCAGGGGCCTATGGCCCACTCTTTTGTATTCCCCATTCTACCCAATCTCTTCATGCATGCAATGTGTCGGGATTACTTCCATGTGATGTGTCACGGATGCAACTCACACTTAGGAAGCACAGAGACAGGCTGGCTCACCCATTCTACAGTGCATGTTCCATCAAGCATGTGGCTTTACTGGATGCCTTCTGATATGAATCCAATATTTCACATGTATCTGTCAGGCTGACATGTCTTATGCATTAAGCTAGGCAAGCTCTTCCATGCAAAATGCTGGTAAAGACACTCCTGCAATCAAGGCCATTTGCATGACCCAATATGTGTGGCACATGTGCAACACAACGTGATACATGCACAGCACAAACCTTTTATGACACTCGTTAACCCACCCAAGGCCACCTTGTGTATTCCTGAGAAGAGTGATTGATCTTGGGTGACACAATGCATTGCACATCACTGCATTGCGCTACTCTGCAGCAGAGAGTGGTTCCATGAGTGCTGCATAGAGTGCCTAACCACATCCCATGTTCTGAGATGCATTCACAGACTCAGCTAACCAGGTGATTCTGGGAATGTGCCAGGATGTATAACTGTTCTAGGAGTGGCATTACAAGGAGTTGAACCTCTCATACTCCTCGCCACTTTATCTTTCAGTGTGTGTTGTATTCTGCAGCGTACATAGATGGCGGATTATGGCTCACAGTATATTTTTCTTAGCAGGAAGGTGCACATTAATGGATGAATATATTCCTGCATGTGACACTGTCACACTTTCTCCATGGAGCAAGGGTGCCTGTGTCGACCCTAGAAAGCTTAAAAGCCCCAGCACTGAATAAGAGGCAAAAATGATTTGTATTCTACTAGATACAGCACATTCCTTCCAATTTTGCTTTCAGGCATAGTCAGGCAGGTGGCTGACTATCGGCACTGCAGTGTGTGGCCATGCGCATGATATGCTCCTCTGTTCACAGTAACAAGATCTTAGGGGAGCAATACAGTGGGCCACATGTATCGTTCTAATGCCAATAATATGACAAGCAGTGCATACACTCAGGCACAGCACACTTTTAGGTTCTACACTCCCTTTGGACTGAGCTAGAATGTGTGAAATTTGAATACACACTACTAGCACACACACATTCACCATGTGCACATGGTTCCACATTTGGATCTATGTGTTGTGTATATCTGGCACATGCAGATGCGTAGTGCACATGGTTATATCGCGCACACATTGTTTGGACAATTTGATGATGGGAAGAGGTTAGTGTAACACACCTTTTGAAGAGGTTAGTGTGCCAGCAGGCCTCACTGCAGTAAACCAGGGTCATATGGTAATGTTCACTAGTACTGTTCACTAAACATCATACAACACACCCCACTTTAGCTGTGTAATACTCCTGGCAAAGGCAGTGGCAGTACATCGACTAGGTCTTTGTGTGGGCCTTCAGGTCCAAAAAGAGTGCAATCCATCACACAGACCTATGTAATGGCACACACTCAAATGCTATTTTCCCTTTGGGATAATAAAAGATTTGTGATCCCCTCAACTATGCACTTGTACACTCAGGGCAAGGGCTAAGAAGTCTTACTATTCAGAGGTACGTTCATATCTCAAATGGTCCATTACAGCATGTTCAATTAGATAGTGTATGTGCACATACATTTGTGTGTGACATTTGACATGGAGACTTCACACTTTTGATAGCGGCAAGACCATCTCCATTGTCTTATGTCTCTTGGTAACGCACACATTGCAAGGTTATATGCTCATAGTGTGGTGCTAGAAGCCTTTAAGCCTCATTGCATTGCTGGGCAATGCCTGGTAAGTGTGTGATATGTCATTTGTCATGTAACTGTGTCATGATGTGGTCTACATGAAAATGTGGCCATGAATTCAGTCACATGTGTAGTGTTTAGAGGATGGCCTTTGTCGATGGCAACTATCACTCACGACATGTGATGATATCTGCAACACCATTTGTTTCTGCAAAGTGCTGCCATTCTGCATGCTACCACATTGGTGAGATACACTACAATGAGAGGGTTGTTTCAGGTATGGACATTTTGGTAGTTTGTGTTCCACCAATCACTGAGTGCCATCAGAAGCACACTATTCTGCTGCAGTACACAGCAACATTGCTAACTGTGCAGCACTGCACTGCTCAAGTGTGTGAGGACAGGCATGGTGATTTTAGATGTGGATATGCGGCATGCCTGGCCATTCCCTTTAATGCAGTACACTGCATCACATTACATTTCTGCACTGGTGGATTAATTCTTAGGAGCCATGGCCCCATCTTGCTCAATGGTTCTGCCAACATGATTGAAAAATGTTGAGGCCTACTTCTAGTTCAGCCAACACAATGAATGACTTCATAGATTTATTTTCATGTTGAACATTTCAGTGATTTTAAGACATTTTGCCCATCATATAGCAAAAGGATTGATAAAATAAATGTTGCACAATGTTGTTGGATCGCCGTCGAACAGACATTGAATGGTGGATTCAGGGCCGGACTGGCTACCGGGCGTTTTGGCATGCTGCCGAGCTGGGGGCCGGTGTCACTGAGGTGGGGGCTAATTTCGTTGATGGAGACCTGCGTGTGCTTCGAAATAAACAAAGCAAAACGAATTTCGTTCAGCACACGCAGGTCCCAATCAACGAAATCAGCCCCCAGCTCGGCAGCATGCCAAAATGCCCGGTAGCCAGTCCGGCCCTGGGTGGATTTCTCTTCCATCCTCCTCCTCTTCCTCCTCTATTACAACTTACTCTTCAATGTCCGAGTCCCACTGGACATTAGTACGCACACAGATGTTGTGGGGGATGGCACATACAAGAATAATCTTGCACACCATAGGAGACGAGTATAGCAATCTCCCCCTGACATGTTCAGGCATCAGAGCCTGGACCTCAGTCAAAAGTATGTTCAAGTCCATTCCAGGTGTTGACAAGTGCCTGGTTGTACTGTCGTTCCTTCTCCATTTGGGGATGTGCAATTGGAGTCATGACCCGTGGCTACAATCCATATCTTTGGTCAGCTGAAAGTAGAAAATATATACAACTGTTAATTGTAATGCACATTGTTACAGAGACATTCCTGTCCATGTGTGTTATGTGTACTGAGTAACTCATAGATATTTCTTACCGTATTTGACAATATGTACTACATACACAGTTGACCATTGGTTTAGACATGTCTCTTCCAGTTCTCTGTGTCATAGCATATGTTGACCGTACCCTGATACTTTGGATACTCCTAAATGCTGACTTTCATGTTTAGGCAGTAGCTTATTGCGATTGGTATTTTTAAAACATCTTGAGCATGCTATGTTAACTGCATTCACTACATGTGCAGTGACAAATTAATGATCTACTCTACTGCCATTTGTACATCCCTATGTAGGCTGTGACACTGCCAACATGTTTGACACTCTCACATACATATATACCTGTGTATGCTCTGATGTTGTTTCTAGCCTTCATGACATTGACACAGCCTTTAAGTTGTTCACTTACTTTAGCATGTGATTTTGCTGCATACAAGTGATACGTTTCAAACATGTAACATGGATAGTTGTTCTATTTGTTGCCGCTCCAGCTGTTGCTTTGTGTCAGACATGTTGTCATGGTGGACTTGGATTGACAAATAGGTCTTGCAACGTGGCCCATCTTTATGTTTGACACACTGATGTTGCTACAAGAAGCTTTCGAGTACAAGCCTTGACAGAAAAATGTGGTTTCATATGTATGTATATGATTCTAACTTGAAGGGGATTCAGTACTTCTATGCCTTGATTCTGTCATCATTGCTGTGGCCAGTGAATGTTGAGATTGTTGTACTGAACATACCGTAATACCTTGTCCTGGTTGCATTTAATTCTATTTTCATGACTGGTGCATGGCATGTTTGACTGCATATTTCCTGGGACATATGTGTTCTGTACTATTGGTATCACATTGTTGCCCAATATTGACATTTACACATGTGTGGGCCCTACACTTTACATTGCATGCCACACATGGACTTTACTACTTCTTCCAGTGTGGCTCTGGGAAATTCTGTAATCATACAAGTATACTGCCAGGTGTGACACACTTATTCATTTACACAAGATTTATTCTCAGATACCAAGACTAGATATGCCATGGAGGAGACACTCATCTCACCCTTATCTATTCTATAGCCTTTGTACTCATATTGACTTTTCCGACTCAACACATGGTTTTTGTTGTGTGCAGATGAGGTGGTTCCATCCATTCACACAGTGTGGACTGATACAATACTACTCACAGATTTTCTGTAGCTATTGCCATTGCTGGATTAGTGAAGGAAATACAGAATGGGTAATCATTGTTTAAATGTTGCAGTATGTTGTTCCCACTATGTGCACATGACCCTAGAGGCCAGATATTTGGCAAGGTGGCACAGTGCAGCATTGAAAGTCACCTAGCTGTGCTGCACTGCGTCACTGGGAAAGGGCTGTAGTGCACAGTATCTAGGCCATATGGCACATTCCTTTCTTTTTCGCCCTGCATGGGCATTCAATGGGATGCCTAGCACAAACACAGGCACCACTGTGCAGGGGGGCTTGTGCTGCATGCAGTATTGTCTTTGTGAGGAAGGGGCACCTTCCTGCACATGAAGTACCTTTAGAGGCATATTCCTCTATGTATGAGTGCCATGGAATTCAGCACACATAGGAAGCAGGAGTTACTTTGATAACTTAAGTTAATAACCCTTGTAACACATCACCTGCCGAGGTCAATTTATTTATCGCATTCCCAGGTTGACCAGGTTTAGAATACATGACATGTGTCATAAACCATGGAAACTCTCACACAATGCCCATGAGACACCTCCCTTGCACACAGTGATGTAACACAGCATTTTGTGCAGCATTGCTTTACTCCAAATTGTTTCGCCATTCATAGCCACGCTAAGTAGCTTTGCATATCTTAACATATCTGACTAAGGGTTTTGAATTACACATGTACCGTGATGCATGGTGTAAGTATGAGCCACACCTTCTTTTACATATGCCCCTAGCTCAGTTGGAAGACATAGAGATGGCTATTATGTCATACATTTCTGAATTTTTGTTGGTCTGTTGTATACTTCAAATTTCCTTAACAACAAATTGACCATTCCCATAACGAAAGTGCTCACCGATGATGCAGTGCCTGAAGATGTATGCAAAAAGAACAATTGATAGACACAATGCTGAATAATGTCGAGCACTCATCTGGGCCTAAATCCATCATTTTTTGCTCAACATGCTACCCCAATGGGGTCCCAGCCAAATGCAATTAATTCTTGACCATGCTCCCCATGGGAACACGTCCAGCCCAAACTGCCTGGACAGAACCTCCCTGGACTAAAAACAAGTATTCCGGTACCGGTTTCAGGGTACCACTGCTCATCAGCTAAACTAGCTTGCCTTCAATGGCATGGTGAGCACGGGACCCACGCCTGGGCATACTCTTCCCACTTAGGGCGACAAATGCCAACAGAACAACTGATGAAGGGAATACTGAAACAATGTCAAACATTCACGCCCAGTACAGAGATCTGGTCCTAAAATACATTGTTTTATTGCTCACATACCACGCCTGTTCGGACCGAGCCATTTGCAAATGGGTCTTGACTCTCTTCCCATAGGAACAGTCCATTCTGAACTGCCAGGTCAGGTTCTTTCCTGGACCAGAAATATGCATCTTAGGACCAGTTTCTTCATCCCCCTTGGGGTGACAAATGCAGAAAAAAGAATGGATGGGTGGAATGCTGAATAATTTTAAATACTCACCCCCAGTTTGGCTTTTTGCTCATCATTCCATCCCAGATTGGACCCAGCCAAATGCAATTCATTCTTGACCATGTTCCTCATAGAAACAGTCTTGCCCAAACTGCCTGGGCAGAACCTCCCTCGATTGGAAACAAGCATCCTGGGACGGGTTTCAGGGTATCACTCCTCAACAGCAAGGCTAGCTTGCCTCCACTGGCATGTGAGCACGGGACCACACCTGGGCATACTCTTCCCACTTAGGGAAAAAGAACAATTGATGGATGGAATGTTGAAACAATGTTAAAAATTCACCCCCAGTACAGAGTTCTGGCCATTATTTTTTTGCTCACCAGTTTGGACCCAGCCATATGCAAATCAGTCTTGCCCCTGCTCCCCATGGGAACTGTCCAGCCTGAACTGCCAGGCCAGATCCTCCCTGGACCAGAAACAAGCATCCTAGAACCAGTTTCCGGCTGTAACCGCTCATCAGCCAGGATAACTCGAATGCAGTAGCATGGCAAGCATGGGGCCCATGTCTGGGCATCCCCGTCCCACTTAGGGAGAAAAATTTACAAAGAACAATTGATATAAGGAATGCTGAATAATGTCAAACACTCACCCCCTGTACAGAGATCTGGGCATAAATACACCGGGGCCGATTCAGAGAACTAATCTGAGATAAAATCCTAAACTTACTACTTTAGGTATTCACAGAAGGCATTTAGTAGTAGTAAAGTTAGTATTTTGTCTTAAGTTAGGATTTTGTCTTAAATTAGGATTTTGTCTTAAATTAGGATTTTGTCTTAAATTAGTATCTTGTCTTAATATAGGATTTTGTCTTAAGTTAGTTTTTTGTCTTAAGTTAGGATTTTGTCTTAAGGCCAAAACTTAAGACAAAATCCTAACTTAAGGCAAAATCCTAACGTAAGACAAAATCCTAATTTAAGACAAAATACTAATTTAAGACCAAATCCTAATTTAAGAAAAAATCCTAATTTTACTACTACTAAATGCTAAGCCTGGGCGTTGAACTACGCTCCGTTCGCGGAGCTTGCGAAGTTTAGGCAACTTCGCGATTCGCATAGAGCGCGAAGTTGCAGATTGCTACGCAATCTAGCGCGTAGCGTAGTAGTTTTGCTTCCTCGCGTGCTCAATATTCATTCTCGCGCGAAGTAACGTCTTACCGTGATTCTGCGATCGCCAACTTGCTTTTCTGTCCGTTCGCGAGCGCCACGAGATTTGTACTATGGCTGCCCAATCCCGCGAGAGTGTGCGAACGCGAACACGTCATTCGGGAGCGCGAGCTGACTTCCGGCGGCTGTCTTGGTAAGATCGCGATCCCGAACATGCAAAACCTACAATCTGGCGAAGAATATCTCGCGATCTTCATAAAACCTTCTCTAAAATGATCATTTAGCTCATAAAACTCCTCGGATTGTGATTTTGCTGTAGTCTTTTGTGTAAGGAGGAGTCCTTTAATTTTTTTAACTCATTTTTTCAAGAGGAAGGAAGTGCCCCTGAGTCTACAACTTCCTGTTCCTGTCTCCTCCCAGTGCTTTGTGCATGTGCTGTTCACTTTCATTTGGATTTGGAGCTGGAAGGATCACTTTTTGTGTCTGTCTGCTCATACCATTGGATTGGATTTATTTGAGGACTTTTTTATTTGAGATTTAATTTACTACAAGTAAGTTGGAGAATTGGTGTGTTTGTTTCATTGGGGCTTGTATTTGTATTACCTACATTTTTCTGGGTTTTTCATTGTTTTTTAAAATTATTGTTGTGGCGGGTGGCCTGTGCTTTCAATAGGGGCCTAGTTGTTTTTCTCTGCAATTTCAGCCAGTAGGGTACCCATGGGTTCATGTTACGTGGTGTCTGTAGAATTTTCAACATCATGTAGGGCATGGATGGCATAGGATTATTTGAAATGCTAAATGTGGCTGTGGTGTATTTCTCTGTTGGTGAGTGTGTGAAATACCTTTGTGGGATGTGTGTGCTTGATGTGTAACTTCTTTCCAATCCTTTCGTAGCCCTGTTCATTTTCATTTGTGTATTAAAGCTGTGTTGTTTAGCAGGCCTCCTTTCTCCGGTCATATATTATAGGCCTGCTTCAGTTCATTGTTTTCCATGGCCTGTTGTGACTGTGAGTGCCCATGTGGCTTGTGGCAATTTTGTGGTGGTAGTTTAGTAGTGTGTGCTTCTTTTTCCATAAAGGCCTGTATTTCTTTTCTTTGTCCCCCTTGGATTATGCTTGTTGTTGTGTCCTCCTGGCCATGTGTGTGGCGGCCATTTTGTTAAGGCAGGCATTGTGCTTTTGCCATAGGCTTACATTGAGTGTTCCAAGCTTGTGGCCTAGTCTGCCAGTAGGCCCAGAGGTAGTCAGCCTCAAATCTTTGGTGCGTTATTTAAATTTACAGTTTGTGTTGTCTGTTGATTTTCTTTTACACCATGGATGGCTTTGGATTTTATTGCAAAAGGTGTTTTTTGGGGTGGAATAGCATTTTTTGGGTGTGTGTTAAATAAATAGGGCTTTTTAGCCAATATGTAAGCCTAGGGATTCAGCTCGCGTACTTTTGGTAACTCTGCACAGCGCGACAACGCGGACTTACAGTTCTCGTCATTTTCACGCTCGCAATATGCGTGTTCGCGCACGCGACAAAGCCTTTTTGTACAGTTTGCGATCCCGAACACGCAGGTTTTGCAATCTGGCAAACAATATCTCGCGAGCAACATAGATCCTTCTCGAAAACGCTTTTTTGTGCATTTCTGCTAAAAAAACTCCTCAGGTTTTCATTGAGCTGTAGGTTTGGAGCACGGAGAAGCTTTTATTTTGTTCAAAATATTTTTATGAGAGGAAGTAAGTTCCACAGACACTAGAACTTCCTGTTCCTGTCCTTTGTAATCACTTTTTGGTTATTTGTGGTGGGTGGCCTGTGCATGTGTGTGGCGGCCATTTTAGGAAGGCAGTCATTGTGCTTTCGCCATAGGCGTACATTGACTGTCTTCCATTTCTTGTTGTTGTGGGTGTGTGGCGGCCATTTTGTGGAGCCATCCAAGCAGTGTGCTTGCTTTTGCCATTCTGTTCCAAGCTTGTGGCCTAGTCTGCCAGTAGGCCCAAAGGTAGTCAGCCTCAAATCTTTGGTGCGTTATTTAAATTTACAGTTTGTGTTGTCTGTTGATTTTCTTTTACACCATGGATGGCTTTGGATTTTATTGCAAAAGGTGTTTTTGGGGTGGAATAGCATTTTTTGGGTGTGTGTTAAATAAATAGGGCTTTTTAGCCAGTATGTAAGCCTAGGGATTCAGCTTGCGTACTTTTGGTAACTCTGCACAGCGCGACAACGAGGACTTGCAGTTTTCGTCATTTTCGCGCATCCAATATGCCTGTTCGCGCACGTGATAAAGCCTTTTTGTACAGTTCGCGATCCCGAACACGCAGCTTTTGCAATCTGGCACACAATATCTCGCGAGCAACATAGATCCTTCTCGAAAACGCTTTTTTGTGCATTTCTGCTAAAAAAAACTCCTCAGGTTGTCATTGAGCTGTAGGTTTGGAGCACGGAGAAGCTTTTATTTTTTTCAAAATATTTTTATGAGAGGAAGTAAGTTCCACAGACACTAAAACTTCCTGTTCCTGTCCTTTGTAATCACTTTTTGGTTATTTGTGGTGGGTGGCCTGTGCATGTGTGTGGCGACCATTTTAGGAAGGCAGGCCTTGTGCTTTTGCCATAGGCGTACATTGACTGTCTTCCATTTCTTGTTGTTGTGGGTGTGTGGCGGCCATTTTGTGGAGCCATCCAAGCAGTGTGCTTGCTTTTGCCATTCTGTTCCAAGCTTGTGGCCTAGTCTGCCAGTAGGCCCAAAGGTAGTCAGCCTCAAATCTTTGGTGCGTTATTTAAATTTACAGTTTGTGTTGTCTGTTGATTTTCTTTTACACCATGGATGGCTTTGGATTTTATTGCAAAAGGTGTTTTTGGGGTGGAATAGCATTTTTTGGGTGTGTGTTAAATAAATAGGGCTTTTTAGCCAGTATGTAAGCCTAGGGATTCAGCTTGCGTACTTTTGGTAACTCTGCACAGCGCGACAACGAGGACTTGCAGTTTTCGTCATTTTCGCGCATCCAATATGCCTGTTCGCGCACGTGATAAAGCCTTTTTGTACAGTTCGCGATCCCGAACACGCAGCTTTTGCAATCTGGCACACAATATCTCGCGAGCAACATAGATCCTTCTCGAAAACGCTTTTTTGTGCATTTCTGCTAAAAAAAACTCCTCAGGTTGTCATTGAGCTGTAGGTTTGGAGCACGGAGAAGCTTTTATTTTTTTCAAAATATTTTTATGAGAGGAAGTAAGTTCCACAGACACTAAAACTTCCTGTTCCTGTCCTTTGTAATCACTTTTTGGTTATTTGTGGTGGGTGGCCTGTGCATGTGTGTGGCGACCATTTTAGGAAGGCAGGCCTTGTGCTTTTGCCATAGGCGTACATTGACTGTCTTCCATTTCTTGTTGTTGTGGGTGTGTGGCGGCCATTTTGTGGAGCCATCCAAGCAGTGTGCTTGCTTTTGCCATTCTGTTCCAAGCTTGTGGCCTAGTCTGCCAGTGGGCCCAAAGGTAGTCAGCCTCAAATCTTTGGTGCGTTATTTAAATTTACAGTTTGTGTTGTCTGTTGATTTTCTTTTACACCATGGATGGCTTTGGATTTTATTGCAAAAGGTGTTTTTTGGGGTGGAATAGCATTTTTTGGGTGTGTGTTAAATAAATAGGGCTTTTTAGCCAGTATGTAAGCCTAGGGATTCAGCTCGCGTACTTTTGGTAACTCTGCACAGCGCGACAACGCGGACTTACAGTTTTCGTCATTTTCGCGCTCGCAATATGCGTGTTCGCGCACGCGATAAAGCCTTTTTGTACAGTTCGCGATCCCGAACACGCAGCTTTTGCAATCTGGCAAACAATATCTCGCGAGCAACATAGATCCTTCTCGAAAACGCTTTTTTGTGCATTTCTGCTAAAAAAACTCCTCAGGTTGTCATTGAGCCGTAGGTTTGGAGCACGGAGAAGCTTTTATTTTTTTCAAAATATTTTTATGAGAGGAAGTAAGTTCCACAGACACTAAAACTTCCTGTTCCTGTCCTTTGTAATCACTTTTTGGTTATTGGTGGTGGGTGGCCTGTGCATGTGTGTGGCGGCCATTTTAGGAAGGCAGGCATTGTGCTTTTTGCATAGGCCTCCAAGCTTGTGGCCTAGTTTAATAATTGTGATGACCACCCACCAAACACTAATAAGTTATATATTATATTATGGATCTTTTGACTGATGTTCTTCTGGATTTTTTGCTTTTAGGTGCACAAAAGACAGAGGAGGTATGTCATCATCATCCACTGTTGTGGTGCCAGACCGACGTCCTGCTGCTGTACACGTGACGTGTGAGTGACCTGACCAGGCATCTCTGCAACTTGTGCTACTGAGTGCTGTTTTGACATCTGTTGAAGATGTCCCCAAAGAAAGCAGGTAGCAGGTCCTCCGGTACCAAGAAAGTTGCCATGGAGAAGAAGGAACAGAAGAAGAAGGAAGTGTTACTTAAGTCTGGTGTGCCTCCCAAAACCGTTTTTGGTACACCAAAAATGACGCCTGCAGCAGCGGTGTCGGGGGGCCAAGCTGGGGGCAGCACCTCCACATCAGTGGGCCCAACCCACCAACCCAGGCCCAAGCAGATGAGTGTGGAAGAGGTAGCCAGCCTTATGGTGGAAAGCAGTGATGTTGAGCCTGAACTAAACTTATCGCTATCTCAAAGTAGTACACAATCAACGCAGGAGGGAACATCATCAACACAGCAGATAAGTGGTCAGCAGCCGCAGCCACCACCCGCAATAGTAGCTGTTGTTCCTCCCGAAGAGGGGCAGTTCAGGAAATTGAGCCTCATGCAGAGGAAGAAGAGGAAGCCACTCATTTAGAAGTTCCATTGGCATCCAAATCCCCAGCAAGGAAAAGGAGGGTTAGTACATCAAGTTCTTCACCAAGCCCCCCTTCTGATGATCTAGATGCCACTTGGAAGCCACAAACTGAGTCTGAGAGGGAAACACATCACAAGAGCAGGCATGGGAAAAGGAAGGTTCCAGAAAGCCTTACATTTATGGATGTTGATGTAGAAGAGCAGGATGATGATGATGATGATGATGATGATGAGCCAGTCATCACAAACATCACTCCCGGGCCTGAGGAGATGGAGACCAACATTTTTACACTATCCAAAATGGCTGCGAGGGATGTAGCACGCATACCTCCAACACAGGTAACACCAACACGACCTCCAGCTTCCATATTTACATTAGCAAAGGGCCGGCAGCGTCCTACATCCAGCACAAGCACCACCTCAGCAGAAGTAGGTAGTGGTCTTGCACAGAGTCAAATTCAACACACACCCTCCAGTTCATCCGGCATTGGAAGTGGGAGTGGCACCTCCAGCAGGAGACAAAAGTTAAGCTCCCCAGTGTGGGACTTCTTTACGGTTAGCGGAAAGGAGGAGAACATTGCTATATGCTCCGTTTGTCATACCTCTGTTAGTCGTGGTAAGCTTGGTACAAACTATGGTACCGGAGGCCAAATGACCCATCTGAAAAAACACCACGCAATCCAGTGGGAGGAGCACCTTAGTCGCTTCAAAACTGGAACCATTGCTGTTGGGCATAAACGAGTAGAAAGTCCGCTCCCGGTGGAACAGGAAGAAGAGGGAGACATTCTCTGTGGTAGTGGTACACAAAGTAGCCCTGTCCCCAGCACTGCAGTGGTAACGCCCACATCCTCAGCCACATCTCATTGGCACAAGAGTAAGAGTCAGCCTGAGACACCAAGGAGTACTGCTGGCCCAAAAAATGCGACGTTGACCACAGGAAGGAATACCATGCAGCCTACCATTCTTAGCATGTTTAGTAGGCCAGAAGGGCAGTACGAACGCAACCACCCAATAGCACGTTTGTACAATGCAAAGCTGGCAAAAATGTTAGCACTGGACCTTCTCCCTTTTTCTTTTTCTTTTGTTGAAGGGGTGGGTTTTCTTGAGTTTGTGACCACCATCTGCCCAAAATGGAAAGTTCCCAGCTGCTACTATTTCGCAAGAGTTGCTGTTGCAGCACTACATCACGACGTGCTGGAATTGCTTGGAAAAGCCTTAAAAAAGAGTGCTGTTCAGAGTATACACCTGACAACAGACATGTGGACCAGTTGCCAAGCCACTGATTACATGTGCATCACTGCACACTGGGTCTCTTTTTCGGGTGCTAAAGATAAGATATCTGACGGTGTTGTTGACACCGCTGAGATTTTTAAAGACACTCGCAAACATGCAACTGTAGCCATGTTTGCTATGGAGAAATCTCATACTGCTGCAAACATTTTGGATGAGTTTAACAGCAAGGTGTTTGAGTGGCTGCGACCAAGAGGGCTTACCATTGGTTTTGTTGCCACGGACAATGTCAGTAATGTAGTTAGGGCCATGAAAGATGGTGGCTATTTCAGGGTGCCATGTTTGGCACACTGCATTAACATTGTTGTTCAAGACTTTCTGAAAAATGAAAGCAAAGTCAGCAGCTTACTGACCACCTGCAGAAGAATATGCACACATTTCAACCATTCTTTTAAAGCCCGGAAGCAGCTGAGGGTCATTCAGCGTGAGCATAAAATGCCAGTCAAAGCACTCATCCAGGAGGTGCCAACACGTTGGAACTCAACGTATTACATGCTTGAGCCAGTGCCGGACTGACTACCGGGCGTTTTGGTGTGCTGACAAGCTGGGGGCTGATTTCGTTGATGGGGACCTGCGTGTGCTTAAAACAATTCGTTTTGCTTTGTTTATTTAAAAGCACATACAGGTCCCCATCAACAAAATTAGCCCCCACCGCAGTGAAATCAATGGGACCTCGCCAAATGCCTGACAGAGATGCTACTTCCTTTTGAGGTCTTCACGCGTGAAGTGAGCAGGGAGTACTGTACTATGGGCCAAGCTATCCCATTGTTGTACATGCTAGAGCAAGAGCTGAAGGAGGTGTCAGAAATGTATGCAGGTCTGGATGACAAAGTAGACGCATATCATTTGGCAGACACCTTATCCGCTCGCTTATCTCACAATACAAGGATTCAAAATAACATTGTGTCACATCCACATTACATTACTGCCTCAATTTTGGATCCACGTTACAAATTATTGCTGCGCAGTAATGAAGTAATTCCTTTTTCAGAAGTGAATGTTGCCCAGTACAAAACTTTGATAGCTGAGGAAGCCACTGAGTTTGAAAACGAAAGGATCTTAATTAGAGGCCCGCCCCCCCAGGGCAGAAAAAGTACTGCAGGGCACCCACAGTCAAGTTCTACTTCAGAGTCCAAGAGCAGTGCGTTTGCCTCCCAGCAGTCAACAACACTGCCAGCAATAACATCAACAGCACCAACAGGATCATCAGGCACATTTAAAAAAACGGCAGGTGATTGGTTTCTACGGAAAGGGTATTGTACGTCCATGACTGATGCAAAGGCAAAAGAGGCCCAGGAAATCGGAGCACCCCTGAACATTGAGCGGATGGTTCAGGCCTATCTAGATGACACAACAGAGGTCTTCATGGAGCAAAGCCCATTGGTGTATTGGTATGGGAAAAGAAGCCAATGGCCAGTGCTCAGCAGGCTGGCGATAAAGTTTATGGCTTGCCCTGTTGCAAGTGTCTCTTCAGAGCGTGTTTTCAGTGCTGCTGGTGCCATTGTTACTGTCAAAAGGACCAGTCTCTCGCCCAAAAGCGTTGAGAGGTTAACCATGATCAAAATGAATCAACACTTTATACCACTAGAGTACAAAATACGTGAATCACAGCAGGAAGAGGAGAGCTACTTCGATGACATAAGTAGTGGGTTGTTAGACGTACTTCTGTCTGAACCACCAGAGTTTGAGGACGAGCTCCTCTTCCCTGACAACTAGGCTTTCAAATTGTTCTCCCTTCCTTTATTTGTGTGTGACTGTGTGTATCTGTTTTTCTGGTTCAAAATCTAATCACAACAAATCCATCAACAGTCTCCTCTTTTTATTTCCCTATTGGAGTTGCACGTCTGTGCATAACTGTCCACTCCACTCCTCAGGGTCCTGCTCCATCTTCCTTACTCTCCCTAAGTACATTTCAAGCAAGCCAGACATTGGATGGAGATGGAGAATAGTACAATACATGTTGCCTCTAACAGTCCCTCCATAAGAAGTGAAACGTGACTCCAGCTATATTCCATTTTGTTTCCAAGCCGAAAGAAACTCATCACTGACTGGTAGAAGGCTAGGCAGGCAGCCAAAGAGAACACCAAGACAGGTAATGAGTGATTATTGTGAATGATGGTGGCATGCATTGCATTGGATGCTGGCTGACTACAAATAATTGTGCATGAAGTAGAACTATACTAGTTTATAGACAAAGTAAAAGTGACTCTGGTGTGGTGACAGTTAATGTTTCCTTGTTGTTTAATAATAGCCACATTGTACTCCTACCATTGCAGGTGCCGGCCAATATCCGTTGCAATTTACTAATATGGAATATATTCTAAACTTAATCAGTCACTACAGACTGAGTTGGTGTTGCAGAAGACGTACCACACGGTCATCATCATGATGCTGCTGAGCATACTATCTTTGCACACAGTCAGTTGGATCAGAGAAAATTGATGGAATAACGGCGTTTCATGGGCTGACTTAAAAGGTAAACAGTTTGAACAAGAACCACAGCACAGACCTAGGCTAGATGTCCGTGTAGTGGTGTGGACTGGAGTACAGTGTAGTGGTATGAGGGACAGTGGCGCATTGATTTAGTCACTTCATTTGGAAAATGCTCGGTTGCTGCAGTGCATATGACATTTCTCTGGCTCGCTCAAAATGTAAGTAAGGGGTAGGGTGCCTGGCCCGTGCCGCGGTTCTCCTGTTCTGTGGCTGTGCTGGCTCCTGAGTACTGTCCCGTTGTTGTTGTACCTTAATGCTGTAGAGTAGACACTTATGTATCCTATCCAAGCTGCCTCAGTCTGAAAGTGTTCTCTCCAGAGTGTTGTCTTCTCGTCTTGCACGCCACTGTAATTGAGTTTATTGTTTTAAATGCAGTAATTTTTCAATACCCCGTTTGTTTTTCCATCTACACTTACAGGCCGGCCTTTAACCTGTGCTATAGTGGGAGAAATGACTCACACTTACCTTACCAATCCGCATCAGGCAGGCAGTGGTACCCAAGATTGATGTGCGGAGTGTCCATGGAAGGGAGGACCAAGAGGAATGACGATAATGATGCAACTCCACATTTGGACCAGGATAATACAGTAACTTTAGTATCATTCATCATTCGTCTTTAAATTTATTTGATTGCTTTTTTCTCTTCAATCATTACAACTGTGTCTTGTGGTTTGTTTGGTAATTGATCCCTACAACTATTTTTTAATTTCCTTTGCGTGCTTGAAAAATAAAAGTAAGCCCGGTACAGCATGTAATTGGGTTCGGTCTGAGGTCTGAGGGCGGCAGACAGGCAAGGCAAATTTCAATTTCTTCCCTGACTGTCCTGTCTCATTGGGTAATAGGTATAGTAAGTATAACTCATTATCATTACCATCAAGTTCTCTTCCTCAGCATGCATGCATTTGCTTTTTCTCACTTTATACTTTGAATTCTTTGATAATGGATCATGGTCGTCTTACAAGATTGTGTTTTACTTTTGTTGTGTCCATGCATACTGTCTGTTTTTCTTTCTCAAACCTTTCCAAAAACCCCACTTCCCATCCATTCATCAATCCCTAACCCTCTTCCCACGGGCTGTGTGATTTATATTGAGGTGTGATGACTACATTATGTACACCAATTGATCACACGCTTGCTGGGGCAGATGTGGTGAAAGCAACACTAATTGAATTTCAACTGAGGCTGTGCAAGGATCTTCTTCTGCTAGCCCACCCATGCTGTAGTTTACTTTGTGTTCTGTTCTACTACTCCTCCCACAGTCTCTCAGTCAAGTGACTTTCTCTTTCTTTTTTCAAATGCTATTGCCAGTGTCTACTACTACCACCACAATAATGGCATCTTGTCCGTTAATTTGGGAAACCAACCATGCAGCCATCAGTGTGCCGAACTTCATCATCAATTGCAGGTAAGATAAGTTTTGTGGGAGGTATGGACTAGGAGGAGAGACTGACAGTACTATTATGACAATTAAAATAACTCAGTGAGGGGTACTGCATCTATCGGTTTGTGTGTTACAAAATCGGCAGAACTTTTAAATCAAACACTGGCTGTGGGCATGCAGCAGCATGGAAACAAAGTAAACAACCATGTAACTTAGATTGAATTCGGAAAACTGTAACCCACCACAAAAACTTTACATAGTATAAGTAAATAATAGTATATATTTAATACCCCTAACAAAAATAAACTATCCCACTCTGACCTAACCCACCCCCCTCCCTAACCCCAACCAATGTCCAAAACGAAAGTTGCGAGTCCCAAATGTCTGGAAAAATCCCCAACAACAGATAGGCCACCCTTTGCAGGCTGGCTGCCACAATTCGAAAATACTTTAATAATAATAGGTAGGGAGTGGTCCCCAGAGTGGGAGGAAGGGGCTTCCGCTTGATAATGTATATATATATAAATATATATGACGTGCTTGCAAACTACTGCAAGTGTACTGTATTCTGATAATACTACCTATATTCCCCTAGGCTTTGCTACTGTCGCGCAGTTTCTTTTACATTTTCTTCAAAGTAAGAATCTCCAGTGACACTTTCCAATCCTATACTGTCTATAGTACATCCAGGAATACATCCATTCAAGTAAACGTTTATCCTTCTTTTTTATATCTCTCATACTTAGTTGGTTTCACCAACAACCACCCATGCTTCCGCTCCTTCCTTGCTTGCCTTGGCTTTGAGTTTGAATTTGAACCAAACAACGCTGATTTTTGCTATCTAGCACTATCCACCCATACTTTGTCTACTTTGTCGCCCACCCAGGCAGGCATTCTTTCACATTCCACCCATCCTTCAACAACCCTTGCATCTGATCTGATTACTATCAGCCACCTATGCATGCTTCCAACAACATATCCTTCTCTGCCAGTCAGTCATATTATTTATCTCGCCCATCCTTCCACCCTTAGTTCTTTCCCTCTTTGTTCAACACATCCATCAAGGTCATCTGATCTGAGTTTGTCTTCTCCATAAAACCTTCACACAGCTGATTTTGGAGTCAAATCGAAGAGGCCATTGGTTACTCTAATCACGCTGCTAATGCTAAGTAAAGGGTGTCTTCTTCAACCGTTGTATAATAATAAGTTGCACAGTACAGTGAAATAGTGAACACACTTCCATCTAGTAGTAATGTCAAGAATTAATGAATATAACTTACCGCCGCCGGCCACTGCTGCTGCATCCCCCCCTGTCTCGTCTGCAGGTGCCGCCAGTTCGCCTGCCCCCTCCGGAATGGCCGCATCACTGGCCCCGACGGCACTGGTGGATGGTAGTGTGCCTATAAAAAAACATCACAAATTTTTAGATGCCTGGAAACCTCCCCCTATTTTAAGTGTTGTTCACTTAGAACATTGAAAAAAAAGTTAATACAACATACATCAGCACTAGACAGTATGTACAGTCAGTAGACAGACACTAGTGGTGATATGGTTCCACTTCCTAGGGTCATCTAGTCCTACTCTACTCTTTTGAAAGTTAGCCTGAGCGATGTGTAACCCTTTTAGATTCATCATGTCGACTACTACTCTTTTGGCGCATATTTAATTAGACCTGCAAGCTTAGTGAGATGTGCAGTAGAGTAGATGCCTTTGAGGCCACTTGACTGTTGCGTACAAGTGACGAGGTCGGAAAAAAACACACTTGTTGAGTTTGTTTAGTTGCCATGACTGCAAAATGCTTCCATTCACCAGTATCCTATCTAACGGCTAACTCGCAGCATTTTTCTCATATAATAGGCGGATGATTCCCTTCTACAAACCAGAGATTTACAGAACATATTATGATGTAAGATTATGTAACCAGTATTTCTACGTTCTACGGTGAGGGGTCTTCCAGAATTCTAAAGATCTTGGCTCTTGTTCTTGTTGTCATGCACTTGTAAATGTTTACTGTTTTAATGTTAGGCTTTTTGCTGGCTTATTGACTATGGCTGTAGTAAAATTAATTTCATATTAACGATGTACAGAGTTTGATACTTGTTTCAAATAAACCTTTTGAACTTACACATAGACTCTGTGGTATTTGGTGTGGTGGGGTGGACTTACACAAGTGAGTGTGCAAAAAGGTATTATTATGTTCTGGGTTGTCTGTCTCAGTCATCATCAACATTTTGTATCTTCTTCGTGGGGGGGTTCGGGAGTGGAACCCTAATGTGAGACACTATGGCTAGTCGGTCAGGGGATCCTGGGTTCTTCGGACTGAGCATTTTGTTGTGCATAGTTCTGTATGTGGCTCTGCAGAATCACTAGACAATAGTAGTATCATGTACTATCCGATCAAAAATACTAGTCAAATATCTGGTTGGCCATTTTGTTTGTGGTAATTGTCAAAACCTCAACATTGAGAAGACTTGAAGAGGACAACCCAAAGGACAGGACACAGTGGCTAGAGCTATTGGTCAATCAGAGTTTTATTATTCCAAAGAAAACCTTCTATAAAGAGTGGGCAGCTGTGCAAGCTTCGCTACAGACAGAGTAATATAAGAGTAATAGTAGTAGTAGTACAGAGAGTCATAGCAGACGCAGTTAAAAGCAACTTAGTTAGAGGCAGGGATAAACAGAATTTGGAAACAGATAGTCAAGCTCAAAGAAGTAAGCTTTTGTAAAAATAGAATTAGAAAGTGGAACCATAATTTATAGTTCGGAAAAAAAGATGCAGTAAAAGTTAGGGAAATATAAATGTCAATATAACCACTGGAGGACTTACTGGGGCCAGCAGCAGGAGCCTCGGTAGAGGAGCGGTCCTCCTGTGGGTCCCCCGCTGACCCCGTCTTCTTGCCCCTGGGTGGTGCTGATGATCATGTAAAATATAATAAGGAAAGAGACAAACATTAAGGAGTGCTGTGAAAGAAATAATAATAAATCATTTGGAAAAATAAGTCAAACAAGATTTTAGGAAACAACTATTGCAATAAAATTGAACTATCTAATCAGATGGATCAACTACTGGCTTCTTCCTGCATTCACGGATCGTCTACTTATTTATGAACACTCCAGTGTTCCATAATCATTCTGATTACAAATACTAACGAAGCCTAGTAAGTACCACGTGACCTACACCACCTATTCCAGACGGGCCAATTGTTCACTAAGTCTGCATTTCCATTTTTTTTCAGCCATCAAATGCATAGATGAGATGGAGGACACATGCATACATTAGTGCATACATAGAAGATACAACAAATTGTGGGTTGGTTGCATGATTCTGATCTAGTTCTGCTACTGACTGACCATGCTAAGCCTACCACTCACTAAACAAAGTACAAAAGGTTCGACGGAGGACTGGGGTAAGCAGCACTCAGTGACAGAGGAGGCGTCACGCAGACTGCATAAAACAATTATTAACTAATACTAACAAACTAAACCTAGTATCCAATATCCATCCACCACTATTTCACAGTAGGACAATGGAAGGACTAGAGTCTCTCTAACAAATCGCATTACCTAACTTCAGTTCTGTAAAATAAACTCTTATATAATCAGCATCAGCACAAGCTAGCGCAAACTAAGTTGCAAACAAGTAAGAGTACCACCGAGCACCTGGGTCCTTAAATCAAAGAACATTTTGCTTTTTGGAACTTAATTTACCAGCAACGCTTGGCACGCAGCAGTAATCTTGTTGTTCATCAAATTTAATATACACAATAAGTTACTCACCAAGCCCGACGACCTCGACACCTAGCAGGTCCAACAGGTCCTGCTCCCGGTCCAGGATGTCAGACCACCGGTGGGCTAGTTGATTGTGGGTGCGCCGGACCCCAGAGCACCGGAACACGGCCCGGCTCACCTTCGCCCACCGACGGTGCCGCCCCTGGGTAGCGTAGCCGGAGCTGGGCCTGCCGCCTGCTGCCAAGGTCAAGGGGAGGTGGCGCTGGATGAAAAAAACAAGGGCGGCCACCTCCTCCTTCCCAAATAGTTGCCGGGCCTGCACCCCTGCAGGACGCATTCTGCCGCAAGGCAGGCGGGCCTTCTGTGCTCCTGCAGGTCCCTTGCCCTTGCCACTGGGACTTGCTGTGCCCTTGGCCATGGCTCTGGGGTGGGTGGGAGGCGGAAAAGAAAAATTAGAAGGGGAAAAAAGTTAGGGGGAAGAAGATAGAAAGAACTTTATAAAAGTAACAAAAACTCTAACAGTAGAAATAAAATGGAAAATATAAACTTAGGCAAAGAGAAAGATAGATAATAATTAAAAAAAGTCAGAAAAAATGTTTTAAAGACAAAGGATGGCAAAGATAAAGGGAGGATACAAAAGTAGGCCCAGAACCATAGCAGAGAGTGAAAAACAAGATGGCCGCGCCCATTCGCGACCGCGTGGGTAAGTTTGCGCGATATTTCTCGCGAACATGTACTATTCATCGCGAACAAGTAAAATGCGCTCCCGAACACATCAATGCACATCGCGAACACGCTATCCGTGACCCGGAACAGGAAATAAGGCCTCGCGAACGGGCGGGACAATAGAAAAACAAGATGGCCGCGCCCATTGGCGACCGCATGGGTAAGATCGCGAGATATATCCCCCGAGCATGCAAACAGCTCCCCGAACATGCTTACCGCGCTCGCGAACAAGAAAAAGACATCGCGAACAGGTTGCCACAAGCAACTACGCAAGCTACGCGAAGGTCGCGTAGTGCAATGACATCTTCGCGAAGCTTCGCGAAGCACGGCTACGCAAACTACGCCCAGGGTTATGCCTTCTGTGACTACCAAAAGTGGTAAATTTAGGATTTTGTCTCAGATTAGTTCTGTGAATCGGCCCCATAGATTTTTTTGCTCATCATGCTCCCCAGTTTGGACGCATCCAAAAAAAGAGTGTTTTGCATTGTTCATCATTTTGTCTGTCACTTTGTGCCTGAAGATGTGCGCATTATGCGCGCTTCCAGGGTATTTTGCCAGCACATTGGTGAACATCCCCTAATAGTTCACTATGGCCTGGACACTGATTGAGTAGGCCTGCTTCTGGTTCCTGTGCAGGTGTGATATTTATGCAGGGGGAACCAATTGCACATGTGTGCAATCAATGGCACCTATGCTGGAGCAGAGTTTTCTGTTGAAAATTTATCGTGTTTTAAGCTCCAGTTTCGTTTATATGGTTTAACTAAAATTATTAATTTTAAAATCACTAATTCATAGTTTGTTTTGTTGAAGTCGGACTTACCAACACTACTAATGAGAGAAAACTACACGTGGGAATGCATATATGTTGCTTAATAATAATGTGCAGTTTTAATTAAATGAATGTCGCAGAGTGCTATTTGTTTGGAGCACAAAACGCTTTTGAAATAACGTGTATTAATGCTTTATTGTGTTGCAAGAGGCTAGATAATTACATACACATAAGGGTATTAGTGGGAATTAACACTGTTCTATCATTATGCTGTGGTAACGTTGTTTTGTGTTTCTTTTAATTAAGATGGTCCGTTTTGGCCTAAAACAAGATGGCTGCCTTTTACAGCCTGCGCTCGAGTGAGTGAATTTTGATGGGAGGCCTTGCTGAATATGGTCGAGAGTCACCTGACCGTAGCTTTTGCCTGGTTAGAAAATCTTCCGTGAGGATGGCTGCTCCGGGCGTGATTCCAGCTGGCTTTGGACAAGGATAAAAGTACAATGAACATTGTCCGGATTGTGGTGACTCTGCTAAGATATCAAGAAAGAACATTTACGAAAGTAACATTTGCAAACTCGAGATTCCTTCTTCCGTCTTTTTATTTTTGTGATTTTTCCTGAGCGGAGTTTTTCTAAATGTAACCGAGAGACTTCCTTTCCTGTTCGCTCTGCTCGGCGGCTCAATGGATATCTAATATTTGTTTGTTACTTTTGTTTGTAACATTCTCTATAAATATGTTAGACTAGAGAGGGTTCGTGTTTTCCATTGCGTTCATTACTTCCATTGCGTTCCATTGTGGTTCATCGCGTTTTGGACTTCTTCCTGAACCTATGCTGAGGACGGCATCTCGAGAGACTTTACAGAGAGACCTGTCCTGACCCATTTAGCTAGAATAGGTAACTATGAGAATAATGATTTTGCTAATGATTGACTTTCATTTGAACTAATTTAGATAAATAAGCATTTGTTTGAATTACGGTGTTGGGTGGTTATTTCTTTGTCATTTATTGAGTTTCCAAATGTATTTCTTATGTTTAAAATCGTGACTCAGGACAATATCATTCAGGTTGCATTGACCTCATTGTAGATGCAGATTGGTTCTCCTATATTCAGTGTGGATAGAGTAATAGTATGAATTTAGTGTGATGGGCCCTAGCGTATGATGTGTGTATGTGCGTGTGACTGTAGGTTTACTCTGTCCGCGGAAGCAGGAAGATTTTATATGCGCCGATCTGCAGCAGTTTCCTGGTAGCAGTATGATGGTTAGATTATTGTCTTGATCAGATTAGATTGCTTGTACATTGGCTTTTTGATTTATTGATTATTGATTGATGTTGGTATATGTACTAATACTATATGTTGAAGTCGTAGTATTGAGTTTTATGTAGTGCTTCTGGAACTTGGGAGCTGGTAGCAGTTCCGTAGTAGGGCAGAGGGAAGTGTGTGCTGCTCTCGGGAAAAACGGGATTGTTGGAATTACCTGTATGTATGCAGGAAAAACGTGTGACAATTGAAGATGCGCGTCACATTGTCTGGGTTCGGAATTAGTGACATCGTCGTGTGTTACTATTAGATATATTTTCGGTATAAAAGGAGTGTGTATGGTAGCGGAAGGTTATCTGTGAAACTCTGGTCTTAAGTCCCAGGGAATCCGTAAGGTTTGCCGTTAAAGCTTATTGCGGGAGGAGTAATAGGTATTCTCTGAGCTTGTCTGAAGGACTGGGCAGAGGTAAGCGCTGCTTGGTTAACGTGTGTTATCATTCTGTAGTGGGACAGACTGTTCGCTGTTCCCAGGAAAGGCAGGATTTTGTGTGCATGTGCTATATTTTCTGGTGTGAAAGTGCGTGAATAAATGAGCATTTAACCCCTTCAGTGCCCGCCCCTTTCCCCGCCCAGTGCCGGCCGTTGCATTAGCGGGCGGGGTCTATGACGAGCTGGACTCGTCATGGGCACAGCGCCACCGCGGCCCATGACGAGTCCAGCTCGTCATGGGCACTGAAGGGGTTAATTGATTGTAAGACTCTTTGGAGCAGTCCTAGAGGAAACAGTTAATGGATGCATGTTAGAAGGGCAGAGTAGAGGGATGTGCTACTGTGTCAACGAGAGTAATTATTCCGTAGTGGAGCAGAGGTAAGCGCTGTTCTAGAGAGAAGCGGGATTCTTGTGTGAATTTTTTTTTTACTATTCTGTGGTTAGCGAAACAGACAATGGAGATGTTTATATGTTGTAACTAATAGATTTGTAGAATCTGAAACGAAGTCTACTGAGAAGGTTTTGTAAAGGAGGGGTAGACGAGTGACAGGAGACAGGAGCAGAAGCGACTGCAGCGACTGCTGACGTCATATAGACCGCGCTCTGATTGGGTAGTGAATCAGAACAAGTGCTTGCGCTAGGATTGGTGCGTTAGTGTGAGCCGTGCAGGGATTGGAAGGAATACAGAGTGACGTAGACGCTCCAGTATTGGTGCGTTGGTGTGAGTCGCGCTGTTATTGGACGAAAGATCGTACCGTACAGTTGCGTTACGGAAGAGACTAGAGAATATTGGTAAACGTTAAAATGTATTACCAACCGGAGGAAAAGAAGAAAAAATCCTTGTTTGGTAAAATAAAAAGGTGGTTCGACAAGGATAAAAATGTAATAACCAGAGAGGGTGAATTGCTACCTCCGACGAAAACTCCTGCATCCTTCATGGTTGCGAAATATGGATATCATACCTGTATATGGTTGGACAACTGGGTTAGGTATACTAGAGAAGATGGTGTTTTAGCGTTCCCGGAACATGGTTCATTTAATCTGGCCGTGTTGAGAAATTTACGGGAGAAAATGATGCGTCTAGAGCCTAGACCAAGGCCGACACAGTTCGAGGCATTGGTGGAATGGGAAGATGAGGTGCATGAGCGAGAAAAGCAGAGGAGTGGAAGTATTTATAGATACTTTTTTGGGAGGAAATATGATCGTGAAACTCATCATGATCGAATGAGGAGATGGCGAGATGCTAGTATGTCAGAGGGATTATATCCTATGAGGACAGTTGAAGAAGCGGAAGGAAGGAAAGGTGCAGAAAAGGTGCCTGATGCAGAAGTGAGAAGGTATGGAGCTAATGATTAAGAGGATGAGGTCTTGGATGACATGATTTACAAGAGACCACCTCCGTATAGACCAGAACCAGAAGAGAGTATGTCAGCTGCTACTCCTGTAAGAGATACTTTGCGGATTATTAAAACTGAGGTTGTGACACCACCTGATTTGAAAAGTGGTAGCTCTTTCGCGGAAAGGGAAAGAGAGAGAGAGCGAGAGAGAGAGCATCGAGTTGGTGACGAGAAAACAAGAGAATTAGCCAGAACCACAACTGAGCTGACTGAGAAAATTAGGGAGCTAACGAAAAATCTTGAAGCAGTTACAGTGCCTGTAACTATTGGTCCGGTTGTGCCTATTTTTGATAAACAAAGAATGGGTGAAAATGGTTTGACAGTTCCCTATGTTGGAAATGGTTTGGTGGGTACGTGTTCTTTGGAGGAATCAGGAATGAGAACAGGAGGAAATAATTTGAGTCAATTGAGACATGACACCTATAGTGGAGGATTAGACGTACAGCTTAATTCAGGATTGAATACTGGTTGTTTGGGAGGAACAATTCTGGAACCACAGAGGGTGACAGAACAAGTGAGTGCAGTGAAAAGGTCTACTGAAATAACAGCTGAGGATTTGAATGATTGGTTGAAGGTTCTTCAGAAGAAGGATAAAGATTCACAAGCAATTGATGTTGCCAGGTTGCGCATGGAAATAGAGGAGCTTATTGCAGGGACAATTCCTACAGATATACTTAAAAATCATCATGATTAGGCCTGGGCGAAGCACTACACTACGCTCGCGTAGTTTGCGAAGTTCGCGCTACTTCGCACTACGCGAACTGCACGTAGCACAGTGCGAACACGCGTAGCGTAGTGTTGCGTAGTGCTGCGGTCATTTTTTGCTTGCTCGCGGTCCTCAACGTCAAGTTGGCGACCGCGAGCAAGCAAAATGACATCCTGGCGAGACTTTTTCCTTGTTCGCGATCGCGAGCATGGAAAATAAACCTCCCGGCGAGATTCACAACGCGAGAAGGTCAGGTTTCTCATTGCGAGGGGTCGCGTATGCTCGCGACCGCTCGCGATGAGAAACTACCAGTTCGCGTTGAGAAAGCTGCAGCTCGAGGAAAAATCTACTCGAGCAGCAGAAAACTACAGCTCGCACTGTGCAAGATGCCATTTTCAATGATTGCACAGTGCTGGTTGCTTGTCCGCACTGTGCAATCATTGAAAACAACATCTTGCACAGTGCGAACATGTTACTTCGCAGTTCGCGAAGTGCTACGCATAGCTCGCGTAGGGCGAACTTCACTTTGCGTAGCTTCGCGAAGTGCTACTTCGCGAACTACGCCCACCCTTAATCATGATGGGGAGTTGTTATTCATGTGTAAAAACATCACCTGGAGGGCTAAGAGTACACATGACAGGTTAAGAGCAATAGCGAATGAACAAGGAGTGGACATGGATAAAGTGAAGGTGTTACAGAGGTCTTACAGGATGGATTTTACAGACAAAGATATTGAAAATCTAAATGGTGCTGGTAGAACAGGGCAGATTAAGGAAATGATTGCCTTATTGCGAAAATGGGGTGATGTAGAAAAGTGGAAGGATAGGTGGTACAAGAAAAGGGAAGATTCAGTGGACAGGACTTATTCAGCTTTTCCTGTGAGAGAAAAAGAGAAAACAGTGGATGCTTATCCTATGAGAGAGATTCCTGGAGGTGGATATGTACATGTCCCATGGACTAGACAAGATATTTTATCATTTACGAATGATTTCCCTCGACTGAGAGAAAAGCCTGTCGAGTGGTATAGGCAGGTAGACAGGTTTGTGAAATTGTCAAAAGTGCTGTGGATTGACCTGAATAGTTTGTTTGATATAATTGTTCCGGCAGATTTGTGGGCTGAGTGTAAAATAGTTATAGGTTGGCCTGCAAAGGAGTATCCCAGAGATCAGAAAACAGGAGCACCAGATCCAGAGGTTATGAGAAAGTATGATCAGGTTATTGTGTTCCTGAAAAATAAAGTACCCCCAAAAGAGACAGACTGGGTTAAGATAGATCGAACACATCAAGAAGCGAAAGAATCAGTTCATGCTTTTTACGAAAGGCTGATACTGGCTTTTAAACAGTTCAGTGGAGATGAACACCTGGGTGACAAGGATTTGAGTCATTTTGTATACAGATTTGTATATGGCCTGAGACCTGAGATAAGTGAAAAGATACGTGAGCAGACAGTGGATTGGCAGAGTAAAAAGATTGATGAAATCCTGAGACATGCAAAGTACTTCAGTGATGAGATTGAAGCTAAACAGAGGAAGCTGAAAGAAAAGGCAATGTGGGCACAGGTGAAAGTTGCTGAGAGACAAAAAGCACAGTTGATGGAGCAGGCAAATAATCGAAATAATCCAGGAAATAGACCCAGATATGCGGGAAAGGGAAAAGGGAATTTAGAGGAGGCCAAGAAGAAGTTCCCTTGTCACAACTGTGGACAATTGGGGCATTGGAGATCCGAGTGTACCAATCCACCATTAGTGAGTAATGAAAATAAACCCTTAAATCAACAGGTGCAGAATGAGGGGTGTAATCAACAGCAGCAACAACAGAAGGTTGTCAGACAGCAGAGCCAAGAGCCAAAACCGCCCTTGCCGCAGAATAGAGGGTCCCAAAAGTATAACCAGGACTCAGGATTCTACAATGATGAGCAGGTAAACAAACCGAGACGTTCTAATCTGGTACAACAGTACTGGTTAAAGAATGAGGGGAGTGAGTCTGAAAGGGACTATTGACGGTGCCGAAGAGAGGAGGAAGAGTGCATACTTGGTGCAACTCTAGAAATAGACCAGGCAGGACCATTTGTAGATGGGAAAATAAATGGGGAGAGTGTTACTTTTTTGGTAGACACAGGAGCGACGAGATCAACTGTCAGGTCAGTAGATATTAGAAATCTTCCTCTCTCGGACGAAGCAATCCAAGTAGTTGGTGTAGCCAATACACAGATTAAGACTCGTTTTACGGAACCAGTTAGGGTGAGTATAGGGAAATTTTCAGACATGCACAGATTTGTTGTCTGTGACACTAGTCCAGTAAACTTGCTAGGTAAGGATCTATTGTGCAAGATGAATTGTACAATTTTTTGTACTCCGGATGGAATAGCTTTTGAGACACCAGATGAGGATGTTTTGTACCGGATGACTCTAGACAATAGAGAGAGTGAGATTGTTGGTACATATGTTGTGTTTAATCCAGATGATTTGCCTCAAGAGTTGAGACACACAGTGAAAACAGCAGTTTGGGATTTTACTGGAGAAGATGTGGGATTGATGAATAATGTAGATCCAGTAAAGATTTCAGTGAAAGAGGGTATTGCTTATCCTAATATTCCTCAGTACAGATTGACACCAGAAATAATTGAGGGAATAACACCTATAATTGACAAAATAATTCAACAGGGTGTTCTGAGAGAAATACTGAGTAGCCCGTGTAATTCACTAATAATGGAACTCACCATAACTCTTACGCCGCCACCGCCAGGAGTCATTGGCAGCTACTTACAGCCTCGCAGCAGCAAGAACTACGGGACTACAATTCCCGGTGCCACCAGCGGCGGAGCGGAGGTCACGTGCAAATCGCGCCAGGAGGCGCATTTAAACCGCGATAAGGGCCGCTACGCGGGACGCGCGCGGGCGTGCGCCGGGCTAAGCCCGGGCAAAGGGCTGGCCCTCTGTGGCCCTCAGAGGACCGATTGAGGCCGGGACGGGCCCCTCCACTAAACCGTAAGACTTTGGATTGTTTTTAATTGAGTGGTTAATAAGTCTCACTAGGTATATTGACACATGTCGGCGTCGCCGCTCTTGTGAAAGTTTAATTGAAGTTTTAGGCCTCTTAGGGGCATAATAAAACATGGCCAAAGTGATAGCAGGAGGTAAATCAGCGCCTATCTCAACGTTGGATAACTACTTAGTTAAAGTTGTCACCAAAATTAACAGTGATAGACGTAAATCACTAGGTCATGGTTCAAATTCTTTGCCTGCTGGTCCTTTGTTGAATGATATAGACATCGTACTCTCTACTTCACCCCATGTCACAAATTGTGAAAATGAAAAGAATGATTTAACACCTTTGGATGATCACATTCCTAGGGATCAGGATCTATTTGAAGTTAATAGAGATTTAACAACTGACGTTAATGAGACTGTAGAAGACTCTCCGGAACGGCCATCCCAGAGAATGTTAAGATCCCGTAAACGGACTCATCTCAAACAGGGTCCCACACGAAGCAATCTTAAGAAGACGGGCTCTGTGCCAACCACTCAGGCCACTAAGGATACAGCCACTATTAATCATCCTATGGCTAAGTTAGATTCTGATCAACTTGAATCCCTGTTAGGCCTCGTAGAGTCTAAAATCTTGAAAATTGTTGAACCCCTAGTTACCAAAATTGGCGAACTAACTGTCGAGATTGAAGGTCTACGTAATCTCTTGGCAAATAAGACCATTTCTTCTGAGAACCCGACCAAAGCCGCGGAGGACCTACCAGTCTCTGTTGGTATCATGAAGCACTCAAAGAATACTCTAAATAGCACAGCCCCACCGGTGACTCAGTAAATGAGAAGATTACCTTTCCCTCTGGCAGTTGCCCAAGCAAAAATGATGCAATATTAAGTACACACCTGGGAGGTGCAAAACCAGATCTCCCCCCTGATTGTGCCCCTTTTGTTATTGTGTTAAAAAATGTTCCTCCTTTGAAGGATGTTGCCCAGAATTTCTCCTCTGAAACCCATGAATCTCTTAAAAATAAATCAGTATCGTGGCTAAATAGGAATTTTGGCTTTCCAGTACATTTATCCCATTTGATTTTAACCGCGAGAAGAGTTTCCTGGGTTGGGCGATCACGCAAGACTATAAAGGGGGATTGTGTATTAATAAATTTTAGTAATCCCCATATAGTGCACAACATCCTATCAAAAGCCACCTTGCTTCCTTACACAGGCGAGGGTATCACCCTCCATTCATTGGGCCATTTTTATAAAGAACAGAAAATACTACCCCACAGTGTTCTATGGGAGCCCAGAGCAAGTCATCCTGAAAGCCAGTTTCCTCAGGGACTTGCCATTTCAAATCGCTTTCAGGCCCTGAGTAACTTAGACTCTAATGATTGACTGCATTATGGGGGCACTTTAAGACTTAGTATGGAGAACTTGCCCGCTGTGGAGGGTGAGGTCATGGTACCAGGTGGTTCTGTATCAACCATATGTGGAGAGGACACACAAAATGTCATGCCTGCATTGGGGACTGTCAATGATGAAAGAGTGGATGCAACTGTCAGTATCCCACAATTGCCCCTTGGCTCAAGCGTCCTTAGTTGGAACATAGCTGGATTAAACAACAAAGTGCATGACCCTATCTGGAGGGACACTCTATTAGGTCATGAAATTATTGGCCTGCAAGAAACTTGGGACACTGAAAACACCTTTCTACTTGATGGTTTTTGTGCCTTTTGGTCACCAGCGGTTGCCTCAAATAGGGGAAGGGCTAAAGGCGGTCTTTTGACCCTTATTGCATTAACTATTGATGGCAAATATAGCAAAGTAGAAACGGGTTCACCTTACTGTTTAGCAGTCGAAATTAATTCCAAATTAAATGGGATCTGGCTTATAGTAAATTTTTATAATTCGTTTATTCAGAATATGCCTAATGAACACTTATGCAGTCTATCTGATTTCTTACAAATGTATAATGAACTTTGTAAAAATCCGTATTCGGTTATTGTGCTTGGCGATTTTAATGTTCATCTATGTTTTAAAGATTGTTTTATATGGGACAGTTTAGGTCCTCAAGATCAAGGTAACTCCCATTTTGAACATACACCACAGGGGATTCTTTTAGACGAGCTTCTAGTTGGGAATCATTTAGTTTATCCCGCAAATGATATAAATGACACCCCGACTTTTAAAGGAAGCGGAATAGGTTCCACCATTGACTACATTTTTGTTACATCAAATTTAGTTGGAAATGTAAGTCACTATAAGGTTAATTGGTCTACTTTTAGCGACCATAATCCTGTCCAGTTAACTCTTATTGATGATCTTAAAAAAGGAATAGCGGATAAACCGACTGTCAGTTTACTGGACATAAGGCCGACAGACCAAATGCGACGCCTGAAATGGTGTCAGTTGGTCCCAGAAGATTTTACCAAAAATTTGTGGGAGATGGTTGGGGACGAATTACTTCTGTGTTCACAAGATGGGATCTGTAGTGATGCAGTGTTGACAGGTTATCAAAAAATCTGCTGTCAGGTGAACAGTGATCTTAAAAAAGTATTTAAGGATAATCCCAAAGTCGGGGAGAAATGGTTTGATCACAGCTGCTCACTCTCCCAACGGAAGCTTATGTCAGCTCTTAAAGCGGTCCCACCGGACAGAGCGGAAATTGCCATCTGTAGGAAGGCCTATAAATTGGCTCAGAAGAAACGTAAAACTGAAATCAGGGAAAATGCATGGAATGATTTACTGTCCACTGATGTCATTAATAATAGTGCGAAATTTTGGTCTATTATAAATAAACCTTTTTTTAATGGTAAAAGCAACACTGAGCTCGAATGTGGCTTCCAAGAGGATGCCTGGTATGCTCATTTTAAACAGGTTTATGATGGAGATGGTTTAAGGGCGGGGCCCTTATTTAATTCTGATAATTACACGTTGACCTTCACAGAAATAGAGGTGACAAATGCCATTTTACAAATGACAAGTAATAAGGCCCCGGGACCCGATGGAGTCCCGGCTGACCTTTTTAAATCAGATATTAAACTCTGGTCTAAAATTCTTTTTAATGTTTTTATAAATGCATGTCAAAAGGGCCTCCCATCAACATGGGCAAAATCGGTGATCGTCCCTATTTTCAAAAAGGGGGATAGAGGCGACCCGAGCTGCTATCGACCAATTTCTCTTATAGACTCCTCAGTGAAAGTCCTGGGGAGAGTTGTTCTTGCCCAACTAAATGGTTGGCTAGAGGAATCTGGAAAACTCTCTATGGTCCAGTATGGATTTAGGAAAGGGATGGGTACCATAGACCAATGTTTAAACTTACAACTCTTAATTGGTAAATACACGGTGGCCAAAAAAGGAACCTTATTGGTTGCCTTTATGGACCTGTCTTCGGCCTTTGACCGTGTTAATAGATCAAAACTATGGCCCATGCTCCTAGATCTTGGTGTTGATAAAGAGATTGTTTATTTTTTAGCGGACCTACATAGAGAGTTAATAGCCACAGTTCGTTATGACCAAAAGGGAAACTGTACCAAAGATATACCCATATCTTATGGGGTTAGGCAGGGGTGCATTTTGGCACCTCTCCTTTTTACTTTATATATAAATGATCTGGACACTACCCTTGTCGCCTCATGCAAAGATATCCCCCATGCGGGGAAATATTCAGTCCCTGCCCTTTTATATGCTGACGATGCTGCCTTAATCGCCAGAACGGGAGTGGGCCTTCAGCTTCTGTTAAATTCTTTCGCTGATTTTATGAAGGATTTGGACTTATCTGTAAATTTTGTAAAATCTCATGTCATGGTCATTGGCCCTAAATCTGCCAAATCCAAAACTTTTTCTTGTGGGGGCCATCAATTATCGAGAGTCTCTTCTTTTCCTTATCTGGGCGTCCTCTTTGATGATCGAGACTCCGGGGTAACCCAGATACAGGCAAAAAAGATTGTGTTTTCAAGAGCTACAGTAGGAGTCCTGGGTTTTGCAAGAAAACTGGGAGCCAGACCATTGAAGGCTCTTATCCAAGTTTACAAGGCCAAGTGTCTATCCATAGCCTTGTACGGAGCTGAGGTTTGGGGCATTAAAAATGCTAAAAGCATTCAGACTGTCGAGGATAGATTTTTAAAAAATCTCCTCTCAGTACCAATTTGCACGGCTAATTATATCGTCCACCAGGAACTAGGAATTGGTTACCTTGAAGACAGCATTGCCCTGGCCCCGATCCTGAAATGGATTAGCATCTGGCTTAACCCGGATTTACACTTGAACCACACCATTTTGAGAGATTGTCTCTCGCTCGATTATGGCTCGTATATACCATGGTTGAAATACATTCGGACCCTGGCCAAAAATCTCGGGAGACCAGAGCTGTATCTTTCCCCCGAGACTTTGGTAAAAGGCGACATCAACTGGTGCAAAGAAAGTTATAGTTGCATATCCTCTTTGGCAAGGGAAGAGAAGGAGCTGGTTAAGGGTTCCGTTAGGAGCCACCAGCTCTGTAAAACAACACCTCTCATGGAACCCTATCTGGGATATGTAACAAACCCAAATCATCGTTTTCTTTTAACCAGATTTAGGTTGAATCAACTATACTCTTTGATCGGAGCTAAGACAGATTGGAAAAGGGTGTTAGACCCTAGCCCTTGTTCCTGTGATAATTTCTCCCCCCAGGACATTATACACCTTTTTTTCGTTTGTGAGCACTTTATTGACATCAGGAAACGTTTCTTAATCCCAATTTTAAAAGATAAAGGCTTTGTCCAAGTGAGACCTGCTTTTTTGTATCTACAGCTTTTAAATAATGTTTGGGAAACCTTTAATATTGCAAGTTTTTTAACTGTGGTAATTCGTACTCTGAAGAAATGAACTGTACCCTTTTTAATGTTGGTATTGTGTTATTAATGAAATCTCTGTTTTTAATATGTATTTATTGTAGTATGCTTTTATGGTTTGCACTAAACCGAATAAAGACTTTTTGACTGACACTAATAATGGGGCTGAAGAAACCTAATGGGAAATTCAGGATTGTACAGGATTTGAGAAAAGTTAACAAAATTGTGGTGGCATGTTGTCCCATTGTGCCAAATCCTTCAGTGATTTTGTATCAGATTCCTCATGATGCTGAGTGGTACACAGTGATTGATTTGTGTCATGCTTTCTTTTCAATTCCATTGCATCATGACAGCCAGCCGATTTTTGCATTCCGGTTTGGCCAGCGTATCTTAGCATGGTGTCGTATCCCACAGGGGTATACAGAGAGTCCTTCGATATTCAATCAGTTATTGAAAAAATCATTGGAGAGTTTGATCATGCCTGAAAGTTCGGTACTAGTGCAGTATATCGATGACTTACTTGTGGCATCAAAGACACGTGAAGCTTGTGAAGTAGATACCATAGCTTTACTGAATCATCTGGCAGATGGAGGGTTAAAGGTATCTCCAGCCAAATTGCAGTTTTGCAAGAAAGAGGTGCATTATCTTGGACATAATATTGAGAAGGGTCTGAGAAAGGTGACCGATGACAGGGTCAGAATTATCAGAGGAATGAGAGCCCCAATGACCCAGAGAGAAGTGAGGATGTTTCTGGGGATGGTGGGTTATTGTCGTCAGTGGATAAGTAATTTCTCGCTGATAGCAAAGCCACTGATTAAGCTGACAAAAAGTGAAGTGAGAGACCCATTGGAATTGGATGGTGAACAAATGGCAGCATTTGAAGAGCTGAAGAGCAGAATGTGTGAAGCCCCTGCTTTGGGAATGCCAGACTATGAGAAAGAGTTTGAGTTGTACTGCAGTGAGAGAAATGGTTGTGCACTTTCAGTGTTAATTCAGAAGCATGGACAACTGAGAAGGCCGATTGCGTACTTCTCATCGACACTTGACCCCGTAGCTGTGGGTTTGCCAGGTTGTCTGAAAGCAGTAGCTGCTACATGCAGAAGCTTGGAACAGAGTGAGGGTATAATAATGGGATATCCTGTAAGGGTATTCGTACCTCATGATGTGGCTATTCTTTTGACAAGAAGCAGAACTCAGTACATGTCACATAGTCGGCTGACTAAATATGAGAAAATCATTCTGGGAGCATCAAATGTGACTCTTGAGAGATGTGTGAATGTGAATCCAGCGACACTTTTGCCAGATGTTGAGAATGTGAATGTGGGAGATGATGTTGATCATGATTGTTTGTATGTGCTTGATTACTGCACAAAACCAAGACCAGACATAAGAGATTTACCATTGCCTGAGAATGATCATGTGTTGTTTGTGGATGGATCATGTCTGAGGACAGATGATGGTGTGCTGAGTGCAGCATATGCAGTGTGCAAGGTTTCAGAAGTTATGGAAGCTTCGCCTTTGAAAGGTGTGAGATCTGCTCAAGTGGCTGAATTGGTGGCACTGACAAAAGCTTGCAAATGTGGGAAGAATTTGAGAGTGACTGTGATGACTGATAGTCAGTACGGATTTGGAGTCGTTCATGACTTTGGCCAACTTTGGCTACAGAGAAGTTTCTTGACGTCGAGTGGGACTCCAATAAAGAATGCTGAGGTGATTGGAAAATTGCTTGAGGCGATACAGCTGCCTAAAGAACTAGCAGTTGTGAAGTGTGCTGCTCATGGACAAGGAGATGATTTTGTTACTCTTGGTAATAGATTTGCCAATGACATAGCACAGTATTGTGCGAAAACAAATCAATCGATTAATAAGGCACGAGAGAGGGAAATGTCTTTTTGTTCTGTGATGTTTACTAATGTCCTAGAAACGTGGGATGAAGTGAAACAGTTGCAGGATGAGGCAGGAGATGAGGAAATGAAAGATTGGATCAAGGCAGGTTGTGCCCCAAGAGAGACAGATCATGTTTGGATCTATAGAGATGGTAGACCAGTTATGCCAAACTCTACGTTGTCGACAATGGCAAGAATGTATCATGGCCAGGGACATTTGGGAAGGGATGCGATGATCAGGTCTTTTAAACAGACCTGGTACAATGCAAAGTTCAGGTTGATTGCAGAAAGCATCTGTCAGAGATGTTTGATTTGTCAGCAGTTCAATACTGGGAAAAAGACAGTGGTGAGTTTGGGAACAATAGGCAGAGAAGGAGGTCCTTTTACCAGAATGCAAATAGATTTCATTGAAATGCCCCAAGTAAACAAATTGAGGTATGTTCTAGTGGTAGTCTGTTTGTTCTCAAGATGGGTGGAGGCATATCCAACTAGGAGAAATGATGGAATAACAGTTGCAAAGTTACTGTTAAGAGAGCTGATTCCTAGGTATGGGTTCCCGGTGACAATTGAGTCTGATAGAGGTGGACACTTCGATAATGAACTCATGGGTTTGATTTGTGAAGCATTGAGCATACAGCAGAAGTTACATTGTGCATACAGACCAGAGGCTTCTGGTGTCGTTGAGCAGATGAATGGCACAATAAAAAACTGAATTGGTAAGATGTGTTTAGCCACTGGAATGAAATGGCCTGATGTCTTGCCTCTAGTGCTGATGACCATTAGGTCTACTCCAGATAGAACCACAGGTTTGAGTCCGCACGAAATCTTAATGGGACGTGCGATGAGACATGCCTTTGTGCCTGTCAACAAGTTGATGACAATAACTGATGACATGATTTTGGATTACTGTAAAGGCCTGGCTGACGCAGTTCATTCTGTGTTTCACCAGGTTGGAGGAGATGCTACCACACTTGAGAAGAAGCAAGCCCATGATCTGAGTCCAGGGGACTGGGTGAGGATTAACCTCTTCAGTGCCCATGACGAGATAGTCTCGTCATGGAGCACGGTTGCGCTGTGCCCATGACGAGACTATCTCGTCATGAACCCCACCCACTAGTGCAACGCCCGGCACAGGAGGGGGAAAGGGCGTGGCACTGAAGGGGTTAAGGCGCACAGAAGAAGAAATTGCTTGGTTCCAAGGTGGGGAAGGCCAAGACAAGTCATTCTGACTACGACAACTGCAGTGAAGTGTGCCGGTGTGAAAAACTGGGTGCATGCGAGTCATACTCTGAGAGTTCCAAATCCAAAAGAGGGAACTGGTAAGGAGTATTTTGAAGAGTCAGATTCGAGTGATGATGAAGAAACTGAGCCTGTGAGAAGAAGGAAGAATCCTGAAAGAGCTGAAGGAGAAAGAGAGTCAGGTGATTCTTTCTTTCCAGGAGAGGCTTCAGGAGAAACATTGAGGGTTTCAGGGGAAAGATCGGATTCTGTAAGAGTGCCTGAAGTTCTAACAAACAGTGGAGAAAACAGAAGAGAAAAGAGAAATTCCACAGAGACTACTCTTGAATCAGATGAAGAGGTTGAAATTCCACTTGAGATTATACCTGAAGAAGCAGGGTCAGAAGAAGATAGAGAGGGACAGATTGCGGAAGACCCCCGAGGAGGTGTAGGGAACATTCCTGATGAGCTAGGTGAAGGGACAAGTAGACAGCAAGAAGATTGCGTGTCGGAGACCCGAGGAGGGACAGAAATAGGGAAATCTCAATCAGTGGTGGTAAAGACTGTGGAGCAAAAGAAAACTGCTGAAGAACAAGAGGCAAATGAAACAGAATCAGATGAAAGTGAGAGTGAGAAATCAGAGGGTCGAGTTCTGAGAAAGAGAACTTGGATTGGAGAAAGGAATAATAAAGAAGTGAGACCGAAGAGAGTTGTAAGAGGAGATCTTTGGCCTAACAACAGGATAAAGAGGCTGAGATACAGACTGACACGAGTAAATTCATCGAAAGCTGAACAGGTGAACGAAGTGTCGAGTCAGAATCAAGCGAAGGGTGAAAAACAAAAGATCACAAAAGAACCAGAAGAAATCAAGAGAATCAGAAAACCTAACCAGAAGTATAGGTCACCGGAATGGACGTATGTGGCACTGTCTGAAGGTGAAGAGGCAGAAAGTCAAGGAAATCCAAAGGGGACCGTACGAGAAGTGGTTGAGGAGAAGACTGTTGGAATCCTGAAAGTAATCTTGACTGACATTGGAGAAGAGTCAGATGCACAGGATGTTGTTGATGATCTGATACAATTTGATGGTGCTGAAGAAGAAGTGAAAAGTGATGAGAATCCAAACTGAGTGAACTAAAGGAGTCACTTGGAGAAGTGAAAAGAGAAAATCTGAAATTAGCTGTTTGAAATAATCTAGTGTTCTAAGTCTCAGTAGTGGAGTAGAAGAGGCTAAGTCAAAAGACACTGCCAAAGTAGTAAAATGGCTAACACAGAAAATAATCAAAGTAGATGTGCCTTCTTAAAAAGATGGTGTAGAATGTGCTGCTGCTGTACTGGTTTGTTAATGCTATTATGGGGTGTACTAGCTTTATTAGTTACTTTTAGAGTTACCATAGATCATTTTGGAATACATACTGAGAATGTGACTAATGTAGAGAAGAGTTCGCAAAAAGTAGTTCCAACTAGAATTAGTAACATTTACATTCATAAGGATAGGTCAATTAATGATTTTTCTAGCAATGTTTTTTCAAAGTTATTGTACGAATACGTAAAGACAATGGAAGTTAGGGATTGCTACGTCTGCATGCAATTACCTGCATCCGTTTCGGAGGGTGTTACTTATCACCATTTACCAGCTACGTATGGAATTTCATGTAGTGTGTTGAGTAGTGTTTTTTATTTGTTAGGGAAAATAGATTATGAGATGTCTAACAAAGATAGTATTTTTGGGCAATTGCCTATGAACAAAAAGCTGAATCCAGCTAAAGAAGCTAACATTTTTGGTGAGATTTTTATTGAGAAAGAAGAATTAACATTAGATTACATTTTTAAGAATATTTTAACTTGCAGTTTGAAAGAAGAGGAGAAGGCTTTCCTAAATATGGTAGAGGAAAGGAGAATGAGCATGCATGAGAAAGCAGGGAAATACAAAGTGAGTGAGACAATTTGGGATATTGAAATGGGAAAGGAGTTGAAAAATGGAGCTAGTCCAACTTTAGCTTTAGATGCACCACAGAAGGGTAAATTATGCATTACCAGAAAGAAGTCTAAATATGATACATATTTTGTTGGGACTAGTGAGTGTCATGATACATACTTCATTGCAACCGGATGGGGTTTTAAAGGTGGAGATGATCCAGTTTTCCCAGGAGTGTATTTTGTTTGTGGGAACAAGGCTTATTACAAGTTGCCTGACCATTGGTATGGCACGTGTTATGTGGGCCTGGTCTTTCCAAAGATTTTTCATATAGATAGGATAGAAGATGTAGAACACATTAATCTACTAACACGTTTTAAGAGAGAAACTTGGTCAGAGATAGTGGGTGATATTTTTGGTGCTTTAATTCCAGCAGTGGGAATTTCTTTAAATGCATATGGGATTCGGAAACTGTCAACAGTGGTGGATCGCTTATCGACAAGTACCGCTGGAGGGTTTCTTTTGGTGAATACGGAGATGATTGCCGTATGTGCCATGTCTATGCAAAATCGACTTGCCCTTGATATTTTATTGGCCAAAGAGGGTGGAGTTTGCGGAATGCTGAAAGTTCAACATTGTTGCACTTACATTCCTGACGAAAGTAAAGACCTAAAGGTCGATATCAAAAATATTACTGATTTGCATGAAGAATTAGTACCACTGGAAGCTGAAAGTGTTTGGACTAAAATAGCTAATAAGATAGTTGCTGTTAAGAATTTTATTGCTAAGATAGGTAGTACCTTTATTTGTAAAATATTGTTTCCTTTGACATGTGTAATTGTTGCTTTATTGTTACTAAGATTGGGGTGTTTCTGTTGTCAAAACAGGGGAGGGAAAAAGAGATTAATTAGGGAAAAGGCAGAAAAGAAGCAAAAGAAATCAAGGAGAGATCCACAAGAAATAGAATTAGAAGAATTGAGGGAGAGTGTTTACTTGGAGACAAAGAGGGATGATGTGAGTGAGTCTGGTGTTTAATGTTGTTTAATGTTGTGTTGAAAAAGACATTTCCGATTTCTCCTAAAATTGGGACTTAAATTTGTTTTTTGGGTTGGTTTTTTGGTTTTTTGTGGTGATAAGATATCACCAAAGGGGGGATTGCTGGAGCAGAGTTTTCTGTTGAAAATTTATCGTGTTTTAAGCTCCAGTTTCGTTTATATGGTTTAACTAAAATTATTAATTTTAAAATCACTAATTCATAGTTTGTTTTGTTGAAGTCGGACTTACCAACACTACTAATGAGAGAAAACTACACGTGGGAATGCATATATGTTGCTTAATAATAATGTGCAGTTTTAATTAAATGAATGTCGCAGAGTGCTATTTGTTTGGAGCACAAAACGCTTTTGAAATAACGTGTATTAATGCTTTATTGTGTTGCAAGAGGCTAGATAATTATATACACATAAGGGTATTAGTGGGAATTAACACTGTTCTATCATTATGCTGTGGTAACGTTGTTTTGTGTTTCTTTTAATTAAGATGGTCCGTTTTGGCCTAAAACAAGATGGCTGCCTTTTACAGCCTGCGCTCGAGTGAGTGAATTTTGATGGGAGGCCTTGCTGAATATGGTCGAGAGTCACCTGACCGTAGCTTTTGCCTGGTTAGAAAATCTTCCGTGAGGATGGCAGCTCCGGGCGTGATTCCAGCTGGCCTTGGACAAGGATAAAAGTACAATGAACATTGTCCGGATTGTGGTGACTCTGCTAAGATATCAAGAAAGAACATTTACGAAAGTAACATTTGCAAACTCGAGTTTCCTTCTTCCGTCTTTTTATTTTTGTGATTTTTCCTGAGCGGAGTTTTTCTAAATGTAACCGAGAGACTTCCTTTCCTGTTCGCTCTGCTCAGCGGCTCAATGGATATCTAATATTTGTTTGTTACTTTTGTTTGTAACATTCCCTATAAATATGTTAGACTAGAGAGGGTTCGTGTTTTCCATTGCGTTCATTACTTCCATTGCGTTCCATTGTGGTTCATCGCGTTTTGGACTTCTTCCTGAACCTATGCTGAGGACGTCATCTCGAGAGACTTTACAGAGAGACCTGTCCTGACCCATTTAGCTAGAATAGGTAACTATGAGAATAATGATTTTGCTAATGATTGACTTTCATTTGAACTAATTTAGATAAATAAGCATTTGTTTGAATTACGGTGTTGGGTGGTTATTTCTTTGTCATTTATTGAGTTTCCAAATGTATTTCTTATGTTTAAAATCGTGACTCAGGACAATATCATTATGGTTTCATTGATCTCATTGTAGATGCAGATTGGTTCTCCTATATTCAGTGTGGATAGAGTAATAGTATGAATTTAGTGTGATGGGCCCTAGCGTATGATGTGTGTATGTGCGTGTGACTGTAGGTTTACTCTGTCCGCGGAAGCAGGAAGATTTTATATGCGCCGATCTGCAGCACCTAACACATGGCGAAATTCCACAATGGCATAGAAACACTGCTTGGTCACCAGCTGCTGTTGTTGGATGTTGGGGAAGAGGAGGTACTGGGGTGTGAGCCTGATGACGGCATCTAAGACAGAGAGGCAGAAAATGCTGTCTGTGATATTCCTGCCACTCTGACTGTTGTAATCTGGAAGGAACGAGATGCGAGCATATTTAGGACTGCCATCAGCTTGACGTATGGACGGATGTTATTGAGGCTGATATTTGTTGGCTAGAGCCTTGGCCCAATCTTGTGTAACAAATGAATGATGGACTCCCTCCTCAGTCTGTAAAATGTGATGACCTCATTCTCCTTGTAGTCAATGAGGGAAATGTGCTGCCTAAATACACACACCCTTCTCCCTTGCTGCCTGTGTGATGGCGGTGATAGTGGTCTCCTGGCGACTCCCAGCTGCAGTATGACTACCTCCATGGCATAGTTTGGCTTTCTAAATTGGTTTGTGTGGTTTGTCTTTTACTACCTCGGCCAATGTGTAATTTCCTAATCCTGGGTTGCTGATGCGCGCCGCTTGCTGATGATGCGTTGCACATTGACAAAACCGTGAATATCTCTGCGTTAGTTTCACGTTTGATTTTGTATGGGAGCACCTACCTTGCATATTTTACTGTGTGCGTGCCATAGCTGGTTTAGGTGCAGCTTTTTTCCATCTGAGGAGTTTCAAGACGGTTTGACAATATAAATTCACCAGTACCTGCCTTAATGTGGCTAAAGGACAATATTACTCAATAGCAAACCAAGATTATTTAATTCATTGCATTTAAAACTAGTATTGTAACTTTAAAAACCCTCCTCGTGCAAGTGTTTTTTTTTTTATTTATTACTAGCTTTTATTAGAAACCCAAGGAATAAAATTACAGGTTTTGGTAAAGAAACACATGGTTCTTATAGGTACAATGTGCAGTATTATGTCTAGTATGTAGGGATTACAGGCAAATCCTTCCAAAGTCCATGAGAATATTGCATTATTTAAAACAGGCGGAAAAAAAGGATGAAGAAGAAGAGAAAAGAAAAGAAAATAGCAGACAGAAGGAAAGCAGGGGGGAGGAAAGGAAGGAAGAGAAGGAAGACATCAGAGATACCCATGAGAGGGAACTTGGTCTCAGGGCGAATGCAGTCTAGGCCAGTATTTACAGAGGTTTTGACCTTGTCCAAATACAAATCTTGTTTGTTCCACTAAAACTGAGAGGAATTGTTGCTATCGGCGCCTCAAACGAGGCAGACCCAGGCCCACCATTTGTAGTGTGAAATCTTATCAATTTTTTCCCAATCTGGAGAATGATTTTGATACCATTAGTGAGTAATAGGTCTAGTCATTGGGAGTCTGACATGTTAAGATTTGGTTTGGTAGTCAGTGGGCTAAGGTGACATTTAAATAATTGAGAGTCAGCTTGGTATTGAAAACCCAATTTATTGTAATTTCTATTCTTTTCCAGTGCGAGCGGATATGTTTGCACTAAAGAAAACATCGATTGATCTTGATTACCAGGTAAATCGCCAGGATGCAGAAGGAACTGATCTATGGATAGTCCAGCACTTGCATTGGTAGACTAGGAAGGATCATTTATATGAGAAGAGTGAGTGCCAGATTTTCTCTCAGGTATGTAAATGGGGTGGGCAATGTTCCTATGGATGCAGGAGCCGTTCTATTTAATCTGTCTATGTGTAATGTTTGGGAAACTGTGTTTGTCAAATAATATATATATTGTAGATGCAATGTAGCCTGTATTTCCTGTGGATTAAAAAAAAAATAACAGCAGCTGAGGTGTGGGTTTCTCCGCATTTTCAAAGAGCAACAAGAAGGTCATTAAGTTATTGAATTCGGATGGCCCGAGGTTAAATGTCGCACTTAGCATGGCAAAGGAGAGGGGTTCTTCAGTATTGCCAAGGTCTGTAAGAGAAGCTGCACGTTTCCCCCTTTTTTTGAGTCCATGAAGAGTGTTGGTGTTTTTAACAGTCCATATTTGTCATTTTAATGAGCAGAGTGACAAATGCATCAATCGGCGTCAGCTTGCATACCCAGAAGTTGCTTAGCAGTCAGTACTCTGTCATTTATCACAGGGGGTTCATTGTTTACACCTGTTCTCTTCCAGTTACCACTGACAAACGCATCAAAGTGCACGAGGAGGCCTTGGGTGGGTCACAGCAAATGAAAACAAAGTGAGAATCGCTACCCATTAAATAAACAATGGGCGTAAAAGGATATTTCAAAACAATTTAATTTATTTTGAGGACAAACCCTTCAGATTCCGTCAGGGGCAGGGCGTCAAGTTGCTCCGCCCTTCAGATGAGACAGGTTCCCCAACTATTCTCCTCAGTGCCTTCATTTGAAAAGCCACAAATGAGCGAATTGTTTTATCTAGTTTGTCCCCCTTCAAATAATGATTGCTAATACATTTACAGCAGTGGTTTCAGATAGTTTTCATACGTTTCATGTATGTTCACTTCATTTTAATGTTGAGTGGCTTTGCTCAGCATACTGTCCTGTAAGGTGTGGTGCCCCCATTACAGTCCCCTCAGCTCTCCAGAAGCACACACCTCTCACACTCTGAGACTGTGCTACACTCTGCTTCCACCTCCCTAATAAATAAACAGACCTGGCATCTTTCATGTGAGCTGCCAGGCAGGAGATCCTGATAATATCCTTGTTTCTGTGTGCACTGCCCCTCGCACAGCCCATGCCACTGAAAATTGGTCAGGTAACGCTCGTTGACCGCATTTACCCCATGCAGCCCTGCTCCAGGCTTCCTTTGATATGAATTGTCACCTTGACCTGTTGGAAGGTGATTAGCAGTTTCGTGTGAATTGTTTAATATCCCTGCTAGCAGTGCTTAATTTGTAACACGATACGCTCCGGTGCCAATAGTTTTTTTCAGAAGTCAGCGGCCACCAAAACGAATACCGGAGGGGTTGCATACCAGGGCCGAACAGTCTTGAGTCCACCTCATGTCTCTTTCACCCACCACCAGACACTCTCTGCCCTTTTATCTCACTCTTTCAGGTTCTTTTTAATTAGTGATTTCTCCCTTTGTCACTGTTATTCCTTGGTGCTCCTCCTTTGTCTTTCCCCTTTTTGTGTTTGTCTCTCTTGCTCTGGGTCAACGTCTGATGAGGTAAAATAGGTTCCAGCCCCAAAAAATAAGTGCTGGTGGGTCTCTTCTCCAACCACCTGTTTAGATTAAGGAGTACCTGCTAAAATCTTGCATTTTTTTCACTAATGGAAGAGAAGCTGCTGTGCATCCAGGATGCCCCGCACCAAGCAAAATAAAAGCACAAACAGTCAGTGGGCCCGTCATTGAACACTGGAACCCTCATGAACCCCACTGGTACTATAAGTACAGCATCTCCCTGTATTTAACGCGTCTGCATGTAAGTGCCCAACGGTAGCCTGGCGCTAATGATGCATGCACTCTGAAGCATACCCTTCTGCAGGGCTGAACCAGGTGCTGATTATTAGTTACATCTATTGTATCTAGTGCAATTAGAATGTTATTCCCTTTAAAGTGATATTACTTCATTAAACCACAGAAATAACATTAAATACGGAGACCAATTACTCAATAAGGGACAATCTATCCTTTGGTGTGATGCTGGTTTTACTTTCCCCTCTGTCTGACTCGGACAAAGAGGGGGTTGCATTAGGCAAGGCACCAGACACCAGTGCGCTCTGTGCTTCTGCACATGCGAAGGTTTCCCTTTGATCTAACTATGTGAGTTGCATCTCCAAGCTCCTGCTTGTTTCTGCCCCTCTCAGCAAACTCGCACATAATTAGTATTTATATAGTTCCTAATCAGTTCCGTGAGTCATAGAAAGATTTGGAGCTCAGACAGTAGGAAATCTGTAGCCCGCAAGATACAACGGGCTCATCATGTTGGGTGAGGAATGCAGCTTACATGGGGCAGTTGATACCGCCGTTCCTGTAAAGTACATTGCGTGGCTTATATTTTAATAGTTCATGCATACACTGTGGCCTAAAGGTAGCTGTATAAGGATATCCAAGGTACTTATTGCAAGCACAATGGTGGCTCTTCCATAATGGTGTTCAGTTTTGGGATTATTGGGGCTATTAACAAAGGTACATTTACAGATGAGTAATCTACGTGTGTAAATTTACTCTTACGCTTTGTAATAAATGTACTACTTTTGGCTATTGACCATTTACAAGTGTAAATTTACTACAAATTGTAGAATCACATGTCTCCATTCCCTGAAACCAGGGCTGGCGCTCAATGTATAAGTTTAAATTTACTACTTGTGACTTTTCACATGTAGGTGGGGATCTCTGCAAACAGGGCAGATATCTTCTTGTGGTAAAGTACAGGGAAAAGTGTAAACGTTTAATAAAGTTTAAAACAATAAGTAAAAATATTGTTAAGAGAAATGCAATTGTAGATTAATGTACACATTTAATTTAAATGTAGTAAAATGAATGCATAGCACTATTAACTTAATTTTCAAATTACATATTCAATCAATCAATCATAGGCATTTGTATAGCGCACTGCTCACCCGGAGGGTCTCAAGGCGCTGGGGGGGGGGGCTAACGCTACTGCTCGAACAGCCAGGTCTTGAGTTGCTTCCTGAAGGCGAGATTGTCTTGCGTTGTCCGGAGGTGGATGGGGAGGGAGTTCCATGTCTTGGCTGCCAGGTAGGAGAAGGATCTTCCTCCGGCGGTGGCTCTGCGGATGCGGGGGACGGTGGCGAGAGCGAGGCTGGCGGAGCGGAGCTGGCGGGTGGGCTTGTGGAAGGTCAGGCGGCTGTTGAGGAACTTGGGGCCCAGGTCGTGGAGGGCCTTGTGTGCGTGGGTGAGGAGTCGGAACGTGATTCTTTTGTTGATGGGGAGCCAGTGCAGGTCTCTCAGGTGTCCGGAGATGTGGCTGTGTCAGGGGATGTCCAGGATGAGTCGTGCTGAGACGTTCTGGATCCGTTGGAGTTTCTTCTGGAGTTTGGTGGCGGTGCCGGCGTAGAGGGCGTTCCCGTAGTCCAGCCGACTGGTGACGAGGGCCTGGGTGACCATCTTCCTGGTCTCGGTGGGGATCCACCGGAAGATCTTTCGAAGCATGCGCAGGGTTTTGAAGCATGAAGACGAGACGGCGTTGACTTGTCTGGTCATCGAGAGGGAGGAGTCCAGGATGAAGCCTAGGTTGCGTGCGTGGTCCGTTGGCTTGGGAGTGGCTCCCAGGGCGGGGGGCCACCAGGAGTCGTGCCAGGCGACGGGTGATGATCCCAGGATGAGGACCTCCGTCTTGTCTGAGTTCAGTTTCAGGCGGCTGTTCTTCATCCATTCGGCGACGTCTTTCATCCCTTCGTGTAGGCTGGCTCTGGCGGCGTCCGGGTCGCTGGTGAGGGAGAGGATCAGCTGGGTGTCGTCGGCGTAGGTGATGATCTTGAGGTTGTGTTGACGTGCGATGGTTGCGAGGGGGCTCATGTAGACGTTGAAGAGGGTGGGGCTGAGCGATGACCCTTGTGGAACGCCGCAGATGACTTCGGTGGCCGCTGACCAGAATTGGGGGAGGCGGACTCTCTGGGTTCTTCCGGCGAGGAATGAGGTGATCCACTCCAGGGCCTTCTCCTGGATGCCGGTGTTGTTCAGACGCTGTACCAGGGTGCGGTGGCATACAGTGTCGAACGCTGCAGAGAGGTCCAGGAGGATGAGGGCCGCAGTTTCCCCGTTGTCCATTAGGGATCTGATGTCGTCTGTGGCTGCGATGAGGGCGGTCTCCGTGCTGTGGTTGGCTCGGAAGCCGGATTGCGAGTGGTCGAGGGATCCATTGGTCTCGAGGAAGGCGGCTAGCTGTCTGTTGACGGTCTTCTCGATGATTTTGGCAGGAAACGGGAGGAGCGAGATTGGGCGGTAATTCTTGAGGTCGGAGGGGTCTGCAGTTGGTTTCTTCAGCAGGGCACTGATCTCGGCGTGTTTCCAGCACTCCGGGAAGGTGGCGGTGTTGAAGGAGGCATTGATGATGTCGCGGAGGTGGGGTGCGATGATGTGGTCGGCCGTGTTGAAGATGTGGTGTGGGCAGGGGTCCGTAGGGGATCCGGAGTGGATGGTGTTCATAGTGCGTGTTGTGTCTTCGGTGCTGATTGGGGTCCAGGTGCGGAGGGTGGCGGTGGGGGGCATCGGTTCGGTGGTGGGGTTCGTGGTTGGTGGGCCGAAGCTGTTGTGAATGTTGGCTATCTTGTCGTGTAAGAAGGCTGCGAGGGAGTCGCAGAGGTCTTGCGAGGGAGTGATGTCATTGTTTCCGGCGTCGGGGTTGGAGAGCTCTTTGACGATGCTGAAGAGTTCCTTGCTGTTGTGGGTCTTGTTGTCCAGTCGTTCCTTGAAGGCTATCTTCTTTGTGGCGCGGATCAGTTGGTGGTGTTTGCGGGTGGCGTGTTTGAGGGCCGTCATGTTGTCTGTGGTCTGGTTGGTGCGCCAGGTGTTCTCCAGGGAGCGGCAGTTCTTCTTGGAGGTGATGAGGTCATCGGTGAACCAGGAGGCTTTCTTGCTGCCGCGTCTGCTGGGGGGGTTCTTCTTCAGTGGTGCGAGGGCGTCTGCGCAGTTGGTGATCCACTGTGTGAGGTTGTTGTCGGCTTCGTTGGGGTCCGTTGAGCTGGTGGGGGGGTTCTGGCTGAGGAAGGTGTTGAGCTGGTCGCCGGTGATCTTGTTCCAGCTCCTGCGGGGGGCTTGTTGAGGGTGGTGGTGGGTCGTCGTTTTACTGAAGCTGAAGTGGACGCAGCTGTGGTCAGTCCACTGGAGATTGGTGGAGTGGCTGAAGGTGACGTATTTGCTGGATGAGAAGACTGGGTCAAGCGTGTGGTCGGCGTAGTGGGTGGGGGTGGTTACCAGTTGCTTGAGTCCGAGGTTGGCCAGGTTGTCCAGCAGAGCAGTGGTGTTGCGGTCCTTGTTGTCCTCCAGGTGGAAGTTGAGGTCCCCCAGGAGGATGTAGTCGGTGGAATTGATGGCGTGCGGGCTGACGAAATCTGTGATGTCTTCGCTGAACTGTGTGCGTGGTCCTGGTGGTCTGTAGACGAGGGTGCCTCTTAGCGTGGTCTTGGGGTCGGTGTGTATCTGGAAGTGGAGGTGTTCGGCGGAGGTGAAGGTGAAGGTGTCATCAGAGTTGGTCGTGATGCGGATGGTGTTCTTGTGGATGATGGCGATGCCTCCTCCTGTCTGGTTGACGCGATCCTTCCTGGTGATTTTGTAGCCTTCCGGGACGGCGATGGCGACGTCGGGCGCTGAGGAGGCGTTCATCCAGGTTTCCGTCAGGAAGGCGATGTCTGGTGCTGTCGAGTCGAGGAGGTTCCAGAGTTCGACGGCATGCCTGTGAACGGAGCGGGTGTTTAGCAGGATGCACATCAGGTGTTTGTTGCTGGGGCTCGGTTTAGCAGGTGCGGTGTTGGGTCGGAGGCCGGTGAAGCGGCAGGTCAGGCAGGTGACGGGTCCGTGGGTGCGTCTCGGGGTGGCTCGGTAGCAGGCGGTGTTTCGGCCGGCATTGAGTGCGTGGAGGGTTTTGGCGTCGTAGATGTGCAGGGTGTGCTGGCGAGGGCGAGGACCAGGGGGTCTGGCGCTGGGCGCGGTACAGGCGCAGACGGGCGCAGACGGGCTTACCTTTGGCGCACCTTCGGCGCTCAATTGGCGCTCCCACTGCGCGCGTCCGCTGCGCGGTCGCTCTGGGGGCGTCATAAGTAAGGAGCCGGGAGGGAGGAGCAGCTGGGTGGCGGGAGCGGGGCGGCAAATGGAATCACAGGGGGGCGGGGCCGCAGGGAGGCAGCAGCGGGAAATTCCAAGAAGCAGCGGGCAGCGGGAAATTCCCAGGAGCAGCGGGAAATTCCCAGGAGCAGTGGGCAGCGAGCGAAGGAATCTGCAGGCAGGAGGCGGCAAAGGCAGGCAAGAGCGGCAGCAGTGAGTGGGGTGACCAAGCCCTGTGGAGGGTTGAGCGGTCACACTCTGTGGTCCCCTATGGTCCCCTTAAGTAAGGAGCCGGGAGGGAGGAGCAGCTGGGTGGCGGGAGCAGGGCGGCGAATGGAATCACAGGGGGGCGGGGCCGCAGGGAGGCAGCGGTGGGAAATTCCAAGAAGCAGCGGGCAGCGGGAAATTCCCAGGAGCAGCAGGAAATTCCCAGGAGCAGCGGGCAGCGAGCGAAGGAATCTGCAGGCAGGAGGCGGCAAAGGCAGGCAGGAGCGGCAGCAGTAAGTGGGGCGACCAAGCCCTGTGGAGGGTTGAGCGGTCACACTCTGTGGTCCCCTACGGTCCCCTTAAGTAAGGGGCCGGGAAGGAGGAGCAGCTGGGTGGCAAATGGAATCACAGGGGGGCGGCAGCAGTGAGTGGGGCGACCAAGCCCTGTGGAGGGTTGAGCGGTCACATATTCATTACTTTAAATATATTAAATTAAACTACATTGTTTATGATTTATTAAAAAGCACATATATTAACCGGTTGAGTGCTCATGATGAGCTGAGCTCGTCATAACGGCCACGGCCCGCCCATGCGCAATTATTTCCCCGCCTGTGCGGGAGAATTAATGAGTGGGCGGGGTCGTGACAAGATCAGCTCGTCATGAGCACAGCTCTACTGTGAGTCATGACGAGCTGAGCTCGTCAGAAGCACAGCGGTGCCGCGGCCCCCTTCCCCCTGCACCGTGGGGAAATTCCTCCCCTCCCCCCGGGGAAGGGGTCAAAATGTGTATTATTATGCATCAAAAGTTAACAAAAGTTATCTATTGAAATATTTAAATTAATTTAATACATTTTTACACAAACTAAGGTTATATTGATTTTTTTAATTTAAAAAGGTTATTAAAAAAGTAAAAATAAACTGATAATCATTTTAAAATTGTATATCATTTCTAGTCTCAAACAATTAATTTATCTTATTATTGTTTTCTATTGGGTGTTTTTTTTAATTCCCTGCCACCACTATTTTCCAGTGTATTTAAAAGTTCGGATATGTGGCTTTAAGTTTTACATATACTGGTAATGAAAACCTTCTAAATTCGTTTTCACTAAACCAAGGCCTAATCTCCCATAGGTTAAGATCGGAGTGTATTTTTCAATTGGGAACATATAGAAAAATTGAGTTTGCTTTCTCTGGACTGACCGTCTAAAAACACATCTTTTCGTGATGTAGATTTTTAAATGGCAAGTCTGACCATGCCACTTTTAGAAAGTTCCCTTCGAAACTAATGGGTAACCCACGACACATCAAGCAACCTGGGTACAACCTGGTAAAGACAAAAGGTAGTCCTGACGTCTCTTCTCGGGCGAAACTGTGACCCCTAAATTGAATTGGGTTAGTCACTATATGTTTAAATAAAATAATTTGCTATACACAAGAAAAAATAGGGGAAGGACAATGGCCGAACTACAGGAGGAGAAGCCAAACTTGGGGCAGACCCCAGGGGGCGAGGAAACCGGTCTGGAACAGAGGCAGGGCCAGGACCAAGAAACAAATGCGCTTCCCACCACAGACCCATGGGGAGATACAAACGCGATGACAACATTACAGATGGTAAATCCCCCCACCACTAGAGCAGACAACACAAACCCTGTGGTTAATCTATCTGGGTACAGCTTGACACCTGATGAAGAATGTGTATTATGTAATGGTCTATCTTTTGTGCCCACAACGGTACCCAACACTTTTAATCTCAAGATGGAGCTACATCAGTTCTTCAGGAAGGTACGCCTAAAACACTATTTTATGAAAATTCCTCCAAAGCCCGTTTTCTCGAGTACAGGCCTAAGACCACCCTCTAACTTCACACCACCATCCCATTGTATGTCTCATTAGATATTGGCATTTGAATAGGTGGTACTAAGAGATGATATGAATCTCCTGTCAAAGAAGGAGTATGTTTAGTACAATATGTCCAGATCGGAACAGATAGCTCTTGATTAATGGAAAAATAACACAGACATAGTCATTAAACCCGCCGACAAGGGCGATGCAATAGTGGTCCAAAGTGTTGCAGACTATAGTACGGAGATTCTTTGGCAACTAGGGGGTCAAAGATAACTACAGTCTACTGAGAGCAGATCCCACGAAAGCAATCTCAGGTCTCATTAAAAGGGCCACTGATGGATGTCTTGAGGAAGGCTTTCTGGCTACGCATGAACACAGCTATCTGAATAACCCACAACCCAGAATGTCAACTATTTAGAAAATTACTAAAAATCACAAGCGTATAGATTATCCACCTGGTAGACTGATCATCTTGGGGTGTGGATCCATTTTGGAACCACTATGCAACTATAAAGATATATTCCTCATACCGAGCGCACAATCTACTGCATCCTACCTCAGGGGTACAATGGAAACCATAAAGCTGATTGACAATCTGGCATTTAATCCCACTGACCAATTGTTGGTTACCATGAACATAACAAGTTGTGGAACGACCCGGTTTGCCACTTTTGAGCGCCACACACAGTCAGTTGACAAATGAACCTTCTTTTTTCTATTTAGAGCTTGCACACCAGGGAGATCAAGTCTGATTGTTTATTTCATTCTATTTAAGGTTTCCTCATACACATCCCCTGTCCTGATGAAGACCAACATGCGGAGGTAAAAATGTATATTCTACGCCTAAGCCAGGTCAAAACCTCAACACCATTTATCAGACCCCCCAGGATATAGCATCATGGATTAGCAAATTTAGCGGCACAAATATGGAAATTTAGCGGCACAAATATAGAAATTTAGGGGCATTTTTGTGGCACTTTATTTTACTCATAATCATTCATTGTCAGCCTTAAATCAATGGAAACTGTTTTAGCGGAGTATTCCGCTTTGGAATAGACAACCTGGGATATGGAACAGAGGAAGCAGCCCACAGGTGAAGGCTGTTATCCCTTGGAAATGCAATCCTCCATTTTCTTCAGTATAGGTTATGAGAAGCCCATCAAAGATGGCCTGGTAGCAACCCATAGGAAATGGCATTCCAGAATGTACCTTAGTGAAATTAAATATTTGCCTAAGATCACACAATTTCAGCATGGAAGCCACGATTTTATCCAGATATTCGGGTTTCACTCTGAAGTGCGGTGAGAGGCCCCCGGGCAGTGAGAGTCAGTGCCCCCTTTGTGGTGGGGCCAGGGGCCCTGTTGTGTGGTGAGAGGACCCCGGGCAGTGACAGTCAGTGCCTCCTTTGGGGTGGGACCAGGGGCCCTGGTATGCAATGGGAGGCCCCCTGACCGCCCTTGCAGTGCGACATTTATGATTGAACCCTAAGATGTGCCCACTCCCCTCCTATTTAAACAGGCTCCCTTGAGCTGACGAGCTCTGGTTGATGCACCTGCGCCCAGCGAGTGGTTCTGAGACCTGAGAAGACTTTGGGCAGTATCTCCAGCACCCCCAAAAAAGTGTTGCTCTCTACTGAAGAAGGACAATTATCCTCAAATGCGTGTCTAGAGATACACAGCACTGGCTGCACTAACAAGGGTGAAAAACTAAAGCCTGACACCAAAGAAAGTGTTATCATGCACTGCATTTATTATGATGCATCAGGGCAAGCTGAGTGCTGGAGTGTGAGGTAGTGTGCGCCCACCCCTCTCCTATTTGAACCATAAGATGTGTTTGTTAGTTTAACTGTCGCTGCTGGCAGCAGAAGTTTCTGAAGGTCACGAGTTCACACGAGGCAAGGTAGACCCCGCCTTTAATCCATCCATCCCAGGGCGAGAAATTAGCAATCACTGTTATTTGCAGCGCTTAGAAACGGCAGGAGTGTGGTATGAAGCACTACATATAAACAAGTCGATGTTACTATCACAATCACTCCGTCTTGCTGCTCTACACTGCGGAGGACCTGGGATAACCCTACTTTATTTGATTCCGGCTTGTAGGGTTTGCTGATCTGTTACTGTTTGTCTTTGAAGATCATTGCACCCCCACGAGCTCGCGCCCCGTTTTGCTACCGCCACCCTTTATGGCGCAACAAGGTCGTTTTTGTGGGAAGGATATGAGCTGCTTGTACAACTGTTTTAAAAGTTCTGAACATGTGAGAATGTCACAAGGGAGGGTTTGATGAAGAGGAATGAAAAAACCCACCAGATTAATTGCATCACCTTACTGGCTCGGACCAGGCACTCCAGACAGCCCGGTAGCCTGGGAAGTGTGGGATGCTGTGGGTCGAGCACCCCATCTCCCCCACATTTAGGATGCCATGTTACAGCCAGCTCAAAAAGCCAAGGTCAGGCAGCCCAGGCCAGGGCCTTTGTTGGACCCTTTAACTCTGTTCCCATGATGCCCCTCGGCGTCCCTTCACTTGTCTCGTGGGTTGTGTCTGCTCTGAGGGGATGAATGAAGGGGCAGTTGTGAGGGCCTGTAAACCGGCTGGGAGCAGCCAATGTGGCCCTTGTAAAATTTACAATACACTGGGAGCAGATAACAACTGCGCGTGCCCCAATTCCATATGAAAAAGCATCCTCGGGGCGGGCATCTGCTAAGAAATGCCCTGGTGTTTAGCCTATACCTACAACAGTAGTGTCAGGGCAGTGGGCATGTGTGCTCACTGCACCTTTCTTCCCAGGGCATCAAGGACACTGTGCAACATGGCATTCGGAGGGTGTATCTCCAGAGGAAGAGACTGCCCTGTTATCTGCCCTATCCCTACAACAAGCAGTGTCAGGGCAGTGGGCATGTGTGCTGACTGCCCCCTTCTTCCCGGGGCATCAAAGACACGGTGAAACATGGCATTCTGAAGGTGTATCTTCAGATGACACTGCCCTGGTATCTGCCAATGCCTACAACAGTAGTGGCAGGGCAGAGGGCAAGATCTCCTTCTAACATGTCAAACAGCACTCCAGTTGTGCACACAGCGCCCAGCAGAAGGCAGACCTTGCTTGGGCCATGCTGCTTTCAAACAGCGGCCTGTAGAGAACAAGTTAGGAAAATGGAATGCATCTGAGAGACCCTATACCCGGAAATGGTAAGCGTATTCATTGCTTTAATTATTCTGTGATTTTTTAAATGTTGATGGTATATTTGTATTGTTTTATGACAGGGTGGATTAGATTCAGGATGCTATTTTTATATTTTTAAACAAATTTTCAAGTTACAACAGTGACTCCAACTAAAATGGATGATCATACACGAAGAGAAAGGATGCACCAGTACTAAAGGGGTGTTTGGTTTTGTCATTGTCATGTAACAACCTTTTCCCTGCAATTTCGCGGGCACTTGTGTAAAAATCGTGGAATTTTTACAAAAGTGCCAATTTTGCGGGTACTTTTGTAAAAATCGCAGCATTTTTACAAAAGTGGCAATTTCGCGGCAATCCGTGAAATCGCGAAATTGCGAAATCCTGAAGGGTCTGATTTATCCTTTGGCCTGGATGATGTCTTATTAGTCCTCCCTTGTTTTGGATGATGCATTCAGAGTAAAGTAGCATCATCTCATGAAGCGGACATGAAAGAATAGGAAAAAGCTGTTTTGAAGACGGGTCTGTGTACACTGATTACTTTTCTTAACTATATTCCAGCCAGTGTCCATCCGTATGTCTTATGCTTTCTCGCCTTAAGTGCCCTGGGTTTCCCCTGACATGGGTCCTGGGCTTACCCTGTCACTGGATTCAAGCTAGCCTGGCTGATGAGGGGTGATGCCTCAAAATCGGTCCCAGAATGCTTCTTTCGGGTCCAGGGAGGACCTGGCTTGGCAGTTTGGGTTGGAAGGTTCCCATGAGGCACAGGGTCAAGACTGATTTGCATATGGCTGGGTATAAACTGGGGTGGCATAGTGAGCAACTGAACGATGGATTTACCCAGTTCTATAGACTGGGGGTGAATGTTTGATTTACTCTGCATTCCGTTCATCATCCATGTGTCTTTTGAATCCAGTGGCACTGTAAGCATGGGATCCACATGTTGGCATACCCTAAGTTGCCCTAAGTGGGAGGGTTATACCCAGACGTGGGTTCCCATTCTTCATTAGAATTAATGAAGGCTTTTCATTAGATAGCATTACACACATATTCTATGTACTTTTCCTCATTTGTGACACATGTAGGAACATGTATGTACTCAAGTATTTTCGGTTAATGCCTACCTAGGCAGTTGTTTAGCGAGTTGTATCAAAATTAATGGTAGTAATCAAATATTTGGCATAGCTTCAGGACAATATATTGATTTGTGGTTAGGACAAGCTGGATCACAATAAGATATTATGGAAGGTATTGGAAAGATTGAGAGGATTGATCAATTGAGTCGGGAACTGCAAAGTTGCTGCTTTGGACGTTGTGGGCCCGATTCACAGAATTAACTTAAGACTAAATCCTAAACTTACTACTTTGTGGTATTCACAGAATGCACTTACTACTTTTGGTATTCACAGACTGCACTTACTACTTTTGGTATTCACAGAATGGATTTACGACTACTAACTTTATGTCCGCACTCGGGCCGGAAATTCTGGCCTGGAGGCAGAGCTTCCAGCACGGAGGCGGGGCTTCCGGCCCGGAGGCGGAGCTTCCGGCCCGGAGGTGGGGATTCCGGCTAGTGGCAGAGATTTAGCCATGGCCAAAATCTCCACCTCCGGGCTGGAAGCTCCGCCTCCAGGCCGGAAGCTCCGCCTCCTGGACGGAAGCCCCACCTCCTGGCCGGAAGCTCCGCCTCCGGGCCGGATTTTCCGGCCCGAGTGCGGACGTAAAGTTAGTAGTCGTAAATCCATTCTGTGAATACCAAAAGTAGTAAGTGCAGTCTGTGAATACCAAAAGTTGTAAGTGCATTCTGTGAATACCACAAAGTAGTAAGTTTAGGGTTTAGTCTTAAGTTAATTCTGTGAATCGGGCCCAGAGTGTCTAGTTTAGACTATAAGTGAAGAAGGCATAAAGCCTAAAATTAAGTGGATGAATTCTATAGAGAAAGATACAAGGCCATTCAACAAGGAGCAGTTAAAGTAACACATTTTTTTTTCCACTACTAATCCTAATGTGCTGATTGGCTGGGCCGGCTTTAGCGCTGGTGGCACCCGGTGCGAGAATAATTTTTTGGCGCCCCCAAACCCCATGACCATCTCCTCAGATTCTCTCACTACCACCGGGCATAAGAGCCCCTCATGCCTTCTATCCTAAGTTAATGCTAAACACATAGCCCCCCTGAGTTTGGCGCTCCCTCCACAGGTCAGCAACCAGTGCGGCTGCACCAGTCGCACTGCCCTAAAGCCGGCCCTGCTGATTGGTTTGCTGCAAGGACCAAGAGAATTTTACTGGAGACAGGGTAAGGTATGACTGGAAGAAGGAGTGCAAAGATTCTACTTTGTTATGAAGAGATATATAGCAAAAGCGCCCACATGGCAATCATTTGATGCATGTTATAAGACAGTGGTAATTACTGACATCAATGAGTATGGGCTGGGAAATGTTTTAATATCAGGGGTGACAGAAAGTAGTAGCATTTGTTTCTCGTACCCTAAAGGCTGCAAAGGGAAGTTACTCAGTCATATAGATTGAAGCATTTGCTTGTTGGTAAGTAATTCAGCATTTAAAAACACATTTGTGTGGCGTGATATTTAGATTGCGAACAGACTACAAACCTTTAGTTGACAATTTTATCACAAAAGGAGCTGGAAAAGCTCATTCACGTATGGCTAAATGGTTACTCAGATTACAAGAGTACTCATCATGGTTGTAGGATCTTTTCTGGTTATAAAAGGGCTAATTGATAGATCAGGGCTATGGGTGAGTCTATTACTAATGAGAGCCCTACGTTTAAAATAATATTTACCCTGAGGGCAAAGAACAATCACTCAGGAAGATCCACATGAGACAAGATTTAAATTACAAACCATGAAGGTTTAATAAAAAATGTAAAATCAATACAGAAGTCAAAAGGCACAAGTCAAATCATATCAAAATGCTCAAAATGCATATAACTGCAAAGTGTCATTGGCAGCCGAAACTAAGCCCTAATTTAATACTAGCCAGCACCAAATACAGTCTAGCAGAAGACAAATGAGGATCAAGGATCATTTGTCATAAGGACAGCTCAAGATGGCAGACCAGAAGCTGAATCATCCTAAGTTCAACGCTAAACAAATTAGTATGGAGTCTGTTGTCTATGTCTGACAGAGAAAGTTACACATCACAACCAATAGTTAAATAGAAAACACATCATATGGTATTATTGACATTTGGTTAAAATCTAATTAATTCACTGTACTATGCTTTACATAAATACAATACCACGTTCAGAATATAAACAGCATCTCCGTTCGGCCGAGGAAGTAACTAAATGGGCCTCAGTTTGAATACATTTGTGAAATCCGTCCTGTCCAAGAACATCAGGAACCCAAAACATTACATTTTATAAATGTCACAGTGCGAGAAAGTCTATAGAACTAACTGAATATGGTATTATGCAATATGCAATGATGGTCAGAGCTGAACTCTGTGGTGCACACACAGGGAGAGTAAAGATGGGTTTGTAAAGTGCTAGAAAAACATGCATTAATATATACAAATTGGGAACATGAGTAGGCCTAAAGCCTCACTCATGTCAATCTATTTTTTTTTTTAATGTATAAAAAAAAGTAGGCACAGTGCATTTGCAATTCTTTAGTGTTCATTATTCTTCTGCACATTTTCGCCTCTATTATGATAGTCATCATCACAAAACCACATTACAAAACCACATTATAACTTGTACGCAACTTCTTCCATCTTCAATTCCCCAGTGCACGTAACTCAGCAAATACTTTGTTCTTAATATATTCCAGTTCATATTCAGACCTCGTTCTGTTAAAGCTAAGAAATGCACATATTGTACACAGATTTTTTTTTATAGTTAGTGGGATTATTACTCTTCTCAATATTCCTCCTACAATATCACTAAACCTCACTCCAGCCTTAGAAATGTCATCTCCAAATGCACTAAACAATGAATGAACCATCCCCTACAAACCAGAGTCTTCTTCTGCCTCATGTGAAAGGTTAGTAATATTTGAAATATATTGATTAACAATCTTACTATTGTCAGGAACATATGCACAACACTGTCTTGCTTTCAACATTCCGCAGACTCCGTACTTCTAGAATAATATCTAAAGCTGACCTATTCTAAATCAATATCATGCAAAGCAATAATATCTCATTAATCTTAGTTTGTGCTCCAAAAGTTTTAGTGTTAGTCAATCCACCAAAGCCAACAACTTTATAACTTTGTCATCATTCAATGCAACATCAATTGGAGAAATCAACACAACACAAATATTCTTAACACTTATCCTAAGTCATGTTTCGGTTTTTTAAGACTACTTTTATTTATCTCATTCACATGGTACTCTCTCAGGAACAATAAAGCAAAATAGCAGCTGTCCACTCAATTTTGTGGTAGGTTAAAAAAAGTTGTTTTACTACGCACATAATGAAGCAATCTGAAAATAGTCTCTGCACCTTTGAAGAAATACCTATCAACCTCAGAACTATAAATCAAAGATTCCTTACAATTAATCCATATACTTCCAAAGCAGCAATGCTCTCATGCATTATATACACAACTCCTTTTGTCTCTTGATCACTTTTAAGTCCAAGATGCATCTTTGAATGCATAAATTTCTCTTCAGGTCATTCTGTAACTCAATCGCTCTAGATTTATTTGCATCCGTACTCATTTACACTCATCTTTTAATCAATTCTCTAATAAAATTCTATGCAACACTACTCAATTTTCTCTCACTCCTTCCATTTTTAATGTCAGTTGTACAAATAGGGTTACTTCTCCTATGGAAACTTCTTCTGATATGTTCAGAAACAGAATTTAAATCCCCCACAGTAGGTAATTTCTTTAAAGGAAAACCAATATCTCCATCATTCGGCGCCAGAAATCCTTACTCATGAAGAATTGACTGAAGTATGTAAGCTGGTCCATATCTGAGAGGCAACTGTTTATAAGTAATTCCATATGTAACAGAAACAGGTAATTACATAGACTCAAAACAGTTTGTCACGTTAATAATTCTTAAGTATTTCCTCAACAGACCAGTAAATACATTCCCTAAGCAATCATTAAGAAACATTTCATAATTTCCTAATATCATATGCTTAGAAACATTAGTACTTAAATATATTTTAATCTTAGACTTTGGTGAAGCGTTTCTGACCGGAGAATATAGGCTTACAATGACAGCACCTAGGATTATTATCAGCAAAGGTACAAAAAATATTTTCACTGCTGTATGAAAACTCTTCTTAATTTCAGCATTACTCTTTTCTGTATAAAAAAATGAAGAAACTAAAACAAAAAGAAAAAATCTAAGCTTCAATTTTAAATATGAGCTGAATGTGTTGCAAATATCTTTTAATTCTTCAAAAATCAATTCAGTTCAGACAATGTTCTTAAGGAAACCTATATTCTTCGACTAGGTACCTAAAGCAAAGTATCAAGTGATTCAAATCAAATCAAACCACTTTATTTGGCTAGCAAAAGCCATAAAAGTACACTACAAACAACAATTTTCATATGAAGAATACATAAAATCATGTTAATACATTTTGGGTTCAATAAAATATACCACATACAAACAGTAAAAGAATACCAATAAAACGAGGTGACTTATATTTCATTTATCCGGCAATGAAAACTGTTATATCAATATAAAATCCATCAATAGTTTAGCACCCTTTCTTCCTGTGTCTAACTGCTGCCACCAAAAAATTCACAACATTAAAAATCTCCCAAGCGTTATTTAACAGCTGCAAATATAATAAGGCGGGTCTAACTTTCACAAAACCTCTCCCCTTTAAAAGAGGATTTAAAAACATTTTCTCCTCATAGAGCTAAAATGCTCACAAAACATTATAAAATGTATTGTATCCTGTGTTGAGAAAATGTCACAAGTACAGGGACCTAAATCATTTACCCTACTCCACCCCTGAACATCTGCTAAAAGACAATGAATGAGATTGAAATGAAACCTAGTTAAAAGGAATTGGTGAAAAGGTTTTGTGACAATTGTCAAGTACGGTTCTATGCGTGGGACTGTCTTTAACAGGAAATGGGCTTTCACTGTGGGTTTCACAATCTCCAACGCCTCTCGCTCTGTAGACAGCAAGTTTAAAAATTGTACTTTAACCCATACCAGGTCCTCTTTCACAATCATTTCTGGAGTGGCAAAAAGTTCAGGTCGTCCCAGTTTACCTAAAGTTGACTTGACATGTTGTATCCATTGGATTTTACTTACATTGTCCAGTGCTACACAGTCCCCGACAATTTCTCAATTAAAATCTGTGCTAATCCATATCTTTATCCAACAAACCACGGGGCCCAGCCCAATTTGGTCCTCAACAAAACCACTACCCAACTCTTAATGAATAGCATAAGTAGGGGTAGATTGGGGAGCCACCAGGAGATATCTCATAAATTTATTTTCAACTTGCTGAATTTCTACTACAGGTTTGTATCCCCAAATCACAGACCCATACTTTTAGATCTATAAATTTTGAGCAAAGCTTCAAGAAGCTTCGTTCCTAGTCGGGATACAAAATCTTGTATAGCAGCTATGGACATAGACATTGCATGTTGTTTTGCCCTTAACTGGGGAGTCCAGGAGCCTCTCTCATCGAATAAAACTCCCAAGTACGAAAAAGAGGAAACCCTTGACAACTCAACCCCTTCACAATAAAAAGATTTACATTTTTTGGGTTTCTGCCCCATTGTCATCATGTGGGATTTGGTTTTATTAACAATAAGGTCCACGGATTGCACGAAGGACCCAAATGAATCCAAAAGTCTCTGCAGACCAACTGCAGTGCGGGCCAGAAGAACCGCATCATCAGCGTATAGGAGAGCAGGAATAACCCTGTCTCCTATATGAGGAATATCTACAGTGGCAGTGCTAAGGGAGGTGTTTAAATTATTTATGTAGAGTGTAAAGAGCAAATGGGCTAGGATACAGCCCTGTCATAACCCTTTGTCAATTTCAGTCTTATTAGTACATTTTCCGTCTTGGCTGACTCTAGCCCTGGCATAAAGATCCTTTTGAATATCTGCTAAGAAATAGACTTAGCAGCGGTCCATCCTCATACCTATCGATATTGTCCATAACTTTGATCTATTTACTAGAGCAAAGGCCGAGGATAAATCCATGAAGGCCAGCTGTAACATACCATGTTTCGCCACTGTGTATTTTTCAGCCAAAAGGTGCAAATTTAGACAATGATCTATAGTGCGTCTACCTTTCCTAAAACCGTATTGACAATCTCTTAAAATTCCAGTGTCGTCCAACCATTCAGAAAGTTAATTTAAAATAACTCTACCTAAAACCTTAAACACTGAATCAATCAGGGAGATAGGTCTATAACAGCCTGGATCACCTCACTGCCCCTTTTTAAAAACTGGAATAATGGTGGAGAGAGAACAGGATGGCGGAAATCCATACATACTAGCCGTATTTAAAAGTTTGGTTAAACATTTTGCCTAAAGATGCGGTGTTTGTTTATATATATCGGCCGGAACACAATCAGGAACAGGGGCCTTATTACTAGTCATTTGAGTGATGGCCATCTCCTCTTCTTTTACTGTAAAATTCAATGCTGTGTTGCCCCTGTCTGGATCAGGAAGAACTGGAAAGCCCCTCCCGTACTGGGATACTCCATAAATAGTATTAAAATGGGAGTACCACTGATCCTCTGTAATATTACATTCTAAAGGCGTATTATTTACTCCTGAAAAAAAGGGTTTATTCACAATAGCCCAAAATCTAGCACTATCCCTATGAACCTCAACTGAAAGCAGGTCATTCCAGGCCTCATCTTTGATTTCTTGTTTTCGGTGATTAATTGTACATTTATAGGACTGCCTCAATTAAGCTATGAGAGCACGATCTCTTGGGACCTGCTTCAAGGCAGAAATAAGCTTTTGGTGAGCTTTCGAGCAATCCTTGTCAAACCATTTCTCACCCAGATTAGTATGACTTCTACTAGGCAATGTTAGACGAGATGCCACCTGCGCACAAATCTCTTCAAATGCCAGTAAGACCTCTGCTCCCTCATTTGCAGGGCTAAGACATATATTAAAACTCTTTTCGGCTTTGTGCATTAAATCATAAAGAAAAAGCTCAGGAATTACAATAGTCCACTTCAACCTACGCCCCTGGTCTGTGGTCTTTACACATATACAAGTGGGAGGTTGTCTCTGGCTCTCTTTAAGGTCAGTACCCCTGCTTAACTTGAGTTTAACAGGATTATGGTCACTATAATCGGACCATAGGACACCATAGTAGATCACTTGAGAAAGTAATACCGGGGAAATAAAAATATAATCAATTATAGAATCCTGCCCTCTTGCCTTGAAAGTAGGGATCCTCCTCCCCACACTATTTGTGTTGGGCTGGCATAAATCAACTACAGCCAGGAGATCCTCCAAGCATTCTCCTTGCGGGCTGTGTTCAAAGTGACAATTAAGGGAATCGTCTGGGCCAAGATAATCTACAACATGGAAATCCTTCACACACAAATGAACATTAAAACCTCCCAAAATAATAATAGAATACGAGGTGGTTTGTTTGAGTCTGTAGTCATTTAAAAAAACATTTTAAAATACATAAATGCTCATTTAGAGATCTAATCTCAGGTGAATTATAGAAATTTACAATTAACAGTTTCATTGAATTGACATAGTTAATTTCTATGGCTAAACAATTAGTGGAGCCAGTATTCACAATATAATGTTTTCCCGTCAACTCTAGTGATATTAAAATTAGAAGGCCCCCCTTTGCTCTCCCTGAGACCGAGGGCCTTGCTGGCTCAAAATATGATTTATAACCATCCCGACAAAAATTATCTTCTCTATCCCACGTCTCTTGTAGTCCCACTATATCATAAGTTTTAAGAAAATTAATCCATTTGGGTTCCGCACTTTTTGTTCTAAGTCCTGCTACATTCCAACTTAAGATCTTACAGTTCAGGTTTTCTTCCTCCATTTGCTTGGAGACCCCTTCTCCCCCCTTCTCTCCCGTTAGTACAGGGGGCTTCAGTCAGTCATTTTTATCCAATCAACTCAATGGGAGAAACCTGTTAGAACACACTAAACCACTCTCCATTGCCTCCTCCCCAGGGGGTTTAAGCAATGTTTTGGGGGGTCATGGGCCTATATTTTGAGTCAGATTACCAAACTGGGCCTTCCTAGGGCCTAACCCCAGTGAATGATCTATCTTCCTTTTTATTAGTGAGGAATTCCCCCACGGGCTCCTACGCAGTGACTGTATACCCTCTGGAGGCGGGTAAAAGAAAACAATGGTAGGGCCCTTATGCCCCCTGGACCCGTGTTAAAGCCTCCCTGGAAGGGCATTCCCGCTATCCTTATTTGATCAAAGTTAATGACAATACAGTCACCTTATCCTTCTCCTTCTTTGGCCCTCTGTCCTACCCAGCCAACTCGTCTGACTATTATAATATGGGCAGAACCTGCTCCCCATTTGTTGAATGTTGTTTACACCAAAACTTGGTTTTGTGTAGGAGATCCTCAGTGGTTTCCACTCCATTCGTTTTCAGTGGGGGTACTCCTGTAAGAACTGCGACTAGGGGGGTAGCCTCCGGTAGGAGATGGAGTCTACAACTATTATATCTTTTAATGTCCCCTCTGGTCCCATGAGACTCTCCTGGGTCCTTGGGATGTTTATGCACAGTCGGGATACAACCAAGTTGCCTACCCACATCACCGCCCCTTGCATTCTGAGTAGAAGTTACCCCGGATGGTATACCCTTCCCTGCAATAACATCACAATATGAAATTGCATTACTTCCACTTGGATTGTTCGTAGCAGTATCCATATGTTCTTGCTTTTCCCAAAGCAGGGTAATATTCCTATTAATTAGTTCTTTAATCTGGTCTAATACAGTTCCCAGAGCGGTCTCCACAACAGTGGCAAGAGCAGCGTCCCCTATGATATTGTGCCTCGATGAAGGAGGAGGAAAGACGACATCGGTCTGTGTACTAACAGAATTGGTTAATGGTACTACGTGGTCAGTTACATGATTGGCGGATTGAGATCCCTTTGTGATCTTGGTTTTTTGAGCACCAACACCCCGCTTTAGTTTTACTGTTCTCTCTCTCATCTTGATCTCATCTAATGGTTTGGAGACCCGTGTTCAAGTAGCTATACTTGAACTATTAGGGACAACTATAGGAGTTACATCCAAGGTTGGCAAAGGGGGGTGAGGGCACATTTTGGGGCATGATGGTCGGGCACATTTGTGGGAAATCCCCCAAGTTGGAGATACCTAATGACGAGCGTCTCTGTAGTGTTAAAGAATCTAAAGAGAGTCTGCACTCTGTCATTATGATCTCATGGGTCAACGATTCTGCCCTGACAATAAAAGCATCTAAGGTGCCAGCCACTCACGTACGCTTGCTCATGTTGAAGCCACACATCTTAAGCAGTCAGTGAATCATGTGCAATAATACGATGCAGGACAAGTACTCGAGTCAGGGATGGAAGTGTGCGCAACAGTACCTGGAAACTGAAGGGTGCAGTCAAGTACCAGTAACCAAATATCAGAGGGGGGCCCAACCCAGCCTCTTCCGGACTCTGACAGGCGCAGACGGGCTTCGTCCGGGCGCGGCCTGGGCCTGCCAGCACGCGTCCCGTGCTGCAGGAGTCTGTGCTACTTGTTAAAGCGCCTCCGAGGGCTGGAAATGCACGTATGCGGCACCTGCCACGTTGAAAGCTGGGGCAGGGAGTCACTCTCGGCCAGCAGGACACACCAAGGCATTGTAGAAAATAAATTTTCTTACATGCAAAGAATTGAACTCCAACTAAAGACACGCACTGGCGAAGCCAATAGATCTCACCTATGGTTGAGCTATTGGCTGTGGCAATCAGATGGGGGTAGGTAAAGTATGTCTTCCCTTTGTCTATGATCTTGAGTTTAGCCGGGAGTAACATCATGTATTTCATGTTTTGCTCATGCAGGGCTCTTTTAACAGCATCAAACGTTCACCTCTGGCACTGGACATGGAGCGTAAAGTCAGAAAAAAAGCGGATGATGGCATTCTCGTACCGGAGGTCGCCGTGCAAACGTGCCGCTTGTAGGATGGCATCCCTGTCCTTGGAGTTCAAAATGTGGGCTATAATTGTGCGCGGGAGTGCTCCAGGGCGAGGCCTGCCTCCCAGGGCCCTGTGTGAATGCTCTACTAAAAAAAAAAGTTTGATAGGCATTTGGGCTTCAGGGGGTTTAAAATCAAATCTTCCAGGAACAAGTCCTTGGACGATCCCTCCATTCCCTCCGGCACTCCCACAATGTGAATATTGTTGCTCAGGGCCCTCCCTTCCTGGTCCTCAAGCCGGACGTAGATGTCTGATTCATTCTTTGTGAGAGTGGTGACTTGGTTTTCCAGACCCTTAGATTTGGATTGTAAGCCCCCAATGCCTGTCTCTGCCATGGGCACCTTTTCAGAAATTTTCCGAAGGTCAGCTCACAAGAGTTTCACCTCTTCCGTGACGGAGTCTAGCTTCAGCTCCAGGGTCCCCCTCAACTCCCTGATCACCTTCATAATGTCCTTTTAGGATCGGCCTGGGGTCTGATCTTCTGGGTCCTCCTGTGGACCCCCTCCTGTCGCTCTATCATCGCGGCCTATGGCCACTGTGTATTTATCAATATGATTGGCCTGTCCAGACCCCAGAGCTCTGTTTCGGCCCATGGTCGCAGTCTGCAGACTGCCAGCAATATTCCCACGTGACAGGTGGTGCTTCGGTATTGACTGACATACCTGTGCCCCATCCTCCACCTCTCAGGAGTGTGGCGCACCCTCTTAAGCGTCTTTGCAGGACCCATGACCCTCTCCACACTCAGGTGCCTGGAAGGATCGATGCTCCCCGGAGGAATCAGGACACTGCCTACCGCAGTACCCGGTCTAGACTGCAACCCTCACTACTGGCTTTTGCCAGGCAGGCCTAACAGATCTGGCGCCTACCCTTCCATGCAGCTTGCAGTTCCTGCTGCTGGGTTCCGAGGGATATCTCCAGTGCACCGGTGGGGTGGGGGAGGGGATCCCCCACCTTACCTCCCGGGTAGTATGCCGTTATTTTCTCCACACGTGGCCCAGGCAAGAGTCTCAGCTTGGCCACAGTCTCTCTCTGAGGCGGAGGGCCCCTGCCTGGTCGCCGCACCTCTCCACGCTCGTCAGCCGCTTACAGAACAGGTGCACTCAGGGTCGAGAGTCTCTGCAATGTGTGAGGGCCGAGTCGCACCGGCCACTATAGGGGACGTGATCGTGTCTGTCGCTGTGCCCAGCGAGTGAAGCTGGGAGCAAACGCAGAAAGCCTGGGCTCACAGGCTGGAGACAGGGATCAAAGAGGGACCCCCAGACGCGATGTTACTGACCTGCCAGTGTCCGCATCCCAAATCCACGGTCAATGCACTGCACACTCCGGTCTGCTCATGCGCAGCCCAGCCGCTCTCCGTGTGACGTACATGGGAAATAACCCTAACAATGGGGGCATCACATCGTGATGCCATTACAATGCGTCGTTACAACGACCGCGTTGTAACCACGCAATGCCATTACTACGCAAGTCGTTACATCGACTTGCAGTAGATGGCTTGCTAACATTAGAAATAGTATAGTTTACTATTCCAACACCTTCCCTACTGTTATGTAGGCTGGAGTTGGAATAGTAAAGTATACATTTCTAATGTCAGCGCGCCATCTACTGCAAGTCGATGTAATGACTTGCGTAGTAATGGTTTTGCGTGGTAACAACGAGGTCGTTGTAACAACCGCGTTGTTATGGCATGCGGAGTAATGGCTCGTGTTGTAGCGAGTCATATTCGACTTACATGTACTAAAAAGGAAGGTTTGAGCCTGCAAAAGGTTTATTGCATCAGGTTGACATGGCATTTTAAAAACTGCACATTCAGGCTGCAATGGCAGACCTGAGATACGCTTAAAGGGCTACTAAAGCGGGTGGCACAATCAGTGCTGCAGGCCCACTAGTAGCATTTAATTTACAGGCCCTCAGCACAGGAAGTGCCACTTTACTCAGGACTCAGAAGTGAATTAAATATGCCAATTTGGTATAAGCCAATTATACCATGTTTTAAGAAGAGGGCACTGGTTAACAGTGGTAAAGTGTGCTGAGTCCTAAGGCCAGCAAAAACGACGTTAGCTATTTTGTGTAAAACCACACCAAGGATGAAAGGTTTATGGAACCTTGAATGTACATGGAAGCATTTTGCTATTGTTATACAGCACTGTTAGACTATGCTCATACACACAAGGGATTTGTGCTGCATTTATGGCAGTGAACCTGTCTGTTACATTCACTGACTAGATGAGCCTTGATAATGTATGGTGATTTTTAGGGGAGAAGTTACTTTTCTTTTTACTTAATGCCTACAGCAGTGTAAAAAGGCTATGATATACCTGGGTTCTAGATCATTTGAAACAAATCCTGCTGCCATATGAAATTAAGATGAATTAATTGAAATAAAAAAAACATTGTAAGATGCCATCTCTGGTGCAGCACTTTGTGTTTTATGGAGAGTCATTTTACAATGAATTGGCATTCCTAGACTGGGCAGTTCATTATCGAAATATGCGCGATCCTAAAGCACGCTTATGATGCAGTTATGGACTTTGAAGTGCTGTCATGGCCACTCATCGCAATTATACACAAGAACATTATAATGATTTTTGTGGCCCCAGGCCAAACATAATTTAGGGACCCCTGGTAGGAACAACTCCGAATTTATTATTCCTTTTCGGATAATAGCAACAACTATGGTCAAATCATTGACAACCCTCTTCCTTGGCCAGCCTACATCTGGGCACAACGCTGGAGCAAACAGTCTCTCTCAGAACCAGAACCATTGCTCTATGGAAGGAAGAAAGATATTATGCTTATTGTAGTCCTTTTTTCTAAATTTCTCATGTGCCGAACAAAATGGCATCTTCTACTCATTAAAAGTTATGAAATGTATAATTGTCAAGAGGCCATGACCTTATGTCTTGAAACCACACCACTGCCTGTCCAATGCTCAGTTGCTACCTATATTTATCAACAAAGACCCAAGACAAAACTAAGAGATTTTACTATATAGCAGGATGTTACAAACGCGCACTAATGGAAGTAATATAATTAAGTAATAGTACACAATGGTTATACTTCCTTCATAGGCTGTAGTTATTTGTTGTGAATAGAACGACTGTTTCCGTGGTTACAAAATGCAGCAGCATGGAGGTGATGCAAAACAACAGCGAACCATAAATTAACTGTACCATTTTTGTTTTTTTGCAAAAGACACTTACTAATGAGTCTAGAATGTGAAGATGAAACTGATGTTTTGGATTTTTGTTAGCTCTGAGAATGTTTTTAATGAGCACATTCGTGTTCATTTTCTGCAATTTCTTACCGAATATGAACTGTTACTGAATAAACAGATTTGAAACACTATTCCATAAAACTTGATTTAATTTCGAGGAGTTTTCTTTCAATGTACCTTAATAGAGGGATGAATGCTGAGCCTCATGGTAGTGAAAAATGTGCTGTAACGTATGGTAGTATAACATTGAGCATAAGCATCGTATTGTGAAAACAATTGCTATGTTATATATTTATATGTGCTAAACCATAGCAAGTAAATGATATCTGTTTTACATTTTGCATTGAATTTGTAAAAATCTATCATATGATAGTATTGCATGAAGTGATATTTTAATTAGTGTCTTTATTGTGTGAGGGCATCCGTAAAATGAAATGTTAATGGCATTACACTGATCCCATATTAAGTTTCGAAGCACCGCTCCCAAGAACATTGGTTTGCTCTTTGTTTATTTCGAGTCAATTTATTTCATTTGGTGAAAGATAATTTTTAGTGCTTCAGAGGAAATGCTGAAAGCCCCTAATTCTTCCTGAAATAGAGGTGCACTGTTCATCAGGATTTTGGGACCTGCATATATTTCCCTCATTGATGTTATTACCTGCGCATATATTCTAATTTATATCCATATCCTTAACATATTAGAAGTGGTTATTTACCCAGCCGCAGATCAAATAATTCATAATCTCCCCTATTTATCCAGCTGCCAGCAAAACAGTACATAATCTCTGCTGTTTCTATGGCCACGGGCTAAATGATAGAAACAATGTAAAATTTGACCAGTGCCTGGTTAGTGTGACGGAGGTCTTTATTTATCAGGCCATGAAGAAACAAGCATTGGCATAGCCAATAGGTCTCGCCTTTGGGACCAATAATACGTCTAATGCAAGACGATTTTGTAAAACCATTGTCCTGATCGATAACATCTCTCCATCCACCAGCAACAATGACTTCGCTGTGTTCATTGACAACTCATCAACCACAGTTGCTAACTTTCGTATTTTCACATCATTCAAAATCACACCCAGACCGGGTATGATTGCTCCAAAGATATCACCAATCACAGCTCCTGTACTTGCATCTCTCCGTGCTCTAGAGTGTTGTCCTGTCTCCAGCAGAGTCAAATCCTCGGCATGGTATATCTTCGGGAAAATAACAGCCAAATAACAAGTCCCGTACCACTGCTCAGGCAATCTCACGTATGCATTCCTTCCACACACATAATACACTGTCGGGATGACCTGTATCTGACCCTGCAAAAAGTTCTTAGCTGAATTTTCTATAGTAAAGGTATGGGCACATGTACTGTGTCCAACCCAGATTTTGTTCTTGTCCGACTGAGGACGAGCAACACACAGATTTCCTCTCTGTACTTGATCTAAAGCTATGGGTCCATAACTTCCCCTTGAATTATGCAGCTTCTCTTCTTCTGTCCAATCAGTTGAGTTCTTTCCCCCATCCTTATCTTGGGTTAATTTTCTATATCTGTCTTCAACTTGGCCAATAAATTTCTTTTCAGTGTCTGACACTGAACATGTCAAATTATTTCTATGAGCATAAGCAGTATCCAAACTTTGAGTCGGTATGAAATAAGTCTGAAGTCTTTCATGTGACTTATATTAATCATACTTATTCAAATGCTTAAAAGCTGGTACGTCAGGAAGTACTGTGTCATATAGTACTCAAACTGTTTCCTTTCGTAAAACAGACTAAGCAATAGACTGCAAGAAATCCCATAAGTCAATGGAAGGTGATGGTATCTAATACCCTCAGCTACAGAAGCAGGCAACTGCATGCACACATAGCAATCTTTCGCATCCATCGCATCAAAGTACTCATACAACAATTTCGCATATGCATTGAGCTTAAAATCACCTTTCGACAAATCCATGTGTAACATACGACTCTCTTTAGCATCATAGCCCTTTTATCTCCTGAAATATCCTTCTTAGTACTGGGAGTGATAGGTGCAGGTGTTCCCAGCATCTTTCCCTCTTCCCTGTGGGCCACTGCATACGAAGTTATGACTACTGCAAAGATAACAGCTATGACTACTCCTAAAAGTGTACCTATCACTGTCTTTGCACTACGGTGTGTATTTCTAGGTTCTGCCATTTTTCCCTCACGCTCAGAATCCAGTTCAATAACAATGGGCGAGAGTCTCTTCCTCATTCAGGCTTATATCTCAATGCAGCAATTATCCCCTGTAGCTAATTTTCTCTTCTTAATGTTCAGTTCTCTACTTTCTTTCGGATTTGCAAAGGCTCCCTTCTTTTAGCTCCTTCTCGAAAAAGTTCATCCCTAATCCAAAATAACTGCAGGTCCCAACAGCTCTAGGACTCCTTGCAAAATTTCAAGTTTGAGAGTTTTCAGTTCTTGAGGAGAAGATACACCTGCAAAGCTCGGGAAAGCCAATGTATCCAAAATCAGACCACGAATGTTACTCAGGAGTGGCGGATCTAGAATATGGAGAGCCAGTACTCCCTTGATCTCCAATCCAGGGATCTTCAGCAGCACTTCCGCCCTCAGAGCCGGTGGACCGCTGACAAGAGTAATCGACCTCAGCCTCCCCGTACACATCGGTCCTAGCATTCGTTGCTACGTACGTCCACTCAGGTGAAGGGTACCTGTGACACGGCACTCTGGCTCTCCTCGACCTTCTCGGAGCTTCAGGATCTTGTTCTTCCTCGCTCTGTTCTGACTCTGTCACCTCCGATACCGGGGCAAGATCTCTTCTCGGTGTCCCTCTCGAATTTACCCGTCTCAGACTCACGGGTCAAATTCTTTCTGCTTCTGGGACACCCCTGCTCTCCCTTCCAATACCCTGTGCACTATCTTCTTCTCCGGGAGAGTTTGGCTCCACTCCGCCGAAAGCACCTTCTTCCGCTTCTGGTTCTGATTCGGAGTTTCTCTCACTCTCGCTTACAGCTTGTTCCAGTGCACAACCAGCTGCGTCAGCCACCCTGACAGCTTGACTTGCCCTCTAAGGGGGGCCTGCCACCTCAGCTGGGTTTTCGTTCACGAGAGGGGCTGTTTCTTCCAAGGGTGCTGGAACTCTACGGGTATGGGAGTCATGCACCCAGTTCGATAGTCCCTCACACTTCACTGCAGTATTTGTAACCAGAATAATCTGGTAAGGGCCTCTCCGGCGAACGTCCAAGCAACTCTTCCTCACGTGCTTTCGTACCAACACCCAGTCCCCTGGGCACAGGTCGTGGCACAGATCACTTGCGGCTGGAACAGCTACCGCCTGCACCTGCTGGGACACAGAATGAACCACATCAGCCAGGTCTTTACAGTAGTCGAGAATTACATCATCAGTGATATTTATCAATGCAGAGGCTGGTATTGCTGGCACACGCATCGCTCTCCCCATCAATATTTCATGGGGTGACAATCCAGTTCTCCTATCAGGCACACTTCGGAGACTCATCAGTACCAAAGGTAAGGCATCTGGCCACTTCAGAGGAGTTGAGGAGCACACTTTTGCCATTCGGGCCTTCAATGTCCCATTATTTTGCTCTACTATCCCAGAAGCCTCTGGTCGATAACTGTAATGTAACCTTTGATCTATGTTCAGGGCAGCACAAAGCAACTTCATTAGTTCGCTGTGGAAATGCGTTCCTCTGTCCGATTCCAAAGAGGCCGGGAACCCGAACCTCGGGATGAGCTCTCTCAACAGTAACTTAGCTACAGTTAGAGTATCACACCTGCGTGTCGGGTAAGCTTCCACCCATCTAGAAAAGACACACACTACGACTATTATGTACCTCAACCCATTACACCTTGGCATCTCAATGAAATCTAACTGCATTCTGTTGAAAGGGCCACCTGACCTCCCTATGTGACTCATTGTCACAGCTGTCCTCTTCCCTACATTCATTTGTTGACAGGTGACACATCTCTGACATACAGCTTCGGCTGCTGCCCAAAACTTCGTATTGTACCATGTTTGACGAAACACTCGCACCATCGCATTCCTGCCAAGATGCACAGCACCATGTATCAATCTTGCCATTGGATTCAACAGACATTCTGGTAACACCGCTCTTCCATCACTCGAAACCCAAACATCCACATCTCCCTTCTCACATCCAGCTCGCACCCAACTATCCCGTTCCTGGTCAGACACCTCGTCTTGCAATTGTTTTAACTCTTCCCATGTATCTGCCATTGCCAACATCATACTGAGGTCAGTTGTTTCTTCATTTCCCCTTATGTGTCGTTCTGTAAAGTCACACCCCTGTTCTGCACAAAATCGAGCAACTTCGTCTGCATAATTATCTCCGAGAGACACAAAATCATTTCCCTTCGTATGAGCAGAACATTTCACCACTGCAATTTCGTCTGGGCCTTGCAACGCCTCCAACAGTTGTCTCACATATTCTCCATTTCTAATGGGTGACCCAGGTGATGTCATGAACCCCCTCTAGGACCATAACTGTCCGAAATCGTGAACGACACCAAACCAGTACTGGCTGTCCGTATAAATCGTTATACGGATCTGGCTAGCGGCCAAACAGGCACGAGTCAAAGCAATAAGCTCAGCCACCTGTGCGGAGTATACTCCTTCCAGACAAGCGGCTTCGACCACTCCGGTGATGGTACAGACAGCAAAAGCTGCTCTCAACTGACCCGTATTCTCTCTTAAACATGAACCGTCCACAAAGAATATTTCATCTGGCTCGGAAAGTGGTTCATCCACAATATCAGGTCTGGGTTTGGTGCACAATTCAGTCACATCGAGGCAGTCATGATCCTCACAATCTTCATCATCTATATTCGGGGTCGGCAACAATGTGGCAGGATTTAAAACAGAACACCTCTTCAACGTTACATTCTCAGCAGCTAGGATGACTTGTTCATAACGTGTCAATCTATTATTCGTGAGGTGTTGTGTCTTTGTCCTGGTCATCAACAGTTCAACAGAATGTGGCACATGCACAGTAAGCGGAGGACCCATTACAATGCTCTCACATCTCTCGATACTGACACCTGTTGCAGCAACGGATCTGAGACATCCGGGCAACGCAGACGCTACTGGATCTAGTGTAGCCGAAAAATAAGCAACTGGTCTACGGACATTCCCATGAACCTGAGTTAACACTGCAAATGCGCAACCTTCTCTTTCACAGCAAAACAATGCGAATGCCTTCTTGTAATCAGGCATTCCCAAAGCTGGTGCACAGCACAAGGCTTCTCTTAGTTTCAGAAATGACCTTAAACAGTCTTCATCCCATGGTACCGGATCACTCACTTCCTTTCGCGTCAGCCGCTGTAAGGGCTTTGCTTCAAAGGAGAAGTTTGGGATCCATTGGCGACAATAGCCAACCATTCCCAAAAACATTTGAACTGCCCTCTGAGTCGTTGGGACGGGCATTCTCAAAATCGCATCTATGCGATCTGGTGATATCTTTCTTTCAACTTTCTCAATCCGATGACCCAAATACTGTACTTCACTCAGACAGTACTGCAATTTATTTGGAGACACCTTATGCCCATTCTCTCCTAGGAAATTTAACAGTGCTACTGTATCAATCCTGCAGGTGTCCTCAGTTTTTGACGCCACTAGCAAATCATCAATGTACTGGACGAGAACAGACTCTTGGGGAAGCACCAGACCTTCAAGGTTCTTTTTCAAAATCTGATTGAAAATAGACGGGCTCTCAGTGTACCCCAGTGGGATACGACACCATGCTAACATACAATTCTCTAGCCTAAACGCAAAAAGAAATTGGCTCTCCTCATACAGAGGAATCGAGAAAAAGGCTTGACACAGGTCAATCACTGTGAACCATTCCGCATCACATGGGATTTGGAACAGGATCACGGATGGATTCGGTACCACGGGACAACACGGGATTACTATCTCATTAATTCTTCGCAAATCTTGCACAATCCTGAATTTCCCGCTCGGTTTCTGCTGTCCCATTATGGGCGAGTTACATGGACTACCCCTGATTTCTCTCAAAATTCCTTGCCTAAGCATGGACTCAATTACGGGTCTGATCCCCTCAATAGTTTCCGGTGACAATTTATACTGGGGAGTTCTCGGGTACTCTACATTCGTTTTGACTCTTATTTTCACTTGATCTACGCCTTTAACTAGTCCGATCTCTTCCCCACTAAGGTCCCATACATCAACTGATACAGACTCCCTCAGATCCAAAGGGAGGTCCTCCACTGTGAGTGCAGGATACATTTCCACGCACCAACGCTGATTCGCAACCTTAAAGGTCGCATCTCTTGTCTGGACTTCCACTCCATTCAGGGTGCAGTAAATGGTACAATTAAGCTTACACAATAGGTCTCTTCCCAACAAACAGACTGGACTAGAATCGCACACCACGAACTGGTGTCTGTCACTGAAGTTCCCGATCCTAGTCGGTATTGGGTCCGTCAGTGGGCTAGTCAATTGCTTGTTCGCTACCCCAACAACTTGGATTGTCTGGCCAGAAAGGGGTAGATACGGGATCACTGCAGATCTTACAGTCGATCTTGTAGCCCCCGTATCAACCAAAAAGGTCGTAGGGTGGCCATCGATCTCTGCCTCTACAAAGGGTCCCTTCTGATCTACTTCTAGGACCGCTCTAAGCACACAATCATCATCTCTTCCCCAGCAAGATCTTGTTGCTGGATCAGAATCATCTTCCCCATTCCCTTTGAATAGGGGCATCTGTACATATGTCCGAGCTCCCTGCTGCATATTCTGTATTCTAGGCGGTCGGGGAACTTGTACCAATGGAACATTCGTCCCCCTTTTTGTCATTCTAGGTTGCATCACTACAGGGAGGGTGTCTGCCACTGGAACATGGGTCAACTCTTCTTCCTGTTGTATCTGATTTAACGGATTTAAAGGACACTAGCGTCTCCAGTGTCCAATCTGGTGGCAAAGGTGACAAGCTGTGGTCTTTTTCAACACTGCCACATCTATTCCGGTCTTAGGATCTACTCCTCTCGGTCGCGCCGGTCCTTGAGCATTCTGTGCTCCTCCTTGATAATTTCCCTGCCTCCTTCCCAATGTTCCTCCGGTAGGCTGTCCCTGAACTGCGGTTTGCATCTGTACTAATAGCAGATTATCTTTCAATTTCTTGTGCTTAGACTCAATCTCATCACTGCAATATCTAGCATATCGGAGAATCTCATCCACAGGCTTATTCTGCCAACAAATCAAATGTTGCTGTATCATTAGACTAACCTCTGGCCTTAATCCCAACACAAACTTGGACACAAACTGTCCCATGTCTTTGGTATCCATCGCCTCCAAACCACTGTACTGTTTAAAAGCCTGCAAAAGCCTCTCGTAAAATTCATGCACTGTCTCCTTAGGCTCTTGTACAGTCCTATCTATCTTCACCCAATCGGTGTCTTGAGGTGAGACCTTCGATTTCAACCAAGTGATTACCTGTTCGAACTTTTTCATCACTATCGGCGACGGGCCATGCGTCATCAAATCCCTGTCGGGCTCTGAGGCCGGCCATTCAATCGCAACCTTACATGCCGACCACAGGTCCCCCGGGATCACAATGTCAAACAAAGTATTCAAATCAATCCACAGTACCTTCGAGATTTTGACAAAGCGATCAACTTGCTTGTACCACTCCACAGGCTTTTCCCTTAGCCGGGGAAAATCATTTGTGAAGGCAGCTAAGTTCTCTCTACTCCAGGGTACATGTACGTACCCTCCATTCTGTACTTCCCTTAAAGGGAAACTCCCTATTGCCGTCGTGCCTCCACCCGGAGGTGGCGTCTCTCCCACTACTCCTCTAGAGCTTTTCTTCTTGGACCATCTTTCTTCCCACTTATCGAGCATGAGCCATGCCCGCATTGCTATAATCAAATCTTTGACATGAGTTCTCAATCCCATGAGTCTCTTATCTTCCAATTCCTGATCACTATACTGTAGCCGGTGATCACCTTGCAACGCTTTAGTTTTTGACAAATCCACCCCATATCTTTTTGCCAGCTCTGACAGTTTCTCATGAGCTGTGCGTGCTTCACGAGTCACAGCTTTCGCTAAAAAGAGTAACTCATCTTGTTCGTAAGTCAGTATTCTTTCCAGGGGTAGATTTCCACCTATTATCTCATCCAATTCGGCCTTTAGCCTTACAACATCCAACATTTTCCCTCTCAAAGCTCCCCTCAGAACTTCTCGGCAGGCTGTACCATCTCTGTCATCGTACTCACATTCTCTTTCGCGTGGCCTACCCTCTCCTGATCTGCCCATGGGAACAGAGCGATTTACAATTGTCCCTCGATCCCTCTCTGCGTCTAAAACACCTTGACTTTGAGTTCTCACCAGTGGTGTCCACATTCTCAAATCTGATCTTGACTCCACTAACGACCTCGGTCTAGTAGGTCTCGATTCTCCCTGTCCTCCTGAGGAGTCAGCTGTAGCTGGCATTGGCGTACTCCATTCTATAGGCTTCGGAGTCCGCTCCATTCTCCTCACTGAGTCACTTTCCTCTACTCCATTTCTCGTCCTGCCCTCTGACTGTTCTAAACTCCCTGCCGTTTCTGGCTCAAGCTCATACATCGACTCAATAGGTCCGATGATAACTGGTATTTTCAGCGCATCTGGTAACCTCACTCCTCTCTCCACCTCCGAGCTTCCCACAGACTTATACCTGATATTCTCAGTTCCCATAGAAATCTTCCCTTCTACTCTTACTTCTGATCGGGGTACTGCTCCCCTACTCTCTTCTTCCTTTGTCTCATTGCCTTCTGAGGCATCCGGATTGTATGGAGGTGGTCTCTCGGATAACAACCTTTCCACCATGCTATCATCCGTATCACTGTCTTCCTCCCCGTCTACTGTCTTTTCCTTTGATTTTCCTGTCGTCTCTAATAAGGAATATAATTTATGTCCCTCTATTGCCTGCATTCTCCATCTTTTCTCCGCTGCATCCCATCTAGCATCTTGAAATGCCTGAACTGACCTTTTCACCCTTTCCTGATTTCTGCCTCTCTCTTTATCATGTGCTGCTCTAATCCACGCATGTAGCGCTTCAAATTGTGTGGGCCTCGGCATAGGTCGTAAAGCTGCCATCACAGTCTTCAGCTGATACAATACTGCTAGTCTGAATGAACCATACCGTGGGAACGCTAACTCTCCTTCTCCTTGAGTCATTTTATGCCAATTCTCAAGCCAAACTATGGTATGCAACCCTACATTTCTTGCCATGTAGTGTGCTGGCGTGTCCTCCGGAGGGGCCTCCGCACCCTCTCGAGTAACCACATGTTCATCCCCTCGACACAATTCTCGGAAAACTTTAAAACATTTCATAATGACCAAATGCGAAACGCACACAATCTGTTTACTTCCTGGTATCTGTCCACCAATGACAGCGCGAACTACACCAACCAGCCTATCGCAGCGCGACACCTTCTGACGTCACTGTTCCTCCACTCGCAGCAGTTCCCCTCCTGCACACTGCTCGTCTCACCCTTGCATTCGTCCCATTCACACACTGAAATAACCGTTTGATCCCAAACAAGTTACTCCTCTGGCTGTCCGTCCACAGCCTCTGACTGTCCGTCCACAGTCTCTCGAAATTGTCGACCTCGGTTGGTTACTGTCTGTCCCTGCCGGGCAGACAGATCGCCTCTGATAGGTTTCAAATACTCAATTCCACATACAACAACCCACGACCAGCGTCAGGTTGCCACACACTCATACATTCGCTCCCCCTATCTCGGTCCAGGTGATCGATGGTACCTCACGATCAATGGTCAACAAAATCTACCAGGGGTGTCTTCTACACCCTCTCGCTTGGGCTTCTCATCACTCAAGACTTTCCCCGGCTGCGCGCGCTCACAGCCTGATCTCACAATCACACAACATTCACACCAACTCCGCCAAACATCTCACACAATACAACACCGCAATCTACAACATCGTATCCTGTTCATACTCACTCTTCGAGCTTCTGCTTGCTGCCGCACTGCTACTCGCCCATGGGAACAGAGCGTCCGCCAGGTCATCTGCCGTTCGCCCTCCGATGATTCAACCTCACTTATCATTGATGGGTCTCAAGGATCACCTATCCTAATCTCAATCTTCCCTCGCTATCAGAAAGAAACCGTCCTCGTTTGCTACCAACTGGGAACGCCGGTTCTTGTTCTCATCTAATTACCTACAAGAACCCACTCAGGTCGCCAGGATCTTTTTACTTGCAGAATAGCGTAGAGGGAAGAAACACAATTATCAAATCGTATTTACCGCAATTGGACATCTCAGAAAAGAAGACTCATAATCTGGGAGGTTGACCTTTTATTATCAGCAAAAACATCTGGATATTTAGGCACCTCAGTACCAGGCACAAAAGATATATGGGGACTAATACAAATGCCAGTCTACGAAGTATCCGCATACGACTAAAGATAAACAGAATTACTGCTTCTAAAAGCATCAAGTACCCTATGGCAATAGTGATATCAAAGTTTACAGTCATGAATCAAATCATTTCTGTCCCTACTCTATTTTAAGGTGACGTCCCTACTCAACATTCCCTTCCAGGTGAGGATCGCATAAAAGGTGTCAGCAGTGAAACTTCCTAAGAAGTCTTCACCATATGAGAGCTCGATCTATAATGCTCCTTTCAGTCCCTCTCCTAAGTCTCGTCTGCCCAACGCATGGGGCTCTGTCCCTAATACAAAACCCCAAAAAGCTGTACACGCCCTTCAGCACACCCCTCCAGGCAGCTTCTTCCTTCAGTAGATTTCCATTTGGATCCTTTCATCTTCCTTTCCATGAATTTGACCTTGGGTCCCAGGCCTTCTCTGTACCAGGAGTTGCAACTTTACATTCCAATCCACTCCCTTCATGTCTACTCCTTCTGTCTCCATTCCATTCAAACAAAGACTCATTCTAACTAACGAGCTACATGGCCTTGTACCTGCACCCAAATGCTGAACAGAAAAAACCCCTAACATCGTGAGGTTTCACAATTCACTGCAATTTAAGCTTTGCTAAAATCCTGTCGTCCTAATAAAGCATGGCTAAAATAAACGAAGGCCTTCACTTTACATATATGGTTAGGCCTCAAACTAAACACACTACAATTACCGAGTCTAATTATTCATCTCATACTTAAGAGAACTACCTTCTTCACTCTTCTAACATGACTTAATGTCTCTTAATGCATGACATTTTTATACTAAGCATTACACGTATACCAATGCATTTCAGAATAACTGGTGGCCTTTCTCTTCTCTCGAGGCCCGTCTACATTTCTACTTTTCTATTTCAATGAATACATTTCCATTATTCTTGGATAACATGCTCAGTTATATGCGGGTGCTGACTAACAATGAATATGGTGCACCCCTACAATTTTCGCATCAGCAACGCTCTATCAGAAACATCAGCACTAGTGTTGAACAGAACCTTCTCATCAAATCAAAAGGCAAAAAAGGCATTTTGTTTTTGCAAACGTTGAGAATTAGAATATTATTGTTCAATTGTTTTTTTTTGTTAGGAGGAAACGTTTTGTATAATAATTACATAGTCGCTGTTTGATTATTAGCTAATGAAATTTGATTGTCAGGCGTACATTTCGTTTGTTTTTTATCTGCGGTCCTTGAAATATATTTTGTCCAGTTTGCCTTCTCCGGAGCCACCCGTGTAAATCTGGATGATTTAAACCACAACTGGCATACACTTGATCCCAACTGCCATGCAACTTTCGGCATTTTTCAAGGGATTGCGAAACGCTGATGACATTTACGCCTCAATTGTCGGTGATTGCGTGACATAACTCTCTCCTGAGGACTCCAGAAGGCAAGAGTCTTTGAAATCGCATGATTCCTCCTGTTGGGGCCGATGTCATCCATCTGGGGTGGCACCAAGGAAACGGTTGCATACTTCCTGCTTCTGAGAGGGAGACAAGGATACACTGGGAGTCCGCCTCTCAGTAGAAGCCAGGGACTCGGAGTCCGTGCTTAAAACATTATTGCACCAATATACTTTCTTTGTGGGTCAGAAGATTATTGAAGATGGGTTGGGTTTGTCTTAATCTTAGGGAAAGCACGGCTCAGAGGGCTGTGGCATCAACATACTAACTACGACTCAATGACAGAGGGGAAGATAAGTTGTCAAGATACCTTACGCAGATGCTCCGGCGTGTTCTTGTCAAACAGATGATTGGAGGACACGTCAGCAGTTGTGCAGCTATGGGCTGTAGGCAGCATGAGGGCTCGGTGCCATCAGCCCATGGGTGAGAGGTGGGTGCCGATGTCGTCAGGAACAGTAACAGATGAGCCTAAGAAACTGCATGTGGTAGCCAAGGCTTCTGAAGCCAAAGCAGAGGACACAGGGCCATTAAAGATGCTTGTGGGACCCACCGTGTCAGTGGAAATTTAAACTGGCTGATAGCTTTTCCTGCTTACAGGAACGCCTTAAAATATTAAAATACCGCTCTAAGGGGCATATCAGCAACAACCGGCGATAATTATCGCTAAGCGCACTTAGCGCCAGGACAATTATCGCCGGCTAGCATGGATTTTTATCGCTGAGATAGCGTGCTATTAGCAACGCTTATCTCAAAAGCGATAAAGATCCTAGCGCTAACTGCCTAACATGAGATTATCTCTGGAAACCCAGCGATAATCTCACGAAATGTGGCGTTAGCTTGTTGATTGGGACTCACAAACTTAGCCATGATATCCACCTTCCATAGGATATCATGGCTAAGTCAGTCCTGAAGCAGGCGTAAGGAAAATAGCGATAACAGGGGTTATCGCTACTTTTCCTGCCGCTATGCTTCATAGCGTGGGGCTTGATGATAGGAGAAATGTCGCTTAGCGACATTTCTCCTGTCATGTCAGGTCAGGAACGCCCACTTTGCATCTCGGCGTTAAGAATAGGTGCGTTAATGCAAGGTTTCACACGTTAGCGTGACCTTGCTAATTAGGCGATAAAATTATTGCCGCTTTTCGCCCCCAAGTCTGTAAGTTCAGTCCCAACTTTTCAAATACAGTTCTACTGCAGAGGTTAAGGTTTTTTCAAGAAGGGAACATGTAGAGGCGCAGGGCTGCTCTGGGGAGCACCAAACCAATATGTAGCTGGAACACCAATAGACTTATTTGGTCGCTATAGAAAATCTACGACTGCTGGCAAGGAAGGAATTCCCTACAAAACACCAATTGCTTTGGTAATATTCCCATCTCTGGCTGCATGATTCAGACCCATCAACCAAGGTAAAGTACATTAATTTTCATTTTTGAATGCTTATGCATCTGCCACCACGTTCGTAAGGAGACATGTCCTTACTTTCTCTGATAGCAATTCAGGCGGTATGCACACATCTGAACTCTCAGGTCTACTTCATCTCATCAGCTCGATATTCACAAGATATGCAGGTCCAGAATTGGGGTAGATCCTCATAATTACTGACAGGCACATTGTGGAATTCTCTGCACGCTCATCTTTAAGTAATTTCCAATTACCTTGCTATCTTCATGGACCCGAAGACTTCTCTCTTCACCTCCCTCCCTTTAAATGAACTTTCCTGGTCTTCAGCAGTTCATGAAGTAAGCACTTTAAGAAGTCGCTGAGGTCTCTGTCATGCTTTAGAAACATGATTTGAATCATTCATAGACCATTCCACTTTAGTATTGCATTTAGAATGTAACAGCACTTTATATTATAGTGTCTTTTACATTGTATGTGCTTCACAATTTGGTAAGTTACAGGGTATTTAATGCGCTTAGAAAGGAAGCTTCTTTGGGGATTTCTACACTGTTCTTCAGGTGGCTCCAAAAACCGACTAGTACTTAAGCGATGTGAACTTGTAGTGGATACAACAGACAGTAGTTTCTAGGGAAAGTGCGTCGCAGAGATGTGAAATTAATTATTTCCTAAAACCCTGGGAAAACAATATGTGCACCTAGCATACTAGCACCGTACTCGGAGCAGTGGTTTACTGGGAAACGAATCATAATACGTTGCCTAACTAGACGGTGGCGTTACGGGGCAATACACACGTAACACTGATTAACAAGTGATAAATGCCACGTTTGTTACTGATAACTATACAAGTCATTGGTATTTACACTAAATATTACTTGGTGAAAGTCAACAGAGCTTAGCCTTCAGGCCAACATTTCACAACTATCACATGCACGTGCCTTATCTCTCGCTCGCCACTCCGAGACGTAAGAATAAACGGGCTAGGCCGGGAAGAAGCGAGAGGTGACGACTTACTTGTGCCTCCCCAAGGTCATTGTTGACCACTGTGAAGTTCAGCCCAAGTTCCTCGACGTCCCCCTCGTAGCTTTTGAGGAAAAGCAAGTTCTTATACATTTCTGGATCTAAGGAGGCCAGGTGCAGCATCGGCGCTCGTCCCCAGCAGCTTGGAGAGGAAGAAACTGGCGAAAGGCAGCTCCCCGAGCATGCTTTCATACAGAGCGTGCAAGGGAGAAAGGAATAACGACGAACCAACCAAATGTGACGATTTTAGTATTATCTCTATAAATCAGCATCGCTGAAAGATTTTCCGCAACTTGTACTGTGTACATACAAACAATAAATAACTTCCGATAAAACAAGCATTTGCAATGCAGTAGGTCTCGCATTTGTTGCAGTTGGAGCTACAGGCATTGTAAATGGCAGTGTTTTTTATCAATGTTTTTGTTTGCAGTGGAGTGATTATTTAAAAATTACACACTATACCATATTATAAGCTATTATAGCAACTGTACAGTAAAGCTATGGCTATTTTAACATAAAGGAGTGTGAATGGATGAATAAAAATACAAAAAACAGGATCTAAAAATTTACGATGTAATGTATAACAGGGGACAGGGACTACCGATCACAACAAATGTACTTGAAGTGATTGGGGCATCATATCCAATCAAAAAATCGGTAGTACGGGGTGTCAGCGACGCTTGTGCAAATGTTGTTCAGCTGGTGAAGTGGTCAGCTCTGTTTGCAGATGCAAAGTGGTGAAAGGTGAAGTATTCAGCTCTGTTTGCAGGCACAAAGGGATGAATGGTGAAGTGATCACTCTCTTCAGCGGTGAACATGCTCTTTACTGTTGCTCATGGGCATCAAGAGACTCTGCCAGGTCTAAGGCATTCCAGAGACCTTATATGATGGCTGGGGTTTGGAAATGAACCTACATTAAACACCACTAAGAGATGAAGCGATTTCTGCAACATCACATGATTTTTCTCCAAAATGTGTTTTTTCAGTTTTTCTTTTTGGATTCCTGGGATGCTCTGGCATAAGATTCCCGGTTCCACCATGATTCATTTGGTACAGTAAATAAACACAATAACCAAAAATACTCTCAAACTGCAGTTTAACGGAGACGTGGTTTTCTGTGTAACAGACAAACGCCTGACCATGGTCCCAGCAGGGGCACGTGCCACCTAATCTAGAGATACTTCTCTCACAGGAGTCGTGCCAACTCACCTGCAGCCAAAGCTATGGGTCACGGGAAAATTGGATGGAGAGTAAGGGGGGTACAGGGAGAGAGAGAAAGGGGGCACAGGGAGAGAGAAATGGGGGCATGGAGAGAAATGGCGGACCGAGAGAGAACGGGGGAAGAGAGGCTGGAAGGGTGAAAACGAAAGGGAGAGAGGGCACTAGTGAGGGGGGTACCGGAAGGGGAAGGAGGTGGACAGGTGATATACATTTTAAAAAGCAGGTCTTTGGCAGTAGGTGATGACTGCTGGCAAGGACCAACACCCGGAAAGGGGGTTTGACATCCGAGCCCCCACTATTATAATGTGAAACTATCATGCAACTACAATATCACAAAAAGGTGCTAGTTTTCCAAAGACACATGACCCGCCTGATGTACACACTACAAGATTCTTATAAGTCCCAAGAACATAAAGACAAATTCATCTGGCACATTGGAAAAAAATTATACTTTTCAAATAGCCCTCCGTATTAAATTTGCTCCATTTCTATGCTCGGTTAACAGATATAACTACTACCCAATCAATGGTATTCAATTGATCCACCTCGGAAGAATGAAGGCTGAGGCAGACTTGCCGGGAGTGTAACCTCTGCCCGTTACAAGTGTACGTCTCACTGAGCCCTTCTGCCGGTATTGTGTTGGACAGCTGGTTACAATTCGATCAGTTGAGCCCCTTATGTGTAGCCTTTAAACAGAAACACAGCAAAGCCCGCTTTTGTATTCTCCAGATAACTAGAAAAACCAGCTATACACGAGGCGCGAGCAGCAACCGGAGTCACAGAGGTAGAGAGACCAGCCTTGGCTCTGCCGGTTATGAATAACTTAATATCCACGTACCTACCAAACATGAATGTGTCCTTCTATAATGGATGTGGTATACATGTAAAGTGCTCCAATACCTACGTATTGAGTTTGCGATAAATAAAAAAAACTAAAAAATAAATACAAACACCTAACAGATCTGTTCCAGGTCAGGCAGCGGAGTCATAGTTCGCCCGACTCTTGTGAAGACAGAGCAGCCGTCCCTGAAAATTAGCAGGGCAAGGGCGAGGATGGGGTCCGTCGGCTAAACTGCCGACTTTGGTGCTGGAAAACAGAGTTTGAGCCCCGAGGTCGCATCAACATCCTGTAATTCTGGGCAAATCACTTAATCTCCCCGTGCCTGAATGTGTAATGTAAATACGGTGCTCGTGTAAAGCGCTCCAATAAACTTCGGGTCGAGTTTGTGCTATATATATATGCAAAAAAAAAACAAGTGCAAAGGCAAGTAACAGTACAAGGACATGTTGCCAGCTAGTCACATGCACTCATAACCACACCTACAGGTGACACAACAGCACAGTGAACCCATCCGCCCAACACCGGACATTTTGCAACTTGCTTTTATATGGTGTACGCATAATTGTACATTTGCCACACTTGCCTCATACCATCATCTCCTGCATATTTTTCCTTTTCTCGCATAATTTAGCCAACCCTGCCAGTTATACTATAATAAAGTAAACAAACTAAACAGTTCACAGAACTTACCCCAGTAAAACAAGCGTCTTCAAATAGTTAGTGTCTCCAATGAATGTCGCTGATTCGCCTTCCTTGAAAATGTTCAGTGCTGCACGTTTAAATAGAGCATTGGATGCACAAAAGATATCACTAATAGAACTAAGTAAACAAAGTAATTGCTAAAAATGTCCTAAAACATGCCGCCCTAATTATCGCTTGCCATGCAGCTTTTTTGACTAATGAAGGCGTGGCGGTGGCGCCAGTAATACGCCTGCTCCCGATCACAACACAGAAAGTGAGAATTATCACAGCATGAGACCCCACAGTAATTGTCGACAGGCGCCCCAGGCTGCTGGAGCACTCAACTATAATTAATGCGCAGCACGTCTTCCGGAGACGAGCACTCAACTGGAATTAACGCGCACAAACTGTTCCACTGTGAAGCGCATTCACAGACCAGAATCGGCTCGAGGCCCAGACCAGAATCGGCGCAGCACGTCTTCCGGAGACGAGCACTCAACTGGAATTAACGCGCACAAGCTGTTCCACTGTGAAGCGCGTTCACAGACCAGAATCGGCTCGTGCCCAGACCAGAATCGGCTCGTGCCCAGGTCTGTCTCCCTTGGGAGTAAACATGGCAACAATAGTCTCGTTGGCGGCAGCGCTTCGCGCTGCAACGCCAGCGAGACCTAAAAAAGTAAATGCTTTCCAATACTCCAGTTGAAAACATGCTTTTTATATTTCTTCATTCCTGAGGTAAATATTTTTTAGAAAAGCTTTATCTGTCTATGTAATGATCGGTTTCTTTATATAGTGTCCCCAATATATATTTTGTATTTCAAAGACAGCAAAAACTTATTTACGTTGACTTGCAGTTTCTGGAGACATGACAGCGGGAGAAAACATGACGCTTGGCTTCAAACAGGAAATTACGTAAATGGCTGCCACGGGGCAGTAGAGAACGTAATAAAAATGGCAGGGCCGAGGGTCTTACACTGCCCCTATACCAACATTGGTAAAACTAGACTCTTGACACCGTGGGTGTCACTCGCAATAATTTTTTGCACACAGCTGCGCTTTTCATGGTAGTTGGGTATGCTGTACTGAATTTGGTGGTTACGTCGTTACATTTTATTTCCTGGTGTCTAGAATAATACCGAAAATGAGATATTGGTGGAAAGGGAACGTTCTATTGAAAGTCACTGGGCGACTTAAGGTCAATTTATGATTTAAAATTAGATGGAAATAAGGAGGAGACGCTAAGCCCGTGTCATCTCAGAACTTCCTTTGACTAAACAATTAATCTGCTGATTACGTAGTGTTTAATCATGGTCAAAGACAAATGTTATGTGTAGATTGCTGCATTGCCCTCTAAGTCCCTCATCCAGTCCAAGTATACTCCACTTTCACTCAACATGAGGCAGCTAATATGGGGGGCCAAAGCTTTGGTGCCAGAGCTTCCAAGAACAAGCGCGCACGCGCTAAATGTAAATAAAAAAAAGTGTCGGAAAAAGTGAAAGCATTTCACTTGCGATAGCGAGCAGTGCCAGGAGGGATAATTGCTACCATATGGCGCCGCGCGCTCCCGCAAGTGAATCGCCAAACGTGCACGCGTTGCCATTGAAGGCAATGTAAAGCGGGCAAGTTTTTGCCTGCAAGAGTGAAGCCATGGCTAAAGGTCTTTTTGCCTATGCAGCGCATGCGTGCAGCGTAGGCGAAACCTAAAAAGGGACTCCCTGCAACAGTAGCGTGATAGCCATCTTGTAATGGGAAAGCATATGTGAAGCATTTGAAAGTATGTGCATACATAAATGTGGAATATTTTTCACAAAGGTAAGTGCATGAAATAAATAAGCTAGGCTGTTTATGGATAAAAAAAAACCTGTAAAACCAATTTTATTTTGACATATAGATATGAAATATAGGAATCAAACATCTGTTTTAGGAGCCCCAGGATATGGAACACCGATATTTGGAATTTCAGTTTAGGTAGGGTGACCAGAATTTTAAAGCAAAAAACCGGGACATTTCACAAAAATAGAAGAAGGACTATACTTTTACGTCAAGCGAGCGCACAGAATGACAGCGCTCCTCAGCAGAGAATTACAAAACAGGCAGTAAGAACGTACATAAAATGCTATTTTCAAACCCAGTAGCATGCCTGTGATTTAAATTGCTTTCTTGGAACAACTGCTAACTATCTCCGCTTTGTAAAATATAAAAAAACACCTCCCCCCGTTTTTAGTCGACCCTCTCCAAAAAGCAGGACATGAGCTATATTTTTCAAAATCTGCCCGGACAGCTGGTGAAAAACGGTGACCGTCCTGGCAAATCCGTGACGCCTGGTCACCCTACGTCTAGGAGTATTTGGATGTCTGCAAAGAATAATAAGTATGGCTTTAAAGCATATTACATAGATAAGTGTTTCATTTACTCATGGTAATACGTTGTTTTCTTAATGTTCATGATCCTCCTTTTGATGATTTCTGAGGTCTGAGCTAGCAACACAGTAGAAGTTGACAAAGAGAAGCACACAGGGGATGCAAAGACATTGGTGATATCTAGACCCCAGAGGGAGGAACCTGTGTAGTAGGCAGTTGGTGCTTGGGGGGTCTGTGCTTTGGGACACTTGCATGAGGTAAAATGAGCGAGACACAGTAATGTGGCTTCTGTGAAATGGCCAAGTGAAAGCAGAAGACAGGTAAGTTAATCATCTGGGCAATTTACTGGAGACGTTCACCCAGCTGCCTGTGAATAAAAACACTTTTTCATACTACTCACCCAGCAGTATGACGGACTAAAGTCATCATAGAGTGAAGCTGGGGAAGAAAGAATTAGAACCAGTAGGAGGAGAATGATGACACATAAGAGAATAAGGGCTATGAGGTGGACCACCAGGAGAGCTAGGATGACCAGAGCCACAAGGACAGGGACTAGAAGCACCAGGCCCTGGGAGACATAGTCTACAAGACTAGAGTAATACGTGTTGAGGGGACCTGGGACAAACAGACAATGAGGAACCAGTAAAGGAAAAACTGGACTAGGGGGTAACAGTACCAAAATGAGAAGAATCAGGAGGGCCCGGAGGATATGGCAAATGGGAATCTGACTCAGTGAACAAGAGACCAAAGAAACAGAAGGACCAGGGGTAGAACGAACGGAAGGCCCTGGACCATATTGACGAGGAGGGCCTGAATGAACGGACCAGAGGGACTAAGATGATCAGGGCCACGAGTAGTAGATCTAGGTAGACAGGTCAAAGAGGACCAGCACCAGGATACTAATGGGAAGAAGGACCAAAGACAGGAGGCCGAAGACCACAGAGATAGATCAGATCAAAGAGGACCAAGGGGCCAGAAGCAAATTGACCAGAACCAGGAAGTCCCCAACCTGAAGGATCCAGGGATAGCAGGACTTGGAGACCGTAGATTAGAGGAACCAGGAGAGATATAAAGCACTAGGAACTTCAGGCCCTCAGAGACCAGGAGCAGATCGAACAATACGGGCTGGTCTTGGGGATCCTAAACCAGTGCGACAAAGTCTACATAAATCCGGGTGAACCGCAACATGGGGAATAGGTGGACCAGTGTCAAAGGGATGGGGTTGACTAGGCACAGGAGAACCATTACTGGGAGGACCAAGATAGAGGCATTCAGGGTCAGATAGTCAAGAACAAGTTGAAACAATTAAACCAGGAGGACTAGGATGTGGCAAAAGAACCGGGGGGCTAGGATGGCTAAGGGAATCAAGGTGAGTGGTACCAGCACCTCAATACCCGATACACGAGGACCAGACAAGGGAGACGCAGAACTAAAACCAGGACTTCATGGATCAGGAGAATCAGGAGAAGAATGATTAGGAACAAGCAAACCAGAGGACTAGATAAACCAGGGGAGCATGACCAGGAGTACTAATGGATCAAAATTAGGGTGATGGGGATGAAAAGGTCATGAACGGGAGTCTGTGAAAAAGGAGACCCAGGATCTAAAGGACTCGGTGCAGGAATACACAGGAAGGATGAACACAGACCAGGGTGTACAGGGCAAAGAAGTTCAAAGGCTAGCATGAACCGGAGGTCAAGGAACATCAGGACTGGTAAAGGCAAGGATAATCTGTGGTGGGGCAGGACAAGTTGCTGTAAAACCATAAGGGCAAGGAGCAGAAGGACTAGGGCATGGAAGATCTGGACCAGATTGTAGAGGATGTACAAAGATCAGACCTGGATGGCAATGGCCAGTAGTACTAGGACACCTAGATAAGAAGGACAGGGACTAGGAAGACTAATAGGACTAGTACCAAGGGGACCAAGAAGACAAGAGCAAGATGGGCTAGATGAATGTGAGAAATTGGTTTGTTGGTTAGGGGGGCTACTCAAGCAACAGCCACACTCCATGTCATAGTGAACTACAAAACAGTAACTACATTTACTTGTGCTTAACCCTCTAGTACTAGTATCTTGACCAAAAAAACAGTCAGGCTTAAATTAGAGGCAATGTTTAAAGTATTTATAAGGGTGGGCGGAACTCACATAGTTATAGTACATGCAATTCAGTGGAGTAAGAAATAAAATCAGTGGAAATCTGCAGGTTTCCACCCAGCCCTAAAAATACACCAAACAGCCCAGAGGTGCCTGGCGCTGAACTGCCCCCTCCCGCCACTCGCTCCTCTCATCACAAGTACAGGAAAGGGACCAACTAACACAGTCTGTCCTCAAATGCCTTCAAAGAAACTGTGCTGAATCAAAGATTCAGGACACGTTTCAGGCAATCACAAACTCCGCATTGCAAGGGGGGACAACTTTACCCAATCCTCACAAGGTTTCGTTCAGCTGGTTGGGATACTGCACCATTCTCCCAGACCTGACAGCCACTCGGGGTCTCGGTGGAGCTTCCTTCAGCAGCCCATGAGAACAGAACTGCTGATCCCTTACAGTATGGAAATGCAGGCTCAGACTGGCCTCAATCACTGCTGTCAGCAGCACCGTGTTGTCAAGCAGTACCTTCCCGGCCGGAGGCTTCTCCATGAAGGCCATGCTGTGTGTGGCTACAGGCTATACACCGGGTAGGTGAAGGACAGAGGCATGGGAAGTGATTGGGCCAGCAGCATTCAGCACTTTATAGGGCTCAGTGCTGTTGATGGAGATACCCCACCATCAACAGGATGATTCTGGAGTACTAAAACACCTCTCAACCCCAGTATGGAGACATAACTTGCTACTGTGTATCAGCGGGCGCCATCTTACATGGGAAACCCTAGACGTTGACTTAAATTACTAGACCACTTAACAATAGATAGCTGAAAGTCTCATTCTGGAATAGGGGACATATTGGGATAAGAATGTTAAGAAAACCCATTTATATCTAAATGTAAGACCACATGCTCTTCTCCCTTTCCCAATGAGGCCCATTCTCCTGCAAATACAGAATCCATGTGACAAAGTAGCTTTTGCTACTAAATACTCCACCTAGCTTTTTGCCGCCTGCTAGGGTACCTCTCTAATCTTGCAACTTTAATAGTTTGGCTGGGCTATTTAATTCATGTTCAGTACATTCCTTCCTGACCCTTCCAGGACACCATCTCAGAGCAGAGTGCCGCCTCCCATTGTTTGCCAAGCCAGGTGGGTGAGTTAAATTTCAAGGCAGTGGTGCAAAAAGTTCCTTTTCGTTGGTTGGCACAATGAGACAGGGAGTGGGCATGCGCCATAGAATACTGGAAACTGAAGAAAGTGGCCCTTAGGGGCCACTTGGGTTACTTACAACCACCTGCTATGCCTTCCCAAGAATGAAGAGTCAGTCAAACAGTAGAGAATACAAACAAGCTTTTATTAGCAATATTCTGCTGAGGAGTCCAATCTGACCTGCACCCTAAGATGTCTGCTGGGGGACTGACCCCCCAACAGCCAACAACACAGAATCATTCCTCTCAGAACCTCAACCACGCCCACAGTGGAAAGTTACCGGCTCAAGCTGAACGTCAACAATGGAGGCACAGAAGGATGAGCAACCACCTGCTAGATGGGTACACACTATCAAAGATTCAAGGTTGCCATGCTGAGGCTCCGCGTCTCTTAACGGGGAAGCAAAGTTACACACAAGGATAGGAATGCGAGGGCAGAATGGCCTATTCATTAGTAAGTCACAATCCAACCTTGAGCAGGGAGGAAAATAATAGCTGAATACAGTGTTTTGCTGGTGCAAGCAATATGAATAATGAGGCCTAGTTCAGACCCAGCCTAATGGGGATTGCGAATTACAAAATGGAGTCACACTTGCTAACTGAGGCTTGTGCATTACAAGGATAACTCAGTGGGTTATATAACGTGAATGCAAATGGAACGTCGTTTAGACGCACACTGCTAACCTACTATGGCAAGGAATAAGTATATAATAAGAATGGGGATTTTTCGAACCTGACTCTCCTTTTAGTATGGGTGGCTAAATGCTTTATTGGCACTATCCGGTAGGGTCTTTACAATTCTAATCAGGAGGTGAATTCTCTATTCACATGACCAAATTTTAATACTCAATAGTGTTCAAATGCTTGCTATTAATTAGGGAAACAATAAGAGATATATTGACCTAAAAAGTGTCTGAAGCATGATCTTAGCATTTGTAGTGCATAGATATCCTTTTTTTTCTTGGGAGACGGTTTACTTACACAGCAGGCACAACGAGCTAGGAGACTGTGCATACATGGGCATATTCTTTGCGTTAGCAAACCCTTTTGACTAAGGGAAGAAACCTACTTTCACGTTGTAGCTGATGGAATGTATGATGCATAGGCGAGGCAACAAACATTTGGGAAAAAGGAAAGAGAGGCAACATCTGTCAGACCATTTCTTCATAGGTAAAACATAATTGTGAAAGTAAACATTATAAAGTAAGATCCAAGGCAAACTTGTTATCAAGCAAGCTATAAGTCAGCAGGCTGCAAAGATGTGTTCTTCTTCAATAATGGAACGACCAAAAGGATACATGGTAATTGGGAGATAAATGCAATGCAGTGTAATTGATGACCAGGAAACAGGGGAATGGACAAAACTCTTCTTTCCAGTGTCTTTCAGAGAGCCATCACTGGCAGGCTACTATTGTTCATCCGGCGTAGGCGCTGTTGAGCACTGGCAGTGGAGCTACTTGTCTAGCTCTTACTGGAAAAATTCTCTTCACTCAGGATAGGACACCCTCCCTCCTTGGAGGACACCCTAAACTAATCCTGTCCAGTGTCCAGGCCAGTGCACCAATCTCTTTCTCCCTACTCTATCTCTGGCACCTTAGACAGGGTACCTGCACCCTATTCTTCATCCATGAAGTCCATCCCTACTAATACAACTTTCCCTCTAGTGCACTGTCCTTCTGTCAGGGTACAAATTGTGCCTCAATACTCCGGGAATGGGGGTCAAGGAAAAATGGGGTCAGACTCAAAAGGACCAGGGGGCAGAGGCTCAAACACAGGCGAACCTACAGGCTGGGGTTCCTGGATAGCCCCTCTCTCTGTTTGTTTTTCGGTAGTACTGCCTCGTCCAGCACTTCTTTTCTCTGCAGCTTCACCCTATTCATATTCACTGATGTTCCATATTAAGCAGCCAGACTGTGCATCACGTCCAGGGCCCCTTTTTCTAGGACTGCAGGGTGTCCCGGACCTGTTAGTGGGTAGAATGCCGAGTGTTAATTAACTGTCAAGGATAAAACGTTATACAATTAATTGTTTTCTCTCCCAACACCAAGTAGCGGGGCAAGCCTTAATTCATTTACTAAGCTCTGAAAGAACAATACAGACATACTTTTAATCATTGCATCTGTCCAATCCTATATTTTTCATCTGAAGAACCTCAAAAAGGGAATTTCAAAGCAATGGCTTGTTTGTGTTTCTTGTCGTAGCAAGCTTGTGTTCAATAAGTCATAGAAATCACAACATAGCTTCTACTTTGTGAAACTGCGCTGCTGTGCAGGTCTGCAGACACCTCTAGAATTATTTTTCCAAGGAAACCAACATAAATATTGCATTTGTGACCATGCTCTCAAGTTATAGTTGTGGCACGAAAATTTTAAATTGCTAATTTAACAGAGATCCTGCTTATACAAATAACTGACAAATTCAGCATAATGTAGCAAGTACATGAATTCTCCAGCAAAACGTGTTGTTCCAAACAAGCTCTTGTAGAGCTATGTGCTCTTCAAACTGTTAACCACTAAAATGTGTGGTGCGCAATTACCGGGGGCATGCAGGTACCCTTCCTAGTATTGTGCATCATGTGCACCATACAGTACACAAACTGGGCCATGTGTCATCATAACCAGGGGAAAGACATAGGCATCTAGCAACATTTGTTTTCTTTTCTTTTTTTCTTCTGGCCTACCAATTCACCAGCTCTAGTAAGGGCTGTCGGCTCAATTACACAGGCTAACTAATAAGGGACTCGTTATGTCTATGCGACTGTATGTAGTGTTGCGGTAACATGAGTAATAGTGGTGGTGCCACCTGGGAATTTAGACAGGAGCGATCAACCTATAGTTCCCCTTAAGGATCAGATAAGGGAACATCAGTCTAGTCTAACCGTCCTTTCATCTTCTTTTCAATTCGATTCGATCAATTTACAGAAAGGAGGGGCAGTAACATGGCTGGCTTCAAGGTGACACACTTCTAATCATGGCAATTTTTCCGAACAGTACTTTTTCCATAGCCAGTTAGACGTGCACTGTAGAGGTGCTGTGTCTCTATTTATTCAAGGGCCTGTTCAGAGCATGGAGTACCATATCTGTGAAATTAGTGGCTAAAGCGAGTCCAACTGATTGTCTTATGGAGACGGCCACCATCATGACCGCTCAGGAGGGCTCTTGTGATTGTGTCAAAGACAAAAAGCGTGCACGACAAACTGTCTTGTGTACTTACAACACAAAACAGCACACAACAATATATGTGCTAAGCACAGAAGCCAAAAAAAAGCGCACAGCCATCTTGTGTACTTACAACACAAAACAGCACACAACAATATATGTACCAAGCACAGAAGCCAAAGAAAAACACAGTTTGTTAGTTGCCCAAGAGACTTTTTCATGCACCTCATGCACCTCATTTACTGTGTTAATTCGCCAAGGAGCTCATCTCCTACCCCCCTTCGACAGGAGGTGACCTAAGCAGGTGACCTCCTGTGAACAATACTTGTCCCCTTTTTTTCTTCTTTTTGTTTAGCTTGGCACAATCAGACAGAATTTGCCCAGAGGCAATGTGTAAAGTATTTGTACCAACACTCACAGTAACACAGTGGAGACACTACAAAAAGACACTACACCAAATGCACATCCTCTTCCTCTGTCACACTGCAACAAGACAATCAATCCACAAAAAGACAGAAGTGCACAGAAGATTTGGCCAAGAAAATATCTGCTTCCTAAAAGTGCTGTGTTCAAACACATACTTTAAAAACTATACTTACTTAAAGATGTATTATCAAATTCTGAGCTCATTCTGATTCTCTATCGTATCCCTATGAAGGATATACTCATAAAATGTTACAAAAATCCCCATTCTGTCCTATCAGCAGGACAGCCCGTCAATAGTGAAAAAAGAAAATGGTTTCTTTTCACAACCAGGACACGCCACACACACCAGTACACATCAGCACATATCCCACTCCTCAAATACACCGGGGTGCCTGGGCCTACCATAGGGGTGCCCTATGTACAAACTGCACACAGGCACTGCGGTGGCAGGCCCGAGATGTCTTTTCCCGGGCCACTCATGTAGGTGGCACAATCAGCGCTGCAAGCCTACTAGTAGCTATTTATTTACCAGCCCTGGCACAATCAGTGCACTTCACTAGGGATCTACTAGTAAAACCAATATACCAATCAGGATAAAACCAAGCACAATATCAATTTACACAGAAAGCACTCGCACTGTGATGCTGATCAGCAGTGGCAAAATACCCAAAGCAGCGAAGCTAGCAAAAATGAAAACCAGCACAGCATTAAAACATCGGAGGTAGAGGCAAAAAGTCAGGGGAAACCATGCCAAGGATGCCATGTCTAACACCATGCAACTATACTACCCCTACAACTTTGCTTTGTCTAAAACAACGAGCAAGTAACTACCTTGTATTTTTAAACTTCTTTATAGATGCCCTGTCTTTCTGCATGGTCCTAAAAGGCGCAGCATAGTCTATATCCCTTACCAGCCAATGTTATTCCAGACAAAGACCTTTCATATATATTCTATAAGCCAGACTGCCAAAGAATGCACTTTAGATCAGCGACAGAAAAATATTGAGCAGTAGAAGAAGCATAATATTAGCCAGAGCAGCAGACAACTGGAGAGCCACATTTGTATTTTTCCTTTGAACTGCACACAGGTCAATCACAAATTGTAAACACAATTGAAATAGTAGGACTATTACAATGTACCAGCCTTCTCCTCACCAACACCTTTCTCAACCAAATCCAGAATCATACACAACAAGGCTCTTTAAATCTGTAGGAATCCCAGCTCTACCTTGCCTGTTGCCCACAAAGTGGGTGGCACGTTCACAAAACTCGGGGGGGTGGACAAACACTACTCTCTACTTACACTAAGGCCCATCATCAGACATTCACCTGCCTGAGAGCAGTAATAATAGGATGCCAAACCCATCACATGCTCACCACAACTAGACATTAACTGAAATGAAAAATTCAAAATAAAAAAAGACCAATAATCAGAGCAAGAGAGCGCAAAACATGTGCTAAACTAATGCGTCTGAAACACCCACCAATACGCGCATAGCACTGTACTATGTTAAATACAGAACAGAAGGAAACAATATAGAACAATCACTTCCCAATATCTACAACCAAGTCGCTATTTCAAAAAGCACAATAAAAATGAATCTGCAAATAAACGATTCCTCCTTTAAGACACAAATCATGTCCACTAAAAATCTAAATAACACCTTCACTGTCTCATCTTTCCTCTAACAGCAACAACCAGAACAGCCTTAATGTCACAGCAGGAATAGAAACAGCAGAAATAAAAGAACATCTGAAATCTTAAAGCAATAAAATCAGAGGGAGATTTGCAAATTGACATTTCTAAAAAACAATGCTACGGCTAGCTCTTGCTGGGCCCCTCTAAACTGTACATACTCATCAGGAATCTGATATTTAACATAATCTGGTGTACCACAGTACTCTGTTCTTTACCTTTCTCTAAATGAACCTATTGTTGTCGCAACTTCCTCTGAAACGTATTGTAATTTCTCCTTTTAAAACTCCAACAACTTTAATATTGTACCTTTATTTCTGCTTATGAAACAATACATTTTAACTCACTTTTCATTCCCTCTCTGTAACATCATATTTATTTTTTTACCCTTTCTACCATATTCCTTGTCCAGCACTATAGTACCCTTCAGAATACCATCTATCAACTTTCTTTGAAAACAAACCAATATTTACTGTACATGCACAGTAATCTGATCAGAGAACATTAATCCAATAACCAACTAAGCCACAAAGAATCTCATGCCACCAGCTCCAGGACATTCTATCCCACAGTGTTGTTGAAACTCTAGATACACACTTTCACAAAACTCATGAACCAATTCTTTTAGCTCCTGTGTTGTTCTTTTAATCTGTACCCAAATAACATCTTTTGCTGGCACTCTGCCCTTCAGGAAAGTCTGGCTCCGTTCTGTGCATCTCTGCCTGTCTGTGTTATGAACTGGGCATGGCTCCCACCTTCCTTTTTGGCTTCACAGAACTCTCTCCCCAGCGTCTCACTTTTCGTGTATGCTGCTCTTAGTCTCTCTGCTCGATGAGCCTCCTCCTTGGGAATTCCTTCCTTATCTCACCGAAGGCCATAGCAAGCCTGCCACATACTGAATTCACAAGCTATGTTTTTCAAATTTGAAAATCCTTTTATTCAGCATAAAGACACATTGCCTGAAGTGCTTGAAACACTCTTTCCAAATTAAATACACGTTCTATTGTTGGCCAATCCATTTGAAACACACCCACTCAAATCAATCATATGTTAACTTGTGACCGTTGCACCGAATTTCTCCCTGCCAATTTTCAGAGTGCAGTTCGTGTCTGAAGCTGGAAAGCTCTAAGTACCAACACACAGCTCTCGTTTTCCCTTTCCAGAACTCCTGCCCCCATTTCATGGAGAGACCGAACACATTCATCGCTACTGAATAATGAGCGTGTATTTCACCTTTCCTACTGCACCTTTAGAATGTGTGTCTGTCAGCATAACTATACAATTACTTGAATCTTCACAACACTGTTTTCAATTTAATTGCATCTCCCTTCCTTACATTTTTCTCATGTTGTACTCTTCCTATGTCAAAACAAATTTACATTCTTGCTGGTATTTCTGATCAAACCAGATTTATATTTATTTATTATTTTGAAGAATGGAAAAGTCAGGAGGCGCCAGTTAACCTCATTCCAATGGGCATCTGCAGAGCACCAACCACAACAAGACACCAAATTAAGCTCATTCCGGACATTTTCAAGAAGGGGCCACACTCATCATTTTGCCTGGCAAAGGAATTGCAAGTGCTCTCCCCAAAGGCGGTCCTTAGACCATGTCAAACAAAAACAAAACCCACACAACACAGCTTACTGAGGCAAGGCATCCTTACCTCCACACAAAGAGCACAGTCGCTACTCACTCAAACATGCATTTCACAAACACCACCACCGACATCGGTCCACAAACCTCATAGCACCCAAACACAACAATCAAACCACAAGTAAGCCCGGAGACTGCACCAAGTTCAAGAAGACAGCCCGAAGACTGTACCAAGTTCAAGAAGACAGTCGGGAGACTGTACCAAGTTCAAGAAGACAGTCTGGAGACTATACCAAGTTCAAGAAGACAGGCTCAAGCCCCAGACCTTTTCAAGGGTAGAATACATTTCCAGTTGGCCTGACAGATTGTTCGCAAACAGTCCCAGGCCTTTTCAAAAATAGGCCAAATTTCCAGTTGCCCTAGTAGACTGTTCACAAACACTCTGTGTCTTTTCAAAGGGTCCGCAAACACACCAAGCTCAAACCAAGACAGCCCGAAGACCGTACCAAAACACAGCCGGTCGGCTTTTGCCAGTCGAGCAAGGCAATCGAAAACTGGTGCAATTTTTCCAATAATCAAATCACTCACCTGGTACACACAAGTCGAGTCAAGTTAATCTCCACTGCTGACTCTCTGGACAAAACGTTCAACTCCAAGATTTCGCCTTCTCAGGACCCCAACCTGTGACCACTAGTCAACGGGTCGCCCGATCAGACGGGCGGGACACCTGCGGGAACCAACTTCGATTGTGTGGGGTACCCCGATCCGCCTGACCGACCAGACGCACCCTGACCCTGCAACCCCATTACGGGTGAGTCGGGTCACCTTGCGGGGTCCCTGTTTGGGCACCAACTGAAGGGGCCACTCGGGTTACTTACAACCACCTGCTATGCCTTTCCAAGAATGAAGAGTCGGTCAGACAGTAGAAAATACAAATAAGCTTTTATTAGCAAAACTCTGCAGAGGAGTCCAATCTGACCTGCACCCTAGGGTGTCTGCTGAGGGACTGGCCCCCCAGCAGCCCGCAACACATAATCATTCCTCCCAGAACCTCCAACCACGCCCACAGTGGAAAGATACCGGCTCAAGCTGAACGTGGACAATGGAGGTACAGAAGGATGAGCTACCACCTGCTAGATGAGTATACACTATCAAAGATTCAAGGTTGCCGTGCTGAGGCTCGGCGTCTCCTAACATGGGAGCAAAGTTACACACAGGGATAGGAATGCGAGGGCAGAATTGCCTGTTCATTTGTAAGTCAGAATCCAACCTTGAGCAGGGAAGAAAATAATAGCTGAATACAGTGTTCTTCTGAGGCAAGCAATACGAATAATGAGGCCTAGTTCAGACACAGCCTAACGGGGATTGCGAAATACAAAATGGAGTCACACTTGCTAACTGAGGCTTGCGCATTACAAAAGATAACTCAGTGGGTTATATAACATGAATGCAAATGGACCGTCGTTAAGCTGCACACTGCTAACCTACTATGGCACGGAATAAGTATATAATAAGAATGAGGTGTTTTCAAACCTAACAAAAAGGTGTGGCCAAGTGAGGTGATGCTGAATGGTGCATGGGAAGGAAGTGCCGGCAAAAACCATGCAATGTAGTAGGTAGGATGTTGCAGAAGAATAACAGAGGACAATCATGTCAATACAGTGTGTAGGCAGTAAACTCTGCCACGCAGCGGCAGGTGGAGTTTTTTTCTGAACTCTGTGCTCCAAGCAGAGCGTGGGTGGCAAAACTCCATGAACTGCCCACGGAGCAGAGTTAAATGCCCAGGTCTAGTATGTATGCAGCACTTAAACAGAAACAAGATACAAATACAACACAAGACAATTTCCACAACAATTTCTTTTTAAAATAACAATTTAATAAATTATTTGACACCAAAACAACAAACATCCAATCAGTAGAACCGGAGATGTGCAAATTCAAAGGTTAAACTGTGGTTATCTGGTTTTGCCGGACTGGGACAAAGTCACAAGTTAAGGCTCACTGCAATGGAGTGCGGGCCAGACACAGGCACCAGGTTAGGCCAGCTGAGAATCGTACCTTATATTCTTGATGTCGGCTCAGCGCAGCAGTAATTCCGAGGAGCAATGAGGGGTCCTCCATCTGGATGAGTCGAGATGATTCCAGATGTGTCATGCGACATTGGTTCCGATAAGTGATGTGGTCTCCTGTGTTGAGTTGCGTCGTACTGTGTCAGTTTAGAGGAGGAGCTGCGAGCCCTGCATTGCGAGTTATGCATTGAGCTGCATCGCACTGCATCAGTTCCGATGAGGAGATGCGAGGGCTGCTTTAGGTTGCGTTTTACTGTGTTGGTTTTGATGGTAACACAGCTGGGCTGCCAGAGCGCTTTTATCCCCACTTCCAAGAGTCCAGAACTGGAGAGGCACCCCTTGGGGGGTTGGGACTCACAGCAGACAGATTGCAAGTGAAGGGTTAAATGGCTGAAGCTTTTCTGACTATAAGGCTCTGATCAGAAAGCCAACCAACTAGACCTTGGAGTTACTCTGGTGGTACTGGGTTCAAGACGAGGGTCCAATCCTTCTTACTCAGGCAGGGAGGCTTCAGAGCAGCAGGGCAACAGACAAGTCCTTGTAGCAAAGCAGCAGAGCAGAATTTCTTCTGAGTCTTCCACATGGCCAGAAGTGATCTGAAGAGACAGTCTGAGAGTCCCATTTTTATAGATAGTGCCTCCTTTGGAGTGAAAAAATCTTCTGGAATTTTCCCCCTACAGAGGTGTCTGGAATTTCTTGCCTCCCTGCCTAGGTCACAGTCTGTCTGGGGGCACAAGAGACTAGTGTGAAGTCTCTTGTATGTGAGCTGAGGCTAGTGTGACAGGTGACAGCTCTGCCCCTCATTAAGTCAGGATGGCACTTCCTGACGACACTCAGACCCTCTATTTTGATCTGGAAGGAATACACAAAGGCCAACTACACCTAGTCATGTGACCCAGAAACAGGCCACAGGCACCTAATGGCTAGGTTAAGAAAATGCCAACTTTCTAAAAGTGGTATTTTCATGGTTGTAACTTAAAATCCGACTTTACCATTAAAGAGGCTTTTAAATTACAAATCTTTAGAGACCAAACATGACATTCCTACCTACTACCAAGCAAAAGTTATCACTTATTAAATGTGATATCGTAACCCAATGTTATTGCTTAGACCTGTCATCCTTAATGTGGTCTTCCCTCAACTTTGTGTCTGCTTACCTCCACATTTTGCTGTTGGCCTAAGGATTTTGATCACCAGTGATAAAGTGCATGTGCTTCACCCCTAAACACGGTGAAATTGGTTGGCATATTTAGTTTACCTATAAGTCCTTTCTAAAGTGGTATACCATATACCCAGCGCCTGTAATCTAAATGCTAATAGTGGGCCTGCAGCACTAGTTGTGCCACCCACAAAAGTAACCTTTCAAACCTGACTCAGGCCTTCCATTGCAAGGCCTGTTTGTGCAGTTTACTGCCACTTCGACTTGGCATTTAAAACCACTTGCTAAGCATTAAAATTCCCTTTTATTACACATAAGTCATCCCTAAGGTAGGCCCTAGGTAGCCCTAAGGGAAGGGTGTTGTGTAAGTAAAAGGTAGGGCATGTACTTTCAAGTTTTATATGTCCTGGCAGTGACAAAAAGCTACATTTGTTTTTCACTACTGTGAGTCCTACTCCTCTCATAGACTTGCATTGGGAATTCCTTAAAAACTGTTAAGCTGGTATTCCTGTTTAGAAGGGAGTATCTATGCTTCATAACTTTAGAATGGTACTGATAAATCCTCTTTACTTGTAAAGTTGGGTTTAAAATGACTATATTAGAAATGCCACTTTTAGAAAGTGGACATTTCTCTGCTCTTACTGCTCTGTTTGCATTGCAGCCTGTCAAGTCTGGAGTAGGTGACAGCTATACTTTGTGCATTTCCTCTAGACAGTCATAAACACAGAAAGGGCGGGTATGACAGAAAATCCATCTGCCTTTATCTACATTCCGATTGCTCTTCCTGGGCTCGAAGAGGGAGGGGAAGCTGACACTTACACCTGAATAGGCAGTGTTCTGTGTCCCACACAAAGGGATGATTACCCTCCACAGATATCCTGGCAGACAGGACTGGGATGAAAGGGGATCTGTGCACTTCAGGGGCCTGCTCTGAAGTCACCCCCACTTTAAAGGCACATTTGGGTCTGAGTACTTGGGGCTCTGATCATACCAAGACAATACACTACTGAACCTGTGATGAACTCTGCTAGGAGCAAAGGCTGTTGTGCTACAAGGATTGCCACTCTTCTTGACTAACTGTCCTGAAGGAACTGCTTCTGTGCTTTGCTGAGCTTCACTGCTGATCTCTGCCCTGCTGAGGACTGTGACTGGACACATCTCACTTGAACCCAGAGGGATTCCAGGGGTTGCCCCATGTTTCTGATTTCTCAGGGCCATCACATCCTTCCTCCAACCCTGTTGCTGCTGCTGGACTCTGCCATGTGTGAATTCTCCCTTTCCTGAGGTGCCAATCCAGTTCTGGGCCTCAGAAGTGAGTTCTACAGTTGTTTTTGCATCACAATTGACGTAGTGGTGACTTTTTGGCAATCAGAACCGAAGCATTCCCCTTAGACGCCGATGCAGGAGCCGATCGACAACATCGCCTAGACGGACTGCACGGCTCGACGATGACAGTGCAGCTCAATGACAACGCAGTGCCTACATTGCAAAGGGATTTATCAATGAAACCTTTCATCAACTACACGGATTGGCTCCAATGCTTCGCCTCAATCAACGCGATTGAAGGCGATGCGATGCCTTCTCGCATCAAGTTTTTGACATCGACGATTGCCTAATCCCAGGAACTTTGTCAGTAGGGCCTGCCTGAGTTCTGTAGCCAGCCTTCCCTCCATCGTGGTCATCCTCAACTTTGTATTTGCTCTGGTTGGTCGAGCGTGACCTCAGGTAACTTTTTAGCACTTTTCACGTCTAATCACTATTTTTGGTTTATTCTTTAAAAATGTATAAGTCCAGTTTTACATAATGGATGTTTGTCGTTTTGGTCTCCATTTTCTCATAGAAATATTCTCTATTTTTCTAAACCTGTGTGAGCAATTTTTGCGGTGTTTTCATTGAGTTACTGTGTATGTGTGTGGGTATTGCACAAATACTTTACATATTGCCTCTTAAGTTGAGACTGCCTGCTCTTTGCCAAGCAATCAGAGGGCGAGCACAGATTATTTTAAGGTGTGTGTCTAGCTTACCCTGAATAGGATTGTGGTCCCTACTTGGACAGTTGGCATACCTCTGCCAACTATTTCTAACAGTATTCTATGGGAGAGGTTTAAGATGTTTTCACTTCCAGGACATGTAAAACTTAAAAATAAAACTTTTTAAATACATTGGACCCTGCCCTATAGGTTGTTTTTCACTCCTATCCTAGAGGTGACGTGCACGCATTAAAAAGGAAGGTTTAGGGCTGGCAAAAGGTTTGTTTTGCCAGGTTGAAATGACAATTTAAACTCCACATAAAGGCTGCAATGGCAGACCTGAGGCGTGTTTACAAAGGCTACTTAAGCGAATGGCACTATCACTGCTGCAGGCCCACTGGTAACATGTAATTTGCAGGCCCTGGGTACATGTAGCACCACTGTACTCAGAGCTTACAAGTAAATGAAGAGTGCCAATTGGGTGTAAGGCCATTTTACCATGTTTAAAAGAGAAAGCACTTTAGCACTGGTTAGCAGTTATGAAGTGCACAGAGTTCTATGGCCAACAAAAATTAATTCAGCAAAAATAGAAGGAGTGAAGGAAAAAGGTTGAGGGACGACGCTGCAGAGAAGGCCAAGTCGAACAGTGAACTAAACGGATCATAACCAGATGGAGCGGAAATAGGGCTAAGATGGTCAAGAAGATCAAGACCTTGGGTACCAGGGCAAGGACTACTAATTGGGGCAGAGCAATCACTACAGGAACAGGACCAGGATGAGGAGGATCAGATGTAAGAATGGCAATCAGTGTCTAGAAGACCAAGGTGACTGGATAGTGGTGGGCAGGAGGTCCAAAACGAAAAACTGACCAGTCTCAGGAGGACCCAAACAAGCAGAATCTAGATCAAGACAACCAGGATCAATGGCAGCAGTGCCAGTAAAACAAAGATGGAAGGAAGACTTCCAAGAGGACCAAGACAGCCCAAACCAGGAGGATAAATACTAAGAGGGCTAGGACATGAGAGGCCTGGTGGCCCAGGACCTGCAGGAGGAGGCTAGGAAGTTCAGAGTGAGGACAAGGTGACCAGAGCCAAGATGACCAGAAAGGAATAGAGCAAAATGGGCAAAAATAGACGGAATCAGGAAGGGCCAGAATGCCAAAAAGCAAGGTTTATGATAACATGCACAATACGACAAGCAGGACCAGAACAATCAGGACTAAGGAGACCAAGACTAGAATAGCTGGTGGACCAGGTCCATGAGAACTAGGCCCAACAGACACCAAACTAAAAAAAACAGGACCAAGAGGATCAGGACCAATGGGCACATAATCTCAAAAAGACACAGGCTATAGAAATCAAAATTAGTATGACCTTGGCCAGGAGTGCCAGGGAGGTGAGACTAGGGTCAAAGGCAGCCACTGTCGGAAAGAACAGTTCCAAGAGGGCCAGGAAAAAAAGATTAGGGAAACCAGGAAGATCAGACCAAAGAGAATCAGGACCTTGAGTATCAGGAGGGCCAGTGTGAGAAGTAAAAGAAGGATCAGGACATGGGACAGCAAGACCTGGATGGCAACATCCTGGAGGCCCAGGTTACAGGGCTAGGAACAAGATGGCCAGGAAGATCAGACTCAGAATCCCCAGGCCCACGATGGCCAGAGTAGAGAGGACCATGATTGTTTGGTGTAGAAGCATGAGGACAAGGAGCGGGAACATCAGGACCAGATCCTGGAAGACTAGGGAAATGAGTGGCTTGGCCAATAGGTCCAGGGGACAAGAATAACCAATGAGGAGTCCAGTAGCAAGAATACCAACAGGAACAGAACCAGGAGGTTCAGAGAATAGAATATTAGAAGGATCAGCACCAAGAGGTCAGGGAACAGGTCTAGACGTGCCAAGGGGACATCTAGACCTCCGACCCTCGGTGTAGGTCCTCTCTCTCCCCGCAGCTCCGCTGTGCCATCTCTTGCCTCCAGACCCCGACCTCCTCCTTGGGAGGTTCGAGGCTGCTGCCGCTCCTGCACCTGCTGCCAGCTCCAAATGGGACCAGACTGCCTGCAACCACAGTAACCTTTCTCAGCCATTTTTTTTTCTTTAATTTTTCCCTGTTGTGCCACTGTTATTGGCCCATCTGTGTCTTGCTCTGATTCCACCACTGTTTTTACTTTCTCGTGCCTTCCTGTTCCATTCGCCGCTGCTGCCCCAGCGGCCCCTCCCCCTGGAATTCCCCCGCTCCCGCCTCCCAGCCTCTCCTCCCTCCCACCTCCCATACTTAATGGCGGCTGCTGCGCGGTCGCACGCAGAGGGTACACCATCGGCACGACAAAGACGCGCTAAAGGCAAGCCCGTCTGAGCCCATCCGCGTCCCGACCTTGGCCAGCACCAGGAACCCTGGACCTCCCACTACCCATCACTACGACACCACCACCCTCTTCGCACTCAACTCTGGAAGACTTATAGAATGCCAACAGGCCTTGCCGAACATGACCCATGGCCAGACCCTCACCACCACCTCAGTCTCCAACACCCTCAACGCCAGCACCAGGGCACCCTAAAATGCATCCTCCTCAACGTAGGCTCCATACACAAACACGCCATGGAAATCTGGAACCTACACGACTCTCTCTCGCCTGACATCGCCTTCTTCACAGAGACCTGGACCAACCCATTCTCCGCCCCCAACATCAGCACCGCCATCTCAGATGGATACAAGATGCAGAGGAAAGACCGCCCCAACCACCCAGGAAGGGGCCTCGCCATCACCCACAAGAGCACCCTCCGCCTCACCATCTCCAGCAAAACCTTTCCCTCTGCCGAACACCTGCACTTCCAGATCGAGACCACCCCTAAAGCCACACTCCAAGGAACCCTCATCTACACAACCCCTGGCCCCCGAACACCCTTCGCCACCACCATCACCGACTTCATTGCATCCCACGCCATCGCCTCAACAAACTACATACACATTGGAGACCTCCATGAAGGAAATGGAGCAAGGTTACCTACGAGCAACTTAACTCCACCCTCACCCAAGACAACCACACCTGGTCACCCGACGCAAACAACGCAGCCAGAGAACTCCACACCTGGATCTCCAACTGCGCAGACGAGTTTGCCCCGCAACGCAACCCCGACAGACAACGCCCCAGGAAAGCCGCCTGGTTCACTACCGCTCTCCAAGAATCCAGACGCACCTGCAGATGCCTGGAGAAGAACTGGAGAAACACCAAGACAACCGAAAACCACACCACCTACAAGGACGCCATGACGGACTACCACAATCAGATCAGAGCCACCAAGAGGAACTTCATCCACAACAAAATCCTGGCCAACTGCACCAACTCCAAGGAACTTTTCAGTGTCATTCAAGAATTCACCAACCCACGCAGCGAAGCCACAGACATCACACCATCCCCACCCCAAGACCTCTGCGACAAGCTTGGAACCTATTTCCACCTCAAGATCAAAAACCTCTACGACAACTTCTTTGACCATCCACCTGGTGCCACAGACAGCCCCCCGCCCCCCAGAAACACCAGCCAGCCCACCATCTCCAACTAGACACCGGTGACGGGCGAAGACACTGCCTCGACCATGAAAAGCATCCACTCGGGGGCCCCCACCGACCCCTGCTCCCCTCACATCTACCACAGAGCCGTGGCTGCCATCGCACCCAAACTACAACACACCATAAACACCACCTTCAAGCCAGGCACCTTCCCAGATGACTGGAAGCACGCAGAAGTCAGACCCCTGCTCAAGAAGCCCACAGCTGACCCCACCAACCTCAAGAACTATTGGCCCATCTCGCTCCTCCTCTTCGTAGCCAAAGTTCCAGAGAAAACAGTCAGCAGGAAACTGACACGATTCATTGAAGAGTACGCCATCCTTGACCTGTCCCAATACGGATTCCGAAGCAACCACAGCACAGAGACTGCCCTACTCTCTGCCACAGATGACATCCGCACCCTCCTGGACCAAGGCCACTCCGCAGCCCTCAACCTACTTGACCTATCAGCGGCCTTCGACACCATCTCCCACCGCACACTAGTCGCCAGACTACACGACGCAGGTATACAAGGAACAGCCCTGGACTGGATCCGATCATTCCTCACCAAAAGAAGCCAAAGGATCAGACTCCCACCCTTCCTCTTTGACCCCACGAAAATCACCTGCAGAGTCCCACAGTGTACATCCCTGAGCCCCACCCTCTTCAACATCCACATGGCCGCCCTCGCAGCCATCGTCCGACAACACGGCCTCAACATTGTATCCTACGCCGACAACACCCAGATCATCCTCTCCCTCACCAAATACCCCACCACTGCCAAACTCAACTTCCATAAAGGAATGCAAGACGTCGCAGTCTGGATGACCAACAGCTGCCTGAAGCTCAACGCCGAGAAGGCATAAGTCCCCGTCCTCTGTACCACCCTTCTGCATGGGACAGCACCTGGTGGCCGAACGCCCTCAGGAGCCCACCTACCCCCTCAGACCACGCCAAGAACTTCGGCATCGTACTCGACTCATCACTCACCATGAACCGACAGGTCTACGCCGTCACCTCTAGCTGCTTCAACACCCTCCGCATCCTCCGCAACAATTTCAAGTGGATCTCCCCTGAGTCAAGGAAGACAGTCACCCACGCACTCATCACCAGCAGACTGGACTATGGAAACACACTCTACTCCAGCATCATCAAGTTCCTACTCCGCAAACTCCAGACAATACAGAACACCAGCACCAGACTCGTCCTCGGAATCCCCCCGACACAAACACATCAGCCAACACCTACGAAGTCTCCACTGGCTCCCCATGGAGAAAAGAGTCACTTTCAAACTCCTCACTCACGCCTACAAATGCCTACACAACAACGGACCTAAATACCTAAATGACAGAATCAACTTCCACATATTCAAAAGAAACCTCCGATCTTCCAACCTCACACTGGCCGAAACCCTGCGCATCCACAGAGCCAGAGCAGGCGGAAAATCCTTCTCTCACATTGCAGCCAAGACCTGGAATGAGCTACCGGCAGACATCAGATGCGCCCCCTCCCTGAACACCTTCAGGATGACCCTCAAGACCTGGCTCTTCGGCTAAACAGATTTGCGGACCCTCCCTCATCGTCTTGAGACCCTCACAGGTGAGTAGCGCGCTTACAATTCCCTGATTGATTGATTGATTGATTGATTGACCATAGGACTGGGGCCCAGTGTACCACATGGATTAGAGAAACCCACACAATGGGGTAGCAGTACTAGAGTGAAGAAGATCAAGAGGAGCCAGGAAGACAAAGGGGACTGGACCTGGATGTCTAGGAAGGCTAGGATGAAAACAATGAGGCTGAGAATGACCCGGACAAAGAAGACCAGGAGCAACAAGGCCCAGTCCATTGGGTGAAGTGCAGGAATGATCATAAGGACAATGCACATGAAGACAACTAAAATGATCCAAACTAGAAATACAAGCAACTAAAGCCAGTTCTAATAAGGCCAGGGCAAGGAGTACCAGTGGGACCACAATCAAGCCGAAAAGGACAATCGAGTTACAGAGGTCCTGGAATGTCTGGACCTTGGATACCAGGTGAAGGAGTACAAGGGCGAGGAGGAAAAGGAAGACCAGGACAAGGAGGCCCAGGATGACAGTATCCAGGATGACCAAGCTGGGTGGCTAAGAACAGGATGACATGATTACACAGATCAGGACTAAGTGGACAAGTTAGTGCAGAAACAGGGTAACAAGAAGCAGGAGCACCAGGGCCAAGAGTATAATGACAAGTTGGAGAAGCACCACCAGGAAAACAACTCACAGCAGGAGTACGTGGACTAGGGCAAGTGAGACCAGGGACTAGATGGTTAAGGATTTGGTGAACTAGAAGGGTCAGAATAAGCAGGACCAGGATCTGAAGTATCAAGTGACACAGGAAGACCAAGAACAAGGGTATAAGCGCCAGGCTGGAAAGGATCAGCAGGACCAGGACTACCAGAGCCACAAGGACCAATGGGACTAGACCAGAAACAAAATGAAGCGGTCCAGCCAAAGATGAGCTAATGTGAAGGACCAGCATCCATGGGCACAGTACCAAGTGAAAGGGGATGATGGACGGAGTGTTGAACATAGCAAGCACTCACCCCCAGTCAACTGATCTGGGTTTAATCCATCATCATTCTTTAGCTCACTCTGCCACCCCAGTTCAGACATGGCCATATAAAAAATCAGTCTGACCCTGTGCCTCATGGGAACAGTCTGAACTGGGGTGGCGGAGTGAGCTAAAGAATGATGATGGATTAAACCCAGATCAGTTGACTGGGGGTGAGTGCTTGCAATGTTCAACACTCCGTCCATCATCCCCTTTGGTTTTGCACAGTAGCAAGTGGCCATAAACACAGGGACCAAGGTAAGGAAAATCAGGATGTTTCAAACCAGGAAGGCTAGGAGTGCCAGATTTAGGAAAACCAGGAAAACAGGGCTAGGTAGAGAATGACTTAGCAGGATCAGGATCAGCAGTACCAGGATCAGTATACTTAGGAAGGGCTATCACACAAGGAAGGGCAAGCATCTCAACCAGGAACACCAGATTTAGGAAACCTGTACTGGGGTGAACAGAACTAGTTAGACCCAGACCAGGCTGAGGATCAGGAGGACTAAAACAATCAAGAAAAGTAGTAATTGGAACAGGACCAGGAGGAGGACCAACACCAGAAGGTATGGAAGAACCTGGCAGAGAAGGAAGAAGAACGGGAGCAGAAGGACACCTATATGAATCTACACAACATATCTGAAGATATCTCATTTATAAACGGTTCGTATACATGCTCCTTATTTTCTAAACCCCATAAACCACCACCTTTTTCAACCCACATGTAGGATGGTATGTACTTTCTGAAAAACAGGGCATGTAGAGTGACTAAAAGGCCAGGTCTGTGTCACTCTGACCTCTAAGTGATGGCAGACGCTGTCTGATGCTGGCACAGTAGTCTAAGGGAGGACCTGAGGGCTGAGGTACTGAAACTTTGCAGAGGGGTCTAAAGGTGGATGAGTTACAAGGAGTGTGGCCTGTGAAGAACAGCAGAAAGGGTTTGAGAAACCTTGTTTATTATCTAACACAGGGGGTTAAAGGTCTATGGAAATCGGGAAAGGGGCGCACAGGATCATCAGGAGGCTCAGATAAGCAGAAGAGGGGGTGAGGGAGGCTCCAGAAAAATCATCTCAGATGGGCCAAAGACGGCTTCTGGGTAACAAATATTTCTGATTTCCAGCTGTGATACCACTGGGAACCAAGGTCAGCAGTTATAGCTTCAGCACTGGACAAGTGGTCTGTGGACCCCTAAAAGCTAGATGAAGAGTTGTGGAGATACATATGAGGCTGAAGTATTTGGAAGGTTAGCAAAGAGGCAGTAAGTGTCAAAACCAGTAGAGTAGTCTGCGTGAATCCCAGAACTTTAAGTCGACATTCCATGTGTGTGTATTTGAGGTGGATATGTAGCAGGTGTGTAATAGTAAGACTCTGCGTGTGGTGAAAATTCAAGTGCAATTACCAGTGGAATGCATTTTGGAATGAGTAGATACAGCTAATGAAGAGTAGATACAGGTTCCCCAGACAGTGGAAGTGTATTGACTGCATCCCTGTGGCTAGAGGGTGGAGACCCAGACATTGAAGTAAGGGAGGATAGAGAAAATGCTTAACACAGAAATTCTGTGATGTTCTTGTTAGGAGATGACTGCTGATTAGTTCCTCCTGAGTGATGATGTAGGGTAGATGATAGGAGTGTGGAGTAGGACCTGGGTTTCTCTTTGTAAAGGTCACAAAGTTTCTAAGCAGGGCTGCCCTTTTTTCCGTATCTGATTACTGACTAGGAAGTCTGATGGCAGCCTGGTGCTTAGATCTCACCCTTTATTGAGTCTTTGTTTTGGATACCCCTACTTGGAGCCAACACTATATCTACTGCCATGAAAGCCATCACCTACCACAAAGCCTGTGTCTGAGCTAAAGCCAAAAAATTACATTAGAAAGAGAACCACCCTAATCAGTTCTGAAACCTCAATAGTAGAACCCCATCCTCTATCTGAAAAATCAGTATAAAAGTGGAACTGTGAAACGATAGATCTTTAGGTCACAAGAATGAAGAAAATATTTTTGTTTATTCAATATCCTATTTCTTACAATATTTACAATCAAGACAATGATTAAAATATCTCTGTGAGCTTCTTTTCTTCTGTTTTTTTGATGCCTATATGTCTTCTCTGATTTATTAGAAAGTTTCATCCATATTCCAATGACATGTAGCTTAATTAAATTCCCATTTCTTTGCTTGTGGCTTCTTGAGAGACTACTTCCTCTGGTGGCCCGACAGAGATGGGGTTGACCGAAGTCACTGCTCTACACTACCCACCATATTTACTATAAAACCTGGCTGGGAGGGACAGGAAAAAAAATAATGAGCACAACACCTTTGGAGTAAACACCCAGCATGTGTGGCCAGTATTTATTTGCTTTTGAAAAGCAAACTTAGTTTGAAAAGTCAGCCTTTTCCTGCATAGACAGGAACCACCATGACTAGAGTTCCTGTCAATGTAGAGAGTTGTCCACAGGGCTGGCAGATAACTCTAAATTTGGAAGGCATAGGTCCCTCAGGATGGGGGAGATTTGTCTTCCACCATCCTGATGGAGTTAATTCTGTTCAGAAAACTCTAAATCAGGGCCATAGTTTTATTTGTTCCATCATATCCTTTTAATTAAGTGTATCAATTATACTGTGTTGGTGATTTCATAAGGGGCCCTATGCAATTGTTTCTATTTTGATAAGATCACCCTGAATATCAGATTGTACTGTGTTCCTGGAATACAAAATTTCCAATTCTGGCTTTTGCTAATCATTTTTTTCCTTTGTTTTTTGTCTAATGTGGTTAATTGAACTGAACTAGAATTAATAATTATGGAATGCACAGATTTGCTGCAGAGATAAAGGCATTCCTATCACATGGAGCCTTTTGGTAATTCTATATTTGACATTGTTATATTCAATCAATCAATCAATCAATCAATCACTGTTTGTAGAGCACACTACTCACCCGTGAGGGTCTCAAGGTGCTGGAGGAAGGGGTGTGAGCAGCTCCGTTGGGGTCATTCCAAGAGCCAGGTCTTTAAGTCCTTTTTAAACTGGTTCAGTGTTGGGCTTTGTCAGATGTGAGGGAGGAGTTTGTTACAGGATTTGGCTGCGAGTTAGGAGAAGGATCTACCACCTGCTCTGGCTCTATAGAAATGGGGGACGGTGGTTAGGGCAAGGTCGGCTGAGCAGAGCTTTCTCTTGGGGGCGTGGAAGGAGATTAGTTTGTTGAGGTATTGGGGTCCGGTGTTGTGGAGGGATTTTTAGGCGTGTGTGAGCAGTTTGAAGGATATTCTTCTTTCGACAGGGAGCCAGTGGAGGTTGAAGAGGTGTTGGGTGATGTGGTCATGCCGTGGGATGTTGAGGATACGTCTGGCTGCAGCGTTCTGGACTGTCTGGAGTTTGCAGAGGAGTTTTTTGTTCAGTCCGGCGTAGAGAGCATTTCTGTGGCCCAGTCTAATGTTAATGAGTGCATGGTTAACGGTCTTCTTGGAGTCGCAGGGGATCCACTACAAAGTCTTGTAGAGTATGCGGAGGGTGTTGAAGCATGAAGTGTGCTAGCTGGGTGTTGACTGCTTTTGGATGACTTTGGCCACAAAAGGGAGCAGTGAGATGGGCCTGAAGTACTTGAGATCCATCGGGTCTACGGAGGGCTTCTTTAGGAGGGAGTTGACTTCGGCGTGTTTTCAGTTGTCGGGGAATGTGGCAGTCTCGAGGGAGCAGTTGATAGTCTGGTGTAGCTCAGGTGCGGTGGCAGTGGCAGCCCTGTGGAAGAAGTGTGATGGGCAGGGGTCAGTAGGTGCTCCGGAGTGGATGCTCTTCATTGTCTTTACGGTGTCTTCTGTGATGATAGGGGTCTAGGTGAGGAGGGTCTGTTGGATGGCGTCGCTGGGGGTGTGAGTTGAGGCAGTGCCGTGGTCTTGGTCATCAAAGTTTTCATAGAGCATCTTGATCTTGAGGTGAAGAAGGAACTGAGTTTGTTGCAGAGGTCTTGGGAAGGAGGGAAATGGTTATTTAGCTGTTGGGTCTGGCAAATTCTTGTATGATGACAAAGAGTTCCTTGAAATTGTGGGTGATGGAGAGGATTCTGTTTTGGATGAAATTTCTCTTTGTTGGTTTGATGAGTTGGTGGTGTGCCATGATGGCTGCGTGTATGGGGAGTGTGCTTCTGGGATTTTGCAGTTTCTCCACATCTTCTCCAGTCGTCGACAGGAGCACTTGGATTCTCGGAGGTCCACGGTGAACCAGTTAGCTTTCTTGTTGTGTCATCTCGTGGTGTTCTGGAGGGGGGCAAGAGTGTTGGTGCAGTTGGCAATCCATTGGTAAAGGTTGCTAGCCACGGTGGCGGTGTCTGTCATAGTTGGGGAAGGAGTGCAGGTGAGGATGGAGGTGAGGTGTTCTTTGAGACTTTGTTCCAGCTTCTGCATGGGGGCGGAGCATGCGCTTGTGTGCGATGGGTTTTGAGAAGGAGAAATGGATGCAGTAGTGGTCTGTCAAGAGCATTTCCTTGGTGTGGCTGAATCAAATGTTGTTTCCTCCTGTGAAGATGAGGTTGGGTGCATGTCCTGCTGTGTGAGTGGGGGGTTGAGACAAGTTGCTTCAGGCCTATGTTGGTGAGGTGCTCCATGAGGGCGGTGGCATTGGAATTGCTGTGGTTGTCCAGGTGGAAGTTCAGGTCTCCGAGTAGTATGTAGTTGGTAGAGGCGAGGGCGTCGTGTGCAATGTGATCTGCGATGTCATTGATGAAGGAGGCATGGAATCCAGGAGGTCTGTCGGTGAGTGTTCCGTGGCATTTCATTCTGGGGTTGGGCTGGATCTGGAAGTGGATGTGTTCCATGAGGGGCAAGGCATCATCCGAGTTGGTGGTTGTGAGAGGGAGCTTTTGTGGGCGATGGCGAGGCCTCCTCCTGGGCGGTTGTGGTAGTCTTTCCTCAGGATCTTGTATCTGTTGGGGATGGCGGTTGCGATGTCGTGTGCAGAGCTGGCAGTGGTCCAGGTCTCTGTGAGGAAGGCAACGTCGGGCGAGTGAGTGTTGAGGACTTCCTAGATTTCTATGCTGTGTCTGTGCAAGGAGCGTACGTTGAGGAGGATGCAGTTCAGTGGCTTCTGTGTGGTGGCATCCGGTGAGTTGGGGGTGGCTGCCTGGGTGGGTGAAGGTGCGGCGGGAGTGCTGGCAGGAGATCGGGTCCTGGGTTTGCTCAGGGTTGAGAGATGGCAGTTGTTATGCCTAAGGTTGAGTGCGTGGAGAGTGCTGGCGTCGTAGCAGTGAGAGTTCAGGGGACATGGGTCCCTGGCGCTTGTCACGGTCGGGTCGCAGACGGGTGCAGACGGGCTTGCCTTTGGCGTGCCTTTGGTAGGGGGAGGGTGAGCAGCTGGGAGGCGGGAGCAACATGCTTGGGGGAGGGGCCACGAGGAAGCAGTGGAGGGAAGCAAACAGAAAAGGCAGACAGAGAAGGTAAACAAAATAGGGCAAACAGAAAAAGGCAGACAGAAACAGGCAAACACTGAAAAGGCAAAACAGGGAAAAGGAAACCAGAAAAGGATGACACAAACAGTGTGGACCAGCAGACGAGCAGGCTCTTCCACTAGACCACCAGTAATGAGGTGCAGGCAGGAGCCTGTAGGTGTAAGAGGGCCCCAAACACCTACCTGAAGCTCAAGGTGGTGCTAAGGGCAGAGCCTTAATGGTGGAGCTGCGCGGGGGAGAGCAGTCACCCAGATCAGGAGGTTAGAGGTCTTGCTCTCCTTGGCATGCAGTGGATGTCATTAAGTAGGAGTTGGGGGGGCTGATGAGCAGCTAGGAGGTGGGAGTGGGAGCAATACGCTGGGAGTACCGTGGCGAGCAGCGACAGGGAACAAACAGAAAACAGAAAAGGCAAATAGAGAAGGCAAAGAAAAAAGGGCAAACAGAAAAAGGCAGACAGTAAAAGGCAAACACAGAAAAGGCAAGATAGAGAAAAATCAAACAGAAAAGGATGACACACACATAGTGGACTAGCAGAAGAGGAGGCTCTTCCACTAGACCACCAGGGATGAGGCACAGGCAGGAGCCTGCGGCTGGAGGAGGGCCTCGAACACCTACATGAAGCTTAATCTGGTGCTAAGGGCAGAGCCTTAACGGTGGAGCTGCATCGGGGGAGAGCAGTGACTCAGACCAGGAGGTCAGAGGTCTTGCCTCCCCTTACATTCCCATGGATTTGTGAGTAAGAGCGAGTACATAGCTGTAGAAGAGTAAAAAGATTCAACTAGTCTTGTAAAGGTTGTAATCATCTTTATTATTAGCCACCTCTGCAAGGAAACGTAAAGGAGCAGCAGCATGTCTGGAGCACATGGCAGCTCAATAAAGTGCCTCCCAAGTTGATGTGTCTTGGTCCATGGTTACATTCTGTGCCATGTCTGTCAAAATAACTTGGAAACATTTTAACATTTGGGACCTTTAGACCTATAAATAGAGGAATTTCAGCAATATTATTACACAAGGAGCATAACCGAGCAGTTAGCACTATTTACTTAGCACAAAATTTACCCTAGAATCCAATATGGTCCGAGGATGCATATTGCATTAGGGAAATATCTTTAAATAGAACTGAACAGGAACAGCAGCAGTCATCAGTTGCTTTTTCTTGTTACATGTGTGATCCTGCAGCAGGATTTGTGTCCAAAAGTACTCTTAATGGCGTAAGCAGGTGTAATCGCCTATATTCTGGTAATTTTCTATCACAAGAGTAATGCTGGAGTTATTCTGCATAATGAAAATTTCTTTCAGGCCGAACTATAAATGATAGCTTCCATCTAATCAGCTTTAGCAATAAGGTCCTCATGTCAGAAAATCACAAAAATTCTTATCATCATGTACAAAACCCCTCTCACAAGTAGGTGGAAAATACTTTCGACTCTCAGAGGGACTTTTACATTTGTTTCTGAATTTTAAATAGGAGGGGTCATGAAAAGGGTTATTTCTTCCCTCTTTTCTAATTTAGAAAGGAACGTATTCACAGTTCACGCCTGCAATAGCTGTCACCAACCATTGATGAGCTAACAACGCCTGAGCTGGTGTGATAATTAATTTGCAAAAGGGAATGAGTCCCCTCAGGTGCCCCGTACCCTTTAGGAATCATGTTGGCAGCCTCAGGGGAGATAAGTTTTCCAAAACTGAAAACTTTGTTTTATTAAAGCAGCACTGGTTCCTTTAAAGAACATGGGCTGCTTTAACAAATGTTTTACATTTTGGAGTGCTTTCATAGAGATGGTGGTGTGCCGTCACTTCCAAGCCACCATCCCCATAATAACAGCCAATCAGAGTCACAAATTCACACCTACGTAATGAATATTCTGCAACCCCCCGCAATCCAGAATTGTTTATGAACCAACCTAATAGTATACATCAATTTCTAAAATACTATTCTATTCGCAAAAAGTATGGGTGCAATTTTCAACCACATTTTAAGAATTAAATAATAATACATTAGGACACCTTACTTTCATAAGGAGATGGATGTCAATTACATTCACTTGTTTACCGTTCTGCCTGGTGGTAAGTACTTATTGAAATCTGCATGAGAAATACTAATACAAATGTTAAGGTATTTAGACATTAGCCGGGTAAATAGTGAAGTTCTTCTGGTATTTACATGGCTACTGGCCAAGATGCACATAGTGTGTGCTAGTCAGCAAGTCACTACATGAATAATTAAATGTGTTTTCTATTTGCAACGCCACCGGCCAAACATTACATAATCTTTGCTATTTAGCCAGCAGTCAGGTATATTTAATTTTTTTTGCCATTTGCCAGTCTACCATTGAAATAGTATATCATTTTGGCTATTTAACCATCAGCCAGGAAAATAATTAAGTAAAGTTGCTATTTGCATGGCTGCTGGTCACAATATAAATAATGTCTGTTGCCAGTAGATGGGTAATTCGTTTTTTTGCTGTTTGCTTGTCTGCTGGCCAAATAGTACATAACATCTGGTATTTAGCCAGTGGGCATATAAATAGTGATGTTTACTTGTTATTTGCACGGCTGACGGCCAAACAGTGAAGAATCTCTACTATTCAGCCAGCAGCAGGGTAAATAGTGATGTTTCACTGCTATTTTCAAGGCCGCTGGCCAAGTAATAAACCATTTCTACAATTTAGTGAGCGGCCACGTGTATAGCATAGAAAAGACTCGATGGCCGAATAAATAGTGAGCAGTTCATCCGGAGTTTCTATCAGAGCGGCAGCAGATTTTGTTTACTCTGAATTCAAGGTATTGTTCATGTTTCCAATCAGCGGCACATTTAGTGCATTCTAAATGAGAGTTGTTAATTGTTCACAGTTTAATAAATATGCTTTGAATATTAAAGCACTCATTATCATGAAATCAGAAACTGTTTTCAGCTAGTAAAGAGTATTAATTATATGGTAATGACTTTCCATGGGCTAAAATTAGAATGCCACAAACTGAGACACTTGAAACCTATCTTGTTAGCAGGAACAACATATTTTATTTATCTCTTTTAAAGTTTTTTTTTGTTTTTTGTTTAGCATGGCTGTCAGATATAGAGAATATAAGAAAAGACAGCACAAGGGGAAACACAGAGTGGTGGTTTAAACGCTCCCTTAATTATTTGCCGAAGGTTCCCGCCCCTAAAGTGGCACTGGAGGTCTGCTCACAGGTGGGTGTCTGCAAAAATTGCAACAATCCACGCAGAAGCATTCAAGGGCCCCTTCAGGGTCCTAGTACAAAGTGCCTTTGGAAAGCAAAGTAACAGCACAGCCTATACTACATTGTCTTTATCTCTAGAGGTGTACCCCTGCCTTTCTGTGACAAGAGGCCAGTGACCCTGAAAGAAAATGTGCACTCTGTGATATTGGCCTGCAAATAGTGGAACTTAGTGGTCCCAGTTTTCTGTCCTAAAAAAATGATCCAACCGTGCACCAACCACATTCTTTCATTTTTACTAGCTGTTTATTAAAAATACTGGGTCTGTGTCGTCAATCAAAATCTTGCAACATAAATTGAAACAAATTTCCACATTTTCCGTTTGAGTGTTTAGGAGAAAAACAGCACACATTTTGCTTCCAGAAAATTGGGACGCTGGGAGGAACAAGTTATGTTATATAATCTTATTCAGTCATAACAGTATCATCATTTTTGTATTTGTGGGCTTCTTTATAGAACAAATTATCATTTTGACATTCCCTCGCTATATACCTTTAAAACTAAAAAAGAAAATGTCAAAGTCAAACGTTAAGGCCAACGGCAGTGCCGTGTGGGTCAGACAGGATCAGGTTCATCCTTGTAGAAAGTTTACCTTCTGACTTAGCAATTTGTTTCTGGAGAAGAGTCCTCGTTGAGGACGTGCCGGACGGTCAGGTTGCCAGCTGGATCCATAGAGGAGCTCATCAACTGTTGCTGGCTGAAGCACAGGATCTTGCGGGAGTCTTGCTTCCGTGCAGGAATTTCAAAGCTCTCGTTATCAACGGTGGGAAAACTCAGAGCGGGCGAGGTCTGACGTTTGGATCCAGGAAGGTGTTATTGTTATCGGGGTGCTGCTCGTCGTTGGTTCCGGTGCAAATCTCTATGCTGGACCTTAGAAACTCTTCTGGAAGTCAGTATCCTTTCAGCAAGGCAAATCAGCAAGTTGACTCCAACAGGCCATTTGACGTTGGCAGGTGTGGCTTGGTGGCGGTCTGGTAGTAGCTTCTGGTTCTTTTTTCCAAAAGTTCAGAAAATGTTTCTAAGTGTCCAGCTTTTCGATTTTGAAGGGGAAAGAGTACTCTCCAACACCATCCAAAGGTCTAGGATCTTTTAGAAACCACTTGGGGGTTAGAACGTATCTCCCAAAATCCATCAGCAGGGTCCAGGGCACATCCAGTTGAATTGGTCAGCTGAGCTTAACAGAGATTCGGTCTTCTTGCAGCTTTTGTGTTACTGAAGCTTAACAGGGGGCTAGCGAACTAGCCCTTGGAGTACACTCAGGTCCAGCCCTTGGGGTTTCTTTCCACAAGTTCAACAGCAGGTGCAGTCCTTCTTTTGTCTTCCACCGGTCCAGAGGTGTTCTAAGGCGCTATTGAGGGTACCACGTTTATGCTCAGTACCAGCCTGTGGTGGGGAGAATCTCCTGGCCACTCCCTAAACAATGGGGTAAAAGTTCCCAGGAGTGCCCCAATCCACTTTTCTAGCAATTCCTGTGTGTTTTTCTGTAAACTAACAAACCTTAACCCAATATGGCAGAACCTTTCTTCCCTTGTTCAGAGTCTCAAAGGTGTGTCCAGGGAAATGAGAGAACTGCCTCTGCAAACCAGTTCTGAAACAGGTTTTTCGCTGGGGCTTGGCGCCACTCACGCTACTTGGACAATGACAGGGGTAGACCTAGGTGTGAGTTGCATCTGCCTGTGACAGGGGGTGCCCCTTTGAAGCTTGTGCAGTTGATGGGCACACCCTCCAGGCCATCCTGTCATCCTCCCAGCCAAGGCCCTTTTGTTCTTTTTCCTGGGAGCCATTCACACATCCTTGCAGGGAGACAAAGGCTGCCAGGTGATAGTTGAGGACTAACCCTGAACAGTGCTTACTTTGAGCCGGTTGTTTCTGGTCCTCGGCACCACCACTTACTTGTCAACACTAGCACTTATCACAGGCTGCCACATGGTTGCACTGCTTGTCTAATTCAGAGATCAGCACAAGTCGTTTATTAATTGGATAGACATTCAAAATGACTAGATCTGCCTGGAGTAGTCAAATTGTTACACTTTTAGGAGTGTCATGGACAGTAGTTGTGTTGGTACTGTCATTGACAGCACTGGTAGGAGCAATGGATAGTGCTCATTGCAGTGGCCTTCTGATGAGGGGCCTGGTACTTGTGTTGTTTTACAAATTAAGCACTGAAAAGGCTTCTAGAGACTTTAAGCAGGAAAATGCCAACTTCCTAAAAGTGCCATTTTCAAAATAGTAAGGTTACTTCCACCTTGAACTTTAGATTGGATTTTAAATTGCTATTAATTTGAGTCCTTGAATCATGGTTTTACCCTTTCCAAACTGAAGTTATGCATTATACGGTGTTATAATGTAACCCAAAGCTTTTCTAAGGGATGGCTAACCTTGCCACTGTAACAAATGACTTTGTAGACTTTGCACTGTGAGGACAAATACAACTTAATTATACATGTCCTACTTGTTAAATGCCATTCATCCTCCCAATGGGCATTTAGGGCCTACCTTAGAGGTAGCTTGTAAGCATTAAAAAGTAAGCTTTATGCCTGGCAAACTATTTATTTTTCCAGGTCAAATTTGTAGTTTGAAAACTTTCCAGCTAGGCTGCAGTGGTAGGCTAGAGTCATGTTTTCACTTGTAGATTTAGCGGTGGCACAATAAGTGCTTCTGTCCACTTGTGACATTTAACTTTGAGGCCCTGAGTACACAAACTACCATATACTAGAGACTTATAGGTAAGTGAAATATGCCAATCAGGGATTAGCCAATGCTACATGTTATAGAGGTCAGAGCATATAAACTGGGTGGTATACAGCAGCATCCCATTGTTCAGAGTCCATACTCCAGTAATCAAATCTAGCAAAAAGTGGGGATGACCATGCAAAATGGACTTTTTTCTACAAGGTGCCTAAGCTGTTGCTAGGCATTAGCATTTTTGAGACTTAAGGACTATGCAATGGAACATATCATGAAGGATGGTCAGGTGGGTGTCAAAGAAATTCCTTCATTAGTGGACAATACATTATATATATATTGGTCCAATAAGGTTTTTTGTAGGGCCACCTCTATAGAATGTGAATCAGGTCACAATTAACCTGCATAAAACAACGCCAGCATTCTGAAAGTTGTTATAGGCCTGCCTTTTCTATGCAGGGGGTGGACCAGTACCAATTATTGAAAGTCTTAAAATAAGAAAAACTGATTATGAATTTGCGTGTAGTTTTATCCTGTCATTCAAACAAAGTGTTCCAGTCATCTGAAGAGTACTCATAGTACAATATGATTTTACAGAAATGTTTAACAGTTGACATAAATGGTCACGAGTGAGGATGATCTATTAGTAGTCTATATATGCCCAGTACAATTTCTCTGAAATTACCAAACTCTTCTACGTATGCTTTCACTGGGGATGGTGGGATGGTTATGGAGTCTCTGCCTAGGCAAATTCACATGCAATCAATCATCTGACTGTACTTCTACTGTTGAGTTGGATTAAGGGCGTATTCTATTCCTAATCATTGAAGATTTGTATGGAAGCAACGCTTATCATATATTCTATATGGTATATGTTTGCTGATTCCCAGGTGGTCCAATGTATTGAAGTAGCTCCTATTTTTACTTGTTCATTGTTCTATAGAGGTGCTAATGTATTTATTTATCCATGGATTAAGTCAGATTTTTTCTTTGTTCCGGCTTCCATGCCTGGCACATGTTTTCTAATGTCAGATTATAAGTCACGTGTATAGGAGGCTGATTTCTATATGGCAATAAAGGGTATTCACAGTGCAATGTGCTATATTCCATGGTTACCAAAGGGAGGTGGATAGCTAATGGTCATGTTGAAGTAGATCATTTGCGACAAGTCATTGGCAATAATTAGTGTAATGATTCACTCTTTTGCATCTGCCAACACATTCTCTGAAAATCATGTCTGAGCTGGGTCTCAAGTTATAAGTAAGACCATACTTTCCTCACAGCTTAATTTGGACTGTGCCTCCACTCACTAGAATCTTATGGAGCTTCTTAGACATCCCCAAATATATATATGGCTTGGATGATGCAAAGCAGTTAAATTAGAGTGCAGCGCCTGGTTTCTCTATTTAGGCAAAGGCATTTTCTAGACTCTGTTAAACTCTTAGCATGCTTGGTAATGGTGCCCATTTTTGTTAAAAAACTATATAAACCCCGCTTAATACCACACCCAACCAATTGACCTTGAGCTTTGTAAGAAATGGTATTGTTAGTTGGCTGGGGTATGAGTCCTGGACAAGCAAAAGACACAATCCCCTGCAGTCACTAAAATAGCCTGTGGTTAACCCTGGGTAGCTTGGCACAAAAAATCAGGCCTTACCATCGGACTTAGGAAAATTACTGAGACAAATGTTATGTCAAGGTAAAGTTTAGAGGGGCAAAGATGCAGGAGGTGTACGAGGAGGGAGCGTCGTTGTTCCATAGCCTTGTGCTGAAATTGCTGTGAGGATTTCAACATTCGGACTTAGGGCATGATTCAGATCTTGGCATATCTGGTCCTGCCATCACTTCTCTGTCCGCTTCTCCACCCGCATACTAGGTGGTCTGTCCGCTCTATTTAGATATTGGCGGCTCTATTAATGATAGTCCATCTGAGTCCCGACAAATCCGCCAGAAAGTTCCTCCTGCATCGACGATGCCATATTTCTACCGGGCCAATCACGATGTGCCTTCCTGCCAAAATTAACTGTGGTGGGTAAACCTCCACACCTGAGTTGGTGGTTTTGAAGGTCTATAAGGTAGAAACATACCTTTTTTATTTTTTCACTTTCTTTCCTGCCATGAACCCGATCATCCAAGTCCCTCTTTTACTGTTGCTACTTGAGCATTAAGCAAATCAACCCTCTTGCCACAGGAATCAAAGATAAGCTTCTTTTTTACTTGTTTTCTCTTGAATTGTCTGTGTACATGTATATATATATATATATTCACTGAATAAACCATAGGTTTCAGGGGCGTTATAGTTAGCTGGACATTTCCCTCGTACAAAACCCTAGAAATTCCCCTGTTATAGTTAGTTCAGCTAACTATAACTCGCGCCCCCGCAATGCACTGCTGATGACGTCACATATTACATCACTCTTGACATGGTCAGTGACATCACTGATGACATCTGAAATGACATCACTGATGACATCACTGATGACATCATCCAGTGAGTGTGTGTTTCTGTAAATTTTAAATATGTTTATTATATATATAGGGAAAACTTATGGAAGAATGAGTGGGTGTATAAGTGTGTGAATGGATGATTTAGTAGGTGCGTGACTGACTGTATAAGTGAGTCATTAAACGTATTTTACTGCAGACTAGTGACTAAACTGTGTGAATGTTTGTATCTGTCTGTCTGTTGGTGTATAAGCGGCTGCATGGTTTTGTGACTAGCTATATGAGTGTCTCTATGGGTTATTGATTGGTTGTCTGAGTATCTGTTTGGGTGCCTGAGTGTTTGTGTGGGTGGGGTGTGTGTGACTCTGTGCATACATGTGTGAGTGGGTGATTCTATGGGTGCATGGTTTTAGTGAATTTCAAAGGTTTTCTAAATGACAATTTTGAATGTATTAATTGTTATACTGATTTTTTTTATACTGATTTACTACATTTTTTAAACTATTTATTATTAGATATATTTTTTTTAATTACATTATAATTACATTATACATTACAATACAAAATATACTTTCTCAGAATGAATTACTTTAGTTTAAATACTTGGCAAATAGGCAACATACTTTTAAGTACAGTAGTTACAGTTGTTGCAATGGGCAACACAATTTCAAACACAAAGCAACATTGAGCTCAATGTGAATTTCTAGTTAAATGCAATTAGTTACTTTATGGATTACTTTTCTAACCACAAGACTGGATCCTAGATTCAGTCCTTGGACATCTCCTGCAAACAGTTGAGTAAAAGCGCTTTGGTTACAGCAGTGATTTTTAAGGAATAATATTGTATTTTAAAAGTTGACACTTAAAAACTTTTTCCCATAGAATCACCAATGTTATCCTAAGCCAGAAAATTCACTTAGCAGGTAAGTAGTGTTATCGTTACTTTTTCTTACTCAGTGGTGGATTCTGGATCCAGCACTGGCCAACCTCCTGTAAACAGTTGAAAGAATGTGTTTAAGTCATATAGACGATTTTTTAGGAATATTTTTAGTTTGTGAAAATAGACACGTAGAAAATTTTCTGGTGAAAAACACACAATGGATTCCTATGGAAGGAAATACAAGTTACTGGTAAGTACGCTTAGAATTACTTTTCAGGGTCAGTTCTGAGCTAAATGATGCAGCCCTGGGTTCTCTCCTGATAACAGGTGAGTAAATCGGAATTCGTAGTTCGGCTGATTTTAGAGGAATATTTGTACGTTTCAAAAATGGACACTTTGAAAATTTTCTGGTGAAAACCACACAATGGATTCCTATGAAAGGAAATACAAGTTACTGGTAAGTACGCTTAGACTTACTTTTCAGGGTCAGTGCTGAGCTAAAAGATGCAGCCCTGGGTTCTCTCCTGATAACAGGTGAGTAAATCAGAATTCGTAGTTCGGCTGATTTTAGAGGAATATTTGTACGTTTCAAAAATGGACACTTTGAAAATTTTCTGGTGAAAACCACACAATGGATTCCTATGGAAGGAAATACAAGTTACTGGTAAGTACGCTTAGAATTACTTTTCAGGGTCAGTGCTGGGCTAAAAGATGCAGCCCTAAGTTCTCTCCTGATAACAGGTGAGTAAATCGGAATTCGTAGTTCGGCTGATTTTAGAGGAATATTTGTACGTTTCAAAAATGGACACTTTGAAAATTTTCTGGTGAAAACCACACAATGGATTCCTATGGAAGGAAATACAAGTTACTGGTAAGTACGCTTAGAATTACTTTTCAGGGTCAGTGCTGGTCTAAAAGATGCAGCACTGGGTTCTCTCCTGATAACAGGTGAGTAAATCGGAATTCGTAGTTCGGCTGATTTTAGAGGAATATTTGTACGTTTCAAAAATGGACACTTAGAAACTTTTCTGGTGAAAACCACACAATGGATTCCTATGGAAGGAAATACAAGTTACTGGTAAGTATGCTTAGACTTACTTTTCAGGGTCAGTGCTGGTCTAAAAGATGCAGCCCTGTGTTCTCTCCTGATAACAGGTGAGTAAATCTGAATTCGTAGTTCGGCTGATTTTAGAGGAATATTTGTACAATGGTGAAGGAAGGGGGCGGGGCCTGAGGTGACGTGTGCAAACATGCCCTGTGGCTCGTTTTAAGTTGGGGAATTAATTCTTCTTCAATCCTGAGGTCCCCTGGGGGCCAACTAGCTCACCAGGTACCTCCAGTATGCGCCAGGGAGCAGCATTGCAGAGAGGTGTTCAGAGGCCATGCCCCTTTTTACAACACTGCAATGCAGCTCCGTGGCGCTTACTGGAGGTACCTGGTGGGCTAGTTGGCCCCTAGGGGACCTCTGGATTGAAGAGGAATTAATTCCCCAACTTAAAACGCGCCACAGGGCGTGTTTGCACACATATCACCTCAGGCCCCGCCCCCTACCTTCACCACTGTGCAAAAGCGCCCGTGGGGTGTTTTAAGTTGGGGGATTAAGTCCCCTTGAATCCTGAGGTCCCCTGGAGGCCAACTAGCCCACCAGGTACCTCCAGTATGCACCAGGGAGCTGCGTTGCAGAGAGGTGTTCAGAGGCCATGCCCCTTTTTACAACACTCTGCAACGCAGCTCCGTGGCGCTTACTGGAGGTACCTGGTGGGCTAGTTGGCCCCTAGGGGACCTCTGGATTGAAGAGGAATTAATTCCCCAGCTTAAAACACACCACAGGGCGTGTTTGCACACATATCACCTCAGGCCCCGCCCCCTACCTTCACCACTGTGCAAACGCGCCCCGTGGCACATTTTAAGTTGGGAGATTAAGTCCCCTTGAATCCTGAGGTTCCCTGGTGGCCAACTAGCCCACCAGGTACCTCCAGTAAGCGCCATGGAACTGCGTTGCAGAGAGGTGTAAAAAGGGGCGTGGCCTCATTACACCTCCCAGCAACGCAGCCCCCTGGTGCATACTGGAGGTTCCTGGTGGGCTAGTTGGCCCCCAGGGGCCCCCAGTATTCAAGGGGAATTAGACCCCCCCTGCAAACGTGCCAGGGGGCACGTTTGCAGAGTGGTGCAAGGAGGAGGCGTGGCCTCCGGCCCGATCCGTCTTATTTTTTATTTTTTTTTAGAAGGGGGGCTGTGTAGCCCCCCTTATTTTTTGAATTTATTGGCCCTGGGGACCCCATCCCCCAGGTCCTGCCCCCAATTTATTTTATTTATTTTTTAAAAAACAAAAATCGGGAAGGGGACCGCGTGGCCCCCCTCCCAAGGCCCTAATTTGCCCTGGGGACCCGATCCCCAGGGGCATGGCCCTTTGTTTTTAACATTTTTGTATTTTGGAGAGGGGCTGCCTTGCCCCCCTCCTGTGGCCCCTGTTGGCCCCGGGGACCCCATCCCTGGAGCCGTTTTTTTTTTTTCTTTTTTTTAGGAGGGGGCCACGTGGCCCCCCGCCCGGGCCACTACTGGCCCCGGGAACCCCATCCCCCGGGGCCTGGCCACCTCGTTGGGGACCATGGGGGGGTCCCCAATCCCCCCACGGTCCCCGGGGAGGTGGCACTAAAAAGGGTTTTTTTTAAAAAACAAAAACAAGCCCCGGGGGGGGGGTGGCGGTCACTGGGGCTGGGGGGCAGAGGCCCCCATTACAATATACATATTGCCTGCGGGACTTGGCCCCCCTGGGAGCTAAATAAAAACGAAGCACGGAAGCCCGCGCTTCTTTTTCTTTTTCCTCAGCGGGATGCGCGGATCCTAAGCGCATCCCGCGAATTTCAAGGCCTAGAGGGTCAGGGTGTTTCTACCCTGCCCCCTTGTCGGGTTTTGCGCCTTTTTTGGGGGGTTTTCTTGTGCCTCGGTTCTACTGAGGCACAAGTTGGCTGCCAACACTTCCTGATTCAGAGTGTTGGCAGCCAATTAGCATACAGCTCGTGCTTGGGAGGGTGCGCGGATCCTCCGAGGCCATAAATATATCTATGATTTTACTTTTGATTTTCTCAGGAACTACTGAACGGATTGACACCATTTAAGCAAAAGGCACGAGTCTGAACTGAGGACTACCTCTTTGCCAAATTTGGTGTAATTCCGTTCAGCAGTTCGGGCTGTAGCTGCGTCAACAGGTCCTATGGGAAAATGCATGGGGAAAACATGTTTTGGGACCCCCTTTTTTCTTGGCCCCTGCTTGACGAATCACGGTGAAATTTTCAGGATAGGAGCGGACTGGAGCTGGCCAAAAGTTTGGAAAATTTCGCGAAGATTCGTCAATCGGCGCCAACGTTATTCCAATTAGAATGTTGCGGATTTCCTATGGAAAATAGGTCCTAACTATATCTACCTACTGGCGATATATTTATTTCAGCAGCGTTTCCAATCAGGAATCCAACTTGCACTCACGGATAGTTCAAAGATCCGATCCAATAGTGTTTCTTTTAGCAAATTTATATTAGCATGCAAGTAATACCCAACGTGTTTCAGTCTCAACAGAGACCTTATTCACGGGATAATATATATATATATATATATGAAGCATAACATAAATGAACAAACAAACTGCAAATCATTAAATACATTAGCAAATAATTAAATATAAAACACTTAAAGATCACCAAATATGACAATTACTAAAAATATCATAAAAATGAAGAAAAAAAATATATAAACAAATATATCAAATTACATAAATAATAGTGATAGATATAGTCAAACAATATTAAGAAAAGTACTGAATTCTGGGAATAATAGATATACTATTCTCACTCCAGTTTATGTAACAGTATTGAAAGCCTAGGCAGTCAGAGGGGTTACATTCTCTATTCACAGTTCAAACATGTCAATAGTAGGGAAGATATTGGATTCAGAAAGGGTAAGACTTACAATTCCACATCCGGCCTGTGCAAAAGTACGGAAAGCATTTAACTTCAGAGTGTTAGGACTTACTAGTCCCACTCCGGTCTGTGCAAGAATTGGGAACTTCTTAGTCTTTGAAGGAGTTAAATTTACTATTTCCACTCCAGTCTATGCAACAGTAGTGAAAGGGTTGGACTTTGGAGGGGTAAGATTTACTATACCCACTCAAGTCTGTGCAATAGTAGGGAAAGCGTTAAACTTCGGAGGGGTTAAATCTACTATCCCCACTCCAGTCTGTGCAACAATTGGGATCCCGTTGGACTTCAAAGGGGTTATATTTACTATTCCCACTCCAGTCTATGCAACAGTAGAGAAAGCTTTAGACGTCAGAAGAGTACGGATTACTATTCCTACTCAAGCCTGTGCCACAATGGGGAACGCGTTGGACTTTGGAGGAGTAAGATTTAGTATTCCCACTCCATCCTATGCAACAGTCGGGAAAGCTTTAGACTTCAGAGGGGTAACATTTGCTATTCCCACTCTAGTCTGTGCAGCAGTAGGGAAAGTATTTCACGTCAAACACATTACATATTTGAACACCCCTATTAATTTACAACATATATAAAACCCTTACAATGAACTTCATAAACAACAAAAAACTATGTATATAAACATAAACAACAATTAAACAATTTACTTGATTATTATAAATGTAATATTTAATTATGAATTAAAATAATTGGTATTTTTTCATTACCTAACTTCCCACACTATACCCCCACAAACCTAGCAGCCAAAACTTAAAATATTAGTAAACTAAATCAGTATAGCACATTTAAAATCATTAATAATCAATTAAATAATTATTAATATGTTAATAATGATGAATTGTACAGTAATTGTTACTTAATTACCTTACTACCTATACTGCTACAAACCCAGCAGCCCACACCTAATATATAATTTAAAAAATATAATAATTGTACAAGTTGCATAATTAAAATTTAATTACATAATGACTAGTAAGTTAATAATTAACTGTTAATTAATTATTATCTTATTAACTTCCCACTGAAGGACAGGGCCCTCTAGGGCCACACTGGTTCTTATGACCACCTGCCAAGCCTTCCCAAATGAAGAGTCGGTCAGACAGTAGAGAATGAAAACTTACATTTCTTTAGGTATGTACTCTGCAGAGGAGCCCAGTCAGACCTTAACCCTAAGATGTCTGTTGAGGGAATTGACTCCCCCAGGGTACGCTAATACATAATGAACCTCTCTAGAGACTTCGGCCACACTTCTGGTGGAAAACTACCGGCTTTAGCCAGAGGGGTGCACTATCAGTATCTTCAAGGCCACTGTGCCGAGTCTCAGCGTCTCCTAACGTGGGAGCAGAACTATATGGAGAGTTTGGAAGGTGCAAACAGAATAACAGTTCATTAGCAAGTCCAGTTACAGCCTTGAACAGAAGAGAATAATAACGAAGATCAGTGTTCTGCTGAGGGAAGCGATTCTAAATGCTAAGGCCAAATACGAGCACAACCCAGGCAGTCTAATAAGGATTACGAAATATGGAGTCACACTGGCTAATCGAAGGCCTACATGCTGCAGGAATAACTCAGTGGGTTACAAAGCGCGAGTACAAATGCATGTATTTTAGCCACACAATGCTAACCTAATATAACATAACAAGTGCATTATGGGAAAGGGGAATTTAAAATGTAACACCCTATACCTTACAAACCCAGCAGCCTGCACCCAATATATAAAGAAAAATATACTTATTACATAATTTACATAATTAATAATCAATTAAATATTTAGTCAAGTAATACAAAATGGTTAATTTATTATACCTAATTAACTTCCTAACATATACCCCTACCGACCGCCACCTGCTACAACACTATAAATTACTATTAGCAAATAAATACAAAATTCTAATTCATTTAAAATCACAAACTATATTTAAAAATAAAATGAACAATTATACAGACAATAATAAGACATACAATTAATATATGAACTAAAACACATAAAGATAATTAAAAAACATGTTTGTCACAACTATATTATTGAAAATTATATTACCAACAATGATGTTCTTGACAACTATATTGCTTACCTGAAAAAATAGATATTCTAGACAACGATATTTCTGCATTACGGTATTTTTGTATCACAATTATTTTTTCAGATTTCTTCTGTAACATGATGCTTTAAACTCAATATTTTGTCCGAATGCCAGAGTAGGCATTCTGGCAAATAGCAACACAGGACCTTTGTGTTTTATGTAAAAGTTCACATTTTTAAATATCAGGGAGTACCATGTCCACAACACAAACTCAAGTGCACTGTGAATTGCTAAAGGCATGTGGCCCATTGGCTTAGGCTTAGCTATTTGTAAGGTCACATACCCAACCAGGGCCTTCCTTGGCTCTGGTATTGCCCTAGCCTAAAACGTATATGACATTAAAAACCCATTCACACTAAAACCATACCATGTGACACCTTAGACGTTAATCATTTTGCCACACTAATTGTTGTTTCCCCGATTTACCATACAGCTTTATTATGCCAAAGAAGGGTCCTGTAGACCTTCACCAATGTCTGCCTGATTTATTTTTATCATAACATAGCTTGCTGGTGAAGTATTTTAGTTCACATTTTAATTTAAGTGTTTGTTTAGCAATCACTAATAATTAGTGGAGTTCATAAAGCATACATTCCAGACGGTGCTCGATTATGAATAAATACTACCCAAGCCAAATAAATGTTCAAGCTATACGTATTGCCAATAAATATATATAAAAGGAGATTTCGGTCAGACATTGAGTTTTAACATTGAAAGTTGGGTTGTCATTCAGGATGCTGTGTTTTTTATATTTCGTCAGGAAAAATATGCTAAATATTGTGATAAAATATTAAAACTATACCTTGAACACAAAATGTAAAATAAAAATGTGGTTTTGCTGTAGCTTGTGTGTAAATCATACATTTCCTAATCGTAGGTTTATGACCATTTTTTCTTATGATGAATAAGACTTTTACAACATTAGGGACCGATCATTAAACCACTCACAATCTTCAAAATAACTAACTGAATATACCATTATGTGCATTTCATATATGCATCTTACCTGGCTCACTGCTGGTTTGTATAGCTGATTGCTGTTAGTCTGGGCCCCCTCTACAAGGATATGCAACTCCTCAGGAGTGAACCTGCTGTCCTTGTCATCTCCTCCTTCAGCCATGATGGGCCCAAGAAGACAGAAATGTGCAGCAACTGTTGAGGAGGCCTGCTTCACTTGAAGGTTAAGAGGCATGTCATGTGACCTAATAACTTTCAAAAAACTTTCATACCAATGCATTTCAGTCAACGTAAGCTATAATGATGGATGACGGATTCCATCAATTAACAATCTTGAAATATTAAATGTTTTTGTAATTTTACAGAGGCAACATTAAAAAAAATTCTCATAAGTTGAGCAACTGTATGTGAACACACAACATTGACACATTGTACTCATATGTTGTAGATATATCTATCAACCACCCTGGGCAAGACCTAGAGGGATACGTCAAAGTAATGGCAGAGTGCACAAACAACATCCAGATCCAGAAAGCATGCAGGAAATATATGCCATAAAAAAGTGCAGGCTGAACTGTCTCACCATTGAGGCTTAACAATTTCAATCCAAACTTTAGCCAGACATATGAATTCAGACAACCATCCCACTTACTGTGAAGACTATGGCAGTGCTACATTTCTGTGCCACTGGCTCCTTCTAGTATATGGTTAGGGATTCTAATGAAATGTCGCAGCCAACATTTTCAGCTGTCCTCAACCAGGTCATGGTTGTTATGCTCAGACAGATTAATGACTACATCCACTTTCCAATAGATAATGTTACACTGAACACTTTCTAGGTCGCGTTCTAAGGTATGGGAAGGAGAACACATAGGGGCCGATTACGACGTCATTTGAAAAGCCTCTGACTGCTAGTTGAAGGCTTTCCAACCGCAGTCGGAGGCTTTCTGACAGATGCAGTCGGTTTGCGGTTCCGACTGCCCAATTACGATATCGGCGGTCAGAACTTGAACCGGCAGTCATTCTGACTCAGTTCCAACCGGCTCTCAGAGTCTTCCAGCCAGTCGGAAGTGCACCGTAATTCCCTTTGGATGGAGTTTCTGCCATCGGGATTACGATGTCAGTGTCCCACAGCCTTTCTGTGCCAGCCTTTCTGACATGGAAAGGCTGTCAGAAAGTGACTTCTGGGGCCCCTAGCAGGGCCCCCTTGCCTCCAGGGCCTATGGTTGTTGGTCTAGGGGGTACCTAAGGTACCCCCCTCAAAACTCTGCACTGTGTGGCAGGTACCATGGGGTGCCTACCACATGGTTCAGGGTTTTACACCCACCCCCCTTTCTACATAGGAGCTGTATTATGACTCGTTTATGACCATGACACAAGCTCCCAGAGAGAAAAGTGAGTATGTGACCGAAAAGTGTTTGGTTGCATCGTAATCACGTGGTCGGAACCGCCAGGGATATGTAACAGCTCCATACCACAACAGATGGCAGACTTTACACCAAGGAGGGCCTGGCTTGTTGGTAAGTTTAAAAAATTATAATGGTGTGGATTTCTATTTCTTGAGCCTTTGAAACATAATTTCATTTATGTTTGCTGTTGTGATAATTTTTTAGGAGACCCAAATTATCCTAGTTGAACATGGCTTTTAACAACTCTGAAACACAAAACGGCACCAGAAGTCTGCTTCAGTGAGATCTGTATGCAAAAGATTTCTGTGGCGTGCGCGTTTAGTTACTGGAGGCCCAGTCGAGTTGCCTGTACAAGATCAGAGGTGCCCTCCTCTACTCTACTGGAAAGGTCGGCAAAATTATTTAGTTTTTTTGTATATTTCATAGTATTGTCCCATGAAGAATGTATCCATTCATCCCTGATGAGGATTACCAGTGTGCACCCCAGGATGATGTTAGTGGCAAGTGTCAACAAGTTGACCGTAATAAAAATGAAAGCAGTGACCGCAGTTGTGAGCTCGTTAAAAACATCTTTGCTTGGTGGTAAATGATTTTTGGAAAAAGTTTTGTATTTCTATTCTCTATGAACATGTTGTTGTTTCAAATGCATGCTACTAATCTACTAATTTCATTTGTTTTTTTATTTTTTATTTTATTCAGAGTTTGTTTTTTTAAATATGTTTTGATAGTACTATCTTATATTGCCAGTATCTTACATTATTATTATTATTATTATTATTAATATTTCTAAAGCGCGACAGCTACTTCCAACGGAAGTGTCCCGGCGCTGGCATCCTAAAGGCAGAGAGATGATAAAAGGGGAGAGGGTCGCAGAAGTCTCTAGGGCAGCCCAAATAGCCAGGTTTTCAGAGCCTTCCTAAACGGTAATTCTTTGTCAAGCTGTCTAAGATCATTAGGTAGTGTATTCCATAGCATTGCCGTTTTAACTGAGAACGCGCGTCCACCTGTCCTCGCCTTCCTAAAGCGTGGAATAACCAGAAGATTTCGACTATGAGATCTAAGAGTTCTCGCCGGAAGGTATTTCTGAAGCCTCTGTTTGAGATAGCGTGGACCTACCCCTCTAGTTGCTTTATGAGCCAGCAGAAGAGCTTTGAACTGAACTCTTTTCCTTACCGGCAGCCAATGTAGGCTCTGCAGATGAGGAGTAATATGATAGCGTAGAGGTACATTTTTTAAGAGCCTAGCTGCTGAGTTTTGGATACGCTGCAGTCTTCTCATCAGATAATCAGAGAGGCCAATATACAGGCTATTTGCGTAGTCAAGTTGAGATGTGATAAGAGCATAAACCATTGCTTTACTACAGTGCATTGGGAGGAAATGTAGAAATCTACGTAATGCCTTTAGTCTCCAGAAACACTGAGAGGAGACATGCATAATTTGTGCCTTGCCTGACAGTTGCGAGTCAAATCTAACACCCAAGTTCCTTGCCACCGTTACAGGTATCTGAGGAGGATTCAGCTCTACTGGCCACCACAGCTCAGTACGTGGTGGAGTGGGTTGATTAAAGAATAAAACCTCAGTCTTATCAGTATTTAGTTTTAGGCAGCTCTCAGTCATCCAAGAGGAGATATTAAAGAGGCATTGCCTAAAATTGATGAAAGCTGTCTCGCTATGTTCTTTAAAAGAAAAGACCAGTTGCGTGTCATCTGCATACGAGACAACACGCACACCCCATTTCTCTGCAATTGCAGCAAGGGGCGCAAGATAGACATTGAAAAGTGACGGACTTAATGCCGAACCTTGTGGCACCCCCTGTGACATAGGTTTAGAGCTGGAGACATGAGGGTGCAAAAAAACCTGTTGTGACCTGCCTTCCAGGAATGACTGAAACCAATGCAACACAGTCCCCGTCACTACTCACCGCTGTAATCTGTACAGGAGGATCTTATGGGAGACCGTGTCAAATGCTGCAGATAGATCGAGTATCACCAGCATTGCGCAGCTTCCTAGGTCAAGGGTTTCACAAATTGACTGTGCAACCTCCAGGAGGGCAGTCTCTGTGCTATATCCTGCCCTAAAACCTGATTGAGAATCATGTAGGTGGTTATTAGATTCAAGGAAGTCTGAGAGTTGTCTCTGGACTTCCTTTTCCTCTTTCGTGAGGATAGGCCGGACCAACGCCATTTTCCAGTCAGATGGAAAGATACCTGTCTCCAGAGACGTGTTCCAGAGAGAATTCAAGGTATCATTGAGTAGAGGCGCTAAAAGTTTAAAAATTCTGGCCGGGCATGGATCAAGAAGAGATCCTGACTTGACTTTCATGAGTTCCTTCAGAGAGGCTTCCTTCTCAAATCGACGGAAGGTTGACCATTTGTCAAATGTACTGACAATGGTCATATCCTGACTTTCTGTCGGTGAAAAGGCAGAGTAGATGGTTAAAATTTTATCATGGAAGAAGGCAGCCAGTTCCTCACAGAGATTCAAAGAAGGTAAAATAGTACTTTTTAGGGTCTGGGGTTTCATAAAGCCCTCTACTATCCTAAAGATCTCTCTGGAGGAATTGTCAGCATTCATAATTTGTTTTGCCATATAGTCTCAAATGACCTTGTGTTTCAACGTATGGAATTTTTTTAGTGCTGCCTTGTATAGCTCTTTGGCTGAGGTTTCATAGTCCTTTCTCCAGACTCGCTCGAGTCTCTTGCATCCGCTCTTTTCGCTCCGGAGCTCCGTATTCAACCATGGTGCTGATGGTTTTTTCCTAAACACGATCTAATCGGTGCTGATTTATCCAGGGCTGTATTGATCCATGCATTGAAGAGGGAAGTATCTGAATTGGAATTGCCTGACAGTATGGGGGAGGTGTTATGTAATTCGTCCCTCATAGATTGAAGCGTAACCTTCCTCCAGTTTCTCCTGTTCTCTGTGACAGATCTGCTATGATTGCCAACGCGCTTCCAACTCATCCTAAACATGACCATCATATGGTCCGACCTTGTTACAGGAAGCAGCTCTTCCACCTTAATGACAGGGTCATTAGTGAAAAGAAGGTCCAAAATATGGCCTGCTGCATGAGTAGGAGATAGTATTTTTTGCTTTAGGTTTAAACTTTTTAGGGAGTCTTCTAATTGGTTGGCTAGAGGGCAGCTTGCGTTGTCCATATGGACGTTAAAATCACCGAGAACGGTGAAGTTGGAATAACGTACGGAAAGGTTTGCAATACAGTCAAACAGAGCCGGCCAGTAGGTGGCCAGGGTGTTGGGGGGCCTATAAACCAGAAGTCCCGCCATCGAGGAACTATTGGGCCGATTCCGATCCGGGTCAGAAAGCACTCCGACCGAGTCAGATCCGGAGTGTTTTCCAACCGAGCCGGACCCCTACAGTCCGACCGAGCGAGTACAATGCGCACGTATGCTGTAGGACTCGGTTCGGTCGGACTCCCATAGAAGTCAATGGGAGCCGGTCGTACCACGCGTACAAGTCCGCCCCCTACAGTGGGTATGCATCGATGCCACCCGCACCGTACATGCCTGTGTTGGGGAGACCCATAGGTCTCCCCCTGTGTCCGAGTCGTAGGGCTGCAGGTGTCAGGGGGTCCGACACGGACCCCCAAAGTCCAACTCCGAGAGCTTTTGCGCACAGGCTGTCCGACACGTGCATCGTACTGGCTCGGTTGTAAATCGCATCCATTGCACGCCACGGTTAGCTTCCGACCAGGAGCGGTCGGACCCGGAAACGACTCGGTCGGGGAATTTCATGTAGCTCGCATCGTACTTGCTCGCTCGTACAGCTGTACGAGTCGGCCGGAAAACACGCGTACGGCTCGTAGTTTTTCCGGCCGAACCCGATTCGGTGCCCTTCCGACTGAGATTGGAATCGGCCCCATAATGTTTACATGCTAAATGAGAATTTTCGTTTTACAACTGTTGATGTTTGATTCTCTGAAAATAGTTATAAATTAGAAAACAAATGATAAAGTTATCAACAAATATATTAAGATTTCTGCTTAATCATTACTAGGGCATTTCATCCTGTGATCTGCTGGGACACTAATTAGTCACAGGTGGATGCAGAGATATTGGTTATCTAAAGATCTGCAGTGCAAGTTGCTTAATCATTGGTGAAATGTTTATGAAAAGAATCACATCACACTCCCTCTCAGCCATGGAGAGATGCCTATGGAAAAAGTTTCATGCAAGGTACCTGTCTTTTGTGTGTGCCAAAGTCCATAACTTAGGGGCTGATTACAATTGTGGATGGACTTCAGTCCAGCCGCCATCATTTCGTATTTGGGACTGCCCGCCTACAAGGCGGCGGTCCCACAGGGCAAACTACGATGCGACGTCCACCGCGGCAGTCACATTGCCCAAGTTTTGTATTGCGGCCACAGTACAAAACAAACCCCACACACATATCCCGGCACTATTTGCCAGGCACCATGTGATGCCCACCAGGGCCTATGTCCCTGGGCCAGGGGGTTAGGGGGGCCTGCTATGGGCCCCCAAATCTGTTTCCGCCTGCCGTTTCGTGGTGGGTTGACTGCTGCAGAACGACCGGAGGAAAGGGATATCATAATCCCCACCGCCACAATGCAGGGACTAGCGGTTGTTCCGACGGGCGGGTGGATTGAATCTGCCTGTCTGGAACATGGCGGTTGGTCTTTCTAAGCTCTACGCTTCAGCCCGCCTTCGTAATAAGGGGTGTTAAACCTCATTACCATGGCGGAGGGACTGCCACCAACAGCCTGTCGGTGGCTGTCCCTCCGCCATCGTAATCAGCCCTTTGGACTTGATAATGTCAATTGTAACATATCTATTGGGTTTCGGTGTCGTTTATGACTGTGTCTGAGCATAATGTCTGTTTAAAACATACCGCAGCATACAAAAAGTAATGGACGGAATGCCTGAATTAATCTCAGCAACTGGAAATTACTCAGGGCCACATCTCAGTCCATTGTCATTGTGCACTCCATGCCACCTCAGTTTGGACCCAGACTTGCAAAACAGTTTTGATCCTGCTCCAACGGGAATGTAAACGTTTTATTTCATTCCGAACTTTCTAATGTTTCAAATCACTATGGAGGGTGAGGGGGAGAGGGAATGCAAGGAGTTGTGCCCTCCATATTAAGAAGCCACAAGAATCATCCTTGCTCAGTACTTGAGACTGTAGGCTCATGATAGTAGCTCTGGAAGACAAGTTCAATTACTGTTAATTGATACTGCTGTGCCAATATTGATATTGATACAGCTGCTGTGCAAAAATCAGAAACATGTTGGTGTGTGCATATTGGAACAGGGGTAATATGTGCAATTTGCACTTTCCCCCCATGCTGGAGTCTGCAACTCGGTGTAGGGTGAACATTTAGCCACTGCTAATTACTGCATAATTAGGAGCACAATTTCCAGCGATATCACGAAGACATATAAAGCATGGAACACACTTACAAAATGCGCTGAAGCAGTTGACCACAATTACAAGAAGATAATTCAAATAATGGCATTGATCCTAAAACATGCAGAAGTAAACTTTATAAAGTAAATAATCAGCATAACTCTTTAAAAAGCGTATTTACATATTCTGAACAGCTAACTATTACTGGGAGCAAATTAATCCAACTTCAGTACTTATATACTCCCTAAATCGTTTATTTAATTGAGACATAGTGAATTATTCTCGCTTTAAAAAAATAAAATACTTTGCCATGGTTTTACATTTCATTGTGCATTTAAACCATTGACAGAAAAAAAAGAATGTACTGTAGTTCTCGCTCTTAAATTTGACACTGGAAAAACTAAACGACCAGGAAATGTACTATTATCATCACACTTATTTATTACACCCACTCTACCGTTGCATTGTGATGTGATAGAATATTTAGATCTGTAACTCATAATATTACATCATGTCCAGTGTCTCAGCTCTGAATACACTTCCGACCCGCTGCTTTGGCTAAAACTGCCTTTCAGAGCTCCTTTCACACCATCATTAGGCAGCATATGGGATCAAGTAACTCCTGTAGTACATTAGAAGTAAATTGCAAGGCACGAGGAGCTTCGTGACAATATAGAGGAATGAGGCCAAAGGCCAAGTTCCTATATAAGGTCATGGAACTTCAAGGTGACTTGCAATATACTTACATTGTATGGCAAGGGGTATTTTATTCTTTATAATAAATGGCAACCGCACCACTCTTCCCACAATTCACTGAAATTATTTGGGGCATATTTATGAAACAATCAAGCAACCTGCGCAGCAAGTCACCTGGCAGAGCTGCATGATAGAGAAAGGGCAGGCATTCACTGTATTTAACATAACACAGCGCATTCCTGTCCTTTCCCTGTGCTGGCGCGCAATGTGCTGCCTATTGCCAATGCAGGCACCCTTAAAAGCACTACAGACTGCAGAGGACTTGTTTTACAGTGCCACTATCTGCAACAAGTGCTGCTGGACACTAGTACCATTTAATGTACAGGCCCTGGGTACTAGTAGTATTAGTTACTAGGGACTAACAAGTAAATTAAATGCACCATTCAGGTAAAAGCCAATTGTACCAGATTTTAGGGAGAGAGCACAAGGACTTCACCACCAGTTGGCATGGAACAAGTGCACGGATACCAAATGCCAAAAAAAACAGGTCCAGCACCAGAAGGCAAAATAAACTCAGCATGACCCTGCAAAGAGGGAAAGGTTGAACAATAGTTATCAGAAAGAGACTTCTAATGGGCCCTGAAAGTGAAGAATCTGATGAAGATGATGTAGAAAATCCTCCTCAAATCCTTCCTTCAGGACATGATGCTGCATGTGCGGCAGGGGACGTGTTCGCAGGGATAATATCACAACTGCTTTTAAAGTGCACATACATTATTATAAACAAAGAGAAAAAAAAGGTGCAGATTACTAATATTTTTTTCAGTTTATTCCCAGTTTAATTTGAAGATAAAGAACAGTTACATTATGTATATATATTATTATAAGTTTGGAAAAATATTACTGTTTAAAACATTGCGTTTAGTTTAACTTCATGAAAACTGACTGATCAGCTGCAGTTTTATTTGTGGATTGTTGTGTGGTACTCCTTTGTCCCTATTCACTCTGGCTTCTAGTGTACCTTCAAGTAGCAGACTCACTAACTAAAATACTTATCACACTTGACCCCTCCTCGGTATCTCTGGCAAAGCCCCCTTACCTAATTCCTGCACTAGCAGATTGACTTTTCTGTAAGGTTTTTGTTGTTTGGACAAGGCTCCTTGCTACATCACCACTGTGGTGTATTAATTCTGTCTGTATGTTAGCAGGTTTCTCACAGATAGTTTAAGGGGCTGTAACTAACCTTTCAACAGAATGCTCAAACATGTGGAGATGGCTGTTCATGTGTCTCTGTTGATACAGAGCATTGAGACATTTCAGTGGACATATCCTTTATAGCCATTTTTTGTTCTTTAATGTCAGATTTAATGGTTGCATTTCTTTTAGAAAGTGTTCTAATTATGTTTCCCATCTCCTCAATTCAGAGGCGGCTCTGTGATGCTTTGTTTGAGTTTTCAACTTTGATTGTGTCAATGCATGGAATTGAGCGGGAGCAGTGGAGGTTTCATAGCATTCTCTAATTCTGGACGTTACAGTTGCCCTTGAAGCCTTTCTCTTTTTTTATTACATGGAAAGCAATGGTGTTGAGTGAGGTTGAGTAACTAATGAGTGAACAAGAGTTTGTAGATTGGTCTCCTCAAACAAGAGTTGTGTTTTGTATGCTTAGTACACTATCTGTCTTTGTGGGAATGGCAATTATAATAACCGCAGGTTCTACATCTGTGTGACAGGAGGAATCACCACCATCCTCTGTTTCTGGTGGGGTTGTATGGACAGGTGGAGCTGTTATTGATCAAAACATGGTGAAAACATTGTAATAATATTTGTGTTTATGTTAATTTTTTATGCTAAAGTATTGCAATTTAGACATTCTTTTCATTAAAGGAAGATCTGCATGTTAATATTAGATGTAATGTTTACATTATATTTTACATAGACCATCAAGCTCATAAGGCAAATTAAAATGTTTTTAAACCTTGGTGTTTTGCATAAGGCATGAATAACCCATAATAGATTGTATTGATCACTATCAAAACCTGACACGGATTAAGAAACAACTATGTATGTTGACTTTGATGTAACAACAATCTAGACTATTTGCTAAAGAAACATAATGTTAGTGCCACACCTGTAGGTGCACTTAATTTGTAAAAAGTATTACACTTCTTTATTAATAATATATATTGACCTAGGTATAACATAATAAACGGATGTGCCGATATTGGATAATCCAGAGATGGATTTAGGCTGGAACGTGGTCTCTATTGAATCTTCCAAAGCGTAGATGGTGGCTCTGTACTTTCTCACTCACCTGTAGTTGCAGCCTCCTGTCTACTTGATGCTGCCTTCTCCTTTATTGGGGGAACACAGGCCACACCACTGCCTCCTGATTTCTTCCACTGACATTTTTTCAAGTTTGATAAAAGAAACTTTATTAAAGAAAAGTTGCAACACTAAATATACAGTCAACTAAAGACAAGAATGCACTATGAATAATAAAGTTACTAGTAATACAATAAAGGTCAGAAAAATCTAAATGGTTGCATATGTGAAAGGGGAGACAATAAATCTAAAGAGAAAAGAAGGGGGAGGAGGAGGGACTAATGAGTGAATAAGATGAGTATAACAGCAAGAAGAACAGGAGAGCATACGGCATAATAAAAATGCGTATAATTTGGAAACAATATAGGATCAAAAAGAAAAAATTAAACAGAAAATTAGCAAGATAAAACAATTTGTGGTGGTTTGGGAACTTCTTCCAACAATGGATGGTGATGAGTAAAATTTCGAGCAGAATTATCTAGGAAAATGGTAATAAGGGACCACATGTGTTCTCTTTTTAGGAGAAGAGATGAAGGGGAAACATATTCATGGTGAAGTCAGTGATTATAGAAAACACTGTACCAACAAGCCTGAAAAGAAAGGTGTGCAGATAGTTTCCAATATTTAGTTATTTGTTGAAAAGCACTGAAATTAGTAAGTCTACAATAGTTGTGTAACATGTCATAGCTTGCCAATGGTCAGAAAGTGTGCATAGAAACATATTTATTAGAGAGAATGGGAAATGAGTATGAAAAAGTGTGTTAATTTGAGACCATACTTTCAACCAGAATTGATGAGTGCATGGACAAGAAAGAAGTATAAGGTAAAAAGCAGCAAGCATTGCATTACATGACCAACAATTTGAGGTGACAGAAGAATTAAATGTATGTAAAGTAGTTGGAGTAATCATAAGCTTATTATATAAGAAGAAATGTGTTTGAGTTGTACTGGCTGATCTTGAGATCCTACGAGTTTGTAACCATAATTTATCCCAAAACGTACTAGACCACGAGGTATGAAAATCTTGCTCCCATTCTAATTCGATGTTGGTTCTTTTCCCATGCTCTGGAAGTTTAATAAGGAATTTATAGGGGGCATGGTCTGGCCACGTAGGTAGATGGCTGCCTAACTGTGAGGCTCTGCTCTGGGTCGGCACCCAAATGGATTGAACATCTATTTGCAGGTGTCTAAGGATGTTTTTTTGGCATTTCTGAGTAATCGGAACATTGAAGCTGTCAGCTGTGAAAATTCCGTCTTGCTAGACCATCTCTAACTGGCTTTTCTGAGGTGTGGATACATTGTGGCTTGCCGGGCCTAGCAGAATCCTAGGATCCCCGGTGCTTGCGTAACCTGAACTCCCGATGACCTCACTGCTAATTGGGCTGTGACTCCAGAGACACCGGCTGGAGGAAACATTCCCGGTCAAAATTATTTTTTCTTTATGAGGTAAACCAGCCCTTTTTATAATCATCTATAACTGAAGTGTTGTATTCTGAGGAAAAAAACACGTCACAATTCCATTTTATTATACAAGACTGCTAATACAACAATTTTAAGAAATACTGCTCCTCTCATTTTATTAAGTTGCCTTTTTAAGCATTTTTCCACAGTTCCTTTTCAAGCAAGAAACATTGTTTCAATACACTTCTGCCAGGCCCAGCAGTAATTTATGTTCTCTGGGTCAAGGTTAATCTTTTTTCAACTGCTTCAGTGAAATAAGAAACATTGCTTCAACACAGGGCTGGGCTTCCGGGCCCAGTAATAATGTATGTTCCCTGGAGCATGTGTGACTTGTATTCCTGCTGATTCCTCTGCTAAATGGACTAAGAATGGAAAAATGTGAATCTGGATTTAAGAAACAATCTTTATTTATGAAAAAAGGCAGCTTTACTTTTTGCTAAAAGTAATTGGTGTACAGACATGTGTTAAAAAAGGAAGTGAGTTGATAGCACATTATATTCACTGCTTACCTGCTAATTGGGCTACAAGTGTTGCAGGCGTCAGTCTGGATGTAATATTCCCAGTCTCATATTTTATATATGATGAATGACGACTCCACTTGAGGCTTAACATAATCAAAGTGCAGAACTGCGCAATCTGCATTTTTTTTTCTCTCACATGAGGATTGTTACTGAAGGAAAGTGAGGGAAACCATTGTTGCAGTGATTTTTCCAGCATTCCTTGAAAGGTTTAATGCTGTCTGCATGTACATCAATATGCATCAATGCTATTCATATAGCGCAAACTCCTCATTTCATTTTCACCTCACAACTTAAGTCTTTACAATATTCAATTTAGACATATGTCTATCAGCTTAAGATCTCATTTTTGTTGGTCATGCTTTTCATGCTCTACCACATGAGGTTCCGTGTGAGACGGAACAACACTTTTTGAGTGGTGACGAATATGCATGAGTTTGGTGTCTACGAACCGCAAATGACGAGTATAGTGGGTGTACGCAGTTTTGCTACGCAACCACGTATGGTTCGTCTCATTTTTGGGTTTGTTCATCCGAACCCTCGGGTTCCATTTTAGATACGACATCCATTTTTGTTTCTTGCCCTCAAGTAGCCCGCGAACGGACGTTGCCCGCTTCGTGACCCTGGGATTCCCAAGCTTACATGAGGGACACGTGTTTCCTTGAGGGTGACTTTTACGATAAGGGAAATGACACGGCGAAGGCAGATGGCCCCGCTCGGGACTCATCTTGCCGTGCTAGCCTATTGTTTCAGTCATGCATGCATTGGACACGAAGTCTTTGATCCTGTCATCAAGTTTCCTTTATTACTCCCAACACTCTTCTTTAACCTGTTGTGCATCCTTGTCCTTTCTTTGCATCTGTTCTTGTCTTCTCTCTTAATGTGTTTACGGTTAGAATGGAATGTGTTTTTTAGCGGGGTGGATATGTTTTTACAGTTGGGAACCGGCAATGCTGCTGTAATTATGTTCCGGCCTCCTGAAACATGAACACGACTCTTTTGAAGTTTATTGTGGGAACTGAGTTGTAACTTTTGTTCGCCATACTGTGCAATGGCAAAAACGTGTATAAAAGGAGCGATCCACTTTTGCAATTTGAAGCAGTCTCCGAGAACCTACACGTTGTGTACTTCTTGTGATCTCTGTATCCCTGCAGTAAATAAACGCTGATCTCTGACGTCGCTGGAAGTGTCCCGTGTCTCTGTGTTTCGTACGCCAGAACAGGTAACCCACAAAGGTTTCAGGTGTTGTTCCCTGGCACCGCTGGGTCTTAGAATAACCCAGTCCTTCAGTTGGCGCCCAACGTGGGGCGACATCAGCGGTACCGGTCCAAAGCCCGACGATCGTGAGGAACTTCGTGTGAAATCTCCGAGGGAAGGTGCACCCCGCTTCATCGATCCAGTTGTCGAAATAAGTGGCCCGACGTCTTTTTCCGCGAAGATCCCCGCCTCCTGACGGCTGCGACGGACTGATGCCCTGCCTGTCGACCTGTTTTGGCGCCTGGCGTAGTCCTTTGTACGGCGAGACGATAGACGGGCCTTCCTGGTGACGCCATTGCTCTTTCAGTTAAGTATTTGTGGGTCGCTCCCGTGTTCCTTTGTTGTTTGCATGGTTCCATAGCATTTGTGGTTCTTAGTTGTTGGGTTTTATTTGACGATTGCAATTGCCAAAACCAAGGGTCTCGCATTTTTTGTGCGAGGACATCATAATTCGATAGCCCTTGAAGTTTGTAAACTCGGTTAGTGTGCATGATGCCTGGCCGTAGTACTTTGTTTGGGTTTCTTCAATGTTGCAGAATGGATTCCCGGCTGGAGGATTCATGTCCGATACCTCCGGTTGGAACTCCAATTTATGAGCTCTATAGTCGCCATGGCGTGGGTCCTATCGTATATAACGAATATTGGGTCCGTTATACTAAAAATGATGGTGTTCTTAGTTGGCCATCACATGGTAGTTTCGAAACTGCCGTTTTTGATAATTTGGAAGCTAAACTGTTTAAAAAGAAGGCTAGGCCAGCCATGTTTGATTCCTTCCGGTTATGGCGTAAAGAGGCCAAGCAGAAAGAAATCAAACAGAGTAAGAAAAATAAGAGAGAAGGTGTCGTTACGGTGATGCGAAATGCTGAACAGTATCAGCGAGACAAAGATGAGAAAGAGCAGGAAGTTAGTGCTCGACTTCATCATATGGCGGTGGATAAGTGTTACCCGGTGTTACCGTCTAATGCTGATAAGACGGGAGAAGAAGTGATAGAAGATTCGCTCCTATCTTATTTGTTGAAATCACCACCTCCCTATGCTCCAGATACTGTGGGTCCTATGATTCTTCCTATTCCTCAACCTGCTGTTCTGGCGGCTGCTGGTCAGCCCGTCGTTCCTCCCGCTCCCCCAAATCCTCTTGTGCCACAAATTGTCAATCCTCCTTTACCGGCTTCTCTTCCTACTGCACTTTTCCCAGCCCCTCCTCAGCCTGTCGTTCCCGCTACTTCTGGTGCCGCGTCCACCTCTACTGTTTCCACTCCTACTGTTGTTGCTCCTGTGCCTTCTTCTTCTTCTCCTTCTGTTCGTAGCCGTCTCCTGAATGCTGTTGCTACTCTTTATTCTCCGCTTTTTGGGCCAATACTTGGATCGACTCTTTCTGATGTTGCTCAGAGGCGTAGCCAGCTTCCTGATGGTAGGGAACGTGAATCCTTGGTAAAAATGGCTCGTAAATGGATTCGTAATCCTGTTAAGTACACTTCGCGTATAGTGTTTGAAACATTTTCCCAGTTTAATACGCCCACGCAACGATTCGTGTTTGAGGAAATGTGTAAATCGTTGAGGGAAGAATGGGATCATGATGTGGTCGACAATGTGGTCGACACTGTACCGTCTGAGGTTTCTGAGCTCCAGCATCAATTTACAACTGGTGTGATTGTAGGTGATAAGGTTCGAACTGCTCTAGAACGTCTGTTATCCTTTCGATGTACAGTGCAACCTAGAGCGTTGTTTAAAGACGAGACCGAAGAGTGGATGGCAAAACCTGGTCAATATCCTATGCGAGAAGTTCCCCCAGTGTGGATGCCAGGTGATCCTAATGCTAATCCTGCTGTCCCAGGACGTTTTCAGAGAGTGTGGATACACCTCCCTTGGAAGCGATCGGAAGTCTTGCAGGTGAAGCAAACTTTGCCCGATCCTCGTAAAAATCCTGCAGGTTATTATAAGGAGTTGTCCCAACTAGTGGATGCTACTGTTATGAATCTTGCTGATATCGACATGTTGTCTGGCAATGTAGTGCCTCAGCCGATTTGGGCGAAAATTCGTCACGAGAATCACGCGGCTGAGTTAGGCGGTGACTGGGCTGCTCTTACGGCGGCAGACGCCCAGCAAGTTGGTGGGGCTAAACCTGAACAGCTTATTGTGGATTTGCCCCAGAGGATAATTACTCTTATGAAAACGCTTATGCCAGCGATGCGCGTCAATTGGGACAAATTGTCCGCGTGTAAGCAAAAGAGGGATGAGAGTGTCTCCGATTTCTTTACGAGATTTGAGGAAGCATTTGTTGATCATAGTGGTCAGGACATGAGTTCGGAGGGTGGTCAGCGGTTGTTTGTTGATAAATTTGTATCGAACTTGTTGCCCGAACTCAGCAACAAGTTGAAGAATTCTGAGAGTTCGTGGGCTGTTTCTACCACTGCTCAAATATTGGCTACGGCCCAATATTATGAAAACAGAGAAAAGGACGAAAGTGAACGTGCAGATAAGAAAACGAAGGATCTTAAAACTAAGGTCTTATTGCAGCAAGCGTATCCTCCGCGCTCAAATTTTAATGACTCGCAACAGCCAAATCGCTCACAATCGCAGTTTCCCAGATCACAGGTGCGCAATGACTCTCCCGCACCTCGCTTTGTGTTGGGGTATAATCAATGTGCATATTGTCGAGGGGAGGGCCATTTGAAGTTTAATTGCCCAGTTCTACGTGATAGGAACAATGGTGTGTCGGCTCGAGGAGGTCGTAGTGGTCCTCAACAAGCTTCACGTGGTAGAGGTCGCGGTGTTACTCAGACTCAGGCTGAGCGTCTTGCGACTTCGTCAGATTCGCAGAATTGTTTTGATCGACGCGATCTCTCGTCTGGTAGATCTGCACAGTATCATGTGGACGACTATTATGTCGAGCGTGATGTTGATACGGACGGTATCTACTAGGACGGCCATAGACAAAGGAAGGGAGAAGTATCAGTTCCGGTAGATCAGAGAGGGCCTTATGTCGCAGTTGCCACATTGGGCGTCGTTTTTTTTTTTTTTTTTTTGAAAAACCTTTATTGAGCATAAAGAAATAGTACACAGCTGTACGCCTACATCCTGAGTGTTCAGGCCGGCAGCGACACCATGCGGCGGGGGGCATCGATGAATACATTTTGGAAAGCCATCACTGGTTTACACAGCAAGTCGCCTACAACCCAAACGGGCCGGCCGCGTAGCATAGGAACTAGTACTGTGTAGGCATATAGTAAGGAACAATCAGAGCTGCGTGTAGTGATCCAGCATGTGGAACCTGAGGTTTCATTCAACTTTAATAACTAAACCAAACAAGTGCTACATAAACAGTGCTCTTCCAGCAGAGATCAAGCACACCCAGCAGGAGGCACCCATGGCGATGTGGCGCCTGTCTGTGCGGGTCTCGTATCCCGCTATGGCACGCGGGACTCAACCAAGGTTCCGACGTCACGCGCCCCAAGGCACCGTCCAATGGTCTGGGAGGACATGGCAATTGCACTAGTAGAGAACATGACATGATGCTGCCTCCGGTAGTGTCGCTCATGCAATGCTATGGGGGGAGGGGGGGGGGGACAATAAGCTCGCAGCTCCCACCACCCGCACATCCCGTGGGTGTTAGGCGATTCCCGGAACGTGTGTAGCCCAGCCGAGTGCAGCGAGAGCGCTGGCGTCGCGTGTATAGGGAGCTAAGGGAGCGCGGGAGGTGGGGCCAAACCAGTGTCAGCTGGCAGTGGATTAGGCTCTGGAGCCGTCGGGGTGGACCGGCCCTCCACTGTAACATCCCCACTCGCACCTGCAGTGGGCTCGTCTGGGAACTGCATTTTCAGGAGATACGCAGTGAGAGGACCCCAAAGGTCCTTGGGACGTGATTTGTGAGGCAGAAGGTCCGAATAGTAGTGCAGTTGTTCCTGCCAAGTAGTCATCGTATCCAGCCAAGTCTTGAATTTAGGCGCTCGCCCTCGCCCCCACCTGCATGCGACATGGCGTTTTGCCAACAGTAAGCCCATCGCGAAGAATTTCCGGTGCGCCTTAATAGCGGGGTTGGAGTGGCCCAGCAGGGCAATCTTAGGACAAGGAGCAATGGGTACCCCCATCATTTCAGTGAGAGCTGCAAACACCTCCTCCCAGTAGGTGGCAACGGCTCGGCAGGACCACGCCAGGTGCATGAAGTCCGCGCCTGGTCTCTTGCAGCGTAGGCAGCAATCGTCGTCCCGGAGTCCGAAGCGGTGTAGTTTAGCGGGTGTAAAGTAGAGGCGATGCAGGAACTTAAAATGAACCAGGCGAAGGCGGGCATTTCCCGTCACCGAGCTGGTATGGGAGCAGCTCTCCTCCCACTGAGCGTCTGACAGTGGTTCCCCCAGATCACAATCCCAGTCAGTACGCGCTCGGAGAGGGGGGGGGGACGGGGCGGCCTGTGCGTGGGTATATAACATGGAGACCACATGTGTCGGAGTTCCCTTCTGCAGCAGGGAATGGAGGGGCGCCATGGTGTCAGGCTCGCTCGGAAAATCGGGGGTGACCGCCTTGATATTTTGCCGGAGCCGAATGTAGAGAAAGGTATCCATAACGGAAGGAGTGGTGTCCCCGAAGAAATGCGTAGCTGTGCGGAAACTCCCCTGGTGGTACAGATCCCCCCAGGTGTGAACCGCAAGCTTTGCGAGCATTCTCCGGCCAATTTCCTCACGGGCCACACTCACCCTTGGATCGTGGGCTAAGGTCATACGAGGGGAGTATAGGAATTTTACTTCCATGCGGTCCGCCAGTCTTCTCCAGGCACTGACAGTGCAGTCGACCGTGGTGGGGTCTCCGTGTTCCACGCGGGCTGACGTGTACAAATATCCGGAAGGTTGTTCCGGCCTCATATACCCATCCTCAACCGCCAAATGCACCATAAAGGGAGGAGGATGAAGCCAATAAGCGGCGAAGTGACCCTGTGCGCAATCATAATATCGCTGGAAGTTGGGGACGTCAAACCCCCCTTGGTGATAAGGTAGCATAAGGGTTCGCAGCCCAAGGCGGGCTTGCTTGCCTCCCCAGATAAGTCGAGATAGCTGGGAGTTGAGGGCACGGAAGAAATATGCGCCAGGACTGTATGGAATATTTGTAAAGAGATACAGCAGCTTGGGGAGGACCACCATTTTGATCAGTGAGATCCGACCTGCCATTGACAATGGGAGGCGGATCCATTGGGTAATTTTGTCTGTGAGTTTATCCACAACTGTCCCGTAGTTGGCTCTAATCAGGGCCTCCCGATTTCTTGTCACCTGGATGCCCAGATATTTGATCTCCTCTTGCTCCCACACCAGGGGATAATCCAGGGGAAACTGTGTAGTGTTGTCAGTCAAGGGGAACAGGGCAGACTTTGTCCAATTTATCTGAATCCCCGAGAAGGCACCGAATTTGGTGACCTCCCGCAGCAAAGGGTTCAAGTTTTCACGCGGCTTATGCACATACAGAGTCATGTCGTCCGCATATAGCGCAATGAGCAGCTGGCGCTCAGGGTATATGAGAGATCGGTGATTATGATGCTGTCGAAGCTTGGCCGCTAGGGGTTCTATGGCTAGTGCGAACAGAACCGGGGAGAGGGGACACCCCTGTCGGGTCCCCCTGTGGATCTCGAAGGGGGGGGAGCGGGCACCATTAAGCAGTACCATTGCTCGAGGCCGGCAGTATAACAGTCGGATCCAGTCCAAGAAACTGAAAGGCATGCCCATCCGTTCCAGCAAGGCCAGGAGATAATCCCACTCGAGGGAATCGAACGCCTTTGTGGCGTCGAGAAAGACCGCGGCAGCCTCGCTCTTTGGGTCAATATCCTGTATCACCGCCTGAAGAGTGCGCAAGTTATGAGAAGTTGCCCGGTTGGGGACAAACCCGGCCTGGTCAGGGAGCACGAGGCGCTCCATCAGGAGAGTAAGGCGCGTAGCAAGGACCTTCGCTAATATTTTAACGTCTGTATTTAACAGTGAGAGGGGTCTGTAGGAGTCGCAATGTTCCGGCGCCTTACCAGGTTTTAACAGAGACGTTATGAGGGCCTCTCGCATCGTGGCAGGCAGGGATCCCTCCTCTAATGAAGAGTAGTACACCTGCTGCAGAATGGGGGCCAATACATGCTTGAAGGCTTTGTAGAAGTCAATCGGCAGCCCGTCGGACCCCGGCGCCTTCCCCGACTTCATGGACATAATGGCATCCGTTATCTCATCCAGTTCCAGTGGATGGTGGAGGAACTGCTGCTGTGTGGGGCCCAGCCATGCTAGCGCGGTGTCATCAAGGTAATCATGTAACACAATCGGTGCGGTCCTTTGGGAGGTGTATAGCCTAGTGTAGTGATCCGTGAGGACCTTGAGTTGGTCAGAAAGATCACGCTGCGGGATGCCATGTTCATCCAGCAGGGTAGCAACGTAGTTACTATACCTAGGGGTGCGAGTCGCGGTGGCCAACGCCCTGCCAGGCCTGTCGCCTTCACCATACACTCTGGAGACAAAGGGTCTCCCCAGAAACTTACTCTCTTTGGCTGCGGCTTCCGTGTATTCATTTAGCTTCTCTCGCATCTGCGCCGCTGTGCTAGGTTCTCGCCCTGATCGCTCCATTTCGCTCTCTAGCTTACGGAGTTCAGTCTCGAGCCTGCGTAAATCTCCGCGTAGAAACTTAAGGACCCCACCTCCCTTAGCTATGCACCAGCCTCTCACGGTAACTTTGAACGCCTCCCAGACTGTAGTGAGGCTGGAAACGGAATCTATGTTACGCTCAAAAAAGTCCTTTATGTCTTGCTCAAGTTCCGCCTGAAACACCGAGTCTGTAAGGTGTGCAGGATTCAGTCGCCAGCTCAGATAAGGGGAGATCGCGAGGGGAATACGTAGGGACAGAAGGACCGGAGAGTGGTCGGAGAATGTGCGAGCCAGATGAAGCGTTCCACCCAGCCAAGGGGAGAGGCCAGATGAGAGGAATACGTAGTCTAAACGCGCCCAGGTGGAATGCACTGCAGAGTAGTGGGTGCCCTGTCGGAGCGTGGGGTGGAAGTGCCTCCATGCATCAATTAAGCGATGCTCGTCCACAATATTCAACAACGCGCGCTGTGTGTGCGTGTAGTGCGACGCCTGCGGGTGTGACCTGTCCATCCCGGGCCGGAGTGCAGTGTTGAAATCACCCCCCAGTATAATGTGGGAAATACCCAGGGACTGGATCTTACCCCACATAGAGAGGAGCGCAGAAGGGTCATCCGTGTTGGGGCCATAGTAACAAGCAAATAAAATTGTATGCGAGTGCAGTGTCCCCCAAGCCATGCAGTACCGCCCCCCAGAATCTACCTCAGCACCTGCCAGCGTAAACCCCATCCCCCGTCTCACTAGAATGGTCACTCCCCTAGCGTAACTCGAATATGACGAGAATACCCTATTCGCAGCCCATCTTGACGCAAATGGGGGGGTCATCCCAGGTTGTAGGTGTGTTTCTTGGAGCATGGCGACGGACACTCCCTGCCGAGTCAGGTAGCTGAGGACTTGCCTCTTCTTCCTCGGGTCGTTTAACCCGCGCACATTCCATGAAAGCAACTGAAAACTCTGCGCAGGGCGCTTATCAGCTAAGTCCCCCATTCCCTCGTGTACAGGCATAAGTGGCATGCTATTGCAGCTGGCAATCGCTCGTAGCACTCAGTAACGAACTCCACAACAAAACCCCATTGAACTACCCCCCCCAACCCTCCTCCCGCATCTCGCGCTGAGGTGACAGCTAACCCAGATGCAGAGCGGAGCATTCGACCACCCACGCCGGCTACCCCAACTGGCCGGGTACACATTACCCACCCATCCCCTCCCCCCACTATCCAACCCAACCCATCAAACAGAAAAAACACAGTAACTACCCCTGCCTTGATGAGGAAAGGGGTACTTTGGGGTGCGCCCATTGGGGGTTCGTACTCTAGGGGCGCCAGACCTGCCGACCACCTCCCTACTTGCACCCACGGGGACCCAGAGTCACACTAGGCCCTCTAAGTGGGACGGAGGTGGGCGACCGGGCACATAATGTAACAACGACCCATCCAAGTGATTTTGGCATGAAACAAAGAGAGGTACCTCACCAGGAGTGATGATGATCAGCTCGGGCATGTGTTGTCCCAACAGCAGAGTGAGTTCAAGGGGGGGGAACAGCCCCCCCGATATGTTCAGTCCTGCTGCTCCATCGGCGAGGGCGACCGGGAGGGCCGCGGCCCAGCAGCCCCCCCAGCCGAGTCTGCGCGTTGCCGCCTGAGGAAGTCCTCCACCTGCTGCGGCTGCTGAAAAAACAATTGTTTGCCCTGATGCGAGACCTTGAGTTTAGCGGGGTATAGCATTGCATACGGAATCTCCCGGGCCTGTAGTTTCTTTTTTACCCCCGCAAATTTCCGACGAGCCTCCTGCACCGATGCAGTGAAATCGGGGAAGAAGGACAGCGTAGTGTTACAGTAGGGCACTGTTCCCATCTCCCGTGCACGTCTGAGCACCACATCCCTGTCCCGATAGTTAAGGAGGCGTGCAATTATGGGCCGAGGCTGGCCTCCAGGGGGGGGACGGGCAGCAAGGGACCTGTGCGCCCTCTCCACAATGAAGTGTTGGGAAAAGGAGTCCCGCCCGAACAGGTCGGCCAGCAGGTTCTCGACGAAGACCTCCATTTTTCCGGTGTTGGTGGTCTCCGCAAGTCCCAGGATGCGGACATTGTTGCGACGGGACCTCGCTTCTAGGTCCTCATTCTTGTCCGCAATTATCTTAAGGAGACGATCCATTTGAGTAACTTGTCGGCCTGTAGAGGCGGCACCGTCCTCCAGTGCGGAGATCCTATCCTCAGTCTCTGTGATGCGGGTATCGTGTCGCTCCAGTCTGGCCACTACGCCATCCAACCTGGTAGTGATGGTGTCAATTTTAGAGTCTATGGTTGTTAAACTTTGTTTTAATCCCAGCAGGAGAGATTTCCAGTCTTCGTCAGGAGGGGGAGCGGCGGATGGGCCAGGCTCGGACACCGGCGCGGGAGTCTTCTTGGCGTCAAACGATAGCTTGGACTGCCGAGCGTCGTTGCGCCCCATGTCGTCGAACCCGCACTCCCCGCCGGCAGCCCAGGCAAGGCCGGGGGTCCCGTCCAAACCAGGCCACAATCCCACGAATAGAGAGGGGGTGGTGCGGCTACTGAAATCCGCCGCTAGGATTACTGAAGCGAGGAAGGTGGTCAATCCAGGCGAGCGGGTGGGCCTCAGCAGCCTCCGGGCCCCCCAGGCCAGCAGAGAGTGAGTCTCAAGTCGCCCAGCTCAGGCAGCCCCAGGGGGGGCTAGCAGCAAGGAGAGGCTGGTAATCTGTCAGGCCCGGACGAGGCTTCCGAAGTATAGGGCAGGCGAAGGCCTCCAGACAGTACTTGTCCACGGAGCTGTAAACCCCCCACGCCCGCAGCCACAGTCTCCAAGGCGGGGGCAGCAGTCGGCCCGGCTACCCAGACCGCCCCGCCGGTCACCGCAGGACAGCGCACGCCAACGGGGCCACACTCCGGATTCTCACACAGCGCGGTCCGGCTGTCAGGCCCCGGGCAGTTGTCTCTCCGTGCGAAGATGCGTGAGGGGGAGGGGGGGAGGAACAGGATGGGCCCCAATGGCCACGCTCGGATATCCCAGTGGGGGCAGCGGCAGTTCACGAGCGTAAGCCCCACAGTTCGGCCCAGCTCCGGAGATGTCGCCGAGCACCCGTCTCAGGCAGGGATGGCCGCCGATCCTCCAGTGTCGCCCGAAGCTCCAACAGACAGAGCCGTTCCACGCCGCGGAGGCCCCGGAGCACCGGGCTCTCGTGGATCGCGTTCCCTGCAGCGCGCCAGCCGCAGACGAGCACTCACTCCCGGCCGGGGGAACTTCAGCGTGTATCTCCGCACTCCGGCGGGCCCCAGGGACGTGGCGAGTATCGGGGTGCAGCGAAGGCTACTGCCGAGACAGTCGTGGAGGTGAGACCGAGGATAGGCTGGTCAGGATGGCAGGAAGGATCTTGAAAGCGCCCGGTCTGGCGAGAGCCTCACACTTGTGCGGCCATCTTGGTTCGGCGCCCTCTAGCGCCCCCCCCACATTGGGCGTCGTTGAGCCTTTTCTGTTGGACACTGGTGCAGCAAAAAGTTCCATCATGCATTCGAAACTCCCTGGCGCGCCTTTGTCTGGCTTAACGAATGTTTCCGTTGGATTCTCTGGCGCCCCCGTTAGCAATCCGGTTTCTAGCCCCTTGCCCCTTACGATTGGGTCTCATGAGTTAGAAGCTCCTTTGATTTTGACTACTGGTTGTGGTGAGAATCTTTTGGGCTTGGATTTGTTGAAAAGGTTACATGCGACTTTGTACTGCTCTCCTACGGGAGTAGAGCTTACCTTGGGTCAGAGAGTGATTTCCCCTATGTATCTATCGATCGACAAGCTCCCACCGGAATTGAGTTCTCTTCCGGCTTCTTTGTGGGCGACAGGTCCCAATGATGTGGGCCTGCTGGAAATACCACCTTATGTTGTTCAATTGAAAGTTGATGCGCGATAACCGCGCATACCCCAGTATCGTATCTCCCTTGATGGTGAACGGGCACTATTAGCAATCATCTATGATTTGATCGATAAAGATGTTATTGAGGAGACACGAGGTAACGTGTGTAATAGTCCTGTGTTGCCTATTCTGAAGCGAACTGATCCCTCCAAGCCCCCTGTTTACCGTCTAGTTATTGACTTACGGGAGGTAAATAAAATTGTTGTCCCGCAGTTTCCTGTGGTGCCCGACATTACAGCTTTACTGACTCTGATTCCAGCCTCTGCATCATGGTTCTCGGTAATTGATTTGAAGAATGCGTTCTTTAGCATTCCAATTGCTGAAGAAAGTCGAGATTTGTTTGGTTTTTCATTAGGTGGTCGTAGCTTTCGGTTCAAACGCGCACCTCAAGGCTACTGTGAGAGCCCATCGATCTACAGCCAAGCTCTCAAGAGCCACCTTGATGCCTTTGTGCTGCCAGCTGGTGCGGCTTTGATTCAGTACGTTGACGATCTGTTGGTAGCTGCAGACACTGAACAAATTTGCAAGACTGCTACTGTGGCACTGTTGCAGCATCTATGTGACTTACACCACAAGGTGTCACCTTCTAAATTGCAATATTGTTGTCAAGAAGTTACCTATCTAGGTCACTTATTGTCAAAGGCGGGAAGGAAGTTGACCCCTGAAAGAATCGCAGCAATTGCCCGAATGACTGTGCCGACGACTCAGAGAGACGTGCGTGCCTTTTTAGGTATCACGTCATACTGTAGACAGTGGATTCCAAATTTTTCACTGTTAGCGAAGCCATTGATAGCTCTTACGTGCAAGGATGTTTCGACTCCTTTGCCATGGACGGAGGAATGTCAGAAAAGTTTTTCTGAACTTCGTGATGCGTTGTGTTCGGCTCCTGTGTTAGGTACTCCTGATTACAGCAAGCCATTTACACTATACGTCCACGAGAGGGAAGGTTGTGCGTTGAGTGTTTTAACGCAACAATTTGGTGACAAGCAGCGCCCATGTGCATATTTTTCCACGACTTTAGACCCGGTAGCTAGAGCGTTGCCGAGTTGCTTGAGAGCGACGGCGGCAGCTGCGGTGTCTATTCCGCAATCCGCAGGCCTTGTCATGGATAATATGCTCATAGTGATGGTTCCGCATGCAGTTGATACTCTTCTGAATCGTACAAAAACTCAACATCTGACGAGTGCAAGGTTGTCTGGGTACGAGCTGACCCTTTTGGCAAGTCATATACAGATCAAGCGTTGTAATGTACTGAATCCGGCGACATTGTTGCCGATTAATACGGAATCAGATGATGCACCACCACATGATTGTTATTTACGAACTGAGGAAGAAACAAAGGGTCGTGTGGACCTGAAAAACACTCCTTTGGCAGATCCTGATGGTACTTTGTATGTTGATGGTTCTTGCTTCAAATTGCAGAATGGCGATGTGACGACTGCATATGCTGTAGTGACGTTGAGCACGGTTGTGGAAAGTGCGAGATTGAATCAGAATTCAGCACAAGCGGCAGAGTTGATTGCATTGACAAGGGCATGTGTTTTGTCTCAAGGAAAGCGAGTGAATGTGTTTACCGACAGTCAGTACGCATTCGGTGTTGCGCACAGTTTTGGAAGACTTTGGAGAGAAAGAGGATTTATGACATCGCATGGGACGAAGATCCGACACGGGCAGCTCGTGAATGATCTTTTGGATGCACTTACGTTGCCTAAACAAGTGGCGATTGTTAAATGTAGTGCACATCGGAAAGTGACGGATGATGTTGGTCGTGGTAATGCATTTGCGGATGAGATTGCTAAGGAAACGGCTAAGAATCTTACAACTCGAATGTATGTGACGAGTTCAGCGAGATGGCCGACGGAAACTGGTATGTGTGAAAACACTGTTGAGAGTGTGAAAGCAATTCAGAATGAGGCAACTGAAGCTGAAAAGATCAAGTGGAAAGAAAGTACGGGAAGGTTGGATATGCATGGATGTTGGGTTGACTTGACGGAACGTCAAAGGTGGATGTTACCAGATGCGTACGTATTAGCTGTCGTGACGATGGCTCATGGGTTGTCACATATTAGTGCAAAAGGGATATGTAAGTTCTTGTCCCCTGTATGGAAGAATGAGGGTATTACTAAGTGTTCTGAGAGAGTGGTTAAGAATTGCATGGTGTGTTTGATGCACAATCCTGGCAAGGGCACCCCCACTCCACCTGGTCATTTTGCTCCCCCTGTTTGTCCCTTTGAGGTGATCCAACTGGACTTTATCCATATGGAGAGATGCAATAACCTGAAGTATGTTTTGGTTGTGGTTTGCGCGTTCTCTAGATGGATTGAGGCCTATCCTCTTAAGGATAATACTGCCCTGTCCACAGCGAAAATCCTGCTGAAGGAATACTTTCCTAGGTATGGAATGCCACGGATTGTGTGGTCGGATAATGGAAGTGAGTTTGTAGGAAGTGTGATGCAGAGTGTGTGTAAGGGCCTTGGAATCCGTCAAAAATTTCATAGCGCTAATCATCCTCAGGCAGCGGGTTTGGTTGAAGGGTACAATGGTACCCTGAAACTGAAACTTGCAAAAATACAAGCTTCCACTGGTCTATCATGGCCTGATGCCTTGCCTCTGGCTCTCTTATCAACCAGGGCGACTGTACACTCTCGAGTAGGGCTTAGCCCATATGAGATTGTGTTCGGCCGCCCTGCGAACATTTGGGGAGTCCCGAGACCTAAGGCCTTTGATAGTCTTGAGTATCCAATGCTAATTGATTACCTTCATGATTTGACCACTAAACTACGGTTGATTCATCAACAGGTCTTTGAAGCTCTACCGGCGCAGACAGAGGGTCCTGGACATCAGCTCCGGCCAGGCGATTGGGTCGTTACCCGAAATTTTGGTCGGAAACGTAACTTGGAGTCAAGATTCGTAGGACCTTTTCAAGTCTTATTGACAACGAGGACTGCGGTTCGATTGGAGGGCCGGAAAAACTGGGTCCACGCCGGCCACACGAAAAAGGTACCGATCCCCTCACCAACAGACGGTTGGGTGAGAACTGGGATTGCGGCAACGGAAACTGAGACTCCTTTAAACTTTGTGCCGTTTAGTGACGCTCAACCTGTAGGAGATGATCTGTCGCTGCCAAACCCACTTGTGGAGTCATCAGTAGCAGAGAACCCAAGGTCCGACTCGTTGTCCACTTTATCGAACACTGTTGCGCCAGCTGAACAATTGTTTACAGAGCAAACTCGACCTGGAAGAAGTCGATACTTTCTTCGTTCAAGGACTAATAAAAATTAAGTCGTATATTTGTTTTTTTCCTTTTTTCGGTGCGATGAGCATTATGGACAATTACATCCTTTCTTTTTGAGTTTTTAGGTGTTTTTCACTGCTAAAGAGATTTGTATTAAAACTGAACGTTTTGAGAAAAAACCTACCATCCGGGTTACCGTAGGGCCGTGCGGGTACTCCTTTCTGTTTAGCAGGTTTCTGACGCTAGGTCGGTTACTTTTTGTCGATTCCTGGGAACTCCTGGGGATTGATAATCGCTACTCAGAACGAAGTGCGTCAAGTACGTCACGGACGGTTTGTAGAGGATGGCATTCTCTAAGCTGTTGGAAGTAGAAAGGATGTCGGCGCAGAGATCAGAGTTATATAGGGTTGTACGAACAAAAGGTTTTCGGTTTCAGGTATTCCTACTGTTTCTGACTGTATCTATGCTATTGGTGGGCGGAGTGTATTTTGGAATACAGTTGTTAGTGCCTTCTGTTTCACCTACCCTTTCTCCTAACCTAAGCTCCCTCACCACTGTTTCCCCACATTCTTTTCATCCTTTGCCTCAACACGAACAGGTTAGACGTGCGGAATTTATGAATAACTCCTTCGTTCAACTCCTACATCAGCATCAGTTGGTGATGAATACTACCAACTGTTGGGTGTGTGGGTTAATGCCACATACCATGGATAGGGGTATTCCGTATTTGGTTCTTCCTTACAGTTCCCACGGTTCCGCTCGAGCATTCCAAACTATGTTTCGTAGTGCACTAGATTCCTACCCCAGTCGAGAGCCACGCTCTGTTAATTTTGGTCCTGGTCCGTACCATAAGCCTTTGGCGATAGCGATAGCGGATTTAGATAGAGATGTTTTTGATGCATCGCTTATCCCAGATGAAGAGGTGCAAGCCTATAAGGATCTGAGTGAGGCTGAGTATAGTGTTTCAGTGGGTGATAGACAGCTTAAGAGCTCGTCCCCAATATGGATTGTACCACACCTCGGTAATTTCTGCTTGAAAGGTTTGGGTCGAAATCCGAGAGCACAACTTGGGAACAGTGCTTGTACTGACACGTATGTCTTACCGATGCTCTCTTCCCCTGTTTTCCTGACTGCTAAGGGCACTTATTTCATATGTTATGAACGTGCATATACATGGCTACCCCGTGATTTTTCGGGTACCTGTTATATTGCGAATCTTTTACCACCGACTTTTACAGTGGCCTCAGACTATCACAAGACTAGAGTTGTGAGAGGCGTTATTAGCAAAGAGGATACTGCCGGTCAAGAAGCAGGAGATTTCTTTAAGGGTTTCCTGCCGTTTTGGGGACCTATGGTTAATAGTAGGAACCTAAGACAGTTGACCCGTGTAGTCGAGTCGACTGCTAATATTACCGCGAGTGCCCTTGTTAACTTAACAGCTGAACTTCAGGCGGATAGACTCATGACGTTGCAGAACCGGATGGTTCTAGACGTCGTTCTCGCAGATAGAGGTGGTGTGTGTAAAGTTATCCATTCGAGCTGTTGCATTTTTATTCCTGACAATGCTCCAACTGTCTACCAAGCCATCTCAAAGTTGCACAAGATTTCCGAGTCCATACACGTGGACGAAGGTAATTGGACACTTCTAGGATGGTTTTGGGGTTTGATATCCACTTGGGGTTGGAAAATTCTGATGATCGTAGGGGTTGTTGTAACGTTTCTATTCACGTGTTGTCTTTGTGTACAGTGTGGTCCTGCCTTATGTGGCCTTTGTGCTACAACGTGTATAAGACGGCCATCTGTTACCAAGGAGACATTGATGAGTAGAATGATGTTTCAGCAGCAGATGAACGATCTGATGAATATTGAAATCGATTCCGATCTTGACTAGTGCTTGCCTACCTGAGGGCAAAAGGAGCGTCTGAGGTTCCGTGTGAGACGGAACAACACTTTTTGAGTGGTGACGAATATGGATGAGTTTGGTGTCTACGAACCGCAAATGACGAGTATAGTGGGTGTACGCAGTTTCGCTACGCAACCACGTATGGTTCGTCTCATTTTTGGGTTTGTTCATCCGAACCCTCGGGTTCCATTTTAGATACAACATCCATTTTTGTTTCTTGCCCTCAAGTAGCCCGCGAACGGACGTTGCCCGCTTCGTGACCCTGGGACTCCCAAGCTTACATGAGGGACACGTGTTTCCTTGAGGGTGACTTTTACGATAAGGGAAATAACACGGCGAAGGCAGATGGCCCCGCTCAGGACTCATCTTGCCGTGCTAGCCTATTGTTTCAGTCATGCATGCATTGGGCACGAGGTCTTTGATCCTGTCATCAAGTTTCCTTTATTACTCCCGACACTCTTCTTTAACCTGTTGTGCATCCTTGTCCTTTCTTTGCATCTGTTCTTGTCTTCTCTCTTAATGTGTTTACGGTTAGAATGGAATGTGTTTTATTGCGGGGTGGATATGTTTTTACAGTTGGGAACCGGCAATGCTGCTGTAATTATGTTCCGGCCTCCTGAAACATGAACACGACTCTTTTGAAGTTTATTGTGGGAACTGAGTTGTAACTTTTGTTCGCCATACTGTGCAATGGCAAAAATGTGTATAAAAGGAGCGATCCACTTTTGCAATTTGAAGCAGTCTCCGAGAACCTACACGTTGTGTACTTCTTGTGATCTCTGTATCCCTGCAGTAAATAAACGCTGATCTCTGACGTCGCTGGAAGTGTCCCGTGTCTCTGTGTTTCGTACGCCAGAACAGGTAACCCACGAAGGTTTCAGGTGTTGTTCCCTGGCACCGCTGGGTCTTAGAATAACCCAGTCCTTCACACAATACTCAAATGATATCATCAATATTTATACGCAACCTATTTCTCTCATGATAATTTTCATTAAAATAAGGAGATTTTTCAGCTGCAGGCCTACTGGTTGCTTACTCTACTAATCTACATAAAACTGCTGCAATATTTTCCTCAATGCTTTTTGACTCCAATAGCACTTGATTATATCTTGCTTTGTGGAATCTGGCTCATATGTCATTTAAGTGCTAATTCATTTAATATCCTGATAATTATTTATTTATTCACAACTGAAGATTACACATCTTGGTGCCTTACATTCGCTCTACTTGAAGGGTTGTTTGTCTGCAGTTGTAAATATTCCCTGACATTTGAAGTTAGAAGTGAATGTCTAATAACAAGAGTGGAAACAAACCTTCTCATTCACTTTTATTTGCTGATGTATTAAAACAACCACGCAAGATGTCTGGGAAAAACTCCACTGCATCAACTTCTAATAAGGCACATAATACTTCCTCGGCGGTATCCAATGCTGCCATGGATCGTCTTTTCCAAGAAATTTCAATAATCAGCTGTCGGCTAACGGACATGGATATAATCATTTCATCTCTTACCTCAGAAACTAAATCAATACAAGCTAACATAGCACTATTCCATGCTAAAACGGAGGGTCTTGATCAACGTTTGACAATTGTTGAAAATAAAATTGCTTCAACGCAGTCTAGAGATGAAGAACTTCTTTTTCTGCGTAGTAAGTTAGTGGATTTAGAAGACCGCAGCAGAAGAGACAATATTCGTTTTTTTGGATTTCCAGAAAAAATTGAAGGCCAGAATACCAGAGCCTTTTGTGTGATGTACTCCCTAAATTAGTTGGCATTCAGTTCGATCCACCGCTTGAGATCCAGATAGCACATCGATTAGGTCATCCACGGCACGGTAAAGACACACATCCAAGACCCCTTATTGCTTGTTTCCTAAGGCATGAGCAAGTTCGACAGCTACTGATAGCAGCACGTACTCAGGGTTCCTACTCTTATGAAGGTTATGAAATATGATTGGCAGCTGATTTTTCCCGTGACACCAATGAATGAAGAAAAGCATTTCTCTCCATGAGACCTCAATTGAGGAAATTAGACATTAAGCATGGTTTGTTTGATCCAGCACGCTTTTGAGTCTCTAAGAATGGGGACACCAGAGACTTCTACAATCCAGATGAATTACAACGTTTTTTGGTTGACATGACATCTCAAGACATGGACACGCAGTCTGCTCCTACCTCTGCTCCTTCTCGGAATCCTCAAGCTATTCCCACATCTGTGGATGACATGCGTCGCAATCTACATGAATCCCGTCAAAGAGGCAGAGAATTTGAACGGTCTATTCGCAGTCAAGATGATACATCTTCCGCCTTAAACACTGTCTCCACCTTAACTCAGGAACAACATCGAGATAAGTCCCGTTCTCCTCTAAAGTCTGCCTCTAATGAGAAATAATTTTGATGTCATGGCTCCCATATAACTTATTAAGCCATAGGTTGCAGCTACTTTTGCTTATGTCTCTCTAATTGACAGATATAGATGAACTCTGTGCTGTTTTACTGGTTAAATTCTCTTGTCCTATTGGAATGTTCTATTTATTTTCCTGTATTCATGAATAGATAGTCACAACTCTGTAGCATTTTACATATATTAGTCATAAAAATGTCTCAGTATTAACTTTTCATGCTGATCTTTTATTAGGGCTATTATTTAGGTTATGGATTTTGATTATTCACTACTATTATATTTCTTGATGATGTCCTTTATAGGTTATTAGTGCATGATTTATCTATCACATGCAATATAGTTATTTTATCTATGATGTTGACTATTTGACCTATTCTTAGATACTTATATATTTCAAATCCTATATCTTTATCAATATTTAGTTTACTATGATTTAAATCTTCTAATATATTTCCAAAATGTTATATTATAAATGTTATGCTCTCTTAATAGGCTATCCTTTAAAGGGCAGATTTTATATCCCTTCATATTCCTTACCAGCTTAGTTCATATTTTCCATTTTTACTTTATGTTATTCTTTCAGGGTTTTTCTTTCCTAGCTTCTCATATCAATGTTATTGGCCACTTTAAATTGCTTTTTTTATTTCCTACTTTTCTCTCTCTTTAAATGTTCTAGCCCTGGATTTTCCTTATTAATGGAGTCCCGGCCCAGAGCGGTGCTCTAGTGCGCCCAGACCCACGGTTAAAAGTCTATTGTTATTCTATCATACTCTTTCTATTATTCTTTTGTAGTCTATAAATCTTTCTTTATTTGCTTTCTATACTTTATCTTTATTTATCTTTCTTATTGGTGGGGTTTTTCCTTTCCTCTTCTATACCCATTCCCATCACATCTTTTTGCAAGTCTCTCTTTTATTTATTTTTATTTTTTATTTTATTTATTTATTTTTATTTCTAACATGGTCCTTGCTCATGATTTATGTGCTATATCCTGGAATGTCAATGGATTAACACACTATATCAAACGGAAGAAGGTTCTTTCCTATTTACAATCTAAGAAGGTGGATGTGGCTCTTCTTCAAGAGACTCATCTTAATACACTCGAGTCTGAAAAACTTCGTAGAGATTGGGTGGGTAAAGTTATCCACAGTTGTATCAGCAATGGGACTTCTTCAGAAGCAGGCAGACTTCTAGCAGCACAATTGAAGCAAAGAGAGGTTGCTACGCCTATCCCTGCTTTACAATCCTCTAAGGGTTCCATGTTAACATGTCCTCAGGATATTGCTAATGAATTTGCCACATACTATAAATCTTTATACACTCCAGACGCCCATATAGATCAGGAAAATATGTTGTCTTTTTGAAATGGATTAGAACTACCATCTCTTTCTGATGAAGATAGATCCATACTGGATGAAGACATTAGTAAAGAAGAGAATTCTCAAGCTATCCTTAAACTTCCTTATCACAAAGCACCAGGAGAGGATGGTTTTCCAGCAGAATTTTATCGCTGGTCACGAGATAAAATTATAGACTGTTTGCATGCGGCATTTCAAGAAGCCAAACGTACTTCCACCTTAGGTTATATATCTAATAAAGCAGTAATAGCAGTTTTACGAAAACCAGGAAAAGATCCCCTTCTTCGTAGCAGTTATCGTCCCATTTCACTTCTTAACTGTGACATTAAAATTTTAGCTAGTATTCTTGCTTCTCGTCTGCGCAGAGTTATTCCCTCTCTCATTCATAATACTCAGGTGGGCTTTGTACCTGGTCGATCTTCCAGAAATCATTTACGCTCCCTAGCTCACACTCTGCAAACTGCTAAATCAATACAGGATGATGCTTTGGCATTATCATTAGACGCTGAAAAGGCATTTGATAGAGTGGAGTTGGAATATTTATTCCTAATCTTATAAAAAGTGGGTTTGAGAGAACAATTTATAAGAAAGATTAAATTGTTATATGAACAACCCACTGCACTGGTAAATTGTGGAGGATTTACTTCCGATACTTTTACTATACAGCGAGGCACCCGCCAGGGATGCCCCCTCTCCCCGCTTTTATTTTTATTAGCCATTGAACCTTTAGCGGCCGCTATTCGACAATCTTCCAATGTGGTTGGTATTTCCTTACCGGTGGGCGAATCTAAACTTTATCTATATGCGGATGATATACTGCTCACTATTACTGATTTAAACAGATCTTTACCATCATTACTTCAAATTATAGAGGAATTTTCTTCTTTTTCTGGGTATAAAATAAATTGGGATAAGAGTGAAGCACTTCCCATTTCAGATGGCACCTCAAGGGATGTGATACAGGGATATCCATTTCATTGGCAACCTTCTCGGTTAAAATATTTAGGTATCTTGGTAAATAAAGGATTGGACGCCATGGTATCAGATAATTTAGGGCCTTTAATCATTCAGATGCAACGAGATTTTGATAAATGGAAAGCACTGGGTCTGTCTTTATGGGGTAGAGTTCAAACGGTGAAGATGGTTACGTTACCGCGCTTTCTTTATATTCTTGGTGTGCTTCCTCTTCATGTTCCCTTATCCACATTGCGCCTTATAGATTCCAAAATAAATCTTTCATATGGGGTTCTATTAAACCTCGTCTGGCTAAACATAAATTAAATGCTCATCATTCCTATGGTGGTCTCAGTCTTCCCTCCATTGAACATTATACCATTGCCTTGCATTTTTTTCAGCTCTTATACATGCTCCAAGATAATTTAAATACACCACATTGGGTCCATGTTGAGCGACATCTTCTCTCAGCAAGAAATGGTCTTGCAGTTTTATATGGATCTGGTTCAAGCTGAATAGATCCACGTAACCCCCTATTGTCTGCAATGCGTAAGGTATGGCAAAGAGCGCATTGTATCTTGGGCATTAATTCTCGTTTACATGCAAAGGCTCCTATATGGAACAACTCCAGAATACGCATTAAAGGTAGAAGCTTTCTATGGCCTCAATGGAAATCAGCAGGCATTCTCACACTAGACCAAATTCTCCATGACGGGGATCTTAAACCTCTATCACAGTTAATGGATGAATTCAACTTACCCCCGCTGCAGCATGCCAAATACGATCAACTTAGAAAATCTCTTCTCAAAGCTCTTGGTTCCACACCTTGGTCATTGTCTATATCACCAATAGTGTTTTATTTACAAATTTGGGGCAAACAGAAAGGTGTCATTTCAGGTCTCTACAAAACCATTACATCTCAATTATTTTCACACCCATTATCCTGCGATCTCCGACATAAATGGCAAACACGTTTACAGACTTCTTTTTCAGATATGGAATGGATGAATATACTAGATGGTTTGGATAAGGGAGCTCGAGAAGCACGTTTAAAGTTTTGCTTATTTAAAATTCTACATGACTGGCATTGGTCTCCGGTTAGATTATATAAGGCAGGCTTGTTACCGCATTCCAATTGTTAGAGATATAATGCTTCTGGATGTGATATTGTTCATATTCTTTGCACGTGTCCATTGGTTAAACATTATTGGTCTTACATAGGTCAGATCTTACTTAAGTCTATCGCACTGCATTTACCCCTTTCCACAGCTTATATTATATTACATGATTTCAGAAATGTTCCCACTCTTTCTAAACCACAATCTCGTTTCCTACATACCGCACTTGCAACTGCTAAAATCTGTATATTAAGACAATGGAAATCTTCCACTCCACCATCTCAAGAGTCCTGGTTATCTGCTATGATTCAAATTGCTTCGCATGAAAGGATTATATATAATATTCAAGATCAACTAGAGTTATTTTCACAGATATGGAATCCTTTTTTACTTTCTTAACATGTTTGTATTTGTTATCATTTAGTTTTTAACCCCTTCGGTGCTCATGACGGAACGGTTCCGTCATGAGCCACGGTTGAGCTGTGCTCATGACGGAACCGTTCCGTCATGACCACGCCCGCGCAAGATTCCGTCAGCACAGCGGCGGAATTTGCGCAGCATGGAAGGGGTTAAAACTTGATTGTATATGCTTTTTCACACTTTCCTTTATATATTGTTATATATATTTATTGTACTAGATAGCATAATATTACATATTGTTTTATATATGGATTTACTTTTTAATTTCTATCATATGATCCTTACCCTTATTACTTGTATTTGAGTTTTCTTGTTTTTGTTCAATGATTCTGAAATGCTAATAAAAAATTTCAATACAAAAAATAAGGAATTTATAAATAGAAGAAGCACCAGCTTGAGTATAGAAAATAGGAAGAATATCATCGTGAGGAAGTAGTGTGGGAGAGCTCGAGGATAATGAAGACATGGAGTGGATAGGATTTGGATCAGCGTATTACATTTATTAGAGTATGATTTTGGTAAATTATATAATGATTGTGCATTTGATAATGTGATAAAAGTTTCATTTGAGTAAAGCTGATAAACCCAAAGTAGTCCTTTATCCCGACAAGTTTTCCCAAAAATAGGCTTATTGCTGATTTTGATAAGGTGGTTCTGCCAAGTTGAAGATTTAAGGAACCAGTCAACATCAGAAAGGTATGAAAGAAGCATAGATTGAGAAAGTTTATAAGTAATTTTGTGTATAGGGGAGGATAAATGTTGGGTCTTATGAGTAAATGTAAGAAATTCTTGGATCGAAAAAGGAGATAGAGAAGAAAGTTCAATGTCTTTCCACAATGATGAAAAATCAGTTGATATAAACATTTAGAGATTTGTTTAAGGAGGAAAGCATTATGATAGAGTTGGAAATCAGGAAAGTTTACATCGCCGTGTAATTTGTTGCATAACCAAAGATAAAAGCAATTTTGTATGACTCCATAAAAAGGAAGATAATAAAGAATAATTTTTTTGAAGAAATATGAAGGGATAGCAAAAGGAATAGCAGCAATAATATAAAAAGTGACGGGGGCAAGCATAATTTTAATAGTGTCAAGCCTACCTCACCAAGATAAGTAAAATAAGTGCCATTTAGAAATAGAGTTAGATAAAGTGGGAAAAACTTGATTCATATTTAAAGTTAGAGTATGTTTTTTTTAGAAGGAGCAAACCAAAGACCCAAGTATTGAATTTTTGAGAATTCCAAGAAAAGTTAGTATAAAAAAATCTTGTTTAAAGCAAAAAGCAGTTAGAGGAAGCATTACACATTTATCATGATTCAATTTATATCCACAAAGCAAGGAAAAGGTACCAGCCTCTGCCATGAAAGCTGGAAGAGGGTCTGGTTTGGATAAGTATAATAAGATATCATCTGCATAGACACTCAGCTTAACAAGAGTTTTACCATGTTGAAAACCACAAATATTTGAGTTTTGTTTAATTTTAGCAAGAAAAGGTTCTAATGCAAGAATAAAAAGAAGAGGAGAAAGAGGAAATCTTTGACGAACTCCTCTGTCTAAGGGGAAAGAAGTAGTAATAGAAACATTAGCAAAAATTGAAGCTTTTGGTGAGGGATATAATAAAGATACATAAGAATTAAACTTAGTGCTGAAACAAACCAAGAGAGTGTATGAAACATAAATGACCAATCCATATGATCAAAAGCCTTTTCTGCATCAAGTAACATGGCCGCTAATGAATGGGTATTCCTATTAGATTTACTCGATATGTTAAAGAAAACTCTACTTTTATCAGAGATATATTTGCCATTAATAAAACCCGATTGTTCTCTATAAATATTAGAAGGTAAGATTGGGTCCAGTCGAAGTGCGAGGATTTTAGAAAATATTTTATATTCAGAACTAACTAAAGAAATTGGTCTATAATTCCTTACAAAGATGTGGATCTTAGACAAATAAGGTCCTCTTGAAAAGTGCCACTGGAAGATTTAGATGAAATGAAGTGTGAGAATAAGGAATTGAGATGTGGAAGGAGCAATTTAGAAAAATGGGAGTACAATTCTACAGGAAATCTGTCAGGACCAGGAGCTTTATCAATCTTAAGAAGCTTTAATGTATTGGAAATATCTTTTATGGAGATATCGTTGTTCATTGATGAAAAGTCTATGTCATTTGGAAACTGCTGTTGAAAGGAAGAAAGATAGCGTTGGATGTCGGGAGACTCTGGACTGATTTCAGGGGTATAAAGATTAGTATAATATTTTTTGAATTCCTCTAAAATATGTGCATCTTTAACGATTGGGGATGTGTCAGGGTGTAAAATATAATCAATGTTTATATGTTCTTTCTTGATTTTAAGAACTGTTGCCAGAAGCTTGTCTGCTTTGTTTTGGCCTCCATAATATAGAGCACCACCTCTAAGAAGATAAGAGTTAGCATTCTCTCTAGATAATTTATTATATTTAAATGTTTCTAAAAAGATATTATTAAGATCTGTTTTAGAATTGGTGGTGGTATAGAGAGGTTCTAAGAATATCAAGGGGCATATGTACAAGGACTGGTGACAACGACTGCTAACACTAGTTAGTGGCAGTTTTCTTACCGCTGTGTACTGCTGAAAACTATCGCCTTGTTAGTGACGTATGTACAAGACGTCGCTACATTGCGATAGCTTCAGGGATCAGTGGTTGAAAACTGCCGCTAACATTAGCGTGATGGCAATAGGAATTCCGGCGTTAGCGGACGAAAACCAGCAAAAGACCCATCAGCTGCAAAAAAACGCACATTAGTCAGCCCAATATGAGTTTTTTTGCCTCTATTGGAAAAAATAGCCTATCAGTCGACCTCCAATAGAAACTATGCAAAAGAAACAATTGATGGACGGAATGCTGGACAATGCAAACATTCACCCCCAGTCACAAGGATCTGGGTTTAATCCATCATTCTTTTGCTTACCACACCACCCCAGTTTGGACCCAGCCATATGCAAATTAGTCTTGACCCTGTTCCTTGTGGGAACAGTCCAGCCCGAACTGCCAAGCCAGGTGCTCCCTGGACCGGAAACAGGCATCCTGGGACCGGTTTCAGGGCATCACCCTTTTTCAGCCAGGCTAGCTTGAATCCAGTGGTGTAGTGAGCACGCGACCCACGTCTGGGCATACCCTTCCCACTTAGGGCAACATATGCAAAAGAAACAATTGATGGATGGAATACTGGACAATGCAAACATTCCCCCCAAGTCACAAGGATCTGGGTTTAATCCATCATTCTTTTGCTCACCACACCACCCCAGTTTGGACCCAGTCCTAGGATGCTTGTTTCCGGTCCAGGGAGGACCTGGCTTGGCAGTTCAGGCTGAACTGTTCCCATGAGGCACAGGGTCAAGACTGATTTTCATATGGCCAGGTCTAAACTGGGGTGGCATGATGAGGAAAAGAAAGATGGATTTAACCCAGATCTTTTGACTGGGGTGAATGTAATGATTTGTTCTGCATTCCGTCCATCAATTGTGTGTCTTTTACTTTTTCGCCCTAAGTGCGCCAGGTGTGCCTAGACGCGGGCCCTGGGCTCACTGTGCCACTGGAATCAAGCTATCCTGGCTGAAGAGGGGTGAAACCCCGAAACTGGTCCTAGGATGCTTCTTTCCGGTCCAGGGAGGACCTGGCTTGGCAGTTTGGGCTGGACTGTTCTCATGAGGCACAGGGTCAAGACTGATTTGCATATGGCCAGGTCTAAACTGGGGTGGCCTGGTGAGCAAAAGAATGATGGATTTAACCCAGATCTTTTGACTGGGGGTGAATGTATTGATTTGTTCTGCATTCCGTCCATCAATTGTGTGTCTTTTGCTTTCTCGCCCTAAGTGCGCCAGGTATGCCCAGATGTGGATCCTGGGCCTACTGTGCCCCTGGAATCAAGCTATCCTGGCTGAAGAGGGGTGAAACCCCGAAACCGGTCCTAGGATGCTTGTTTATTGTCCAGGGAGGACCTGGCTTGGCAGTTCGGGCTGGACTGTTCCCATGAGGCACAGGGTCAAGACTGATTTGCATATGGCCAGGTTTAAACTGGGGTGGCATGGTGAGCAAAAGAATGATGGATTTAACCCAGATATTTTGACTGGGGGTGAATGTATTGATTTGATCTGCATTCCGTCCATCAATTGTGTGTCTTTTGCTTTCTCGCCCTATGTGCGCCAGGTATGCCCAGACGTGGGTCCTGGGCTCACTGTGCCGCTGGAATCAAGCTATCCTGGTTGTAGAGGGCTGAAACCCCGAAACCCATCCTAGGATGCCTGCTTCCGGTCCAGGGGGGACCTGGCTTGGCAGTTCAGGCTTGACTGTTCCCATGAGGCACAGGGGCAAGACTGATTTGCATATGGCCAGGTCTAAACTGGGGTGGCATTGTGAGCAAAAGAATGATGGATTTAACCCAGATCTTTTGACTGGGGGTGAATGTATTGATTTGTTCTGCATTCCGTCCATCAATTGTGTGTCTTTTGCTCCAATAGAAACTAGGCAAAATAAACAATGAAATGCAGAATGGAGCAGCCAGGGCCAAGTGCAGCTCATGTCAACAACCCCTCAAGCCACCCAACATCTAGGATGAGCAGGATAAGAGCATGGATGCCTCGCAGGACCTGTGACTGGAGCCTGTATACCTCACTGGACCTGCGTCTGGAGCCTGGATGCGTCACTGGACCTGCATCTGGAGCCTGGGATGCGTCGCTGGACCTGTGTCTGGAGTCTGAATGCCTCACTGGACCTTCATCTGGAGCCAGGATGCATCACTGGACCTGCGTCTGGAGCCTGAATGACTCACTGGACCTGCATCTTGTGCCTGGATGCCTAGCTAGACCTGCGTCTGGAGCCTGGAGGCATTGCTGGATCTGCATTTGGAGCCTGAATGCCTCACTAGACCTGCATCTGGAGCCTGGATGCCTCGCTGGACCTGTGTCTGGAGCCTGGATGCATCGCTGGACCTGCGTCTGGTGGCTGGATGCCTCGCTAGACCTGCGTCTGGAGCCTGGAGTGGGATGCAAAGGAGCTGTTGAGTCGATGAGCCCTGGCGGAAGACATTGAGGCGAGCCGATCCCCCGTACCTGGTGGTGAAGTCCGGCCTGTCATATGGAGACACGTTACTTACCTATGTGAGAAGACCACCTTGCGCCCTTGGAGCTGTGAATGGTAGATGCGCTAATGTGCAAAAAACGTAGGGCGGTCTACATTGCATACTACGATCCACCACTAAACTGGGGTGCACAGAGAGGATTACTAATGGTGGGCCTCACCCCTCTGCATCACAGGCCAGTTGAGGTTGCTCTGGCCGGACACTGTGGAGGGTGAGGCCCCTGAGCTGCGCCAAACTTGTGTTGCAGGGGCGCTGCAAGTTCATGCCTGAGGGGGCCCGGCTGCATCAACTGCATCAGGAGGTTCACCAGCTGACTTGGCGGTGACTGCTGTACCCACGCTTGTGAAATTCCACCTGGCTGGGGCTCCTGCTGGCTGAGTCACAGATTTGGAGAGAGTTTGGCGGATTGAGCCACGGTGTCAATGTCCAGGTAAGGAGAAGGTGAGAGGAGGAGGCCCGGGGTTTGAGTCGCCCAGGCCTAGTACCTGTAGATGATGCACCCCAGTGTCGGCTCATCCGCTATGTTGAAAGACCGTCGCCCCCCTGCTTCGAAGCAGTGCAAGAAGAGGAACAATCATCACTTGATGATAACTTCCTGATGTTATGCCATGTTTCCTTTGTGGGCGGGATGGTGGGTAGGGCCGTTCTACTCACGGAGCAGGACAGGGGCGGAGTGGCATGCCCACTCAAGTGCACAGTGACTGTTCAGTTGACCCGCTCATGCCGCACAAAAGAGTCATGCGTAGTGTCCTGTTCGCAATGCAGGCTGCATTACAGCCTGTATGGAGAACATGCCCTCACCTCCAGCCCCTGGCTGAACGCTTCGGCCATGTGCCAATGACCAATCCCATTGCTGCATTGCAGCATTGTGATTGGCTTAGGGGATGGAGCCTGGCTGCCTACTTCCTGTTCCTGGAAGCAGATTCAGGAGAGCAGGAGCAACGAATACACGGGACCCAGCCTCGAGGTAAGATTTCTCTCATTTCAATATTTACAACACCCGCTCACACATACACCCCCGCGTCCACACCCCAGCCAGTGTTCTTTCCGGCGCTTCCCACCTCCCAGCTGTCCAGTCCCCCCCGCAGCACTTCTCAATGGCGGCTGCTGTGCGGCCATGCGCAGCGGGCGTACCACTGGTGTGCCAAAAGTATATATGGAGTTCCGACGCATACCATTATATTGCATTCTATTACAATGCATACTAATACTAGGCATATTGCTACAGTAGGGAAGGTGTTGGATTGCGGAGATGTAAACATTACTATTCCCACTTCAATGAGTGCAACCCTAAAACTAACCCTTGCAAACCAAAGCAAACCCTGAACCCTAAAAATTCATCTTTGAGCCACAAAACACACCCTAAAAATCTTATCTGACCCAAATGCACACCCCAATTTTCATATTTTAACCAAATGCACACCCCAAATGTCAGGATTGCCCCAAAAAAGACACACCCCAAATTTCAAATTTTACCCCATAATACACCCCACATTTCATCTACACCAGAAACCCAAACCCACGTAAAATAAAAAATACCCCATTACTGACCTCACAATGCGTTGTAAGGGATGCAATGTAAAGGCATCTGCGTTGTTGAGTTTGCGTTCAAAAGGCATTACGATGTAATGCCTGCAGTGTAATGGATGTCTCATGTGCCAAAGGCAAGCCATAGGTATGCCCATCTGCGTCCTTCTGCCCCTGGACCATGCTCAGCACCAAGGACCCTTCCTCTCAGACACTCTACCCCTACGGCACCAGCACCCTCCTCACCATCAACCCTGGACGCCACATCGCCTGCCAGGACCAACATCTGCTCCGGACCGGACATCGCCATCACTGACGGATCGAACACCTCAACTTGCAGACCTGGACCAACCCCATCCTCTGCGGCACCCTCATCTGCAGGCCCCCCAGGGCATGGACACCCATTCTCCGATACCATTGTAGACCTCATTGCACACCAGGCTCTCCCATTCACCGACGACATCCTACTCGGTGAACCCAATTTCCACCTGGACAACCCCAGTGACCAGAACACTACCCCCTCCTGGGGTAGCTCCCCAACATCAGACTCAAGCAGCTAGTCGCCGCAGCAAGCCACATAGCAGGACACACGGTCGAGCACATCTCCCCGCCATCGGAACCTTCAACTACAGCCACACCACCGGACTCTACTGGACCGACCATCAATGTATACATCACGTCTTCACCATGACCACCATACACAACCGCCATCATCGCCCCCCGTGCAGCTGGATCAAAGCCACCGAAGTAAACTCCCGCAGCACCACCACTCTGTCAACACTTACAGACGATGACACCGCAATGCGCAACCGCCACCGATGGATCTCCAACTGTGCCGACACCCGGGCACCCCTCAGGAACTACACTATGTCAGTACCTTACGCCTGCATGATGGCAGGCATAAGGGTGATGCAGTGCCACACGGATAGGCTGGCCCCATGCATTGCTGGAGTTGCGTCATGGTTGTGACATGACTGCAGCAATGGGTAACTTTAACACAGACAGATACGTCAGGATTCCAAACGTATTAGTCATTACTTGCCTCATGGAGCGCTGTCCAGTAAATACAGCGCATCTGTGGTGTCGCAAGAAGGGGGTAGTGGAAAGTGTTGCAACGCTGTCTTGTTGCAGCGCTCCAACACTTTTCATGAGTGAGGCCCAGGAATGCGCACTATCTTATTGATGGTGGGCACTCCTGCCCTGTAGTTTTGTCACAGGGCAGCGCAGTAACATTGCTTGCAGCGCAGTCCAGCAACAAAACCTGCTGAACTGAGGTCCCAATGGTTATCTCGATTTTTAATACCAGCAATTTTCTGGTCTTAAAAAACTGCAGTTAGAGGCAGTTTTTTTGGTCCTCCAAACTTAAGGAATACCCTTGTAAATATTGCTAAGTGGGGTTACCGGCCGTTTTTGCACGGGAACGCCTCCCTTGCATGTCATTATCACTTACAGAAGTGCCGATCTTTATGATGGACGTTTTCGCCAGAAAACTGCTGCTAACAGAGGATAGCGGCAGATTGTACATAAGGCGATAAACATCTCGCCGCAAAACTGTCGGAAAAGTGCCGCTAGTGCGGCGTTAACTCCTTGTACATATGCCCCAATGTGCTTTTTGAGAATTACGTTTTTTCTTTTAAGCAACATAAGATGTAATAAAGTCTCTTACGATCAAAAAAATCAGTAATAAAAGATTCAAAAGAGGATGTGAAAGTCTGATCAATTATCAAAGAAATGAAATGAAATGAAAAATTGTATTTGTATAGCGCGTAACTACCCGGAGGCCTCGCAGCGCTTTGACTGATTACTGTGGCGGGCTACAGGGTGGATTAACACGCTTTTGCGAACAGATGAGTTTTCAAAGCTTTTCTGAATGCCATCCGGTTATTATTCTCTCTAAGAGCTAGGGGGAGGGAATTCCAAAGCCTCGCGGCGGTGTGGGAGAAAGAACAGCCGCCCCATCGGGCTTTGTTGATTTTAGTTGTGGTTGCTAGATGCAGTGAACCGGAGCGGAGGGCTCTGGACGGGGCGTAGGGCACGACTAAGGGGAACAGGATGGAAGGGCCTGTTCGGTGGAAGGATTTGTGCACAATGCACATGGCCTTAAACTGTGCTCTAGCAGCCACTGGGAGCCAGTGTAGTTCTTTTAGGGCTTTCTTGGCTGACTGTCAACGGGGGATGTTGAACAGTAATCGGGCGGCACAGTTTTGCGTGACTTGGAGCCTGTTGGTCACTGCTGCCGGGGCTCCTAGGTATAAAGCATTTCCATAATCCAGGCGGGAGAGTATCAGGGCCTGAACCATGATTCTCCACGCCTGGAAAGGAAGCAGTGGGAGCACTTTGCGGAGCATTTTCATTAGCCCAACACACATGGAGGCCGTTTTGATGGCCTGGACTGAAAAGTCTAGCGCTTTATCGAGCCAAATTCCAAGGCTCATTATCTGAGGTTTGGGGGGGGGAGGAGCGCCGAGACATGTGGGCCAGATGGAGGCAAGAGTGGTCGGTGGAGAGTTGCCCAGTAGCAAAATCTCCGTCTTCTCCCCGTTGAGTTTGAGACAGGAGGATTGCATCCACTTAGCGACAGCCTCTAGACAGGGGCCCAAGGTGTTGGACGACCCCTCAGTGTGGTCCAGGGAGACCACCAGTTGGGTGTCGTCCGCGTAGGTGACAATACGCACACCGAAGGGCTGGACTATCTCTGCTAGAGGTCGCATGTAGGCATTAAAAAGTGTGGGGCTTAGGGAGGAGCCCTGGGGAACCCCACAGCTAAGTGGTTGCTTGGGGGAGACTACCTCGCCCTCGAACACCTGGAAGAATCGCTCATCCAGGAAGGAGGTCAGCCATCCCAGGGCCGCGCCCGACACGCCCATGCCTTTCAGACGATGTAATAGTGTGGCATGGTTAACCGTGTCGAACGGGGCACTGAGGTCGAGTAGTATGATGGCTGCTTTTCCTCCCCGGTCCAGCACAGCTCCAGTTTCTTCCGTCACTGCTAAGAGGGCAGTTTCGGTTCCGTGCTGAGGGCGGAACCCCATCTGAGAGGCACATAGCAGATTATTAGATTCTAAATAATCTACTAGGATGTTATTGATGTGCCTCTCAAGCAGTTTGCTCATCCAGGGAAGAAGGGAAATAGGGCGAAAGTTGGCCAAGTTGTTCTGGTCTAAGGTGGGCTTTTTCAGGAGGGCTTTAACCATCGCACACTTCCATGGAGCTGGGACGGAGTTAGAGGTGATGGAGGCGTTAAGGACATCCAGAATGACCGGGCGAATGGCATCAATGACCTTAGTAAGAGTCTGCGGAGGTGCTGGGTCGTTGGGAGATCCCGAGGTGACTTTAGGGATCATTCTGTCTAATGTGATGGAATCTAGGAGAGGGAATTTGTCCAGCGAGCAGGGGACAGGGAGGTCAGAATCTGTTGTGGTGGTAGACTCCGTGTCACCACTACCAGTGGTGAATGAGGAATAAATGGCCTGGATCTTCTGGAAGAAGAAAGTGGCTAGGTTGTTACAACAGGTTTGCGTGCCGTCAGATGACAGACGCTCAGCGGGGGGGGGGGGTGAAATTAGAGATTTGGCTATTTTAAAAATTTCTTTAGAGGAATTTACAGCTAGGTTGATTTTGGATTCATAGAATTGGGCTTGTACAGATTTTATTTCATTTTTGTAGAGCTTTATTGCTGCTCTGTACTCAGCTTTCTTCGGTTGTGAGTGTTCTTGTCTCCAGGCTCTCTCTAGTTTGCGGCAGGATTGTTTCATAGTTCTAAGGGCTGGGGAGTACCAGGGGGCGACTTTGGATCTCTTTATCGAGTACAGGGATTCCTTCGGGAGGACTTGTTCAAGGGTACTAGAAATCCAGTTGTCAAAATTGACAGTAGCTGTGTTGGGGTTAGTCACCTTCGGGGGTGGGTGTTCGGTGTGAGCCAGTTTCCACTTGGGGAGCGGGAGCGAGACCCATTTTCTTCCCCAGTGTTTATTGTGATTTTGTAGAGTGGGGGGGGTGCATGTGGACCATGTAAAGGGTACTAAGAAGTGATCGGTCCAGGGCAGTGGTATGGGTACCTCGACAGTTAGGCTATCTAGATTACTATAGATGTGATCTAGGAGATGCCCCTTGGTGTGCGTCGATTGAAAACCTTTCTGGAGCATGTCGATGGCCTGGAGGTTTGATCGAAAACTGTTGGCTGCTGAATCAAGCGGATCGTCTAGATGCAGATTCAGGTCGCCCAGCAGGGTGAAATTTGCCGAGGTGAGCACTAGGTTGGCAACTATATCCGTCATATTAGTGACGAAGTCGCTAAGGGTACCAGGTGGTCGATAAACTAAAATACCAGAGAAGGTGGTGGTGGGGGAAAATTCGAGAGTGAAGTGTAGGTTCTCACAGGCTGGCGTAGTGGAGGGAGTGACGCGGCATCTATGGTTGTCGCTATAAATGATGGCCAACCCTCCGCCTCTGCCTGTCTTGCGGTCCAGTCGCTTAAGAGTGTAGCCTTGGGGGGTGGCCCATACTGTTGCAGGATCGGTTGCTAGCTGGAGCCATGTCTCTGTTAGAAAGAGGGCTTCAGGATTGAGCTCCTCTATCAGCATGGCCAGTTCAGTGTAGTGCTTCGGCAAAGATCGGCAATTGAGGAGGAACATCCTCCACTTGTGCATGGAGGGATGTTTCCCTGTATTTGGGGTGGACATACCCCAATCACATGTTTTACAACGGGCCTTCGTATTTATACGGAGGACCAAATGTAAGCATAGTGGGTTGGTGGTAGGTCGTAGTGTGTGCAGGGAGGAAGCGCTGTATGAGAGGAGGTTTCCTACCATAGTGCCGGCTGGGACCGGGAGCTGGAAGCGTCTGGACGCGGACTGGCGCAGACTGGCTTCTCTTTGGCGCCTCTTCGGCGCGTCTACGGCGCTACGGCTGCGCGTGCCGCTGCTCGGTGAAATAAGTGTTTTGTATAGATTGGGCTCGAGTAAGACTGGAGCGTCAACCCAGTAAGATGGCCGCCGAGTATTGGCACCACCAGGAAGTATGAGCGCTCTGTTCTCCCTCCACAACAAACAGCCTAAATCGCTGCGGTGGACCGGGGAGTCAGTGCACAGTTCAATTATTATCAGCAAAAGCAGTATTTTAAAAGCACAAGAACGATTTTTAAAAACGCATGCAGCAATACACAAACGGTGCTGTCACCTGGAGCGCTAGCGCAGGAGTGATCAGTTTCAAGATTTTACTCTGCGCGTCAGTGCTGGGAGCCTAAGTAGTCAGGGCTCGAGGAAGACTGGAGCGTCAACCCAGTAAGATGGCCGCCGAGTATTGGCACCACCAGGAAGTATGAGTGCTCTGTTCTCCCTCCACAACAAACAGCCTAAATCGCTGCGGTGGACCGGGGAGTCAGTGCACAGTTCAATTATTATCAGCAACAGCAGTATTTTAAAAGCACAAGAACGATTTTTGAAAACGCATGCAGCAATACACAAACGGTGCTGTCACCTGGAGCGCTAGCGCAGGAGTGATCAGTTTCAAGATTTTACTCTGCGCGTCAGCGCTGGGAGCCTAAGTAGTCAGGGCTCGCGGAAGACTGGAGCGTCAACCCAGTAAGATGGCCGCCGAGTATTGACACCACCAGGAAGTATGAGCGCTCTGTTCTCCCTCCACAACAAACAGCCTAAATCGCTGCGGTGGACCGGGGAGTCAGTGCACAGTTCAATTATTATCAGCAACAGCAGTATTTTAAAAGCACAAGAACGATTTTTAAAAACGCATGCAGCAATACACAAACGGTGCTGTCACCTGGAGCGCTAGCGCAGGAGTGATCAGTTTCAAGATTTTACTCTGCGCGTCAGCGCTGGGAGCCTAAGTAGTCAGGGCTCGAGGAAGACTGGAGCGTCAACCCAGTAAGATGGCCGCCGAGTATTGGCACCACCAGGAAGTATGAGCGCTCTGTTCTCCCTCCACAACAAACAGCCTAAATCGCTGCGGTGGACCGGGGAGTCAGTGCACAGTTCAATTGTTATCAGCAACAGCAGTATTTTAAAAGCACAAGAACGATTTTTAAAAACGCATGCAGCAATACACAAACGGTGCTGTCACCTGGAGCGCTAGCGCAGGAGTGATCAGTTTAAAGAAGTGTTAAAGTGCCATCTTTTATTGGTCATAGTATTAGGAAGCAATTCTAAAACTAAAATTACTGGAGCATGGTCAGAAATTGTTATAGAACCAATCTCTGCATGAACGATATGTTGTGCGAGTGGAAAATGAATAACTCAATAATCTATACTTGATTGAGATAAATGAGTTGGAGAGAGAAATTTATACTCTCGTAATTGGGGGTTACATAATCTCCAGGAATCAATCTGTGAGCACTTAGTGTGGTAAAGTGTTGGTGCATTAGAGAAGGGACAAAAGGTACTTTGGAGGTACGATCTATATGGTGATCAACAACTAAGTTACAATCACCACCAAAAATAACATATTGTATAGAGATAGACATCAATTGAGTAGATATTGCAGGCAAAACATTATTGTCTATTTTAGTAGGAGCATAAACGTTAAACAGAGAAATAGGTATGTTATTAACTTTAAGATGAACCAAAGACATTCATCATCTGACAGAGAATCATAACCCCATTTTGTCTGCCCGTATCAGGTGAGGAAAAAAACATTCCCAACACATTGGCGTTTAAGCTTTAACACTTCTGAGGCAACGATATGAGATTCTTGTAAAAACACAATATCTGACTTGAGATTAGATAAATGAGTAAGAACTCTTTGGGGCATATTCTCAAGGAGTTATCGCCGAGTTATCGGCACTTTATAGCAGCCAAAGTCGCGATAAACTTATCACGCCATTCACAAGCTGGTGCAAACAGCCGATATCACCAGTTTTCCGGCGATAGCATCCTCAAAAAACATCGCCACACATGACCCCGGCAACTATCGCTAATGACATGCAGAGTAGGCGTTCCCGTGCAAAAAGCTGCAACAACACCACACCGCAACATTCTCAACGACCAGCCAGATCGGCGATAAGATCACAAAACATGCGATAAGGCGCGTTAGCACCAGGAAAATAACACCTGGCCCGACATGGTGCAAAGTCGGACTACAACCTGCACCAGAAAAGAGAGCCCAGCCCAGAGCCACAACTGAAGAACAAAGATGCCATTTAGCCACTGAGCATGCGTGCTGGATACCCAAGAGGGCCACAACACCCACTGCCGCCACCACCCCCAGGACAACACCCCCCTGGGCCCCAACCTGGGTAAGCCCCATCTCCCCCGGACCAAGACACTGCACATCAATGGCACGAAAACATGATCAAAAGCACCCGCCTGATGTCGCACAATTGCAACAATCAACATACATGTGAGCACCAAAATCCTGATTCATACATTCACCATTGAAAGACCAAACAAAAGTCACATCCTAATTTGTCACCAAACAACTATTTTGAAGAGTCATGGCGGGGCATCCCTAGACAATCTGTGACTCACAGCCTGCAAGACAATATCCAAGATAAGAAGGTGTGTCAGGCACTCATCAAAGGACAGGGAGATAGAGAAAGAGAGAGAGAGAACAAGGAGCACAAGACCAATCGGGCCCTTGGCTCATGCAAACATGCCAACAGCTACGTGTGTCTCAAATCTGTGCACCCCAAATCACAGGCAAGGCATGTTGTACAGGTTATTTGCACCATGACCATTTACAGCACAGAATCACTTCCCAGAGCCACTGTGAGATGCTATTGGGGTTGGTTAACAGACGAGGATGTTCCCCATGAGCCGACACTGAGTCATAAAATTTGTATGGGGTACAGGGACACAAATGCCCATGCTTTCTTGTTCGTCTCACTGTCTTGCCTTTCACGTTTCTAGGACACCATGGTCCAAGTGTCCTGATACCCTGCCGGACACTGAATGGAGTGATACTTTTGCTACGGATAGGTGAATGGATTGACACTTATATCCACTCGAACAACTGTTGTGGTTTTATTTAACCCTGGGCGTAGTTCACGTAGTCGCGCTTCGCGAAGCTTCGCGAAGATGTCATTGCACTATGCGACCTTCGCGAAGCTTTGCGAGCTTGCGTAGTTGCTTGTGGCAACCTGTTCGCGGTGGCTTTTTCTTGTTCGCGAGCGCGGTAAGCATGTTCGGGGAGCTGTTTGCATGCTCGGGGGATATATCTCGCGATCTTACCCATGCGGTCGCCAATGGGAGTGGCCATCTTGTTTTTCTATTGTCCCGCCCGCTCGCGATGCCTTATTTCCTGTTCCGGGTCGCGGATAGCGTGTTCGCGATGTGCATTGACGTGTTCGGGACCGCATTTTACTTGTTCGCGATGAATAGTACATGTTCGCGAGAAATATCGCGCGAACTTACCCACGCGGTCGCGAACGGGCACGGCCATCTTGTTTTTCACTCTATGCCATGGTTCTGGGCCTACTTTTGTATCCTCCCTTTATCTTAGCAATCCTTTGTCTTTAAAGCCTTTTTCCTGACTTTTTTTAGTTATTATCTATCTCTCTGTTTGCCTCAGTTTATATTTTGCATTTTATTTCTACTTTTACTGTGTTTTTGTTACTTTTATAAAGTTCTTTCTATCTTCTTCCCCCTAACTTTTTTTCCCCTTCAGACTTTTCTTTTCCGCCCCCCACCCACCCCAGAACCATGGCCAAGGGCACACCAAGTCCCAAGGGCAAGGGACCTGCAGGCGCAGAGAAGCGCCGCCTGCCTTGCGGCAGAATGCGTCTTGCAGGGGTGCAGGCCCGGCAACTGTTTGGGGAGGAGGAGGTGGCGGCTCTTGTTTTCTTCATCCAGCGCCTCCTCCCCTTGACCTTGGCAGCAGGCCCGGCTCCGGGTACGCTACCCAGGAGCGGCACCATCGGTGGGCGAAGGTGCGCCGGGCCGTGTTCCGGTGCTCTGGGATCCGACGCACCCACAACCAGCTAGCCCACCGGTGGTCCGACATCCTGGACCGGGAGCTGCTTGGTGTCGAGGTCGTCGGGCTTGGTGAGTAACTGATCGTGTATATTAAATTAGATGAACAACAAGATTACTGCTGCGTGCCAAGCGTTGCTGGTAAATTACGTTCCAAAAAGCAAAATGTTCTTTGATTTAAGGACCCAGGTGCACGGTGGTACTCTTACTTGTTTGCAACTTAGTTTGCGCTAGCTTGTTCTGATGCTGATTATGTAAGAGTTTACTTTACAGAACTGAAGTTAGGTAATGCGATTTGCTAGAGAGACTCTAGTCCTTCCATTGTCCTACTGTGAAATAGTGGTGGATGGATATTGGATACTAGGTTTAGTTTGTTAGTAGTAGTTACTAATTGTTTTATGCGGTCTGCGTGACGCATCCTCTGTCACTGAGTGCTGCTTACCCCAGTCCTCCGTCGAACCTTTTGTACTTTGTTTAGTGAATGGTAGGCTTAGCATGGTCAGTCAGTAGCAGAACTAGATCAGAATTATGCAACCAACCCACAATTTGTTGTATGTATACACTAATGTATGCAACTATGCATGTGTCCTCCATCTCATCTATGCATTTGATGGCTGAAAAAAATTGAAGTGCAGACTTAGTGAACAATTGGCCCATCTGGAATAGGTGGTGTAGGTCAGGTGGTACTTACTAGGCTTTGTTAGTATTTGGAATCAGAATGATCATGGAACACTGGAGTGTTCATAAATAAGTAGACGATCCGTAAATGCACTAGGAAGCAGCCAGTAGTCGATCCATCTGATTAGATAGGTCAATTTTATTGCACTTGTTGTTTCCTAAAATGTTCTTTGACTTATTTTTCCAAATGATTTTTTTTTTTTCACAGCACTCCTTAATGTTGGTCTCTTTCTTTATTATATTTTACATATCATCAGCACCACCCAGGGGCAAGAATACGGGGTCGGAGTCGGCGGGGGAACCCCAGGACCACTCCTCTACTGAGGCTCCTGCAGCTGGCCCCAGTAAGTCCTCCATTGGTTAGATTGACATTTATATTTCCCTAAATGTTATGTTACTGCATCTTTTTTTCCCAACTCTAAATTATGGTTCCACTTTCTGAATCTCTTTTTTACAAAAGCTTACTTCTTTGACCTTGACTATCTGTTTACTAATTCTGTTTATCCCTGCCTCTAAGTTGCTTCTAACTCCCTCTGCTATGACTCTCTGTACTACTACTACTACTACTATTACTATTATTGATCTGTGCGTAGCGAAGCTTGCACACTTGCCCACTCTTTAATAGAAGGTTTTCTTTGCAACAATAAAACTCTGATTGACCAATAGCTCTAGCCACTGGGTCCTGTCCTTTGGGTTGTCCTCTTCAAGTCTTCTCAATGTTGAGGCTTTGACAATTACCACAAACAAAATGCCCAACCAGATATTTGACTAGTATTTGTGATCGGATAGTACATGATACTACTATTGTCTAGGATTCTGCAGAGCCACATACAGAACTATGCACAACAAAATAGGATGTTGCTGATGAGAGGTTGGATCTTACTGATCACACCTCAGTCCGAAGAACCCAGGATCCCCTGACCGACTAGCTATAGTGTCTCACATTAGGGTCCCACTCCCGACCCCCCCACGAAGAAGATACACAATGTTGATGATGACTGAGACAGAGACAACCCAGAACATATTTAACAAACACCATTTTGCTCACACACTTGTGTAAGTCCACTCCACCACACCAAATACCACAGAGTCTATGTGTAAGTTCAAAAGGTTTATTTGAAACAAGTATCAAACTCTGTACATCGTTAATATGAAATTTAATTTACTACAGCCATAGTCAATAAGCCAGCAAAAAGCCTAACATTAAAACAGTAAACATTTACAAGTGCATGATTGACAACAAGAACAAGAGCCAAGATCTTTTGAATTCGGGAAGACCCCTCACCGTAGAACGTAGAAATACTGGTTACATCATCTTGCATCCAATATGCTCTGTAAATCTCTGGTTTGTAGAAGGGAATCTTCCGCCTATGATATGTGAGAAAAACACTGCGAGTTAGCCGTTAGATAGTATACTGGTGAATGCTAGCATTTTGCAGTCATGCCAAAAAGTGTAACATGTATGTGATGGCTAAGCAATATAAACTAAACAAAGTCAATAAGTTGGTTTTTTTTCGACCTCTTCACTTGTACGCAACAGTCAAGTGGCCTCAAAGGCATCTACTGCACATGTCAATAAGCTGGCAGGTATAATATGCACCAAAAGAGTAGTAGTCGACATGATGAATCTAAAAGGGTTACTCATGGCTCAGGCTAACTTTCAAATGAGTAGAGTAGGACTAGATGACCCTCAGATCAGATGACCTTGATGGATGTGTTGAACAAAGAGGGAAAGTACTAAGGGCGGAAGGACGGGCGAGATAAACAATATGACTGACTGGCAGAGAAGGATATGTTGTTGGAAGCATGCATAGGTGGCTGATAGTAATAAGATCAGATGCATGGGTTGTTGAAGGATGGGTGGAAGGTGAAAGAATGCCTGCTTGGGTGGGCGACACAGTATGGGTGGATAGTACTAGATAGCAAGAATCAGCGGTGTTTTTGGTTCAAACTCAAAGCCAAGGCAAGGAAGGAAGGAGCAGAAGCATGGGTGTTTGTTGGTGAAACCAACTAAGGTTTGTTAAGAGATACATAAAAAAGGATAGACGTTTACTTTAATGGATGTATGCCTGGATGTACTATCACCAAGAGACAGTATAGGTGGAAAGTGTCACTGGAGATTCTTACTTTGAAGAAAATGTAAAAGAAACTGCGCGACAGTAGCAAAGCCTTGGGGAATCAAGGTAGTATTATGAGCATACAGTACACTTGCAGTAGTTTGCAAGCACGTCATATATTATCAAGCGGAAACCCCTTTCTCCCACTCTGGGGACCACTCCCTACCTATTATTATTAATGTATTTTCGATTGGGGCAGCCAGCCTGCAAAGGGTGGCCTATCTGTTGTTTATAGATATTGGTTACACAATCAATGAAAGCAAAGTACCCTCTGCAGTAGCGGTTGGTGGTGGGATTGTTGGCGGGCGGTGACATGGGGAGGGGACGGGTGGGTGGCACTGGCGAGTAAACTGTGTATTACGGCCAAATACAGGTAATCAACATAAAAATAAATAAAATTATTTTCAAGGTGCGCACTGCACCGCCGAATGCGATGCAGTGTGTGCTACTGTGTGCAGCAATTTTTTTTTTTAAATGTATTCTTTAATTACCTGTGAATGTCCTTAATCCATCGTTTACTATCCCCACCCTGCACCTTCCCACGTCACCGACAGGCAGCACTCCCACCACCGACCGCTACCGACCTGATGTCGTATATCGTATTAGCACTAGCAGCATCTATAATATGAATATAAGCAATGATCGTTGGATCCAATAAATAATCAGCCTTTTTGTAGTACCCATGGCAGGGTGTAAGTGAAATTGTGCATGCCATTTGCCCTCATGTAACAGAGTATGACCAGTGCCAACGGCCGTAAGGTGTCAGACAAAAAGATGAGCTTCCCCACCTGCAGACAGTAGTAGTAAATAAAACTAACGTGAGTCTGCATCATGTGGCTCATATCTGTTTCTCTTGGGTGCAAGCTTAGCTGATGGAGCTGGCATGCCACCTACAACAAGGTTATGTAATTGGGCTAAACTACAGATAAGAACAGCACGACTGGTGTACTGGAGTACATACATAGTACGATTATATTTATAAATAATGTCGGAAACTGTCACAAATGTTAGAGTCCAAGGAAGTAGGATTAGAGATACTTACCACCACCAAATCCCAAATGTTATGAACTGTGCTTGCTAGTGATACTGTGACACTATGTGTTGAATGATTTTTGTGTTCCTGTTTTGCTAAGAGTATTGGCTCCAACATGTTCTTTTTCTTTATTGATATAGATGATACTCCTTCCACTAAACCATCAAGGAAGGAGTTGGCCGCTAGGGCCCGGCGCTGGAAACTGGAGGCCATCTGCGAGCATTATCGCCGGCTGGTGGCTCAGGAGGAGGAGGAGGAGAAGGAGGCGGCTGCAGCTGCAGCCTCCTCCAATGCCCCGGGCCCCAGTCAGGCCCGGCCTCCACTTTCACGGCGCCGTGGTCCGGCATCCGCCCGCCGCCGCCCCTGCGCCAGCTGCTCCGCCGGATGGCCCGCTTGGAGGAGAACATGGAGGAGTGGGTAAATATCCTGGTGGACAAACACCTTAAGGCCCGCCGACAATAGAGGACCTCGTTGTTTGCCCCTTTTTTAATTCCTTTTGTTGGTGGGTGGGTTTGTGGGCGTTGGGGATTTCTACGGACATTGGGACTTTGGACTTTCGTTTCGTTTCGTTGGGGTTAGGGAGGGGGGTGGGTTAGGTCAGAGCGGGTTAGTTTATTTTTGTTAGGGGACATTAAACATATACTTACTATTTATTTATACGATGTTAATGTTTTGTGGTGGGTTACAGTTTTCCGAATTCAATGTAAGTTACATGGTTGTTTACTTTGTTTCCATGCTGCTGCATGCCCACAGCCAGTGTTTGATTTAAAAGATCTGCCGATTTTGTAACACACAAACCGATAGATGCAGTACCCCTCACTGAGTTATTTTTAATTGTCATAATAGTACTGTCAGTCTCTCCTCCTAGTCCATACCTCCCACCAAACTTATCTTACCTGTGATTGATGATGAAGTTCGGCACACTGATGGCTGCATGGTTGGTTTCCCAAATTGACGGAGTAGATGCCATTATTGTGGTGGTAGCAGTAGACACTGGCAATAGCGTTTGAAAAAAGAAAGAGAAAGTCACTTGACTGAGACTGTGGGAGGAGTAGTAGAACAGAACTCAAAGTAAACTACAGCATGGGTGGTCAAGCAGAAGAAGATCCTTGCCCTACCTTAGTTGCAATTTAATTAGTGTTGCTGTCACCAGATCTGCCCAAGCAAGCGTGTGATCAATTGGTGTACATAGTCATCACATCACACCTCAATATAAATCACACAGCCCGGGGGAAGAGGGTTAGGGATTGATGATTGGATGGGAAGTGGGGTTTTGGGAAAGGTTTGAGAAAGAAAAACAGACAATATGCATGGACACAACAAAAGTAAAACACAATCTTGTAACACGACCATGATCCATTATCAAAGAAATCAAAGTATGAAGTGAGAGAAAGCAAATGCATGCATGCTGAGGAAGATAACTTGATGGTTAATGATAATGAGTTGTACTATAACTACTATGACCCAATGAGACAATACAGTCAGGGACGAAATTGAAATTTGCCTTGCCTGTCTGCCGCCCTCAGAGCTCAGACCGAACCCAATTACATGCTGTACAGGGCTTACTTTTATTTTTCAAGCTAGCTAAGGAAATTTAAAAAAAGTTGGATCAATTAACAAACAAACCACAACACACAGTCGTAATGATTGAAGAGAAAAAAGCAAGCAAATAAATGTAAAGACGAATGATGATACTAAAGTTACTGTATTATCCTGGTCCAAATGTGGAGTTGCATCATTCTCGTCATTCCTCTTGGTCCTCCCTTCCATGGACACTCCGCACATCAATCTTGGGTACCACTGCCTGCCTGATGCGGATTGGTAAGGTACATGTGAGTCGTTTCTCCCACTGTAGCACAGGGTAAAGGCCGGCCTGTAAGTGTAGATGGAAAAACAAACGGGGTATTGAAAAATTACAGCATTTACAACAATAAACTCAATTACAGTGGAGTGCAAGACAACACTCTGGAGAGAACACTTTCAGACTGAGGCAGCTTGGATAGGCTACATAGTGTCTACTCTACAGCATTAAGGTACAACAACAACGGGACAGGATTCAGGAGCCAGCACAGCCACAGAACAGGAGAACCGCGTCACAGGCTAGGCACACTACCCCTTACTTACATTTTGACCGAGCCAGAGAAATGTCATATGCACTGCAGCAACCTAGAATTTTCCAAATGAAGTGACTAAATCAATGCGCCACTGTCCGTCATACCACTACACTCTACTCCAGTCCACACCACTACACGGACATCTAGCCTAGGTCTGCTGTGGTTCTTGTTCAAACTTTTTACCTTTTAAGTCAGCCCATGAAATGCCTGATGCGGATTGGTAAGGTACGTGTGAGTCGTTTCTCCCACTGTAGCACAGGGTAAAGGCCGGCCTGTAAGTGTAGATGGAAAAACAAACGGGGTATTGAAAAATTACAGCATTTACAACAATAAACTCAATTACAGTGGAGTGCAAGACAACACTCTGGAGAGAACACTTTCAGACTGAGGCAGCTTGGATAGGCTACATAGTGTCTACTCTACAGCATTAAGGTACAACAACAACGGGACAGGATTCAGGAGCCAGCACAGCCACAGAACAGGAGAACCGCGGCACAGGCCAGGCACCCTACCCCTTACTTACATTTTGACCGAGCCAGAGAAATGTCATATGCACTGCAGCAACCTAGAATTTTCCAAATGAAGTGACTAAATCAATGCGCCACTGTCCGTCATACCACTACACTCTACTCCAGTCCACACCACTACACGGACATCTAGCCTAGGTCTGCTGTGGTTCTTGTTCAAACTTTTTACCTTTTAAGTCAGCCCATGAAACGCAGTTATTCCATCAATTTTCTCCGATCCAACTGACTGTGTGCAAAGATAGTATGCTCAGCATCATCATGATGGTGACCGTGTGGTACGTATTCTCCAACACCAACTCAGTCTGCAGTGACTGATTAAGTTTATAATATATTCCATATTACCAAATTGCAACGGATATTGGCCGGCACCTGCAGTGGTAGGAGTACAATGTGGTCATTATTAAACAACAAGGAAACATTAACTGTCACCACACCTGAGTCACTTTTACTTTGTCGATAAACTAGTATAGTTCTAATTCATGGCATGCACAATTCTTCGTAGTCAGCCAGCATCCAATGCAATGCATGCCACCATCATTCACAATAATCACTCATTACCTGTCTTGGTGTTCTTTTTGGCTGTCTGATCTGATGCCTGCCTAGCCTTCTGCCAGTCAGTGATGAGTTTCTTTCGGCTTGGAAACAAAATGGAATATAGGTGGAGTCACGTTTCACTTCTTATGGAGGGACTGTTCGAGGCAACCTGTATTGTACTATTCTCCATCTCCATCCAATGTCTGACTTGCCTGAAATGTACTTAGGGAGAGTAAGGAACATGGAGCAGGACCCTGAGGAGTGGAGTGGACAGTTATGCACAGACGTGCAACTCCAATAGGGAAATAAAAAGAGGAGACTGTTGATGGATTTGTTGTGAATGTAGATTTTGAACCAGAAAAACAGATACACACAGTCACACACAAATAAAGGAAGGGAGACCAATTTGAAAGCCTAGTTGTCAGGGAAGAGGAGCTCGTCCTCAAACTCTGGTGGTTCGGACAGAAGTACGTCTAACAACCCACTACTTATGTCATCAAAGTCGCTCTCCTCTTCCTCCTGTGATTCACGTATTTTGTACTCTGGTGGTATAAAGTGTTGATTCATTTTGATCATGGTTAACCTCTCAACACTTTTGGGCGAGAGACTGGTCCCTTTGACAGTAACAATGGCACCAGCAGCACTGAAAACACGCTCTGAAGAGACACTTGCAACAGGGCAAGCCACATACTTAATTGCCAGCCTGCTGAGCACTGGCCCTTGGCTTCTTTTCCCATACCAATACACCAATGGGCTTTGCTCCATGTAGACCTCTGTTGTGTCATCTAGATAGGCCTGAACCATCTGCTCAATGTTCAGGGGTGCTCCGATTTCCTGGGCCTCTTTTGCCTTTGCATCAGTCATGGATGTGCAATACCCTTTCCGTAGAAACCAATCACCTGCCGTTTTTGTAAATGTGCCTGATGATCCTGTCGGTGCTGTTGATGTTATTGCTGGCAGTGTTGTTGACTGCTGGGAGGCAAACGCACTACTCTTGGCCTCTGAAGTAGAACTTTGTACTGGGTGCCCTGCAGTACTTTTTCGGCCCTGGGGGGGCGGGCCTTTAATGGAGATCCTTTCGTTTTCAAACTCAGTGGCTTCCTCAGCTATCAAAGTTTTGTACTGGGCAAAATTCACTTCTGAAAAAGGAATGACTTCATTACTGCGCAGCAATAATTTGTAACGTGGATCCAAAATTGAGGCAGTAATGTAATGTGGATGTGACAGAATGTTATTTTGAATCCTTGTATTGTGAGATAAGCGAGCGAATAAGGTGTCTGCCAAATAATGTGCGTCTACTTTGTCATCCACACCTGCGTACATTTCTGACACCTCCTTCAGCTGTTGCTCTAGCATGTACAACAATGGGATAGCTTGGCCCATAGTACAGTCCTCCCTGCTCACTTCAAGTGTGAAGACCTCAAAAGGAAGTAGCATCTCTGTCAGGCTTTTGACAAGGTCCCATTGGGTCATCTCAACTCTCATGCCTTTCACTGTAGGATCCCCTGACCTTTTCATGACATAAGCATTAAGTGGTATGTACTGCTCAAACAGACGCTCAAGCATGTAATACGTTGAGTTCCAACGTGTTGGCACCTCTTGGATGAGTGCTTTCACTGGCATTTTATGGTCACGTTGAATGACCCTCAGCTCCTTCAGGGCTTTAAAAGAATGGTTGAAATGTGTGCATATTCTTCTGCAGGTGGTCAGTAAGCTGCTGACTTTGCTTTCATTTTTCAGAAAGTCTTGAACAACAATGTTAATGCAGTGTGCCAAACATGGCACCCTGAAATAGCCACCATCTTTCATGGCCCTAACTACATTACTGCCATTGTCCGTGGCAACAAAACCAATGGTAAGACCTCTTGGTCGCAGCCACTCAAACACCTTGCTGTTAAACTCATCCAAAATGTTAACAGCAGTATGAGATTTCTCCATAGCAAACATGGCTACAGTTGCATGTTTCGAGTGTCTTTAAAAATCTCAGCGGTGTCAACAACACCGTCAGATATCTTATCTTTAACACCCGAAAAAGAGACCCAGTGTGCAGTGATGCACATGTAATCAGTGGCTTGGCAACTGGTCCACATGTCTGTTGTCAGGTGTATACTCTGAACAGCACTCTGTTTTAAGGCTTTTCCAAGCATTTCCAGCACGTCAAGATGTAGTGCTGGAACAGCAACTCTTGCGAAATAGTAGCGGCTGGGAACTTTCCATTTTGGGCAGATGGTGGTCACAAACTCAAGAAAACCCACCCCTTCAACAAAAGAAAAAGGGAGAAGGTCCAGTGCTAACATTTTTGCCAGCTTTGCATTGTACAAACGTGCTATTGGGTGGTTGCGTTCGTACTGCCCCTCCGGCCTACTAAACATGCTAAGAATGGTAGGCTGCATGGTATTCCTTCATGTGGTCAACGTCGCACTTTTTGGGCCAGCAGTGCTCCTTGGTGTCTCAGGCTGACTCTTACTCTTGTGCCAATGAGATGTGGCTGAGGATGTAGGCGTTACCACTGCGGTGCTGGGGACAGGGCTACTTTGTGTACCACTAGCACAGAGAATGTCTCCCTCTTCTTCCTGTTCCACCGTGAGTGGACTTTCTACTCGTTTAAGCCCAACAGCAATGGTTCCAGTTTTGATGAGCCTAAGGTGCTCCTCCCACTGGATTGCGTGGTGTTTTTTCAGATGGGTCATTTGGCCTCCGGTACCATAGTTTGTACCAAGCTTTCCACGACTAACAGAGGTATGACAAACAGAGCATACAGCAATGTTCTCCTCCTTTCCGCTAACCGTAAAGAAGTCACACACTGGGGAGCTTAACTTTTGTCTCCTGCTGGAGGTGCCACTCCCCCTCCCAATGCCGGATGAACTGGAGGTTGTGTGTTGAATTTGACTCTGTGCAGGACCACTACCTACTTCTGCTGAGGTGGTGCTTGTTGTGCTGGATGTAGGACGCTGCCGGCCCTTTGCTAATGTAAATATGGAAGCTGGAGGTCGTGTTGGTGTTACCTGTGTTGGAGGTATGCGTGCTACATCCCTTGCATCCATTTTGGATAGTGTAAAAATGTTGGTCTCCATCTCCTCAGGCCCGGGAGTGATGTTTGTGATGACTGGCTCATCATCATCATCATCATCATCATCATCCTGCTCTTCTACATCAACATCCATAAGTGTAAGGCTTTCTGGAACCTTCCTTTTCCCATGCCTGCTCTTGTGATGTGTTTCCCTCTCAGACTCAGTTTGTGGCTTCCAAGTGACATCTAGATCATCAGAAGGGGGGCTTGGTGAAGAACTTGATGTACTAACCCTCCTTTTCCTTGCTGGGGATTTAAAAGGCAATGCAACTTCTAAAGGAGTGGCTTCCTCTTCTTCCTCTGCATGAGGCTCAATTTCCTGAACTGCCCCTACTTCGGGAGGAACAACAGCTACTATTGCGGGCGGTGGCTGTTGACCACTTATCTGCTGTGTTGATGATGTTCCCTCCTGCGTTGATTGTGTACTACTTTGAGATTGCGATAAGTTTAGTTCAGGCTCAGCATCACTGCTTTCCACCATAAGGCTGGCTACCTCTTCCACACTCATCTGCTTGGGCATGGGTTGGCGGGTTGGGCCCACTGATGTGGAGGTGCTGCCCCCAGCTTGGCCCCCCGACACCGCTGCTGCAGGCGTCATTTTTGGTGTACCAAAAAAGGTTTTGGGAGGCACACCAGACTTAAGTGACACTTCCTTCTTCTTCTGTTCCTTCTTCTCCATGGCAACATTCTTGGTACCGGAGGACCTGCTACCTGCTTTCTTTGGGGGCATCTTCAACAGATGTCAAAACAGCACTCAGTTGCACAAGTTGCAGAGATGCCTGGTCAGGTCACAGACACGTCACGTTGTGTACAGCAGCAGGACGTCGGTCGGGCACCACAACAGTGGATGATGATGACACACCTCCTCTGTCTTTTGTGCACCTAAAAGCAAAAAAGCCAGAAGAACATCAGTCAAAAGATCCATAATTTAATATATAACTTATTAGTGTCTGGTGGGTGGTCATCACAATTATAACATTTTATGAAGTCAGTGAACAACATCACCAGTATAGCCAGCCATTAAGACTCTTAAGAGACTGACAAGGCCAGGGATCCTGTTGTATTTGTACTGTGTACAGTGAGGAAGAAGAATAGCAAGGAACAAAAACATAAATGTAGTCTAGCCTGTTTGACCTAAATAAAAATGTGTGAATCTTATGGGATGGATGCAGCATCAGGGAGCAACAACACAATGAACATATACACATAAAAACTAAAGGCATTTATTTACAACACCCAAAAAGTGAAATCTAACCCCGTAAAAAAGTATAGGCCACATTTTACAATTCAATCCAAAGCCATACATGATGTTGAAATTCAATGCACAACACAAAAACAGTTGTTTACATTCCATGCACCCGCCGTGATGATTGCTGAGTTGTACCCCTGGGCCTACTGTACGACTAGGCCACAAGTTTGGACGTCTATGGCAAAGGCACAATGCATGCCTTCCTTAAATGGCCACCACACATATGCTCAGGCCACCCACCACAATAATAACCAAAAAGTGATTACAAAGGACAGGAACAGGAAGTTGTAGTGTCTGTGGAACTTACTCCCTCTCATAAAAATGTTTTACAGACAAATAAAAGCTTCTCCCTGCTCCAAACCCACAGCTCAATGACAGCCTGAGGAGTTTTTTGTGCAGAAATGCACAAAAAAGCGTTTTTGAGAAGGGTCTATGTTGCTCGCGAGATATTGTTTGCCAGATTGCAAAAGCTGCGTGTTCGCGATCGCGAACTGTACAAAAAGGCTTTCTCGCGTGCGCGAACAGGCATATTGCGAGCACGAAAATGACGAAAACTGTAAGTCCGCGTTGTCGCGCTGTGCAGAGTTACCGAAAGTTCGCGAGCTGAATCCCTTGCCTTACATACTGGCTAAAAAAAGCCCAATTTATTTAGCACACACCCAAAAAATGCTATTCCACCCCAAACACACCTTTTGCAATAAAATCCAAAGCCATCCATGGAGTAAAGGAAAATCGGCAGACAACACCAACTGTACATTTAAATCACGCACCACAGATTGGAGGCTGACTACCTCTGGGCCTACTGGAAGACTACTAAGCCACAAGCTTGGAACCGGATGGCAAAAGCAAGAACACTGCTTGGATGGCTCCACAAAATGGCCGCCACACACCCACAACCACAAGAAATGGGAGACAGTCAATGTACGCCTATGGCAAAGGCACAATGCATGGCTTCACAAAATGGCCACCACACACATGCTCAGGCCACCCACCACAATAAAAACCAAAAAGTGATTACAAAGGACAGGAACAGGAAGTTGTAGTGTCTGTGGAACTTACTCCCTCTCATAAAAATGTTTTCCAGACAAATAAAAGCTTCTCCCTGCTCCAACCTACAGCTCAATGACAGCCTGAGGAGTTTTTTGTGCAGAAATGCACAAAAAAGCGTTTTCGAGAAGGGTCTATGTTGCTCGCGAGATATTGTTTGCCAGATTGCAAAAGCTGCGTGTTCGGGATCGCGAACTGTACAAAAAGGCTTTCTCGCGTGCGCGAACACGCGTATTGCGAGCGCGAAAATGACGAAAACTGTAAGTCCGCGTTGTCGCGCTGTGCAGAGTTACCGAAAGTTCGCGAGCTGAATCCCTTGCCTTACATACTGGCTAAAAAAGCCCAATTTATTTAGCACACACCCAAAAAATGCTATTCCACCCCAAACACACCTTTTGCAATAAAATCCAAAGCCATCCATGGAGTAAAGGTAAATCGGCAGACAACACCAACTGTACATTTAAATCACGCACCACAGATTGGAGGCTGACTACCTCTGGGCCTACTGGAAGACTACTAAGCCACAAGCTTGGAACCGGATGGCAAAATCAAGCACACTGCTTGGATGGCTCCACAAAATGGCCGCCACACACCCACAACCACAAGAAATGGGAGACAGTCAATGTACGCCTATGGCAAAGGCACAATGCATGGCTTCACAAAATGGCCACCACACACATGCTCAGGCCACTCACCACAATAATAACCAAAAAGTGATTACAAAGGACAGGAACAGGAAGTTGTAGTGTCTGTGGAACTTACTCCCTCTCATAAAAATGTTTTCCAGACAAATAAAAGCTTCTCCCTGCTCCAAACCTACAGCTCAATGACAGCCTGAGGAGTTTTTTGTGCAGAAATGCACAAAAAAGCGTTTTCGAGAAGGGTCTATGTTGCTCGCGAGATATTGTTTGCCAGATTGCAAAAGCTGCGTGTTCGGGATCGCGAACTGTACAAAAAGGCTTTCTCGCGTGCGCGAACACGCATATTGCGAGCGCGAAAATGACGAAAACTGTAAGTATGCGTTGTCGCGCTGTACAGAGTTACCGAAAGTTCGCGAGCTGAATCCCTTGCCTTACATACTGGCTAAAAAAGCCCAATTTATTTAGCACACACCCAAAAAATGCTATTCCACCCCAAACACACCTTTTGCAATAAAATCCAAAGCCATCCATGGAGTAAAGGAAAATCGGCAGACAACACCAACTGTACATTTAAATCACGCACCACAGATTGGAGGCTGACTACCTCTGGGCCTACTGGAAGACTACTAAGCCACAAGCTTGGAACCGGATGGCAAAAGCAACCACACTGCTTGGATGGCTCCACAAAATGGCCGCCACACACCCACAACCACAAGAAATGGGAGACAGTCAATGTACGCCTATGGCAAAGGCACAATGCATGGCTTCACAAAATGGCCACCACACACATGCTCAGGCCACCCACCACAATAATAACCAAAAAGTGATTACAAAGGACAGGAACAGGAAGTTGTAGTGTCTGTGGAACTTACTCCCTCTCATAAAAATGTTTTCCAGACAAATGAAAGCTTCTCCCTGCTCCAAACCTACAGCTCAATGACAACCTGAGGAGTTTTTTGTGCAGAAATGCACAAAAAAGCGTTTTCGAGAAGGGTCTATGTTGCTCGCGAGATATTGTTTGCCAGATTGCAAAAGCTGCGTGTTCGGGATCGCGAACTGTACAAAAAGGCTTTCTCGCGTGCGCGAACACGCATATTGCGAGCGCGAAAATGACGAAAACTGTAAGTCTGCGTTGTCGCACTGTACAGAATTACCGAAAGTTCGCGAGCTGAATCCCTTGCCTTACATACTGGCTAAAAAAGCCCAATTTATTTAGCACACACCCAAAAAATGCTATTCCACCCCAAACACACCTTTTGCAATAAAATCCAAAGCCATCCATGGAGTAAAGGAAAATCGGCAGACAACACCAACTGTACATTTAAATCACGCACCACAGATTGGAGGCTGACTACCTCTGGGCCTACTGGAAGACTACTAAGCCACAAGCTTGGAACCGGATGGCAAAAGCAAGCACACTGCTTGGATGGCTCCACAAAATGGCCGCCACACACCCACAACCACAAGAAATGGGAGACAGTCAATGTACGCCTATGGCAAAGGCACAATGCATGGCTTCACAAAATGGCAACCACACACATGCTCAGGCCACCCACCACAATAATAACCAAAAAGTGATTACAAAGGACAGGAACAGGAAGTTGTAGTGTCTGTGGAACTTACTCCCTCTCATAAAAATGTTTTCCAGACAAATGAAAGCTTCTCCGTGCTCCAAACCTACAGCTCAATGACAGCCTGAGGAGTTTTTTGTGCAGAAATGCACAAAAAAGCGTTTTCGAGAAGGGTCTATGTTGCTCGCGAGATATTGTTTGCCAGATTGCAAAAGCTGCGTGTTCGGGATCGCGAACTGTACAAAAAGGCTTTCTCGCGTGCGCGAACAGGCATATTGCGAGCGCGAAAATGACGAAAACTGTAAGTCCGCGTTGTCGCGCTGTGCAGAGTTACCGAAAGTTCGCGAGCTGAATCCCTTGCCTTACATACTGGCTAAAAAAGTCCAATTTATTTAGCACACACCCAAAAAATGCTATTCCACCCCAAACACACCTTTTGCAATAAAATCCAAAGCCATCCATGGAGTAAAGGAAAATCGGCAGACAACACCAACTATACATTTAAATCACGCACCACAGATTGGAGGCTGACTACCTCTGGGCCTACTGGAAGACTACTAAGCCACAAGCTTGGAACCGGATGGCAAAAGCAACCACACTGCTTGGATGGCTCCACAAAATGGCCGCCACACACCCACAACCACAAGAAATGGGAGACAGTCAATGTACGCCTATGGCAAAGGCACAATGTATGGCTTCACAAAATGGCCACCACACACATGCTCAGGCCACCCACCACAATAATAACCAAAAAGTGATTACAAAGGACAGGAACAGGAAGTTGTAGTGTCTGTGGAACTTACTCCCTCTCATAAAAATGTTTTCCAGACAAATAAAAGCTTCTCCCTGCTCCAAACCTACAGCTCAATGACAGCCTGAGGAGTTTTTTGTGCAGAAATGCACAAAAAAGCGTTTTCGAGAAGGGTCTATGTTGCTCGCGAGATATTGTTTGCCAGATTGCAAAAGCTGCGTGTTCGGGATCGCGAACTGTACAAAAAGGCTTTCTCGCGTGCGCGAACACGCATATTGCGAGCGCGAAAATGACGAAAACTGTAAGTCCGCGTTGTCGCGCTGTGCAGAGTTACCGAAAGTTCGCGAGCTGAATCCCTTGCCTTACATACTGGCTAAAAAAGCCCAATTTATTTAGCACACACCCAAAAAATGCTATTCCACCCCAAACACACCTTTTGCAATAAAATCCAAAGCCATCCATGGAGTAAAGGAAAATCAACAGACAACACCAACTGTACATTTAAATCACGCACCACAGATTGAAGGCTGACTACCTCTGGGCCTACTGGAAGACTACTAAGCCACAAGCTTGGAACCGGATGGCAAAAGCAAGCACACTGCTTGGATGGCTCCACAAAATGGCCGCCACACACCCACAACCACAAGAAATGGGAGACAGTCAATGTACGCCTATGGCAAAGGCACAATGCATGGCTTCACAAAATGGCCACCACACACATGGCCAGGAGGACACAACAACAAGCATAAGCCAAGGGGAACAAAGAAAAGAAATGCAGGCCTTTATGGAAAAAGAAGCACACACTACGACCACAAAAATTGCCACAAGCCATATGGGCACTCACAGTCACAAAAGGCCATGGAAAACTATGAACTGAAGCAGGCCTATAATATATGACCGGACAAGGAGGCCTGCTAAACAACACAGCTTTAATTCCAAAATGAAAATCAACAGGGCTACAAAAGGATTGGAAAGAAGTTACACACATCAAGCACACACATCCAACAAAGGTAAATCACACACACACACACACACCAACAGTGAAATACACCACAGCCACGTTTAGCATTTCAATCCTATGCCATCCATGCCCTACATGATGTAGAAATTCTACAGATACCTGAAATTGCAGAGAAAAACAACTAGGCCCCTATTGAAAGTAGTACAGGCCACCCACCACAACAATATTTTTTAAAAACAATACAAATCCCAGAAAAATGTAGGTACAAACAAGCCACAATGAAACAAACACACCAATTCTCCAACTTACTTGTAGTAAATTAAATCTCAAACAAAAAATTCCTCAAATAAATCCAATCCAATGGTATGATGATGCAGCAGACAGACACAAAAAGTGATCCTTCCAGCTCCAAATCCAAATGAAAGTGAACAACACATGCACAAAGCACGTGGGAGGAGCCTGCTGGACGGGAACAGGAAGTTGTAGACTCAGGGGCACTTCCTTCCTCTTGAAAAAAAAGAGTTAAAAAAATTAAAGGACTCTTTCTTACACAAAAGACTACAGCAAGATCACAATCTGAGGAGTTTTCTGAGCAAAATGATCATTTTTGAGAAGGTTTTATGAAGCTCGCGAGATATTCTTTGCCAGATTGCAGTTTTTCCATGTTCGGGATCGCGATCTTACCAAAACAGCCGCCGGAAGTCAGCTCGCGCGCACCAATGACGTGTTCGGGTTCGCACACTCTCGCAGGCTTGGGTAGCCATATTACAAATCTCGTGGCGCTCGCGAACGGACAGAAAAGCAAGTTGGCGATCGCAGAATCAAGGTAAGACGTTACCGCACGCGCGAGAATGAATATTGAGCGTGGGAGGAAGCAAAACTACTACGCTACGCGCTAGATTGCGTGGCAATCTGCAACTTCGCGCTCTACGCGAATTGCGAAGTTACCTAAACTTCGCAAGCTCCACGAACGGAGCGTAGTTCAACGCCCAGGCTTAGTTTTATTGAGTGATTCCCTGATACCCTTGTAAACACCCTTTTAAACACAGTCTTCTGTTGTTAATATCAATAAGATAGTTCATCTATCTTTTTTAGGGGGTGATTATTTGACACTCCTAAAAATATCACGTTCCACTGAAATTGCAACGCAGTGTATACTGTTTTATCTTCAAGAGCAAGGTTGGACATGACGAGAGAGTGATGGCTATACTGTGACCTAAGAACCATTGATACAGTTGTGACTCCATTCTGTATCCCTTTTCTTAGGTCACTTTGTGACACTGCGGGAAACTTTGCTCATAGTGCTGATACGTGGTTGGTGGAATTCAGACCCACCACTTTGTGTAGATAGTTCACTTAGTAGGTCCTGAAGAATTGCCACGGATCGTACTGACCAGCAGGCATGAAACATGTTGACCTTTAGAGTTGAGTATAGCTAAACTGAACCATCACATCAGATAGCTGCCACTCTTCTTGTTTTTAATTAGGTTGATAGCCAACCTGAATAAAAGTCTCCTTGGACTATCTGACCTGTTTTAATCACTTTTTTATTACATGTATACCACCTATCCCCCTCACACCCACTGCACCATATGGCAAGGAACAAAAGATCTCAGCTAAAGAGCCCCTTTATAGGTGCCCATCGGGTATTGCAGTGCCGACCCGACGAGGAGCAGGTCCATATGATGAAGCATGACACCTAGCTGTCTGGGTGTGTGAGGACACTATTTCTGACAGGAAGAATTCCCTTCCTCACTCTCAAACTCACCCTGTTTGCACACACAATTAGGGGTTCCCTGACTCTTTTGTCTGAGCAATTGAGGAACTGCATACCTTCTGGTGTTAGTACTTGACAGGGCATGTATGCTGGACCTCTATAAAAAGCCCTACAGTCCCCTCTTCTTGTTGATTAATCACTGCTTTGTTGCCATTAGGCTTTAGGCAGGTAGAGTTCATCCACTGAGCCAGTTCATCCAGAAAGGACATAAAATACATTGATTGCATGAGTGCCGAAGTACTGCTTGGGTGATTGGATAAGTGCATGGGTAGTGCTTGACTGAAATGATAAGTGCAACGATAATGCCTGGGTTATTGCATTAGTGCATGAGTTGCGCCTGAGCGAATAGATGAGTGCATGGGTAATGCCTGCGGAAAAGGATGAGTGCAAGGGCAATGCCTGGGTCATTAAATGGATGCATGGGTAGTGCCTAAGAGAAAAGATGAGTACATGGGTAGTGTGGTTGATTGGATGACTGCATGTGTAGTACCTGAGTGACTTCATGAATGCAAGGGTAATACCTGGGTTCTTATATTGTTGACGGTGACCTCAGCTAGGCCTACCAGTGCAAGGGGTTCGCCCTTCTCTACACAGAGTCCTCAGGCCAATAGGAAGATGTTGGCACAGAAACTGGAATAGAAAATACAAAGTTTAATAAACCTCATGAGGTGGAACTACATTCACACAGCACCCTTCGGTGTTGAGTGAAGTAGCACACTGAACAGAAGAAGCATGGTCCTTTTATAACCACACAGGGGCTGAAAAAGGCGGTACAAGTACACATGAGAAGAGTTATGCACATAGATGGTCATACAGAAACTGCACAGTCAACAAGTAGGAGGAGTAATAAGTTGCTGACATCAGTTAGAACAGCCTGACAGTTCTATACTAGGAACAGGTGCACTCTACTAGCTAAGCACATCCGCGTATGTGCAAGACTCTGGGAGAGGGAAACAGCATATGTCCAGCACATAGCTAACAAAAATGGCTGCCAAGTACAAAATGGCTTTCAGCTCATGCTAAGAGATTAATGCAATCTTCAACAGATGGTCCTTTTAGCATGAGCTAAAGATATTCCCATAATCCAGTAGGAAATATGCATATTCATTTTTTTTCATAAATTTATCAATATCCTAATTCATTGCTTTGTGGGCATTTCTCATTCTAAATATTGTTAAGCTGGTATGTATAAGGTATAAGCAGGAGTACAAAGGGAACAGAGCATTGGGTCATACAGATAGCAGGATAGAGTAATTACTATTATCAGAAACAGAACTATAAGCTTTCTAGTCCTAAGCAAATGCTAGAACCATCCAGTAAAAACATTTTCAAGACTCTTATGCATTTCAGTGACCATCAATTTCAACTTCAAAATAGCCAACAGCACATATCTAATAAAAACATTTTCACTAGACTGTTCCAGTGTTTCCTTTATGAGGGCTAGAATATCAATCAAGAAAAGGGTAAAGTAACATTTATCAATTGCTCAGATTAACTTTTCTCTCGCAGAATAAACATTATTCCTAATACAATTATGAAAGCAGTCAGACATATTATTACAAAAATGATCCTGGATCCAGAGGACCAGGAGGACCACACAGGACCATGAGAATTAGGACGAAGAGCTGCAAAGGGTTGCTCCTCCTCAAAAATGGGACGACCAATGGGGTACATTTTCAACAAAAAAGAAAAAGAAGTCCTTGGGAAATTAAAGCCGCTGTCCAACCAACCAGAGGGAAGTCTTCTCCCTGTGTCCGTTTGAGCCTCACTGGCAGGCTCTTGTTGTTCCCACGGTGGAGCTGCACAACTCGCAACTCAGGAATCACGGCCCAGTTTCAAGGGAAAAGTTTCTTCTTTCAGGATAGGGCAATCACCCACCAGGGCAAATACTCTCAGCGATCCTGTGCAGTGTCTCAGGCAGTGCACCAGTTTTCTTCATTTCAATCTAACAGGCACCAGAGACACAGCACCTGTACCCTGAACTCAAGTCCTTCCCTAACTCCTGTATTGCTCTGCTGGCACACTGCTCTTTCGTTGGGGCCATAGATTGCATTCAGTGTGCCCAGGTATCTCTTGACCAACAAAGGTGAAAACTTTACAGCCACTTTGGGACCAGGATTCAGAGGCCTGATGCTAGGATCTCTGAAGCAACCCTTGTTTCAAAAGGGGTTACCTCAAGCAAAAACTTTCTTGCCTTCCTGGTCGGTGTGTGACTCTCGGCTGGGCATCAAAATCTTGATCCACGATTTCTCCTTTCTGATTTGTGACCCATTCTTTCGCCCAAGACAGTGGCAGGGGTACACACTTCACATCCCAGTGCTTCCGGCCTTCTACCTTCACTGAGGTCCTGGTTGCCAGCAATGCCTGTGCTGGTTACCTTCACTTTGACTTCAAGCTGGACTGGTGCTGACTCTCCAAGCTGGATCTGATGTCCGCGCCCCTCTGGCAATGGTTGTAAGGCAGCAAATATCTATTGGTGGACAGAACAAAAGGTCTTTAGACAAGGCACAGAAATAATCTATCAACAGAGAGGATAGTCTCAGAATACTTCCTAGTCTAGGGACACCCCATATATTAGCAAGGCACCCAAGAACCACTTTCATCTATGTGAGAGTAAAAAAAAACAACAGCCTCGACCTATTGGCAAGTATAAAAGGAACTCTTTGGTGAACTGACAAGAGTAATACGTCACCCAATCACAAGCAGCCAAGGAAGTCTGTGTTCATTTACTAAATTCTGAGGAAAAGAGAAAAACAATACAGACATACTCCAAATCCTTACATCTGTATATTCCTATCTTAATCATCTAAAGACCCTCAAGAAAAAAGGAAATGTTCTACACTTTTACTCATAGACTTTGCATTACTTGTACAGGACTGCAGACACGTCTAAAATGATTTCTCTTAATAAAAGCACCTACATTGTATGCTTAGGACCATGCTCTCATGTTATAGGAGCAACAGGAAAATCTAAAACTGTTACTTTAACAGGGATTCCTATTACATAAATAACTAAAAACTTCAACATAATGGGTACATTTTCTCCAGCAGAACATCTTGTGACAAACAGACTCCTATAAAACAATATTTTCCTCAAAAATGTTTGCTAAGGATCACATGGGCATCTTCTCTGCATTCTATTTTTCACAATCCAAACTATGCAACATCAGCTCTAGTAAGGACTGTCAGTTTATTTACACAGACTAGCTAATAAAAACTAGCAATGCCCTTGAAAAACGGTATGTAGCATGAGAATAACTAACAATAGTGGTGTTATCACCTGAGAATTTTAGAACAAAAACTACCCACAGCTAGTTCCCCTTAAAAATCAAATAAGGAAACCACAATCTAGACTACTCATCCTTTCATAATTTCATCAGACAGGATGGGCAGAAACATAGCAAATTTATTTATTCATTTTATTAATGCTAATAATGTTTAAAACAGTATTACTGAATAGCCAATTAAATGTCTCATGGCTATTTCACAGACAGTTTAGACAGGCTCAAAAGAAATTAGGAAAAAGAGAGAGAAAACATAAATTTACCTACCCTTAATTTGTAGAGGAGCTAGCCTCCCCCCCCCCCATTTTTGACAGTAGGAAACCTGTAACAGGTTTCATTCTGTCAACACTATCAACTCCAATTTGTAGCAACTGGGCATAAACAAACTCTAAGGAGCTAAATAGCACATTGAGCTAGCTAAAGAACATATTCCTTTAGCAAATGTACAAGTGTGACACGAGGGCACATGAATTCAAACTAAATCCCATTGCTTCCTTAATTCAGCCCTGAAAGCATTAGTGCTATACATATGACAGAGCCATTGTCTTAATAAAAGCTGACATATACCATTATTATTCAATCTGTTCATATGAGTGAACAAAAACTTGCTGTTGCAAAAAAAAGCAAGCAAAACCTCTTTCTGTCCCTGCCCTGCCATTTCGTCTTTCAAATGTCGAAATGTCAAAGCAAATGTTGCGCTGAGCCCTGCTTCTAAATGTAGAACTTCGACCTTTAACCTATTTGCAGCTGTTCTATCTTGAGTGCAAGGTTTTCATGCAGTTTTACAAATTCAAAGTGATTCTGGAGACTGAGAGCTCAACAGCAAAACCCACTCCATTCCTGTCTACCAGCAATTCAGAGGTAAGCTTAATAACTTCTGCCAGTTTTTATGTACATATTTATATTTGTAAGCAGTGTGCCGAGTGCTTGTCTAGCAGTATAGATGTCAGCTATTCATTCTATGCTTACATATGTGCCTGAGGCAGTTTAAAAGCTGCTCTAATTTGAATAACCTCATTTAAATAGTGAATTTTACTCAATTTCGACTTTGATGTTTGGGGCACTTAAAAATGAATATCCTACAATGTTTTTGCATAATAGTCATCCCCAGAATGTCCCCTACATATCCCAGAGATGTGGCACCAGAAATGTATAATGAATACCCTTATAAAAATGAGTTTTGTACGCCTGGGTAAAGTGACATTTCACATGTAAGTGACCCCCTATTGCTGTATAGCATGGCTTAAATTCAATTTGGATGCTAGGAGGTCACAGTATCATTATTAGGCATTATAAATTTTAAAAAACGAATTTAATGCACCTATTTTAAATAAAAAAAATTATATAATCAAAATATATATTTTTTTTTTAATAAATCCAATCATTTAGATGAGTCCACATATGAAAAGCAAGCTGCATACCTTGCCTATCATATTTAAATGCATTCATTCATAGCCCTAAGAACAGAAACCAAAATTGAAAGTCTACGCCACTTTTAAATGAAGGACAGTCATTATTATTTAACATCAAAAACCACTGTTATCCTTATTTAAAAAGGCATTAAGAAAATAAATCCCTACTGTCAATCTGCCCTCTGTTTATCAAAAATAATGAAACTATATTTCTAACTTTTAAAACAGCAGTCTGAAATGCAGGATTTTACACCGTGTTTGACTTCAGCTGTTCTCTGTGGTCGGAGTCAGAAATACCCACGTGCTGACACAGCTGCTTGACATGTAAAGGCGTCGAATTCACACGCCTTTCAAGTCAGCCTTTCCACAAATCTGTCGTTCTGTAATGTATTCAGGTCTGCAACAACCAACTCACTCAGATAATGTGAATGCCTGTTAATACCTAATACAGAAGGATATATGCTGTGACATTTTGTATCTTAATTTATCTATTGCAAAACACACAATTTCGTTTTTTGAAGCTTTTTTTTTCCTATTAAATGTGGATTCTAATTTTATCTTTAACATTGTGGCAATTTGCACACATGTATAGTGTCTTACTATGTCTAACTATGTTTAATGATAGCGTGCAGCTATTTAGCTTATACTATATAATTCATTGCTGGATTCTTTTAAAATGTATTTTATTTTAATGATATTTGGCATAACAGAATGATGACAAAAAAAAAACATTGAGCTCATTCCAGACATTTTCAAAACGGTGTCATACACATAATACAGGGCACTTAAGGCTAGCCATTCTTGCACCAAGAGCGCAATCGCTACTTACAAGTACCACTAATGACAAACCACAGACATTTAAACACACATTTAACCCACAGATCAACACTTAGGGCAGAAACAAAAGACAGCCCACAGACTGTACTTAAACCAAACCATTTGTAAATACTAGTTGTAAGTCATATTCCCTAGATTTGGCTGGCAGAAAACCTAGAAAAAAAACGCTCTGCATATCATCACTTATGAGTGTTACTAAGTGCACAGACCAGGATCCTTTCTATGTACATATTTAGTTTCTCGGGGTACTAGTCACCAAAGAAGAAATACTTTTTTATACCTAAACCTAGTTAAGTATCCCCTCTAGGGGAGACGGCTAATTATATACAAGTTTAAAAATGGTAATTCCAAGAAAGCAACACATTCATAAATTCACCTGGGGGAAAACAAAAAGACCATCACGCATTTGCTTACAATTAACTGCTTTGTTCTTCAGCTCTAATGCTTTCACATAAATGTTCTTTCGCTGTTCTTTTTCAATCAAGGCTTGCTCACGCTTCATTCGTTCACGCACTTCTTTCTCCCACATTCATACACAATCAAACATCTTTTGCCTAGTCTTTCGCTTAAACATACATTGTTCCACATACTCAATCTTTCGTAAATCAAATGACCCATACATAGGCCAACGCAACTCAGGATCCTTATGAGTGTATTTATTCCATAATGCGCTGTACATTATAGAAGAAAGACCATACTTAATATACATATCCCTATTAGGCATCCCCTCCGGGGGGCCGGTTGTGCTTCATCTAGTCTCAAATTGGTACCACTACAAAAGCAACACATCCTATGAAGTGTGCTAAAAACAGGCATGCCAAAAATAGTGCAGAATATGCAGTATTATAATCAAAGTAGCACTTAAGGTACCTTTAGTACGATGTGCCGTTCAAATCAATTCAAATAGAGAAAATTCTCCTCATTACCTGCCTCTATAGATTGCAATCCATATATGAATCTCATAACAAACCAAGTTGGCCAACACCAATTCCAAAATCCAAAAGCCACAGTAAGTGTTACTAAACTACCTTACCAATCCCAGGCATCAAAACCAACAGCAAGCGCCACAGAAGGACCCTTACCAATCACTTGGTGTCCAGGTTCCAACTGCCAAGTTCTAAAATCGACCAAATGGTCACTGCACGGCGAATCAACAGAAGAGATCTCAGTCGAGGAACGGCACCACCTGGATGGTCAGATCAGAAAGAAAGGAAAAACGCCGTGGTTGCCAAGACTCGGGTCTCATCGGGCAGCGATCGCGTCCAGAGCGAGATTCCAATCCTTCGTCGCGACCAATCCTTTGGGCATCCGAGTCACCGATGAGCCCCAGTAGTTGGGCGCCAATTTGTTGATGGTGACCTCAGCTAGGCCTACCAGTGCAAGGGGTTCGCCCTTCTCTGCACAGAGTCCTCAGACCAATAGGAAGAAGTTGGCACAGAAACTGGAATAGAAAATACAGAGCTTAATAAACCTCATGAGGTGGAACTACATTCACACAGCACCCTTCGGTGTTGAGTGAAGTAGCACACTGAAGAGAAGAAGCATGGTCCTTTTATACCCACACAGGGGCTGAAAAAGGCGGTACAAGTACACATGAGAAGAGTTATGCACATAGATGGTCATACAGAAACTGCACAGTCAACAAGTAGGAGGAGTAATAAGTTGCTGACATCAGTTAGAACAGCCTGACAGTTCTATACTAGGAACAGGTGCACTCTACTAGCTAAGCACATCTGCGCATGTGCAAGACTCTGGGAGAGGTAAACAGCAAATGTCCAGCACATAGCTAACTAAAATGGCTGCCAAGTACAAAATGGCTTTCAGCTCATGCTAAGAGATTAATGCAATCTTCAACAATATGAGTGCATGGGTAGTGCATGAGTGAACGGATCAGTGCAAGGGTAGTGCCGGGGTCATTGGATGAGTGCATGGGTAGTGCCTGAGAGAATGGATGAGTGCATGGGTAATGCCTGACTGAATGGTTGAGTGGAATAATAGTGCCTGAGTGATTGTATAAGTATATAGAGTACTGAATAGGTGATTGGATGAGTGCATGGGTAGTGCCTGAGTGATTTCATGAATGCAAGGGTAATGCCCGGGTGCTTACATCAGTGTATGGGTACATGGGTAGTGCATGAGTGAAAGGGTGAGTGCAAGAGTACTGCCTGGGTCATTGGACGAGTGCATAGGTAATGCCTGTATGAAAGGATGAGTGCAAGGGCAAAACTGGGTCATTGGATGAGGGCATGGGTAGTGCCTAAGAGAAAAGATGAGTGCATGGGTAGTGCCTGAGTGAATGGTTGAGTGCAGGAGTAGTGTTTGAGTGAGAGAGTACATGGGTAGAACCTGGGTGATTGCATGAGTGTAGGGGTACTGCCTGGCCGATTGGAAGACTGCATGTGTAGTACCTAAGTGACTTTGTGATTGCAAGGGTAATACCTGGATGCTTATATAAGTGCATGGGTAGTGCATGAGTGAAAGGATCAGTGCAAGGGTACTGACTAGGTGATTGGATGTGTGCATGGGTAGTGCCTGAGTGACTTCATGAATGCAAGTGTAATGCCTGGGTGCTTACATCAGTGTATGGGTACTGCCTGAGTGAAAGGATGAGTGGAACAATAATGGCTTGGTGCTTGGATCAATGCATGGGTAGTGCCTGAGTGAAAGGATGAGCGCAAGAGTAATGCCTGGGTCACTGGATGAGTGCATGTGTTGTACCTGAGAGAGTGGATGAGTGGATGGGTAGTGCATGAGTGAAAGGATCAGTGCAAGGGTAGTGCCTGGGTCATTGGATGAGTGCATGTGTAGTGCCTGAGAGAATGGATGAGTGCATGGGTAGTGCCTGACTGAATGGTTGAGTAGAATAATAGTGCTGGAGCGATTGCATGAGTGCAGAGGTACTGCCTGGGTGTTTGGATGAGTGCATGGGCAGTGCTTGACTGAAAGGATAAGTGCCTGACTGAATGGTTGAGTAGAATAATAGTGCCTCACTAATTGCATGGGTAGCTCTTGAGTAACTTCATGAGTGGAACAGTAATCCTTGGTGGCTGAGATCATTGCTTTGGTCGTGCCTGAGTGAAAGGATGAGTGCAAGAGTAATGCTTGGGTCACTGCATGAGTGCATGGGTAGTGCCAGGGAGAATGGATGAAAGCATGAGTAGGGCCTGAGTGAACAGTAGTCTGCAAGAATAGTGCCTAAGTGATTGCATAAGTGCATGGTTAGTGGTGAGGTGCTTGTATGAGTGCAGGTGTACTGCCTGGGTGATTCGATGAGTGCGTGGGTAGTGCCTGTATGAAAGGATGAGTGCAAGGGTAATACCTGGGTCACTAGATGAATGCATGGGCATTGTCACCGAATAAAGCTGTTTTGATTGATTGCATGGGCAGTGCCTAAGAGAAGAGTTGAGTACCTGGGTATTGACTGAGTGATTGGTTGAGTGCAGAGGTACTGCCTGGGTGAACGGATGACTGCATGTGTAGTACATGAGTGGCATCTTGAGGGCAAGTGTAATGTCTGGATGGCTTAGATGAGTGCCTGGGTAGTGGATGAGTGAAAGGATCAGTCTAGGGTAGTGTCTGGGTCATTGGATGAGTGCATGGGTAGTGCCTGACTGAATGGTTGAGTAGAAGAATAGTGCCTGAGTGATTGCATGAGTGCAAAGGTACTGCCTGGGTAAATGGATAAGTGCATGGGTAGTGCTTGACTGAAAGGATAAGTGTAAAGCTAATGCCTGTGTTATTGCATTAGTGCATGTGTTGTGCCTGAGAGAAGGGATGAGTGCATGGGTAATGCTGGTGTGAAATGATGAGTGCAAATGCAATGCCTGAGTCATTGGATGAGTGCATGGGTAATGCGTAAGAGAAAAGATGAGTGCATGGTTAGTATCTGAGTAAATGGTTGGGTGCAAGAGTAGAGCCTGAGTGATTGCATGAGTATATGGGAAGTGCCTGGGTGATTGTATGAGTGTATGGGTACTGCCTGGGTGATTGAATGACTGCATATGCAGTACCTGAGTGACTTCATGAATGTGAGGGTAATACATGTGTGCTTATCTGAGTGCATGGGTAGTGCATGAGTGAAAGGAACAGTGCAAGGGTAGAGCCTGGGTCATTGGATGAGTGTATGGGTAATGCCTGATAGAATGGATGAGTGCATGGGTAATGCCTGTGTTAATGGTTGAGTGCAAGGGTAGTGCCTGAGTCATTGCATGAGTGCATGGGTAGTGCCTGAGTGAATGGGTGAGTACAGAAATAGTGCCTCACTATTTGCATGAGTGCATGGGTAGTGCCTGGGTGATTTCATAAGTGTAGGGCTACTCCCTGGGTGATTGGATGAGTGCATGGGTGGTGCCTGAGTGACTTCATGAATGCAAGGGTAATACCTGGGTGCTTAGATCAGTGTATGGGTACTGCCTGAGTGAAAGGATGAGTGGAACAGTAATGCCTGTGTGGTTAGATCAGTGCGTAGGTAGTGCCAGAGTGAAAGGATCAGTACAAGAGTAATGCCTGGATGCCTGGATGAGTGCGTGGGTAGTGCCTGAGTGATTGGGGGAGTACAGGAATAGTGCCTCACTAATTGCATGAGTGCATGGGTAGTGTCTGGTGAGTGCAGGGCTACTCCCTGGGTGATTGGATGAGTGTATGGGTGGTGCCTGAATAACTTCATGAGTGCAAGGGTAATACTTGGGTGCTTAGATCAGTATATGGGTACTGCCTGAGTGAAAGGATGAGTAGAAAAGTAATGCCTGGGTGTTTCGATCAGTGCATGGGTAGTGCCTGAATGAAAGGATGAGTGCAAGAATAATGCCTGGGTCACTGCATTAGTGCATGATAGACTGGATGAGTGCATGGGTAGTGCCTGAGTGAATGGTAGAGTGCAAGAATAGTGCCTACGCGATTGCATGAGTGCTTGGGTACTGTCTGGGTGATTTCATGAGTGCAAGGGTAGTGTGTGGGTGATTGGATGAGTGCATGGGTAGTGCATGAGTAAAAGGATGAGTGCAAGAGTAGTGCCTGGGTCATTGGATGAGTGCATGAGTAGTGCCTGAGAGAATGGATGAATGCATGGGTAATGCCGATGTGAATGGTTGAGTGCAATAATAGTGCCTGAGTGATTGTATAGTTGTATGGGTAGTGCCTAAGTGGTTGCATGAGTGCAGGGGTACTGCCTGACTGATTGCATGAGTGCATGGGCAGTGCATGAGTAAATGGATGACTGCATGGCTATTGGCTAGAGGAATAGCTGCGTTCAAAAGCACTGACTGTCTGATTCTATGAGTGCAAAAATAGTAATGAATGAGTGTACAGGTAGTCCTTGTGTGATTGCATGGGTGCATTAATAGTATCTGGTTCATTCAATGAGTAGATGGACAGTCCCTAGGCAGTTCTATTAGTGCATATCTTTTCTATGTTTGTATCTGAGAAGTCCTTGGATAGGGAGTTCAATAAACAACTGTCCTGTAAAAGGAGAGGTAAACAACTTGCAATTAAACCACTTTTATTGGTCTATGCACTTTTGTAAAAAGTAAGTATGATACTACTACTCAGAACTATGACGTTACTTTTCAAAGTGTAAAGGATGAACATTATTTATATATATTGAAAACAAAAAATATATAATGAGATTTTAAACATTTTCCAGGTTGTCACGCATTTTTAAATGTGTATTCTTATCTTTCAAGTAATTTAGATACATTACTCAATTGAACTATTTTAGAGAAATATAATCCAAAACAGCATTATGTTTTCAAACTTCAACAGTAGCCACTACAGAAATAATAATATTATATTTATAAGAACACAACATAAATTAAAAGTTACATAACATTTTTAGTTTCCCTTTTTTGCTGTTCTCAGATTCCACTTATCTTCATGATACACTGTGAGTTCAATGAAGTATCATCATTGAACCATGGGTGAAAAAATAATCAAACTGATTGTAGAGAAAAACCCAAATCAGCATAGAACTTCATTATCAATATGTGTAGTTATGTTTTATTCCTATCCATACTTTGTTAGGGGCATATTATCAAGACAGGAGATAAAATTACCGCCGCTTTAGCGGCAGAAAACTGCAGCTAAAACGGCGATAATAGGCTTTATGATATGCTCCATGGAATTCCAATTGAAGCTCAGGTTAGATGTCCTTCACATCTAACATGGACTTCAATTGGAATTCTATAGAGCATATTATCAAGCCCATTATCGCCGTTATAGCGGCAGTTTTCTGCCGCAAAAGCGGCAATAATTTTATCGCCTGTCTTGATAATATGCCCCTTAATTACTTCCTTCATCTACATTAACTCTATTATTTATCTCAAATAGACTTGCCAAAATGTAGACTCTCATTCACATCTGGTACATATAGACAACAAATAAATATAGTATTTGCTTTTAAACACAATGTTCCAAATGTAATATCAATTAGTGCAAGTAATAATCCAAACACTAATTATAAATACTAATAGTTTGCAGTGCTGTCTTCTTTCTGTTTACATCTTCCCAATAGGCCGAATGATGTACTCAAAACTCTGTCTGCAGGATTAACAAATATGAATTTGGTAATTCATATGGGAATCTAGGGGTTTGAATTCCAAGTGGGCATCATTGCAAAACATCCATCCTTTGTTACACTTTAAATAAACTGTATAGTGCCCACATTTTGCAATAAGTCCTTCATGTAAAGTAGTAGCTGCTGTTGTATAAGTTCTTCCTAAAATAGATTTTTAACTTGCTTTAAAAAATTAAATTTTTGGTTTCAATTTTCATTCCATTTGCTCTACATTGTTGTAACTTTAAAATGAGATGTTTTCCTAATCTTTTAAAAGTAATGTAGACAACATCTCTGATCTACAATGTGAGGATCTCATATCCTGATTTGCTGTTTTTATCAATTTGTTAAAAGGTATTGATTCACAGTCTGGTATTGTCAAGTATAGGAATCGTTCTTTTTGTATTTCAGTGGAAGAAGTAAATGAACACTATTCACACTTATGGTTCCACTTGTAACTTAGTCCATATAAGTTTTCAAGTTTTTCTTCTATAACGAGTCGGTCAACAAAAATACAAACATAGTTTGGTTTTTCAGACAAAACTGTCTTAAACGTTGTCATTTTTTCTGAAAACTCATCAACTCTAATCTCTTTCCTGTGTTCTTCAACATCTACACTTATCAAACTAATACTTTCTCTACACTCCTCTTGTGAACGAAAAAAACAAAACTGTATATCATCATGCAAGAGTGTTCTACATTTATTCAACAACTTCTGAAACTGAAAAAACAACAAATTGTGAAAATTAAAGCTATTGATAAAATCGAACACCAGGGAGAGACTATTCTTCTTACAAAGAAACTACAGGCTAAATTGCATTCTTTGGAAAAGTCTGTATCTAAAACGGCAGACTTAGAAAAGACTTTACATATATGTATAAACTGTTGGGTAATTTTGTGGTGTAATTTGAATGTAGAAGAAGGTTTAGTAAATGGAGCAATGGGAAAAGTTGTTGATTTTGTATATTTTCAGAATAGAGATGTAATGGAATTTTTGATTATAAACTTCGATCAGATTAAGGAGGTAAAACAGATTAGGCATTGGTTTGTGTGTTTTTTTCTTGTAAAAGATTTGCATGTTTGCAGACAACAGTTTCCTCTGTCTTTAGAATATGCACTAACTATTCATAAATCTCAAGGTTTAAGTATAGACAGAGCTTTTGTAAATTGGCAGTACAGTGTTCAAAGAGGGAATGGCATAAGTTGCATTGTCTTGAGTAAGAACATTGTCTGCTTCGTTTTTGATAGATTTTGATAAGAAAAAGGTTAGTGCTGATGCAAATTGTGTAAAAGAGTACAATCATATAAGAAAACTTTTACTCCTGATTTAGGTGAATGTCCAATATATGAGAAACATATACTGTGTCCAAAACAGAAATATGTCAAAGATGCAACTGAGGTTCAAAAAAGGAAAGCAACGGAAGAAAAAAGTGAAAAGTATAAAGAAAAAAATTACAAAGTGTTGATGATATTGAAGGATACCAGTTAGCAAACAGTTCAGGTATCAACTGTTATGCTAATTTGATTCTGAATGTTGTGTTTCATTTACCACATCTTCATCATAAAATCATGGGAAATAGTGAAAAAATATTCTGCTCTTTACTACATAATGTATTTCAACAGTTGATTAATGACAGAAGTGAAATGCATACTGCTTCTGGCATTCTGCCTCTTTTAAATGTAAAGTACTTGTTTATTCACATTCACTCTCAACACACAACAAGATGCACAAGAATGAATTTCTAATGCTTATGCTTGGAGTATTAGAACATGAAGAAATACACATTGAAAACTTATTTGGGCTAAGTTACAAATGGAAGCAAATCAGGATATGAGATGCTAACATTGTAGATCAGAGTGGTCTACATTACATATAGAAAGATTTGGAAAATATCTCATTTTAATGTTCCAACGATGTAGAGCAAATGGAAGAAAATTGTAAACAAAAATTACAAATTTTAAAGCAAATCAAATATCTATTTCAGGAAGAACCTATACAACAGCAGCTATTATTTTTCATGAAGGACTTACTGCAACATCTGGACACTATACTGTTTATTTAATGTGTAACAAAGGATGGACGCTCTGCAATGATGCCCACTTGGAATTCAAACCTAGATTGCCTCATGAATTACCAAATTCATATTTGTTATTTCTGCTGCCAGAGTTTTGAGTACCTCATTCGGCCTATTGGGAAGATGTAAACAGAAAGTAGTCAGCACTGTAAGCTGTTAGTATTTATGATTAGTATTTGGATTATTATTTGCGCTAATAGATATTACATTTGGAAAATTCTGTTTAAATGCAAATAGTTTATAAATTTGTTTTCTATATTGTACCAGATGTAAATGAGAGTCTACATTTTGGCAAATGTATTTGACATAAATGATAGAGTTAATGTAGATGAAGAAAGCAACTAACAAAGTGTAGATCGGAAAACGCATAGCTACACATATTGATAATGATGATCTATGCGATTTTCTTTTTCTACAATCAATTTGATTGTTTTTTCCTTGCTGTTCAATGATGATACTACATTGAAATCACAGTGTATGGTGAAGTTAAATGGAATCTGAGAATGGCAAAAAGGGAAACTGAAAATGCTATGCAATTCTAAATTTATGTTACGTTCTTAAAAATATAATATTATAATTTCTCTAATATATTATCATTAAATAACAGTTCTTCTTTTTCATCTTTAAGTTTGAAAACAGTTTTAATGCTGTTTAGGATAATACTACTCTAAAATAGTTCTACTGAGTAATGTATCTAAATTACTTGAAAGGTAAGAATACATAATATAGTATGCATAATAACCTGGAAAATGTTTAAAATGTCATTATATGTTATTTGTTTCTAATAAAAATAACATTAATCCTTTATGCTATTTAAAAAGTGTCATCATATTTCTGAGAAGTAGTATCATACTTACTTTTATAAAAGAGCATAGACCAATAAAAGTTGTTTAATTGCAAGTTATTTATTCCTAATTATACAGGACAGGTGTGCATTGAACTTCGTATCAAAGGACTTATCAGATGCATACATAGAAAAGATATGCACTAATAGAATTTCCCAGGGACTACCAATGCACTTATTGAATGAAACAGATACTATGAATGCACTAATACAATCACACAGGGACTATCTGTAAACTCATTCATTTCTATCTATGCACTCAAAATCAGCCAGACAGTGCTCTTGCACTCAGCTATTCATCTAGCCACTATCCATGCATTCATTTATTTACTCATGCACTGATCATTCACTCATGCAATCAGCGAGGCAGTATCCCTGCACTCATGCAATCACACATGCACTACCCATGGACTCATACAGTCACTCAGGCACTATTCTTGCACTCAGCCATTCACACCGGCAATACCCACACGCTCATCCATTCTCCCAGGCACTACCCATGTACTCCCATGTACTCATCCAATGACCTAGGTACTACTCTTGCACTCATACTTTTATAGCACACTACCCATGCACTCACCCAATCACCCACACACTACCCCTGCACTCATGCAATCACCCATACAGTACCCATGCACTCATGCAATCACTTAGGCACTTTTCTTGCAGTCTACCATTAACTCAGTGTAGGAGAGTAGGATCTGCTTCACATGAGTACCCCCACTTTTTGCTGGTGTTTCACTGTTTTTCGACCTTATTCTGGCTGTGGCCCTGCTAATCAGGACCCCAGCCTAGCTGCTTCCTCTCTAAAATGCACATCTATGATTCGATTCTGGAGTGCCTTATAAGCCCCTAGTATATGGTGTACTATGTACCTAAGCATTAGGTACCTCAGAGGCCTACCAGGGGCTGAAGCATGTATTATGCCACCCCTGGAAAGCACTCCAAAATGGCACCACAGGTCTGCAACTGCAGCCTGGGTGCGGTGGTGCTTGCACCCCTTACTGTGGAATAGGCTACCTATATCACTACCATTGCACACACATATAAAACCTATAAGTCACTCCTATGGCAGGCCTTAACAATCCTGAATATATTTACATAACAACAAGAGCACCCATAGAAGGTCGACCAGGGACCCTGGGAATTACGTAATTACAAACAACAATAGTCCCTAGGAAAGAAGGGATGGAAAAGCAATAAATAAGTGGAAAAGCAATAAATAAGTGGTCATGAATTTTACTAATATAATAATAAAACAGAGATATCAAGAAGATTTACAAAGTGGGACACAAGCCTGTGTCCAATACATATAACAAAACAGAGAACAGGGAACCAAAGGTTCAGGCAAGAAACAATGTTTGTTGCAGATAACACAGTCAGGAAATGAACCAACAAACAATTCATGGAGCACCCTTATGTATCACACTTAGTATTTTAAAACATATAGGGTTTTACAAGTGACACTTGTAAACACCCTATATGTTTTAAAATGTTTAAAATACTGTCTCTGTTTTATTATTATATTAGTAAAATTCATGACCACTGTCCGGCTGGACAAGTCTCTAAAAATAAGTACTGATTGGGCCCTTATTTATTGCTTTTTCCATCCCTTCTTTCCTAGGGACTATTGTTTAACAATCCTGAAGGGACAGTGCTTGGTTTTTATGTGAGAGGGTGCCCCTGCATGAGCAGAGCCCCTCTGCAGCGTTCGGAGTATCTCCTCTGATGCTGTTTGTGGTGCAGGCTGACCATAAACTCTTAAGTGCATTATAACCTTGCGGTAAATGCTAACCTTGGACTGGCTGCACGGAAACATGTCGTGTTTGGTGTCAAACGCTTTGGAGTACAACCCCCCGCCAGTTCTGGTGGCGGGGGTAGCATTCCACCCTTCTAGAGGGAGAGACATGTTCACACAGGTCTACCCGGTAAAAACTTTCTACAGCCCTGGCATCACAAAATGGATGCCACTGCCACTGACACGGGTCTGGCCTCCTGCTGCTGACTGAAACTCAGGCAGGGGAGGTCTGGACAATAGGTTTCCTGTCCCAGGGAGGTGTAACCACCCCCCCAGACAGGTAGATGTGTATTAGGGCTGGGCAGGAGCACTCTCTGGTGCTTTGAAGTCCTGCACTGGGGGCACACTTGGTGTCCCTGTGCATAGTCCAGTTCAAACCGGTTGCAGGGGCTACCTGCCCCTGCTCTGGTGCGAAACTGGACAAAGGAAATGGGTGTAACCACCCCTCTTTCCAAACCCTCCCATAGGTGGGTCCCTGGAGTATGTCCAACCCCTAAACTTTATATAAGTATGGGAACCCAGTCGTTGCGACTTTAGATTACCCTGGATGAAACTCTGCAACATATATCCTGGACCTTCGATGTTCTATTTCAACTAGAAGACTGAAGAAATCTCCTTCAGGGTCAAGGAGTGACTCCCCTGCTTGGCAGGCACCAAAGAAGCAACTGTCCGGTCTGCAATTCTGAAGCTCCTGCCAGACCCCGAAGTCTCTGCATCCCCAGAGGTGGATTTCCAGACTTCCCCGAGGCTACCCTGAGTTCACAGCAAAGCTGAGGCCCGTGGCTATCGTGGGTGACGTGGAACGAGGACCCCTGGACACCATAATCTTTTGCTGATCCATCATCTTCCTGGTCTTCCTTGAAGTTGTGCTTTGGGTTCCAAGTAGCCCCAGCCTTGAGCACCTCCTGCACTGAAGATTTCTGGCCTTCACTCCACGAGTGACCCGTGGGCCAGTTTCCAGTGCAACCGCTTGAGGCTTCTTCGCAATCGCTAGCCCATTGGCTAGTAGGTCCCCACGAAGGCAACTCCTCTTCTGATTGGGTTTTCCTGGTTGCTCAAGACATGCCCCGACTTTCCCTCACTGGGTGAGTCCCCCAGACATTGCTGGTCTGCACCGATGTCCTTTTTCTATTTCCAAGTGACTTGCCGTTGCTAAGGCGTGTTGGGTCCAATCTGGTCGCCGGCACCGCATCACTCGACTGACTTTGTGGGACAGCTCGAATCCAGCTCCTGGTCATCGTCGACAACTCCTGGACCTCGTGGCTGAAGAGTCAAGACACCCATTAACTGACCTGAAGCACCCGACATCTATGGGCATTGGACTATCGTGCCGCTGGTCACTGGTAAGTAACCCAGACTCTGTCCCCTCTGCTTTCAGGTTCCTTCCATCCTAGATCCAGGCTTGGATCTCTTTGGGCACTTCTCTTCACTGCAGCATCACTTCCTGAGCAGCTTCCATTGAAAACAGCGACGTGACCCGACACCATTTGACACCTATGCGCCCGGCTTACCTGGGTGAGGTAACTCAAGTACTCCGGTGCTCCCGTGGGTGTTGGCCCTAGACACCTCTAAGTCCAAAAGGGTTTGCTCGTAGTCATTCTCTAAGTGTCCTTAAACGCTTAATTTCCAACCGCGACTTTTCACATAGAAGTTAACGGCGATTCGCGGCTGTGTTCTCACACTGCACGCGTCCCCCGTGAGTCCCCTGTGTCACTACCTTGGGTGGTTCCTTGTGGTCCAAGCACTTCTACAGGCTCTAGGCCTTGTGTCTAGTTCAGTTGTGGTTCTTATACCACTTTATTGGTATATGGTTTGGTACGCCCCTAGGGCCCAAACGTGTATTTGTGCTTTTACTGTTGAATACTGACTTGTAGCTTAAGTACTTCGAACTCCAGTCTCATAAAGAGACTAGAGGGGTGTGTTTTATCTTAAATACATATATTTTAAATATATACCTGGTGTGGTTGTCTTTTCATTTGGTCATTCAAGAGATTATAGACTGGTAAACAAGCTGCTTAACATTCCTTCAAGACATAGCCTGAAGGCTGCTCTCCATAGCTACCACTAGGATAGCTTTCAATAAAGGTTGCCTTTAACCTATCACCATAAGGGGTTGTTTGGGCTGATACAAGGTGCCCACTATAACTAGTGGACAGCATATATCAGGCCAACTTCTTACACTCAGGCACTGCCCATGCACTCATCCATTCTCTCAGGCACTACCCATGCACTCATGCAGTGATCTAGGCATTACTCTTCCACTCATCCCTTCACTCAGGAACTACACATGCAGTGCTCTAAGCACATAAGGATTACCGTTCCACTAATAAAGTCACCCAGGCACTCCCCATGCACTCATCTTGTCTCTCAGGTACTACCCATGCACTCAGCCAATGACCCAGGCATTACTCTTGCACTCATCCTTTCACTCAGGCACTACCCGTGCACTGATCTAAGCACCCAGATATTACTGTTCCACCCATCCTTTCACTCAGGCAGTACCCATAGACTGATGTAAGCACGCAGGTATTACCCTTGCATTCATGAACTCACTCAGGCACTAACCATGCACTCATCAGTCACCTAGGCAGTCCCCCTGCACGCATCCAATGACCCAGGCACTACCCTTGCACTGATCCTTTCACTCATGCAGTACCCATGCACTCATCTAAGCACCCAGGTATTACCCTTGCATTCATGAAGTCACTCAGGTACTACATATCCAGTCATCCAATCACCCAGGCATTACCCCTACACTCATGCAATCACTCAGGCACTACTGATGCACTCATGCAAACACTCAGCACTACTCATACACTCAACCACTTAGCCAGGCACTAGCCATGCACTCATCTTTTCTCTTAGGCACTACCCATGCACTCATCCAATGACCCAGGCACTACCCTCACACTCATTTTTTACGAAGGCACTACCTGTGCACTCAATCAGTCTTTCAGGCACAACTCATGCACTAATGCAATAACGCAGGCATTATCCTTACACCTATCCTTTCAGTCAAACACTACCATGCACTCATACAGTCACCCAGGCAGTACCCCTACACTCATGCAATCACTTAGGCACTATTATTCTTCTGAACCATTCAGTTAGGCACTACCCATGCACTCATCCAATGGTCCAGGCACTACCCTTGCACTGATCCTTTTGCACATGCACTAACCATGCACTCATTTAAGCACACAGGCATTACCCTTGCACTCATGAAGTCACTCAGGTACTACACATGCAGTCATTTGTCAGCCAAGCATGCACTCATGAAATTACCCAAGCACTACCCATGCACTCATGCAATCACTCAGATATTACTCTTGCACTCAACCATTCAATCAGGCACTACACATGTACTTATTATTTAGAACAAGACACAAAGGCACACCATATATATCACTATAATCCAATGTATGCCATGACACTCAAATGAAACCATATCATCATTTCAATGAAGAAAATTCCAAATTAGTCGCTGTAGATCATTCAGACGATACTTTTATTTTTCTTTCTGGACATATAGCAGCCAGCCGACGTGCGTTTCGCCCTAAACAGGGCTTCCTCAAGGCTGCAAGTTATACATAAAAATATATATGTTGTCGCATATGTATATACAGAAAAGTATTATTTTTATAAAACACAATGTCTACTAATGAAAATATATCGAAATCAGAAAAAAGAGTTCAGTGATTCCAAACAAAGTAATATTCTTAAACCAGAACCACCAATCACCCATATGTGAAATCCAAGACACAAATAATAATAAGTATCCCTATATGGATAACCTGTAAATGGCAAGATCATCCAATAAAAAAGTGCAAAATTGAGAAGATCCAAAATTTCACAATGTCACACCCTTTGAATGAAACTGAAATCATAATCTTATGATTTCAGTTTCATGGTACAGGGTTAATTATATCTAATTCTCTCTGTTTATCCAGATTGTTACACTCTAGGTGGATGAGTGTTTGACACTAAGATTGCACCCAAGACTCAATTTGCTGTTGTAGAAATGTTTTTGGAGACACAATGATGTGCAGATCGCCAATAGCAAATCCACCATAGTTTTGTTAAACACATGTACTATTATTTCTCTTAGGCACTACCCATGCACTCATCCAGTGACCCAGGCATTACACATGCACTCATGCAAACACCCAGGCACTATTCGTGCAGTCTACCATTCACTCAGGCACTACCATGACTCATCCATTCTCTCAGGCACAATCCATGCACTCATGCTGTGACCCAGGCATTACTCTTGCACTCATCTTTTCACTGAGGCACTGCCCATCCACTGACTTAAGCACCCATGCATTACTGTTCCACTCATCCTTTCACTCAGGCAGCACCTATACACTGATGTAAGCACCCAGGTATTACCCTTGCATTCATGAAGTCACTCTGGCACTACCCATGAACTCATCCAATCACCCAGGCAGTACCCCTGTACTTATGCAATCACCCAGGCACTACCCATGCACTCATGCAATCACCCAGCCACTATAATTCTACTCAACCATTCAGTCAGGTACTTAACCTTTCAGTCAAACACTACCTATGCACTCATCCAATAACCCAGAAAGTACTTCTGCACTCATGCAATCAACCAGGCACTATTATTCTACTCAACCACTCAGTCAGGCACTACCCAAGCACTCATCCATTCTCTCAGGCACTACCTATGCATGCATCCAATGACCTAGGCACTACCCTTGCACAGATCCTTTCACTCATGCACTACCCATGCAGTCATCCACTCTCTCAGGTACTACCCATGCACTAATCCAGTGACTAAGGCATTACCTCTGCACTGATGCCATCATTCTGGCACTATTCTTCTACTCAACCATTCAGTCAAGCACTACCCATGTACTTATCCAATCACCCAACCCAGGCAGTACCTCTGCACTCATGCAATCACCCAGGCACTATTATTCTACTCAGCCATTCAGTCAGGTACTACACATGCAGTCATCCAATTCACCAGGCAGTACCCCTGCACTCATGCAATCACCCAGGCATTATCCACACACTCATGCAATCACTCAAGCACTACTCTTGCACTCAACCATTCACTCAGGCTCTACCCATGTACTCATCTTCACACTGAGGCACTACCCATACACTCAACCAATGACCCAGATAGGCATTACCCATGCACTTATTCTTTCACATATGCACTACCCATACACTCATTCATTCTCTCAAGCACAACTCATGCACTAATGCAATAACCCAGGAATTATCCCATGCACTCATACAATCACCAGGCAGTAAGTCTTCACTCATACAATCACTCAGGCACAATCCTTCTACTCAACCATTTAGTCGGGCACTACCCATGCACTCAAGCATTCACTCAGACACTACCCATGTACTCATATTTTCTCTTATGCACTAACCATGCACTCATTCAATCACCCAGGCATTACACTTGCCCTCATCCTTTCACGCAGGCACTAACCATGCACTCATCCAATCCCGCAGGCAGTGCACCTGCACTCATACAATCACCCAGGCACTAGCCATGCACTCATGCAGTGACATAGGCATTACTTTTGTACTCATCCTTTTACTTAGACACCACCCATGCACTGATCTAAGCACCCAGGTATTACTGTTCTACTCACCCTTTCACTCAGGCAGTACCCATACACTGATGTAAGCACCCAGGTATTATCCTTGCACTCATGTAATCACCTAGGCACTATTAGTCTACTCAACGATTCAGTCAGGCACTACATATGCACTTATCCTTTCAGTCAAGCATTACCCATGCTCTCATCCATTCACCCAGGCAGTACTTCTGTACTCATGCAATCACTCAGGCACAATTATTCTACTCAACCATTCAGCCAGGCACTTATCCTTTCAGTCAAGCTCTTTCCATGCACTCATCCAATCACTCTGGCAGTACCTCTGTACTCATGCAATCACTCAGGCACTATTATTCAACCATGCAGTCAGGCACTACCCATGCACTCATCCATTTTCTCAGGCACTACCGATGCACTCATCCAATGACCCAGGCATTACTCTTGCACTCATCTTTTCACTCAGGCGCTACCCATGCATTGATCCAAGCACCCAAGCATTACTGTTCCACTCATCCTTTCACTCAGGCAGTACCCATACACTGATGTAAGCACCCAGGTATTACCCTTGCATTCATGAAGTCACTCAGGTACTACCCATGCACTCATCCAATTACCTAGTCAGTACCCCTGTACTTATGCAATCACTCAGGTACTATTATTCTACTCAACCATTCAATCAGGTACTACCAATGCACTCATCCATTCTCTCATGCACTACCCATGCACTCATCCAATGACCCAGGCACTACCCTTGCACTGATCCTTTTACTCATGCACTAACCATGCACTCATTTAAGCACACAGGCATTACCCTTGCACTCATGAAGTCACTCAGGTACTACACATGCAGTCATTTGTCAGCCAAGCATGCACTCATGAAATTACCCAAGCACTACCCATGCACTCATGCAATCACTCAGATATTACTCTTGCACTCAACCATTCAATCAGGCACTACACATGTACTTATTATTTAGAACAAGACACAAAGGCACACCATATATATCACTATAATCCAATGTATGCCATGACACTCAAATGAAACCATATCATCATTTCAATGAAGAAAATTCCAAATTAGTCGCTGTAGATCATTCAGACGATACTTTTATTTTTCTTTCTGGACATATAGCAGCCAGCCGACGTGCGTTTCGCCCTAAACAGGGCTTCCTCAAGGCTGCAAGTTATACATAAAAATATATATGTTGTCGCATATGTATATACAGAAAAGTATTATTTTTATAAAACACAATGTCTACTAATGAAAATATATCGAAATCAGAAAAAAGAGTTCAGTGATTCCAAACAAAGTAATATTCTTAAACCAGAACCACCAATCACCCATATGTGAAATCCAAGACACAAATAATAATAAGTATCCCTATATGGATAACCTGTAAATGGCAAGATCATCCAATAAAAAAGTGCAAAATTGAGAAGATCCAAAATTTCACAATGTCACACCCTTTGAATGAAACTGAAATCATAATCTTATGATTTCAGTTTCATGGTACAGGGTTAATTATATCTAATTCTCTCTGTTTATCCAGATTGTTACACTCTAGGTGGATGAGTGTTTGACACTAAGATTGCACCCAAGACTCAATTTGCTGTTGTAGAAATGTTTTTGGAGACACAATGATGTGCAGATCGCCAATAGCAAATCCACCATAGTTTTGTTAAACACATGTACTATTATTTCTCTTAGGCACTACCCATGCACTCATCCAGTGACCCAGGCATTACACATGCACTCATGCAAACACCCAGGCACTATTCGTGCAGTCTACCATTCACTCAGGCACTACCATGACTCATCCATTCTCTCAGGCACAATCCATGCACTCATGCTGTGACCCAGGCATTACTCTTGCACTCATCTTTTCACTGAGGCACTGCCCATCCACTGACTTAAGCACCCATGCATTACTGTTCCACTCATCCTTTCACTCAGGCAGCACCTATACACTGATGTAAGCACCCAGGTATTACCCTTGCATTCATGAAGTCACTCTGGCACTACCCATGAACTCATCCAATCACCCAGGCAGTACCCCTGTACTTATGCAATCACCCAGGCACTACCCATGCACTCATGCAATCACCCAGCCACTATAATTCTACTCAACCATTCAGTCAGGTACTTAACCTTTCAGTCAAACACTACCTATGCACTCATCCAATAACCCAGAAAGTACTTCTGCACTCATGCAATCAACCAGGCACTATTATTCTACTCAACCACTCAGTCAGGCACTACCCAAGCACTCATCCATTCTCTCAGGCACTACCTATGCATGCATCCAATGACCTAGGCACTACCCTTGCACAGATCCTTTCACTCATGCACTACCCATGCAGTCATCCACTCTCTCAGGTACTACCCATGCACTAATCCAGTGACTAAGGCATTACCTCTGCACTGATGCCATCATTCTGGCACTATTCTTCTACTCAACCATTCAGTCAAGCACTACCCATGTACTTATCCAATCACCCAACCCAGGCAGTACCTCTGCACTCATGCAATCACCCAGGCACTATTATTCTACTCAGCCATTCAGTCAGGTACTACACATGCAGTCATCCAATTCACCAGGCAGTACCCCTGCACTCATGCAATCACCCAGGCATTATCCACACACTCATGCAATCACTCAAGCACTACTCTTGCACTCAACCATTCACTCAGGCTCTACCCATGTACTCATCTTCACACTGAGGCACTACCCATACACTCAACCAATGACCCAGATAGGCATTACCCATGCACTTATTCTTTCACATATGCACTACCCATACACTCATTCATTCTCTCAAGCACAACTCATGCACTAATGCAATAACCCAGGAATTATCCCATGCACTCATACAATCACCAGGCAGTAAGTCTTCACTCATACAATCACTCAGGCACAATCCTTCTACTCAACCATTTAGTCGGGCACTACCCATGCACTCAAGCATTCACTCAGACACTACCCATGTACTCATATTTTCTCTTATGCACTAACCATGCACTCATTCAATCACCCAGGCATTACACTTGCCCTCATCCTTTCACGCAGGCACTAACCATGCACTCATCCAATCCCGCAGGCAGTGCACCTGCACTCATACAATCACCCAGGCACTAGCCATGCACTCATGCAGTGACATAGGCATTACTTTTGTACTCATCCTTTTACTTAGACACCACCCATGCACTGATCTAAGCACCCAGGTATTACTGTTCTACTCACCCTTTCACTCAGGCAGTACCCATACACTGATGTAAGCACCCAGGTATTATCCTTGCACTCATGTAATCACCTAGGCACTATTAGTCTACTCAACGATTCAGTCAGGCACTACATATGCACTTATCCTTTCAGTCAAGCATTACCCATGCTCTCATCCATTCACCCAGGCAGTACTTCTGTACTCATGCAATCACTCAGGCACAATTATTCTACTCAACCATTCAGCCAGGCACTTATCCTTTCAGTCAAGCTCTTTCCATGCACTCATCCAATCACTCTGGCAGTACCTCTGTACTCATGCAATCACTCAGGCACTATTATTCAACCATGCAGTCAGGCACTACCCATGCACTCATCCATTTTCTCAGGCACTACCGATGCACTCATCCAATGACCCAGGCATTACTCTTGCACTCATCTTTTCACTCAGGCGCTACCCATGCATTGATCCAAGCACCCAAGCATTACTGTTCCACTCATCCTTTCACTCAGGCAGTACCCATACACTGATGTAAGCACCCAGGTATTACCCTTGCATTCATGAAGTCACTCAGGTACTACCCATGCACTCATCCAATTACCTAGTCAGTACCCCTGCACTTATGCAATCACTCAGGTACTATTATTCTACTCAACCATTCAATCAGGTACTACCAATGCACTCATCCATTCTCTCATGCACTACCCATGCACTCATCCAATGACCCAGGCACTACCCTTGCACTGATCCTTTTACTCATGCACTAACCATGCACTCATTTAAGCACACAGGCATTACCCTTGCACTCATGAAGTCACTCAGGTACTACACATGCAGTCATTTGTCAGCCAAGCATGCACTCATGAAATTACCCAAGCACTACCCATGCACTCATGCAATCACTCAGATATTACTCTTGCACTCAACCATTCAATCAGGCACTACACATGTACTTATTATTTAGAACAAGACACAAAGGCACACCATATATATCACTATAATCCAATGTATGCCATGACACTCAAATGAAACCATATCATCATTTCAATGAAGAAAATTCCAAATTAGTCGCTGTAGATCATTCAGACGATACTTTTATTTTTCTTTCTGGACATATAGCAGCCAGCCGACGTGCGTTTCGCCCTAAACAGGGCTTCCTCAAGGCTGCAAGTTATACATAAAAATATATATGTTGTCGCATATGTATATACAGAAAAGTATTATTTTTATAAAACACAATGTCTACTAATGAAAATATATCGAAATCAGAAAAAAGAGTTCAGTGATTCCAAACAAAGTAATATTCTTAAACCAGAACCACCAATCACCCATATGTGAAATCCAAGACACAAATAATAATAAGTATCCCTATATGGATAACCTGTAAATGGCAAGATCATCCAATAAAAAAGTGCAAAATTGAGAAGATCCAAAATTTCACAATGTCACACCCTTTGAATGAAACTGAAATCATAATCTTATGATTTCAGTTTCATGGTACAGGGTTAATTATATCTAATTCTCTCTGTTTATCCAGATTGTTACACTCTAGGTGGATGAGTGTTTGACACTAAGATTGCACCCAAGACTCAATTTGCTGTTGTAGAAATGTTTTTGGAGACACAATGATGTGCAGATCGCCAATAGCAAATCCACCATAGTTTTGTTAAACACATGTACTATTATTTCTCTTAGGCACTACCCATGCACTCATCCAGTGACCCAGGCATTACACATGCACTCATGCAAACACCCAGGCACTATTCGTGCAGTCTACCATTCACTCAGGCACTACCATGACTCATCCATTCTCTCAGGCACAATCCATGCACTCATGCTGTGACCCAGGCATTACTCTTGCACTCATCTTTTCACTGAGGCACTGCCCATCCACTGACTTAAGCACCCATGCATTACTGTTCCACTCATCCTTTCACTCAGGCAGCACCTATACACTGATGTAAGCACCCAGGTATTACCCTTGCATTCATGAAGTCACTCTGGCACTACCCATGAACTCATCCAATCACCCAGGCAGTACCCCTGTACTTATGCAATCACCCAGGCACTACCCATGCACTCATGCAATCACCCAGCCACTATAATTCTACTCAACCATTCAGTCAGGTACTTAACCTTTCAGTCAAACACTACCTATGCACTCATCCAATAACCCAGAAAGTACTTCTGCACTCATGCAATCAACCAGGCACTATTATTCTACTCAACCACTCAGTCAGGCACTACCCAAGCACTCATCCATTCTCTCAGGCACTACCTATGCATGCATCCAATGACCTAGGCACTACCCTTGCACAGATCCTTTCACTCATGCACTACCCATGCAGTCATCCACTCTCTCAGGTACTACCCATGCACTAATCCAGTGACTAAGGCATTACCTCTGCACTGATGCCATCATTCTGGCACTATTCTTCTACTCAACCATTCAGTCAAGCACTACCCATGTACTTATCCAATCACCCAACCCAGGCAGTACCTCTGCACTCATGCAATCACCCAGGCACTATTATTCTACTCAGCCATTCAGTCAGGTACTACACATGCAGTCATCCAATTCACCAGGCAGTACCCCTGCACTCATGCAATCACCCAGGCATTATCCACACACTCATGCAATCACTCAAGCACTACTCTTGCACTCAACCATTCACTCAGGCTCTACCCATGTACTCATCTTCACACTGAGGCACTACCCATACACTCAACCAATGACCCAGATAGGCATTACCCATGCACTTATTCTTTCACATATGCACTACCCATACACTCATTCATTCTCTCAAGCACAACTCATGCACTAATGCAATAACCCAGGAATTATCCCATGCACTCATACAATCACCAGGCAGTAAGTCTTCACTCATACAATCACTCAGGCACAATCCTTCTACTCAACCATTTAGTCGGGCACTACCCATGCACTCAAGCATTCACTCAGACACTACCCATGTACTCATATTTTCTCTTATGCACTAACCATGCACTCATTCAATCACCCAGGCATTACACTTGCCCTCATCCTTTCACGCAGGCACTAACCATGCACTCATCCAATCCCGCAGGCAGTGCACCTGCACTCATACAATCACCCAGGCACTAGCCATGCACTCATGCAGTGACATAGGCATTACTTTTGTACTCATCCTTTTACTTAGACACCACCCATGCACTGATCTAAGCACCCAGGTATTACTGTTCTACTCACCCTTTCACTCAGGCAGTACCCATACACTGATGTAAGCACCCAGGTATTATCCTTGCACTCATGTAATCACCTAGGCACTATTAGTCTACTCAACGATTCAGTCAGGCACTACATATGCACTTATCCTTTCAGTCAAGCATTACCCATGCTCTCATCCATTCACCCAGGCAGTACTTCTGTACTCATGCAATCACTCAGGCACAATTATTCTACTCAACCATTCAGCCAGGCACTTATCCTTTCAGTCAAGCTCTTTCCATGCACTCATCCAATCACTCTGGCAGTACCTCTGTACTCATGCAATCACTCAGGCACTATTATTCAACCATGCAGTCAGGCACTACCCATGCACTCATCCATTTTCTCAGGCACTACCGATGCACTCATCCAATGACCCAGGCATTACTCTTGCACTCATCTTTTCACTCAGGCGCTACCCATGCATTGATCCAAGCACCCAAGCATTACTGTTCCACTCATCCTTTCACTCAGGCAGTACCCATACACTGATGTAAGCACCCAGGTATTACCCTTGCATTCATGAAGTCACTCAGGTACTACCCATGCACTCATCCAATTACCTAGTCAGTACCCCTGCACTTATGCAATCACTCAGGTACTATTATTCTACTCAACCATTCAATCAGGTACTACCAATGCACTCATCCATTCTCTCATGCACTACCCATGCACTCATCCAATGACCCAGGCACTACCCTTGCACTGATCCTTTTACTCATGTACTACCCATGCACTCATCTAAGCACCCAGGCATTACCCTTGCACTCATGAAGTCACTCAGGTACTACACATGCAGTTAACCAATCACCCGGACAGTACCCATGCACTCATTCAAATCACCCATGCACTAGCCATGCACTCATGCAATTACTCAGGCACTATTCTTGTACTCAACCATTCACTCAGGTACTACCCATGCACTCATCCATTCTGTCAGGCACAAATCATGCACTAATGCCATAACCCAGGCATTACCCTTGCACTTATCCTTTCAGTCAAGCCCTAACCATGCACTCATTCAATCACCAAGACAGTACCTCTGCACTCATGCAATCACTCAGGCACTACCAATGCACTCATCCATTCACTCAGACATTACACCTAAGCTCATCTAGTCACTCAGCCACTACTCATGCACACATCAAATCACCCCAGCACTACTCTCACTCATTCATTTACTCACGTATTATGCATGCGCTCATCCATTCACTGAGACTCTACTTATGCGCAATTCTTACATTCATGACACACACAGTTATGCAAGCAATCACTTTCACTACATACAATTTTTCAAATTTTAAACAGTATAAGTGGTTCCGTAAGAACCTTTTTTTTCTTTTAAAGCAATGTTGAGTTTTTTTTTGTATTTTCAGATGTTTTTATTTTTTGGGTGTTTTTGAATTTTTTTAACTAAAAAACAAAAGTGAACTAGCCAAACTATGGTGTTTCATAAGAGCAAAGAAACACAAGGTAGAACCCTCCCCAGAAAATTGGCACTTATGTGCTTTCGAAAGATTAACAATCGGTTCAATTGACAGTTCTCTAATGCAAAGAGTGGTTAAACATTCGCATAGTGAAGTCCTGCATCCACAAGTTCAGGGACGATCAGGGGTTATGGAGTGGTGAGTACAACACCTATTGAGGTGCAAGACGAGTTTGCTTTATGGTTTCTAAGTATATCTTCATATAAGAGGTGCCACATGAATATTTTTTTTCAGATCCTCTGGAGAGGACTTTGTGGCAGAGGCTGCAGGTCACCTTTCTGGTGTTTACCTTCTTCTCCCCTTCTGGTACACTGTTCCTTTTTCTTGACTGGCTCTTCCGCCTCCTCCATCTCCTATTGCTGCTCTTCTTCAGGAAAAGCTGATTTCATTATTGAATGGAAAAAATGTTAGAACACCAAATAAAATAAAGTATTTCCAGAGCCTACAAAAAAGTAGTCTAGCAAGGAGACACACAAAAAATGAAAGGACAAGAATAGGTGTTGGTTCCATCCTCTAAGAGAATGAAAAGCTTTCTAACCAATAAAAAGCTTTCTTTCTATGTCACATGGAGTCGCGTAGGGATCGCACACCCATAAAATGTGCAAAATTTACCTCAAAAGTATAAATTGCTATTAGCATATTGTGTTTGAAACTATTTTAATGGAAAGTCTTTAAGCAAAACAGATATTTAAACTTGCAACATTGATATTTCATAGTTTTTAAAATTACGCCGGAGTCTTCAACCCTAAGCGACTCCAGAAATATGTGCCGGCAGGGTTCACGACTGGTGCATGATGGTGCCACGTACATAAAAATGTGTTTTAAACAGCTTAAAAATATTTGTACAACTACACTAATACTAATTGTTTGAATTTAATATTAAACCTCTTTGTTTAAAAAATATATTATTTCAGTGTAAGTGTGCATTTTAAACTCACATTCGTGTGACAGATTTGTGCACCAAACACGAAGATCCGCGACTGGTGCATGATACCGTTGCATCCTCAAAAATCTGTTAAAAACATTTCAAAACAAATGTATAACTTCTATATTACTATTTTTCTGCACTCTGATATTCGTATAACGGTTCTGCGCACCCACCGCGTAGGTTCGCGATCTATCTTTGAACAACCCTTTTTTGTAAACCAAAAATATATATAAAGATGATACTTATCATAATGAGAGAACAAAACATCTTTTACACTATTAAAAGTAATCATACAGATTTAATTAAGCAGAAAACTGTAAAATTATCCTAAAACATTATATACAATTTTTCATTTTCTTTTTCTATTCATAATTCAAATCACATTGTACAAAATTAGGAACAATAGAACAATATTAGAATTTCATAGAAACTATAATTATTCAAATAAATAACACTAAAAATCTCTAATCAGGTATGTTATACATATTTTTAAAAAATGATAATTATTTTTAAAGTTTTTAAAAATACATAGTATATCATACAAAAAAAGCAAAAAATTGTTACAACCATCTTTTAATAAATGAAATTTTTAAAAAACCTTAGAAATTCACTGAAAAAACCTAAAGGTTTTTACAGACATTATAGTTAGGAATTAGAATTTAAAAAACCATAGAAATTCACAGAAAAAAACATGTTTCTGGGACGTTTTAGTTAGGAATTAACATTAAAAAAACCTTAGAAATTCACTGAAAAAAACAGAGGCTTCAGGGATGTTGTAGTTAGGCTGACATTTCACTTGTACAAAACCAGAGAAATTCAGCCGTTATAGTTAGCTGAGCGAACTATAACTCATACCCCTGCAGCGCACTGCTGATGACGTCACATCTTACATAACTTATGGCATGGTCAGTGACATCACTGATGACATCTGAAATGACATCACTGTTGACACACACATATATATAATAGGGGCCCCCGACCCTGCAGGGCGGCTTCAGCAGTAACAGGAATGGAATATCCCGTCATTGTAAACATCTGTAAGAAGGTTTGCCGAGCCCAGTTTTGAAAACAGTTCCAGATATTTTATTAAAATCTGCAAACTTGTGCCCTTACGCCTTTTGGCAATTTAAGCCTTGATCACAGGTGGCTGACATTTCACACATGATTGCAAGTACTTAATCAATAAAATAAACTTTATTCGATTTTTGACATTAAAAACTTTCAGAATTAAAAATACACACAATTCCATCTATACAAGAGTCTCAATCCTAATAGTTTCCATCAGTTAATTCTAATAATCATCTGAAGGAAATAATAAAATTGTATACAGTAACCAGCTTCATACCAAGATTAACCAGTTATGCTTTTCCTTTTTCTCAATATTCTTTTAAAAAATCCAGCCATTACGCCCACACAATAAGCATTTTCCAACACTTGCAAATATAAAAAGGCAGGGCGGCATTACCTCCACCCCCCTCTCTTCAACACTGGCAAAATCCATCTTGATCTTTCGAGTAAATAAAATTTGCAGAATAAAATCACATGTATTGTTGATTGGGTAGACATCTTATCGCATGGACATTGACTTTAATCTCTAGGCCAATCATTTACTGTGGGATAGCTAACTAACCGATGGAAACTATCAAACCTAAATCTGGTAAGGACATACCTGTCATACCCTCCTATGCACCAAACCAAATATGGTTGTGTAATGGGTGATACCAGGGTTAGCTGATGCTGAATCCGAGTACATTTCTTCATTTCCATTGCGGCTTTTAAAGACTCCAAGTGAAACAGACATAGCAATGTAAAGTCCTTCCTGGAAATAGAGCTCATAGTTTCGGGGTGAGTGTAGAAATCAAGTCTGTCCAAATCTATTAATAATCTTCTAATATAGTTCAGCCAGGTAATCTTATTTGTATGGTATAGACTCATAGCATCTCTAATGATTTCTACATTTAACCCTGTAGTAGAAGACGTCCAGACTCTATGCCACAATAATAAAGGTTGCATTTTAATCATGTCGGAAATGTAGAGGATCCTCATTTTTTTGTGGCAATTAAAAACTGAAGAACTCTGCGGAACTGCTAAAATAAACCTTAAAATACCTTTTCCACAATTTGTATTGGGGATTCATCATGTTAGCCCCAAATTCCTGCCCAATACATCGCGAAAATCATACATTTAGCTTGGTAAATTTTGAGAAGGATACCCAGAGACCTTTTGCCCAATGTTTTAGCAAAGTTTACCACAGCCCCAATTGACCTCTTGAAAAGAAGAGTCCTGCTCTTAACTGCCGGGTTCCAGGAGCCAGTATGTTCCAATGAGGCGCCCAAATAACAGAATGTATTAGTTGCATCTATCCTGTTGTTCTCCATTGGCAAGCTTTGACATTTATTTCTCCCCTTCCCACATGTCATTATGAAAGTTTTCTTAACGTAAACTTGTAACCCCGGACAATCCATGAATCTAATATATGCTGAAAGGGCACTCTGTAGGCCCATCTGGGTTCTGGCCATAAGCACTGCGTTGTCCGCGTAGAGCAGGGACACAATAGGCTTGTTGTTTTACTGTTGTGGATCTCTTGTCCTGGCCACCAGTTTTTCCTCTAAAGCATTGGTATATAAGGAGAACAAGAACGGGGCCAGGACGCAGCCCTGCCTCACTCTCCTCTCCACGGGGAACAGCGCAGTGCATTCGCCCTTCAGTCCATGCCTCACCTTAGCAGAAGCCCCAGCATACAATTGTCTCAAGAATTGCACTAATAGTGGGTCAACCTTTAAATCCAAAAGGATTTCCCAGAGTCTATTAGGTATGACACAATCAAATGTGGCCGAGAGGTCCACAAATGCTACGTAAAGTTTCCCCTCCTTAGCTTGAGTATACTTTTCCATTAAAATAGTAACATCTAAAACAATATTGTACCGTTCTTAAAATACTATTGTCCTCAGCCCATGTTTGCAATCTATTCATATGTTTGTAATCTATAACATATTTGTTTAAAATTTCCTTAAATTATATCATCACCTCTAGTACTTTCTCTGATGATTGGGACACTGAAACTGCACAATTTGCTCCAAGATTTAGAACAATCGGCTGCATTTTCTTCTGATGAATTGTATGATGGTACTTCTAATTAGAGTGATATGCAGGCACATGCATCAACCTTTTGTTGAGAGCGCAAATGGTGCGATTTGCAAAAATCGCCCGTTTGCGCCCGTAAAAAGGGCTTTTGCGATGCATCAAGGTGTGAGGCACTCGCAATTCAAGAAATCGCAATTTATTGCGCTTTCTTAAACTGCAATCACATTTAAGGAATCGCAATTTGCGATTCCATAAATGCAATGCAAGAACCACTTTTAAATAGCAATTTCGCTATTTGGGGCCCCAAATTACTGAGCAATTAAACTGGTCGGTAATTTGCAAAAAATTTGAAAAATGGACTAAAGTGCATTTTTTAAAGTTTCATGCTGCACACACACATTCCCTTCATCTAGGGTCCCAGTCGATTGCATTGAATTAACTCTTAAAAGCAACTACCTCGCAGATAACCTTCTATCCTTGGAATTTAGATCTAGTCCCCCGGAAGGCTCTTCCATTCAACTGCGAAGTCACCCCCCGCACGATCTTGGGGGGGACTAAGTGTGGTCAATGTAGTGACAGGGTGGTGGTTGGTTCTTCCCTGGATAATATCGACTGACTACATAATGAGGGGGGTGCTGGTCATTGGGACAGAGGTGTAAGGGCTCTGGACATTGAGAATCAAGAGGCTATTATGGCCGGCCCTTGTACTGACCCTTATTCTATCCCTGTGTACCAAGTGCCTGTAGCTCTCAACATCTCCCATTTTATTTCTGCCCCGGAATTATGCCAGGGGCTTGACCCATCCATCAGTGGCTTTCTAGCAGACTCGCAACTCACCATCTCTGAAACTGTTGGCCACCCCCGGTCTGGTGGCTCCTTATGTTCTTGGAATATTGCTGGCCTAAATTCTAAGTTAGCTATTGCTGATTGGGTCACATTTATTAACACAATGGACATCTGTATATTCCAGGAGACTTGGCTCTTAGAGCCACGCTTTTGTGTGGGTTACCTAAACTTCCATATCCCGGCAACCAAGGGGTCCCACGGGCGTCCATCGGGGGGTCTAACCATCTGGCTAAGAAGCGAGTTGTGTCTGAATACTAAGCTCCTCCACACGGGAAATCGAGACATTCAACTGTTGAGGCTTGATCTTGGATTATTGGGTAAAATTGATATATACAATGTGTATGTAAGGGGTTGTAGGGGTGTTAAATCCTTGGTCATTGACGATCTCTTATGTCTCTTTGATCTCTACTCAGCCGATACCTTCATTGTTATAGCAGGTGACTTCAACGTAACGTTCGAACCGCTTCTTGAAAATAAGTGGGATTTACAGGACAACGAAGAGTTATGTTGGGGTATCCCTCCTCTGGAGTTGCCCCCTTTATCAAGGTGGCCAGAAGTTGTCATTCAGATCAATTCCCTTTGCATGGAGAGGGGCTTGAGGGCCCTGAATGGTAGGTTGCCTAGTGACCGAGAGGGCGCCTGCACATTTGATAATGGGCTGAGCAGGAGTCGAATTGATTACATTTTGTCTGACATGAAATTATGGCACTCCCTCGTTGATATGAAGATAGTGTCCCTTCCTGAGAGCGATCATAACCCTCTCTGTTTATCTCATAGATTGTGGAAGGCAGTTAGTGCTCCCGTAGAGGATGGGGAGTTGTGCCCTCCCGAGGTGGTGTCATCTAATGATATGCGCCGTCTGAGATGGTCTGGTCTTATGGGGAACCCTGCCACCTTATCAAGAATCATAGATGAGGTGGACGGTTTCATCATTGCAATAGAGTCAGTTTTTGCCTCTGATGGGAATTTAAGGGATGTAACATCCGCTCACGATAGCTTTTTTGCCAGCCTGAAGTCTCACTTCCTCACCAAAGCTAAAACACGACCAAGAGGTGTTAACCATCAAACCTCCTGGTATAATAAGGAATGTAGGGAGGCTAGGCTACTACTTGGAAAAGCCTTGAAGGGTGGGGATGTTTCCCTGGTTCGCCACAGACGAGCCATTTATAAGAGTTGTGTCGCTAGGGCTAAACGCCATTGGGACGGGAAAAAATGGGAGGGCCTCCTTGAAGCAAGCCTACAGAATAACAGTAAATTATTTTGGAGTATTGTAAAGTGGGGATTTGGTGGTCAGCCTCAGTGTCCCCAAAATAATGTCTCACAAGAGAAGTGGGTTGAGTACTTTAAACCGCAGTATGCCTCTCCCACTGTTCCTTCTGCAAGTCAGGGGCCCCACCAGTTGTTTAAACCTGAAGATGATTTTTCTAGTTCAGAGGTGGATTTAGCACTCGCTGGAGTGGCCTCTGGCAAAGCCCCCAGCCCGGACGGTGTCCCTGCGGATGTCTTCCTGTATGACAAGCTTAGATGGGGGAGATACATACAGTTGATCGCTAATGCGATGGCACATGGTGCCCCAATCCCTAGCTCATGGAAAGCGGCGGAAATAATCCCGGTGTTCAAAAAGGGGGACCGCTCGCTTCCTGAGAACTATCGGCCCATTAGCTTGATTGATGCTATCTAGAAGATCACTGGCAGATTGATCTTAAACCGTGTTCACCTCTGGATAGCGTCAAACAACATTTTATCTTCATTCCAGGCAGGATTTCGCCAGTACACTAGTACTATCGATCAAGTATTCCGCTTTATCCTCCTTTATTGGAAGACGGTTGTCCTGGGTAAGGGGAATCTGTATGTGGTGTTTGTGGACTTAAGGGCGGCCTTTGATTTAGTCCCTCGTCCCAAACTCTGGTTGACATTGAAAGATCTAGGGCTCCACGGCGGCTTGTTGCCCTTAATTCAGAGACTGCACGCAGACAACTCTGCCAGAATTAGATGGGGAGGCCAGGGATTAACGACTGAGGACTTCCCTGTCCAAAGAGGTGTTAGGCAAGGCTGTGCAATGGCTCCAACCTTATTTTCCCTATATATTAATGATATAGTGGATCGTCTTTTGAAAGCCCACGTCGATGCTCCCATCCTTGGCAACTCCAAGGTCCCTATTCTAATGTTCGCTGATGATACGCTTTTAATTGCTAAAACACCTTGCGGACTCCAGCGTTCATTAGATATTTTTGAGACCTTCTGTGTTGACCGTGGCCTTGAAGTAAACATTAAAAAAACTAAGCTCATGGTATTTAGGCCACATAAATCTTCTAAAAATAATTTTGTTTTGTTCAAAAATCCTCTAGAACAAGTACAGGCTTTTAACTATCTTGGTGTTAACATCCAAAATAACTTCTCGTGGAAATTACAGAAAGATTTGTCTACCCTAAAACATAGACAGCTTGCTGGAGCACTAGCTGGCGTATTCAAGAAGTCTCCTTCGAAGCCTATTAGACCTGTGCTACAGGTCTACAGTGCTAAAGCCGTGAGTTCGGCTCTATACGGGGCTGAACTGTGGGGTTACGAGAACCTGTCTTCCTTAACCATCTCGGAAAACAGGTTCTTGCGTAGTATTACCTCACTCCCACAGAGCACACACATAGTTCCCTTAAGATACGACCTTGGCAAGAACTCAATAGCCGATGTAGCCAGGCTTCGACCCATTCTTTACGGGCGTCGCCTATGGACCACTCCGGATTTAGCTCAGTATGCGGAGGGCTTTCTTGACATAATGTCTTTGGTGGGCTCTCGGAAGATTGCTTGGCTTAATGAGACCAGAAAATCGCTTGAGGCTCTAGGGATGAGCGAACTTTGGGAGAACCCTTTGGCTGCTACCTTCCCATCTAAAGCTCTCTTGAAAGAGAAATATTGGGAGTTGGTTAACGCCAAGGTATTTCACGAAACTAAAACCCTTTCGCTAACTGACGTATTCTTGAGCATTAAAACTGTACCAAGGCTAGAACATTTCTGGGATCTTGTTACCAAAGTGCTAGATAGGAAACTATTTTTCCAGATGCGGGTGGGAGCGTTGCCCCTAAAATCTTTTGTAGCCCGGTGGGAGTCCACGAGTAGCAACTCATGTCCTTTCTGCAAATCCCAGATGGAAACTTTAGCACACTTGTTTTTTGCTTGCCCTGCCTAAGCGGCCCCTAGGCGTGTATGGTTGAGACCTGTTTGTAAACTACTGGGTACTAGACGGAGTGTTGAAGCAGGAAGACTCCTTCGCACCTGCACTGACCCGGTAATTGTAGTGACCGTTGATAAATTTTTGGGGTGGGCATGGGTTATAAGAATTAAGAATATTAGCTAGCAAAGTGTTAATCGCCCTGGATGTAACCCACAATGATTTTTTTGTATTATATGCATTTTTTTAAATTGTAAATATTTTAAATAGTATAAATTTTATATTGTGTCTCTGTTAATTTATTTGTGTATCATGTACCTGTACCTGTTTTGTATCGCTTTTATGACTTATGTCGAATAAAGCTGTTTTGGATTGGATTGGCAACAGGAGTGCACATCACAATTTCAAGGGTGCAACAGGGTGTCCTTTTGACACCCTTGCATCCTTGAAATTGCATGCGCAATTTGCGAGTACCTATTGGTACTCGCAAATTGCGCATGCAATCTCCTATTCATTCCTATAGGAATGAATGGGGAGCCATTCCTTAATTCCTTAAGCTGTCTGTACAGGGTTTTAACTTCAGGAAACTGAGGCCTTTTTTAGGGCATGCCTTATTCCACATTAAATTATTTACCTGAAGAAAACAATACAACAGACTTCCTGTCTTGGAATAGCCAAGATGAAGGATTTAAACACCTTGTATTCCTACGTTCACACATTTTGAGAACTGGCAGCATTTCACACAATACTGTGAGGATACACTAGATGCCATGATACGCAATGGCTCCTGCATTTCATAAGACCCCAATTGGAAGGGATGGTTGGTTTGGCCTGTGGACACTAATGAGTGTCAATCTAGATACCTGGGCAATGTCAAAGGGTTTAAAATAAATAGGCCTGACAAGCGGAATATACAATTAGAATGCTCGGGGTGAGGGCATCATTTAGTGTTGGGATGTTTTGCCTGGATTGGCTAAAAACCTCAACACTTTCTCAGGTGAAGCAACACTTGTCCCTTCTTTCTGGTGACATGAATCTGAGGGATTTCATGTTAGATCTCTTGAACCCACTTCAAAAGCGCTTCTTTTCTGCAATATACAAGGAGCGATGGAAAGTTTCCTAACAGGTGTCTGCTGAGAGACTGCGTGAGATTGGTAGGGTTAATTTAGAAAAGGATTTGGAAGTGGTTGACAATGGTATTACCACATTAACATCCAGGATATATTCACTGGAAGGCAAATATGGTCTATTGTCTTTTTAAGCTGGGCCACGTAATGTGGTGTTATATCAACAGCACAAGTCTGTTTTCCGCATACGAGCTGACTGAAAGACAGATATTGATGGCACGAAGAGATGCAAAATATACCATGTTGTACATGGAATAATTAGATCAATTTCCTTTCACCGTGGCTGAGACTCCATCCACAAACTGGATAATCCATGGTTACATTACCCTACCGGTCACGACTTTCCAGTTCCAATATTGTCTACAATACTACCAAGTAAGCAGAAATGAAGCGCAGGGGCAGGTTATGTGCATGAATTCTGGGAGTTACCATTCAGGTTTAAATGCAGGAATGGGGGCACAAACGTTTTCCTTAGTAGTTCTGAATTTGAGGTTGCTTTGAGCAGGTCCTTAGTATGCAAGGACATTTCACTTCATGGGGCATGCAATGCTCCTGCTGCAAATTTGTCCTGTTATCTGAAGGGCTTTCCGGCTGCCATGATTCATCCGGTTTTCGAGGTGCTCTCTAATGGGAACTATTTGATGCTGAGTGATCAAGGTTGCTGCTGAAGGGAACCAGACATAGCTTATCTGATAACGGTTAATTCCATTGTCACTTGTTGCACACACATACTGTTTTCACCTGCTCGCACAGTTAGGGAGGCAAGTATATGGCCTTCAATAAATGTTTCCAACACATACTTTGCTTATCTTGGCAAACTGAAAGCCATGCTATTTCAAAAAACATGTGTCTTCAACATCAGCAAGAGAGACATTTGATCTCCAGGTTGCAAGGTCCTCATCCGAGATACAGACGCTACTTCATACTAACTACCCACTGCATTTTGGAGAGCTGGTCCACTGTGTCTTTAATATGTCTTACATGAAGGAAATAGTGCACTTTTTAAAATGTATTGGCTCTGGACTGGTTAGCACCGTTCAGACGATTTTCAGAGTTATACCATCCTTCAGACACTCCGTGTTGGGAAGCTTTTATGGAGGCTTCCTGCTTGTCCTGCTACTTGTGGTGGGAATTCTGATTTTAATTTTTCTGCTCTGTAATGGACGTCCCAGTTCAACTGGGAATGGAGAAAGCACTGACTGTGCTGTGATGCCATGAGCGTATGATGACACTGCTTCGGCACACCTCGGCTGCGACAACTGAATGAGCACTGGTGCTTGTCTTTCAGGCCTGTTTGGCTTCACTGTGTACAACCTGTATTCCGCTGCCTGCATTGCAGCCATGAATGCGTATTGGATTTATGTCTCTGATTACAATCGCTTGCGCCACTGGATATTGAAGTACTGATTGACCCTTTAAAGGTCCATGGGTATTGTTGTCCCCAGTGTATTCCATTGCTGATTATTGCATTCTTCGATCCAGCCTGGGATGCTTTGGATCCTAGTGATCTAGATACCTGCTCTGAGATACGCTTGCAGGATGCAGTCCATCCCTCAGGGAGGTGACGGTTCCTGGGTCTTTTCCCAAGCCCCATGAGCCCTCCTCCTTTATTGTAACATGCCCTCAGGACTTGGACCACCAAGGGGCTTCTTATAAAAGATGTAAGAGAGCCTGCATGTCTTTTTTTTTAAACATTTTGCCTCAAATTCATGGCCCAATATCCCAAAAATATTTTAACCCCTGATGGGGCGCCTGTGGGACCCACCCCACCATATCTGGGTGTCAGGGTATTCCTAACATGTCCCCTTTTCTTTTTGTAAAACTTTTCTTGTGGGACTCTGCTTCAAGCTGCATCTCAAGATTGCTGCCAACACTTCCTGGTTGAAGTATTGGCAGCCAATCAAATTTTAGTAGGATCCATGAGCCCACTGCATGGACTCATGTTCCCAGCTATCTATATTTTTTTAACTTATATATCTTTGAGATACTACTGAATGGATTTACAGCAAATCACAAAAAGCACGCTTCCTGTACCAACATCTAGCTTTCTGCCTAATTTGGTGCCATTCTCCTCTGCAGTTCATTTTCAGAAAATGAAACATCCCAGAAGACATAACATAAGGAAAACACTTTTGGGACCCCCTTTTTTTCCCAGTGCCCGCTAGACATATCAACCCGAAACTTTCAACACAGCATCTAAACCTAAAAGGGGAAGTTTAACCCCTTCAGTGCCACGCCCTTTCCCCCTCCTGTGCCGGGCGTTGCACTAGTGGGTGGGGTTCATGATGAGATAGTCTTGTCATGGGCACAGCACAACCGTGCTCCATGACGAGACTATCTCGTCATGGGCACTGAAGAGGTTAAAAAAAAGTTTTATGAAGATTCATCAAGCGGCGCCAAAGTTATTGGCAAAACAAAAGACGCTTTTCCCATGGAAACTTGGATCCTAACTATAACTACCTACTGGTGTCTGCAAGGAGGTAATATACACAATCTTTGATCATTTTATTGGAGGGGTTAATGGATGTTGAATGGGCATCTGCAGAGGACTCCTTAGAAGACAAAGCCGGAGGTGAATACCTGTATCCCACCAACCATCAAAGCCCCAGTGTCATCACTGATCCTCTTCGGACATCCAAGAGCCAGGAACGAGGACACAGCCAAAAGTAGAGACAAGGGAAGACAAGAACTAGAGGCTTCTCCCACTGCCACGGAGGTGACTCTAGGCATTTTCCAGAAAAAATTGCAATAACGGGATTAGATTTAAAAAGATATTGAAAGGGAGCTTCTGGGGTCACAAATTGATTTCTTTACTTTTGGGTTGTGACTCAGGGAAGAAGAAATTACTCGCCCAGAATGTAATTTCTTCTATTTCATCATGTTCTCAGCAAACCCCATAAAGCCCTTCTGAGCCCACACCCATGGACTTTTAGGCTGCTGAACAGGCTGGGAGAATCCTTGCACACCCTGGTCAATGACTCTGAGAACGCTTAGCCAATACAAGAGGGAACTGGAAGACACAGAACATAAAAGGGCACAAACCTCCATAAACCAAAGAGAGGAAGGATGCCAGGCACTTCTGCACCACAGAGGGGGCCTCAGAATCATGGAGGCATGGAGCTCATCTGCCCAACTCCCTCTGATTACCGTGTGTCACTGTTGTGTCTGTTGCCTTTCCACTGCCTCACAGAGCTGTCATGGGTCCCAGTTAGGCCTAGAAAGAAACATTGCCAATTACATGAACACGGCTCTTCTTAAAATTGCCTTCACATTTTAACATTGATTTTTGGCACCCATTTGCATTCGTTACAACTTGGATTAGTTTCTTAGAAACACCAACCTTGCTTACTCCAGTCAACTCCGCAAGAATGCAATTGCATTGCCTTCACACTGTTTAGGAGGCCTACACATATGTTGTGTGAATGCACTTGCTATTTTCATCCATATGGTAACATAGCTATCTGTAGCACATAAACAAAGGCAGCTTGAATACAATCTCAGCCCACGACAAGGATATCTTTTGTTATTAAATAAATATCTGTTTCTGGGTGCTGATAGAGGAGCATTTCTGATGTAATCGAAAGGTCTCTACACACTGATGCTTTTGCCCACCAGCTGACTGATATCTCTGTGTGTCCAGTTTGTGACCAAGACAGGGTCCTACATGCTTTTTTTTGGTTTTAGAGTTTTATATAACGCAAACAAGACCCGAAGATATCAGGTATCAGAGCACTTAACATGAGCACCAGTTTTGTTACAGATTAATACATTCATTTTGGTTAGGCACGGAGGGATTACGTGATTTGCCCAGAATCACAGGATGTTGAGGATCGCTGCCGAGACTCGAACTGGGTTCCCCAGCTTCGAGGTCGACCGCTTTAGCCCAGAGGTAATAGGGTTGGATCATCCAGCATGGCGATTCTTGGCAGAAGATACTTATACACCTTGGACACATAGGTTAGGGTATGGATAGTAAGAGTATGCCAGACTGTTATGCTGTTACACGTTGTTTCAGCAAGATGCTGGAACTATTTATTTTGTTCACTGTCATGATCCTTCTAATAACTTTCATCTCCTCCTGTCTATTGATCATTGCAGCATATATACTCTAAACAAGAATCATGTTGGTTAAATAAATGTTGAAAATGTCCCTCTGTGATTTTTGTGTATATTTCTCTGAAGAAAAGAGAGCACGAGTATCTGAGCAAAAGAGATCTAGATCTGTCAGCGTGATTTCGGAAGGATCAGGGCTGTCATGTTCAGTGGTTGCTAGACCTATTTGGCCCCTCTTTGGTTTGGGTGGGCTTATGGTGGCGCTGTGAGCCAGCTGGTCTATCACAAAACCTATCCTGAGGGGGTGCACTGAATCAGTGTGGCACCATTCCAATGTTTATGCCGTCCATAAATGCACAGTTCCCACTGATTAGTAAAAACTATATGACAGAGCAGGGGAGGAAAAAGCAGCAGGTCAGCAAAAGACAGGAGTTAGCAGGCTGGCCATGAAATCCTCCTGGCGCCGGCCGCTACTGTCACCACTATTGTCACTGTGTTGACTGCGGGCTGCAGACTATCACAAATAAAGCCCCCTTCCGCCAAAGCAAAAAGATAGATGCAGGGTTTACTTGGAGTCCTGCGTACCGCTTGCTTCCTCCTCTGTTTGCTCACACTGATTCTAGCTTCTGATGTCATTTGGCGTGTCTCCACTGTACGCCACTCCACTCTATGTTACTGCACTATGCATTATTACACTGCACTGAAGGTCACTCCACTCTACTCTAGTCCATTTATGCCAGTCCAGTGTACGATACTCCACTGTTCACTATTCCACTCTGTGCCACTCCACTAGATAGCACTCCACTCTACTCCACTTTACTATATGCCACTCCAGTGTATGCTACTCAACTGTATTATATTCTACTCTATTCCACTCCAGGGTATGCCGCTTCAGTGTACACTACTCCACTCTACACTACTCAACTGTATGCTACTGCATAACACACTATTCCACTGTACCCACTCCACTGTAAGCCACTTCACTGTATGCCACTCTATTCTACTCTATTCCACTGTACTCCGCTGCATTCAATGACAGTCCGCTGAACGCCCGTCTAGCACATATATGATACGCCATTGCACTTTACTACACTCTACTCTAGCGAACTCTACAACACAGAATTGATGGCAGACTAATGTATGACAATCAGCACTACGATTTGAAATACATTTTTATTAAATAATAAAAACCATTGAAATTCCATGAACACCAAAGGTTAGGGATAAGTTATAGTTAGGAAAACTGTATGTATTCTTTCTATACAAACCAAGCTTTAACCAGACAAAATTAGAAATGTGAGAGTTATAACTTAAATTTCTAGGGCCCGATTCACAGAACTAACTTAAAACAAAATCCTAAACTTACTACCATTTACTTAGTTTGGTATTCACAGAAGGCACTTACTCATTTTGGTATTCACAGAAGGCACTTACTCATTGATGAGTAAGTGCCTTCTGTGAATACCAAAATGAGTAAGTGCACTCACCCATTTTGGTATTCACAGAAGGCACTTACTCATCGATGAGTAAGTGCCTTCTGTGAATACCAGAATGAGTAAGTGCCTTCTGTGAATACCAAAATGGTAGTAAGTTAAAGATTTTGGCTTAAGTTAGTTCTGTGAATCGGGCCCTACATGTACGCACCACCTTCAAAATACTATGTCATGCATTTCCATATCCAGTGTTGATACCTCAGTTGCTACACTAAATTAACTATAAATCGCACCCTCTCCATGCACTGGGTATACCCTTCCACATTACATCACTTACACCATGTGAAATCATAGCATTCAGAACAACACCTATGTCTTATCAAATTACTTCATTCCTAAGAACACCGTAAGTTGAAGAATATATAGAAAATATGTTGGAGTTTCTGTATACACTTTGTAAGTGGTGAGTGTTTGTGGTCTGCAGAGAATAGTTAAGATATTGATGATAGGCAGGTTGCAGGACTGGAGGACTTGGAGTGGTGGAGTGAGTGTCATGTGAATCATACTGCCCAAATTCTGTTCCACAATGAGTCAGTTTTGCTTAGGTTGATGTACAGGATACCAGGAGGATAGTTTGATATCAAAGGTGTCGACATTTCTCCATTAATCTTCTGTCACTAGTAAAAAGTCTCTAGTTCTGTGATATGCAGTACAATATAGGAGACTGACTTTGCCAATAGCTTTTAGAGTGGCAATAGCAAAACTGTATGAAATGAGTGGAGAAGCAGTATCATTTGTAGGAAACAATGTCTAGGATAGGGAACTATTTGTAGGATGGTAGCTAAAGGGAAGAATATGATTGGTAAGTCAGGTGGTATATTTGTTAAGGGTGGGCGTAGTGGGGCTACGTGAAGCAGCACGTAGTGTGCCCAAATCTACGCACACTACGCGCTTCGCGTAGCCCCACTACGTGCCACCCACCTCCCGCCCGCCCTTCTTTTAAATAATATAAGCAATGAAAAATAAATTAAAGTAAGTCGACTTACCCGTAAGCGCGGCGTCTCCGGGGCTCCCTCTTTCTGTTTCTAATTTCTTCTGGCAAATGCGCATGCGCGGACGCCCGCGCATGCGCATTTCTCGCGAGAAATGCGCATGCGCGGGTGTCCGCGCATACGCATTTGCCAGAAGAAATTAGAAACAGAAAGAGGGAGCCCCGGAGACGCCGCGCTTACGGGTAAGTCGACTTACTTTAATTTATTTTTCAATGCTTATATTATTAAAAGGAGGGCAGGCGGGAGGTGGGTGGCGGGTGGCAAGCAGCTACGCTTCGCCCTCGGCGTGTGCGTAGCGCTGCCCTGCTTCGCCTACTTCGGAAAGTGCGAAGCAGGCAGCGCTACGTACACTACGTGGGCGAAGCGTAGTGCTACGCCCGGGGTTAATATTTGTTTGCTTGTAAAATGCCATTTTGTAGAGAGTACTACTAATCAGTGTCTTTTTTCATCTTTACTCATTTTAGGACAACCAAAAAGAACAAGAGGGAATCTGCTCCAGCCTTCACATCAGCCATTCCCAGTATCACGTGTATTATTTCTTATAGTTATCAATTTTCACCTGATATGCATTATGGCCTTCTGTATTTTCCATTTTTGCCCCAGCTTCCTCAGATCTACTTTATTGTCCTTGAATCCTGGATACCTCCTTGTGCTTTCTTTTACCATCACCTTTGTTTCCATAGCTTACTGCTGCCTGTTGTTTTTTCTCCCTTTTTTGGTACTGTATCAGCAACCTCTCCCTTAACCTCTTTTACATTTACCCTTTCCATTCAAGACCATTTCATTCCCCTCATTTAATCATTGTCTTTTTGATCCCTTTGTTGTCATTTCCCCACATTACAAACATTTGTTTCATGGCATTGAATTGTTAACTATGATTTTCAAAGTGTTGAAGTAAACCTTTTATATTGATAATTTAGCTAGTGTTTAGTGCTGATATTCTTAATAAGGGTGTTATATTTTTGCTAAATTAGAACCTCAACCACTCTAGGCCAGTGCTCAGGAAGGGGTCCAGGATTACCACTAATCTGTGGAGGGGATCATGCAGCTGCTGAGCTTTAAGTCAGTTTCCTTCATCAATTCCAACAGCTGCATTTGTGTTAGGTATTTCATCCTTGATGAGCCCAGTTACAAATCCCTTTTAAAGTATCCACTTTCAAATGTTTCAGTTTCAGCCTCTCTACCATTGAAAGTACTCAGAAGAAAAGCTGTGTTTCCCAGTGCCTAACTCGCCCCTACCACCTCCCCACTCTGTCAAAGCAATAATCCCATCTTTGACATCACATTTCTCTTACAGTTTCTTCCTAAGTGTCTTCTTTTCATGACTTCCATCACACAGTTCCATCTTCTACCTTCCATTACCCACAAGACTAAGCCTGTTTCATGTGCATCTCAGCCTGTCCATAATAAAACCTACAACTAGACCAGGTGCTTGCATTTTAGAGTAGACTTTACCCAATACTCACAATACTCACTTTCCTAAGAAAAATATATTTGTTGTTCATTCAATGAATATGAGGTGAGCTGCTGTGTAACGTGAGATGCAGCCTAGACTCAGGGGATGACTCAGGAGGAAAAAGGATAAGAACAGGGTCAGTAGAATTATTATTTACCATTAGAACTCTATAAAAAATGCTTCCATGCCATGCCGGCTCATTTAGTGTTGCACAGTATACAGAGTGAAATAAATTGCATCTTTCGTGGAAGGAAGATGACAGTTCAGTTAGCAGTCTTTCTCTTTAGCAGCCCACAGACTCCCAAGTTACGTAATCATTATCTAGGTTGGAAAAATGCAAAATACAGGACTCACCTGGTCAAAAAATATTTATAAATTACAAATTATACTGTATACAAATGTATTTTGCAACTGCATTCTTCTGGCATTGTCCATCTTAGGTGCAGGGCTGAACAGCAGAGGAAGAGTGCCATGTAGAGAAGGCAAGTAGAGCTCAAAAGGAAACCGATAATATTGAAAAGTCAAGAAAAGCAGGGTGCACGAGGAACCAGAGGGCCGAGCATACACTGGAGCAGTTGTTTACATTAAAGAGCCAATCTCATATTGATTCCAAGCAACTACACAACTGGCTGCATATATCTCAGCTGATTACCCAAACAATACAAAACATTTAACTATGGCCATCATGTAACACGTCCAAGTAACAACAACTTAATTGGACTTTACTACTAGTCTGCATTATCCTAAACAGAATACCTCTTTCCAGTCCACTGGGAGAGGCCTCTTTACATCGTCTTTTTCCCACAGAAAAAGATAGACATTGGTTCTTCCTCTGACAGTTGTCAACGGGACTTGCAGATTTTATTTCTCCAAAAAGAGATCAACCTGTTGAACAATAACATGAAAGTAAATTGAGTCTTAACAGGTAAATTGATAAGATCCTCTCAACCTTCACAAGATTCAACATTATTTGGTATTCAATGGTGCAAATTACCCTGTTACAAGTGCAGTGTCCATTTAACTATGTGTCCCTCTTTTCTATGGAAGCAAAATACAATATTTCAGACATTGGGTTATTAGTTGTGAGGATTGGAGGCTTACACATCTAATATGCCCACAATTGTCTCCTGGGAACCAAACACCTCATTGTAGCACTTGACTCTCTCAGGGTAGCAAAGCAGAGCAGTCCAAGGGATGTGGTGTGGGCTAGTATACCCCATTCACTGGCACACAAACTGACAAACAACAAACTATTGTCCAGTGAGTGCTTTTTCTTTGAATAAGAAAAAATATTTTTTTCACACACACACACACACACACACACACACACACACACTACTAAATACTACACATTAATTTACAAATATATACATCATGCAGATGAAAATACCATTGGTGACAATCTGAAATCACATTTGACCCTTGTTGGGTAATGACCCCCAAAAGTCACAATATCCCCTATCAGATAGACCATCACAATGAAGGGGTGTTATGTTAAATAAAACAGGCTATTTGCTTTGTTAGGGGGTCACTACATCAAAATATAAAGCAACTGTGTCAGTGCGAGTGGGAGAAAGCCAGCTCATATGAAGCCAATCAATTGCAGATGTTGGAAGTGAAACTGGTGTTGCTGTTGGATTAGAAGTAGCCAGTGATGGTGTTGGGTTCTGCTGCTATAGTCACAACATCCTTCTAGAGCCAATAGCACTGCCTTCTCCATGGTTTTGAATTTGTAATTGTTCATCCGATTTCCTGACAATTCGATTCTTGTGAATTAAGACATCCAATGTCGAGAAAGGAATTAAAGTGGCCAGTGCTTTTTTGACAAAATGATCCAGTTTCATGGGATGGATGCACTTTTGGGAAGACAAAATTTCTTCTTGTGCCTTTGGGTTGTGCTCAAGTAAAAGATTAAGTTGTTGACCAAATTAGCTGCTTATTCATTGACATTGCTAAATGTCCCTCCACTTTTTGCAAATGTTCCTGCAGCAGGTGGAACAATGCATTCTCTTGGCACATGGTTGGTCCTCTTTGCCGACTTCCCTTGTCAAAATCTCAAAAGTCAGTAGCATTTGTATCAAGCACTACATAGGCACGATTTGTCCACCTCCATTGTCATGGCTTTGACAGTTCAACTCCCTCTTTTTTTCAGTACATAATCACTAGTAGGTCTTTTTCAGGGACTTTATAATCACGCTGAATTATCCTCAACTGCTTTTAGGCTTTGAATGCCCCCTCAACCAGTAACCCAATTCTTTACACTGGTGGCAGCAGTGGGATGTGTTGGTTCTGCTTTGGGTTGTGCTGCACAGCAGAGGATATACATTGGTTCCGCCGGATTCACAGAGCCTGGCAGGGCACCATAGGCCCACTTCCAAAGGTCTAGGACTAGAGTGGCACCACTTGGCAGAGTAGACTTACAGATGGAAGAGTCCATGTGCTGGGTTCAATGTTGTTGTAGCATTCTGTCCCTAAGGCTGTAGACTGGAGGCCAGTCAACTAGCCCTTAGAGTCAATTTGGGTCATGGGTGCATCAGATGCAGGTCCAGTCCTTCTCACCCAGCCAAGAGGGCAGTAGACAGCGGGTCAGCACAGCAGGTTGCAGTCCTTCAGAGCAGCACTCCAGCTGAGCAGCAGTCCTTTCAGCAGCACAACAGTCTTTCTTACTGGCAGTGTATCCAAAGGTCCAGAAGTGTACTAAAGAGTTGGTGTCTCGGGCCCAATATTTATACCTGGCACTCTTCCTCTAGATGGTGGGAAAAGCTTCCAGAGGTTTTTCTTTGAAGTCCCGAGTCTTCATACATTCCCAGTCCAGGCTCCAGACTAACTATGGGGGATATACAGCCCTTTTTGTGGAGGTAGGACATAGCCTATTCAAGTTTACGTATGGCTAGGCCCAGCTACGCCCTCTAATCCTGCCAGTGAGGGCCCATACAGGCACACTTAAGCTCTCTACTGTGTGTGGGTGTCTAGGAGGGATACACAAAGCCCAACTGTCAGTTACACACAGTCATGTGACCCAGAGACAGGCTAAAGGCATTAAATAGCTAAGGCAGGAAAATATCAAAGTTCTGAAAGTGAAAATTGTAATAAAAAATCTGACTTTACCATAAGAGAGGATTTTTCATTATAATTCCATGGACACCAGCTGGTAGGCTGCTTGAGTGCTTTGGGATGACTGTATTGCTCTGCCCTTTATGCTATTTTGAGGCTGTTGCAGGTGATGATTGTGTAGTATGGGAAACAGTCATTACCACGGAATCTGTACTATGAATTGTGTTTACCACACAGTCTTTACCACAGAAAGCCTTTAACACGCAAACTTTTACTGCGTTAGTCTTTACCGCGCATAATGGTAATTAGAGGTATTTATATGCTGTTGTATTATCCTGTAATAATTAGAGGCAAATTCATTTTTAAAATAATGTAATTTAAAAGTTTTAAATAATAATTGATAAAATTACAATGGATATTTGTTTAAAATACACAAAATAGTTTTTAGGAGCAGGATGTAAGGGATCTAGGGGTAGTGGGCGGGAAGTGTTTTAATATGCAGATATTAATTACAACATTTATGTATTCATTGTTTTCATTAATTTTAAATTATTTAAATGTATATTTGTTTAGAATATGCTAAATATGTGGAGGATCCAGGAGTAATAGGTGGTGTGTATTTCAAGTTTTACTGCTATTAAAGAGTGGGAACAAACATACAGCAAACTATTAGTGGGGTGTCAATCGAGCTAAGTTGCTAGTGTCTAACAGTAATACAAGCATTCACAGGTGCATTCTGTCAAATGTGTTTGTAGATGGCTCATATATTATTTTATCTCGATTTGACCAGCATGAGCAGTGTACAATTGTCTATCAGGTATTTGACTTAGTCTTGCACTGTTTGGGAGGGCCCTCTGCCCCATTACATTGCTGCACATGTTTTTGCTAGGAGTAGAGTCATGGCTGTGAGCATGAGCACAGACCACAGAAATATCTCTTAAGAGTACCACTAAAGGATCATGCTCCACTTGCACATTTATCTTCTTGCTAATTTAAAAAAACATATCCAGCCAATTATACATTTATGTCAGGACATGCCCACACCGAGTGAAGAGATCCTAGGTTCTCACAATGGCAGTGCTGGCCATTTGTGTTTTCTCTCAGACCAAGGGCCATATTTTTTAAGAGTTGATTCGCCTTTGCACCACATTGCGTATCACAAAAGTGACTCAACCCTTGAAATGTGATTTATCAAGCCATGCATAGCCATCTTGTGAACACAACGCTGCGCAAATCACTGCATTGCATTACTCTGTGAGAGGCGTTGCATTAGTGTTCCCATGCACTACCTATGGATTTAGACACATTCCTAGATTTACCATTACTGGTAGACCTCGGATTGCACCAAAATGCTACTGCCTCCCAGGGGAGGTGTAACAAGGAACAAGGAAAAACATCTTTATTTTTGCTTGTTCCTTCATCTTTCTATGTGTGCTGCATTGTGCATTTTTAGTAGCTAAAAAGCAGTATCCCAATACATAATCTATTCTTACCTTGTCTAATTCACTCTGCCATTCAATGCATACTCTCAAGGGGACCAAGGGCTCCGCGCTCCATGAGAGCGCATACAAATAACAAATTGCACGTAGCTGACTCACACTTCATAGCATATATATTTGAAAAGTTAGGACTGCAAGTTCAGACTTGAATCTCGGGAACAACACCTTAGCAGCGCTGCCAATTCTAAATACAGAAATATGTCAATTGATGTCATCTCTGGAGTGGTGCTCTTATATGCTTCAGATCACAAAACATGCTATTATTGCATTTTCCCAAGCTCTGTTTGCAAATCACTCTCCTGGTTGATTGGAAGCCAGGCGCATCATTCAATCCATACATCTGGGAAGTCAAGCACTCTACCGCCATGTAACCAGTGCCAGACAATTGTGTTATTTTCAAATGGATCTATAAAAAGGAATTTCCTGTGTGGTCTCTCCAACTGTTTTCATGCCAATTTTCTGGGGGCAATAGCATCCCTTTTCAGTATGTAATGTGGCACCGTCAGTTAGGATACATCAGTTATCCAGCTATTTTGTCACTTAGCACCAAAGTAATAACATTCAAAACTGGGGGGCCTCCAGACCCTTATCCTCATATATGAGTACAAGTGTAGACTAGGCAATGTGGAGTTGCACACCAGCCCATGTCAGTCAATTCACTGAGGATGTGTAATTATGCTCAGTTAATATTTAAAATACTTGTGTATTAATAATGTATTAAAAATGAAAATGTTATTTTAAAAAATCAATAAAAAGGAAAGGTTTGATAAATATGTTAGATGGTAAAACAAACACTAAATACAATTTTTAAAATATAAAATAATTAATTACTATAATGTAAACATTTATAAAAATAATATAAATTAGTAAAGACCACCACAGAATTAGTTCCATAATAACATCTTACAATATTTAGAAAATATAAACAAAAGATATCATTTTAAAAGATCTTGTTGTATTCTTACAAAATTCATAAGCACTTTTTTGATAATTTAAAAAACAATACTTAGGCAATTTCACACAGTTTCCCATTCCTTCCAATGCAAAAAAATAGTTTTTAAAAACTTTTTAGGTTGACGTTCTTCGTTGTGCATCTATTTCTACAGTCGGTGGAGCGTCGCAGTCCAAATTTGAATCAGAGATGCAGTGGGGTAAAAACAATCCAATTTACTTACAACAACATATAGGTTTGGAAATGTAGTAGGAAAGAGATAGGGAGGCATATAAGTGTTAAGTAAAAAGTGTTGAATGTATTTTAGGTTTTCAAAACTTTTACATCTCTACATAGGTTGTGTTTATATAGATCCATTAAGTAAAAAAAGTGGGAGAAACTGGGATATTGGTTGAGAGGCCCACTCAAGAAACAACCACAATCCTTGTCAGGGTGAACCTCAAAAGTCACTGAGCAATCTGTGTTTAACCCTCTGGTAGCTTGGCACAATAACAGTCTGGCTTAACGTATTTAAGCAGCACACTAACAGTAATAAAGTGAAAATACAACACAAAAAAAATCCCAAACCAATTTAGAAACATAGTTAAAACTGCAATTCATAAAGGTTTTTTGTGAAAATAGCGCGAAAAAAGAGAAAGTGCTATTTGTGGTTATCTGGTCGCACAAGACAGAGGGAAAGGCACAAGCTTATGCTAATTGTGATGGTGCATGGTCCTGGATAGAGGGACACGGTTAGTCCCAGTGAAAAGTCACCCTTTCAAGTCATGGTCAGAAGAGTTCTTTTCATGTAAGATGAAGCTACAAGAAGGAGGAGTTCGGTTTAGGAGCAGGTCAAGCGTCGCGGACGGTCGTTGCTGTAGCATGAAGAGCCAGTCATTGCTGGAGCATTACGTTGGTTGATTGTTGCAGATGATCACTGTCAGCAAAAAGTGCAGGTCTCGCGTTGCTACTCATTGTAGATAGTCACTGTCGATGTTAAGAGCGGGCCTCAACGGAGCTTCTCATTGGTAGTGTATGTAGGCAACAGGGTTGCGGCATGAATTGGCCCATTCATGGCTGCGAAGAGCTTAAACTTCAGGGTTTTAAACTTTTTCTAACAGAGCAATTCTCACTGATACCAGCCAAAGGTCCAGGACTGTGATGCAATTGGAGAGAAGAGGGGGGGAATACAAAAAATTAAAAGAGAGCACCAAACCAGGTACACACATTAAAAGGAAATAACAGGCTAGTCATTTCTATGTTCAAAGTTAACAACGCTCCATGCAAATTACAACCAAGTAGTATAATTATTGGGCAAGGATGGAAAAGGCGTGCAGCACGAAATGACAGAATTAATATGGTGTGACGCAATGCTTGACCGCGTGAATAATATAGTGTCATGGAACGCATGAACGAGTGAATGGGTTCTAAAGTTTTTGGAGAAGCCAGTGTCTGCTAGGAAACTTACTTAAGGAGTGCATTAAGTGAGGTTGGCGGTGAGCGGACAGAATAAAAAGGGGACACATACGCGTTATTGAGTCTCGCGTAGATATAGGTGGAGGAGAGGCTGAGTGAACAGACTGACCTGTAAAAAAGAAGTGAATTTGAACTATGGAGAATGGGAGTGGTGTCACACAGGGTCCTGCAGAATGGACAAAAGGGCACTTACCATGAGAATTCACGGTGAAGTATCGGAAGAACCTAGACCGCTTAGGGCGTCAAAGGCAATGGTGTGGTGTGTGCAGAATTGCCCTGTTAATCAAGGAAGGATTTAATGGGAGAACAAGGAAGGTGTGTAAATGTAAGTAAATTTGACCACCTTAGGGATAAAGGAGGGAATGCTTACCCATCTGATGATGGGAAACGCTCGGTGTTGTTTCTGTAGTAAACATTAGAGGGAGCCGCAGCTGCGTGCTCCAGGGGTCCGAAGGAGATAAAAGCCTGTAAGGGAAGTGAGGTTTCAACGTCATACCTGATGGAATACTCCCATATCGCTAAGTACCGCTGGCGGGGGGAAAAAGCGCTTACCTCAGGCTAGGTTCCTCTGACAACAACACTGTTCTTGAATTCAAGAAGCTACTTGAACAGGTCCAATAAAATGTGGATGAGTTCCATCATTTAGAACAGAACAGAAAGTCCAACAAAGTGAAAAAGGATATAACATTCTTCACACTGGAAAAAGCTTACCCTTACCTCAACAAAGATTTCTATCTGAATAGGTCTTATACCAATCCACAAAACTCCAGACCCTGGGGCCGCTTTAATAAGCTAAACAACTTAGTCGGAGTTTCGGACACTTCCGCAGATTCTTCCGATAATTCTGACGCAGGAGAGGGCACTAGTTCTTCCACAAGAAACCCCAACACAAATTTTTTAGGCCGAGGTCAACCCAACCCTCCCTAGAGGGGACGTGTCAAACAACAGCAACTTTGGCACAACTCTCTAGGAAAACGCCAGGCACACCAGAAACACTATCAATTGCAACCAATACTATGGAATTAGATTCCTTAGACAATTATTTAGCTATTCCTATCTTCAACCTTTCAATGCACCAACTATCAGATCATGAGTTGTCGGTGCTTAGCAAGGGCCTCTCGTTTGTTCCAACCTCCTATCCCAATGTTCTAGATCTACAGAAAGAACTACTAAATTTCTTCCGTAAAATATGATTAAATATTTTTTTTTGCAGAACCTTCGTACAAGCAATACATCCAATACACCTCTGCGCCCCCATCTACTTTTTCACCCTTTTCCAATATGATCCCAAGTGAGATCCTTACATTTGAAAAATTGGTCCTGAAACAGGTTGCACATTTAGAAAACACACGCCGCTTCATCCCATTTAACATCTCAAGAGAGGAGAAGACAGCCATTACCACCTTACGGCAAAACGAGACCCTTATCATCAATGTGCCTATTAAGTGTTGTCTAATTTTGCTATGTTTGAGGAGAGAGCGTACGCACTTTAACACTAGTTAGCACAGGTAATGCTAACAACAATTAAATCAGCAAATATCAGGGGGTAAAAGGAATAGTTTGGGGGAATACCACACTGAGGATGTCAGGTGTAACAAAAGGGGTTTTTGAAATTATTATTTTTAACCTTATTTTTTTTGTCGGGATATTAATCAGGTTTCAGTTTTTTTATGGAGAAAATAGGGATATCAAGGAAGAAGACAGGGATACTGGATTTTTTTACTATTTTAAAAGTAGCATTTAAAAAAAACAGATTGGGATGTTTAGACATCATATTAATACAAAATAGAGACATTAGGGAGAAAAGAAGATGGCATTGTGGATTTAGGTTTGCAATTTTTTTTAAAGAAAAACAACATTGCTTTTTTTTTTATAAGGTCCACACAAAGAAAGATTTTGACCTGAAGGAATACCATAGAAGATATGGATCTTTAAATCCTGTAGAGGATTCCATTTTTTTATTATTTTGCTTTAAAAAAATATTTTAATTAATTTTCTGGGTTGTGGTTCATTTTATAAGATTTTTAAATTACTGGAGGCTCTTGATGAGTGGATGGTTAAGTAATCACCATGAGTTGAAGACAACACCAGGTAGGATAAAGTACATATAATAAATATGAAACAATTTCAAAAATGGCAATTGATTATCTGTAATTTTTCAAACAGGAGAGTAAAGCTGCTATCAACAAACGTTCTCAGTAACATAAGCTCTACTATTATTGCCAAGGAGGACTTGAGCTCCCAACATTGAAAACTGCTTAATTTTGGCCAGTAGTGTTTCAGACATTTGTTGCTTCTATTGGAAATTTGAGGATTCAGACTACCTGTCAATGATAATGCCTGTCTCATTCCATGAAAGCTTTGCTCTTTTAAAAAAAAATTCCAGGTAATGATACAGGTTGTAGTGAGTTCTAGTGATGGAATTATGCCAAATTTTCAATGCCATTGTTTGTATTTGCACCTCCTTCTAAGCAGGTCGAGTCTCAGTTCCACCATTCAATTGCAAAATGTGTTTTTTTCCTACAACCCAACCTGTATAGATGGCCACTCCCCGTCTCTTCAAATTAATTGAAGAGTAGTTCCAATTTCTCTTCATTGTGATTAAAATAGTCTGATTGTATAATTGATCTATTGAATTCATTTACACATTCCGGAGGCACAAAACACAAAGCTGTTAATTTCCTTAGCTCAAAGTTTAGTTTACTATTACACCTGTTATCCTCAGCTAAGGATGTTTTGAAAAACAAAATTCTGTTATGTCTGGGAAAAATTATATGAAAACACCCTTGAATTTGTGTTTTTGGATAAATCTTATTAATTGTATTTATTATTTGTAATTCAAAGTCAACTAGAATTTTCCTAGGACTTTTGTTTATAGTTTGGGATTTTACTACTAAATAAAAATCAGCATATTTTGCAGATTGTTTGTCTGCTAGTACATCAGATATTGGTAGTATAGTGGTGTTATTTTATGTGTGGTGTACATTTGGGTGAAATAATTGGGGATGGACTTAAATGTACCATCATCATCCAAATGTACATTTTTCACGGTTTACAGTATTATGTAAGATTGCAAAGATTAATGTACATATTTGAGTGTGTTTGTTGTCACAAGCAGGAAAGGTTCATGGGTAAAGGATTTTTTTAGTTTAAGGGGAATGTTCATAACAGAATATCTTAAACAGGTTTCGTAAGGAGCTATTATAATCGCGAGACCACAAATAGAAAATTACACTCCAGAAAGTAACTTCATATGGAACTTATTATCCAGGCTCTTTGCTTGAAATACTAGTAACAGAATATTTTCAAAGAGCATTGTTCCATGCATTCTTGTCAAGTAGTAAACCATTTCCAAATAAAATATTTCCATACATTTTTTGAAAATGTTTGTAGTTAATATTACAGAGAGTTTCTGCAAAAAGTTATTGCAAATCATCTCATTTCCAACACTTGTTTTCAGCCAACACATGTTTCACAGCGATACATGCTGCTTCTTCAGGGCAGAAATAAAGAAAACAGAGAAACTATATACATACATGCCATGACTCACTTGATCATCATTACAAGTACATTATTTGACATGTTGTGTGGCTGTTTTAACTGTACAAGGCATAACCAAAAATTAGAATAGCAGTATCAATGGTTGTCTAGAAAGACTAAAAACAAGTTATGATTCACTGAAATCTCTCTCTATTATTAACACTCAAAAAATACCCCAAGAAAAGTACTCATTTTCAGTGCTATTTCGCTCTTGTTGACATATGGTGAAAAAAATGTGATTCTCTTAAGCATATCCTTCCTTTTGGATCAAAAGTCCACGAGTTAGCGAACAGAGTTCTAAAAGAAAAAAGTAAAAGGGATAGAAAAAAGTATGAATAAACTGAATACTACCCTGCTTATATTCTAACGGTGTCCCGAACAGTAATCCCACTCCTCAAAACAAAGCTACCCTCCCACTGGGTCTGTTGGCTCTTATTATTTAGCTGAATTCAGTATATCTTCATCAATTCACTTATGTCAGCTTCTACATAATAGGCTGACATCACAGTTGTGCCAAATGTCTTAATTATTACTAATCACTCTAACACTCTCACTTACCCTCTAATATTAGACCGAAAATGAGTTAGTAGAAGGTTGTGGGTGATTTCTTCAAACAGGTTTCCCCAAACTCATTTTTCTCAATTTGTTTCCATGCCACAATTGGAAAAACAATACCCAATACACTACTCAGAATTTGCAGTGAACCTGACTAGTAGTTCAAAGCTTCTATGCAACACGCTCTTTTTAAATATCATAACCAAAAACATAGTATAAGTTTCAAAGAAAGACTACAAGAACACAGTTCTTTAATGAGCCAGATTCCATGATGCTATTCAATATCCTTGCACTTATACGTAGCAAATCATCCCCTTTCAATTGTCTGTTAGAGCCCCTCTAGCACCCAGGGACAGCCATTGCACTCATCTTTCTTAACTAAGCCGACTACCAAGCAAATCCCAAATACTTAGAATTACAAGCCAGACATCTAGTTATAGGGGCAGTAGATTAGAAACAATGTAGCCGGTCAGAGGAAAGTAAGATGGCAATCGATTGAGACAGTCTTTTGCGCATCCCTGGCCAGATGGCAAGCTAATTAAAGAATCATCATCTTTTAAGGGGCTAGATACTGGAAATTGCTGCAATTTTGGTGGCTTTAACTTCATACAAATCATTGCCCTGTATGAGCTATTGCATAATCACTGTACGACAAGCGCAATTGCTACTTGCCTCCAGAAGACTACTGGAGGCAGCTGACCACACCAGTTGCTGTACATCGTTGCCGACCGTAACAATGGGACCCAAGAATGCAGGCAATCGAGGAGAAAAGTCTACCGCCAATTCCGTGTTGAACGGAGCGAACTCTGTCCCAGCAACTGCGGACTTCAGTGCAGAAACCACAGCGGCATCCACATCATGTCAACCCGGGCGTCGACTACAGGTGACCCAGACGGAAACTTCAGGGGAAATGAAAGGGAAGGGCGGGACTGCACCCCAGCAGAGCCCACCCGGATCCATGGTACTGGAGTTACTGCGAAGATCCTCTGCTGGGGGCTATCAGAATCTTGCCGGTGAGAAGGTAATACCGAAGGATTTGGGCAACGCTGATTTAACTCACCAAGTTAAGGAGACTCTCCCAGTATTTACTGCTGCAATGCACCCCTGAGAGAGCTGAAATTCCTTCCACATTGAATGGCAATGATAAGGTAAATGCACCCAGTTTGTTTCCAGTTTGTTTCCTGGTGAGGGTGGTCTGGAGAGTGGTTTGAGAGGCAAAGACACAGAAAGAAACAGAGCTCCAGGTCAACATTTGGTTCTGGAGGCTAATGGGCAACAAGAAATGGGTACCTTGGACAAAACTGATACAAATCTGGCTCCAGCAGATATGGAGAGAGATGACCCTTCCCCAACTACTATTCAGAAAGCTAGAAAAAGCCGGCAGTCACTGGCACATTGACTTAGGGCTGGGGCAGGGTGCTAACAAGTGGGACCCTGATCATGAGACAAATGATTGTTTTTTTCCCTGTCGGATGAGACCTGGTCAGAGGATGGATCAGGGACAGGTACGGATTTAAGTGAGAATGAAAGCATACCTGATACTAGTGGAGTGGATTGAGTGGCAACAGCACACAAAGGGGTGAGAAAAATAGGTTGATATAACAGTAGGAGGGAAAGATTTTTAAGTGGGATTACTCCCCAGTAGAGCAACTGGTTGGTACTATAGCTTCTGGGCCCCAAAACGCTCATTTAGAAATACCAGCAATACCGCCTACTCTAGATATGATCTTACAGTGCATACTGTCACACCGTGAGGAGACTCAGCAGTACAACCGCCGATCACAGACTGCCACACGCAAACTACAGGGCTCAATTTGGAAAATTGCCAAAACATGTCATGCTATCAGTGAAAGGTTGACACACCTTGAGAGTAGAGCAGCTACCCTCGACAGCGATATTGCGGGCACCCGAGGACAAACAGAAGCCAATGAATCTCAACTAATAGACATCCAATAGAAATTGGAGGACCAAGAGAACTGCCAAAGGCGCAAAACATACGGTTTATAGGGATTCTGGAAGGGAAGAAGGGATCGGACATCCAAATGTATATGGTAGACTTGTTAAGTAAAGCCTTTCTGGACCTAGAAGGATGGAACTGGTCCCAGGAGATCCAACGGGCTCACTGGTTGACTTCTGCCCTGAAGCAACTAATCAGAGCTGATATGAAGCACCGCGCTGTGCTGGTCCATTTTGGAAATTATTAATTGAGGAAAAATATCTTTGAAAAGCTAGACCGGAAGCCAGAAGGTCTGTAGGTGACATTTGATTCTTTGCCAGACCAGAGTACTGTCATGTAACCATCAAGAGGCGATGACTATTGTGCCAAATGATAAAACCATTTCAACACAAAGGTGCCCTGGCTTTCCTAATGAACCCAGCATGATTGAAAGTGGTTAAAGCTGAGGAACGTCTTGCATAGGTTGGGGCATAGTGTACATCTCCCCCCATACGGGTTCTTTTCTGCTAAGATGCTGGAGAGGGATTTAGGATGAGTGGCAGTGATACATTTTGGAGTTACTAAAGAGGTCACTGAATCAGGGTTTTCTTTCCTATTCATCTCTCTATTCTTTTCTTCTCATCTAAAGGGGGGGTAATTTTTTGATGATAAGGATGGGTATGCCAGAATATGCCAGAATACATTTTCTTCTTTGGGTCTTTATTTCTTTTTTTTCTTTTCTCTTCTTGTTTATTTTTTGAGAGACGCTGGCCGGGGGCAGCTGTTTTTATCTGCCACAGACCGAGGTAGGTCTGTTTGCTTTCATTGTTGGGGGGGGTAGGGCTGGGAGGGTAGGAGGCTGGTTGGGGTAGGTAGGAGAGGGTAGGGTGGATGGGACATGGTGGGGGTTAGTTAGAGGGGGCGAGAAAACACAGAATCAGCAAGAAATTTGGATCTGTAGTCAATTGTTGTGCAATCAGTGAAATGTGTATCTCATGCTCATATGGGTAAAATATCCGTATGTTCCATAAATATGGGTGTCCTCAATGACAAAGTAAAGCGCATGAGGGTGGATGAGACACTAAGATCCTTGGGGTTTGACATAATATGCCAACAGGAAACACATATTCCGTGGGTATATGCCTATTACATGCTCAACTAAGACCTTCACGGTCAGGGGTTGGTCAACTAAGACCTTCACGGTCAGGGGTTGGCCATTCATGTTGGAAATAATATGCCACCAGCCAAACAAGTTTTGGAGGGTAAATGGGGGAGGTGGGCAGTGGCTTCACTACCTATTGGATTAACGGTCTGTAATATCTATGGCTTGAACCAGGATGACCCCAGGGAATTGGAAGATCTCGAAGTGGAATTAGCATCCTGGCTGAACCCACTGATAACCTGTGGAGATTTAAACATTCATTTGGAGGTAGCTGGTGCCCCAAGCAATACATATCAAGGGCGAAAGCTGCAGGTGCATGGGGCATTACCAGCATTCTTGGATAGCCACAGCCTAGTAGATGTGTGGGCCATGTTGAAATCATTAGATCCAGGTTTTAAGTAGTTTTAAGTATTTTTCATTGCCTCATAACCAATACGTTCAATTAGATACTTTTTTTGTGTCCTTCATCCTCCTGGACAGGATTGGAATTTGGAAACTACCCAAACTATTGTCAGATCACAATAAGAAATTATTGGGCAAAAATGTATTCATTGACTATATCAGGGGCTGGATACAACAGTACTTTGACATGAATAGATATAGTGCAAAGTGATCTGAGATGCTTTTAAGCAGGCTTAAGGGGAGAGGTTATTAGCTCCGTGGGACAGATGAGGAAGCAGCAGAAAGATGAGATGGACCAATTGATTGCACGGCATTCTCTCTTAGAGGAAGCAAGAAGAGCGACAACTACAATTACAGTTAGAAGTTAGAAGTGTCCAGGTTAAATGCCGAGATTAACAGCTATTATACTAAAAAGATGGCAGAAAGATATCAAGTTCATAAAAAAGACAATTATTAATGTGGAGAGTCAGCTGGCAAGCTCTTAGCTTTATGTATACGCCAGAAGATGGCCAGGAATAATATAAGTAGGATCAGAAGGAAGGACGAGTCCTGTGCAATAGGCTCTAAGGAGATCCTTAAAGTATTAGAAGAATTCGATCAAGAATTATATAAGGATGGACCACTCGATAGGAATCAGGGGGAAGGAGTGTCAGAGACTTAGGAGGGAACAGTAGAGATTGATCATGTCATGAGACAAGAGCTTGAGGCCGACATTACACTACAGGAAGTCATGGAGGCACTGCAGCTGATAGCTTCAAGCAAAGCAGTAGGCAGAGAATGAATCCCTCTTGAGATTTATAAGCTGCTGCAGTTAGAGCTAGCTCCCCTGATGTTGGATCTGTTTTTGGGTGTCCAGCACAATGGCTTTCTTCCCCAATCTTCGTTGGGTACAGATATAATTGTATTTTTAAAGAAAGGTAAACCCCCAGTGACCCAGCCTCATATCTACTTATCTCTCTTATTAATGCAGATCCTAAGATCTACTCTAAAATCGTTGCAGCCTGCCTAGGAAGGATTATAAGTAATCTGGTCAATACCTGGCAACATGGTTTTATGCCAGGTAGAGGGACCACGGAACACATTAGATGAGCTATAGCACTGTTTGAGACAGCAGCTGTCACAGGGGATCAGATGGCTATGATCCTCCTTGACGCTCAAAAAGCATTGGATTGAGAATTATGGCAGTACCTATGAAAAATCTTACGAACAAATGGCGTTTGAACCTAAATTTATTAAAGGCAATAGAGCAATGCACTATAGCTCATATGCCAGGATACAAATGGTGGGGAGGGAGTCAGAAAGAATAGAGGTAGCCAGATGGACAAGGCAGGGGTGTCCCTGCTCTCCTATTATTTTTTCCCTGTATATTGACCCCTTCCTTAGACAAATACTCCAAAGTCAGATAATTAAACCAGTCTCAGTCAACGGTTATTGTACTAAGGTGCTGGTATATGCAGACAACAGTGCTATAATGACCTCAGACCCACAGAGCGTGATTACACAATTAGTCATTTTGGCTGGGGAGTTTGGGAAGAGGTCTGGGTATATGTTGAATATGGAGAAAACACAGATAGTATGCACTAAGACTACTGTCCTCCAGGAATACCGTAGGATTGATACGGCTATATATCTTGGGATTAATAAAAATGTGAATGTGGATTCTATCTAGCCAATAAACATTGCCCTCTGATTTCCGAAATTAGTATTGATTTAAGACAAATGAATAAGTTACATTTGTCAATAATTGGCAGATATAATGTTCTTAAAATGGTTGTATTCCTGTCTATAAAATATTTGACTCAGGAACAGGGTAGATGGGCAGTCCCAAACTTTGGGGCATATTAACAAGGGCCGGCGATAAATACCGCAAAGCGCGCTTAGCGCTTGCATATTTATCGCGGCTATCTCTGGAATTTATCGCACAGTTAGCGCGTTATCAACAACGCGCATCGTCGGGGCGATAAAAATTCCAGAGATAGTGTGAATATCACCGTTTTCCATGGTGGAAAACGGCGATATCCTAGATGATAGGGCCTGTGGTCTTTGCCACAGAATCCACCCCCATGTTACGCCTTAGTCAGGAATTTAACAGACGTTAAGGCATACTTAACGCGATTTAAATAATCGCTACCCTTCCTTGTTAATATCATGAAGATGCCTTCGCAATATTTTCCCTGGTTGGTTTCACAGCCACGCCTACCTTGCATCTCATTAGCGATGCAAAGTTAGGCGTGCTGGAAACGGGTGCTAAGTCAGCAAAACACGCGATAGCAAGTCTTTGCCGGTAAGGCGATAAAATTATCGCAGCATTTTGTCCGAAAGCGGCCACAAAAGCAGCGATAACTTTTTTAGTGCCGCCTTGTTAATAATGCCCCTTTGTATTTTACTATTGGTCTACGACGATCCAACAGATGGTACTTCTGGTTACAGCTGGTAATCGGGAGCCTTTTGACACACCCCCGTCTATACATGAGTTGGCCATGGAAAAGGGTGCAGGAGGTGTACTACTTCAACAGTTGGAGCCTAGCTACTGCAAAAAAAACACGCTTTGAGTGTTTAAGAGCAGCCTGGACTATATGGAGATAGGTTGACAATTTGTTGAAGCTACCAAGATATCATAAGTATACACTTCTGGGGCTTTCGCCCTTTTTTCCTACCTTGTTTTATGATGAGATGAGAAGGCAATGGGAGCTAACCGGTATAATTAAAATAGGAGATATTTTTACAACAGAGCAATTGTTTTAATTTGCAGAATTATAGGAGCGTGATGGAATAGACTATAAGTCCTACTTCAAATATGTGCTAGTAAAATATTTTTTAAGCAATTCAGCAGTAACCTCTTTCCTATAGACAAAATTACTCTCTTAGAAGTTATTGCTTGTAAGGATTGTAGGATAAAGCATATTTACAAAATTATTTTGGGTTCCACCCCGGGTGATTTAGAGAAGGTAGAATTCAACTGGCCTAGGAAGCTAGGAGAAGAGGATATTGACCTTTACATGTCCATTGCACTAGGGAGGAAGATTTTTTTTCGCCCAATCTGAAATCTCAACATTATAAAACAGCTTTTAATTAATATTTTATACCGGCTAAATTATTTGGATGGGGGAAAAGGTAAAATGATTATTGCCCTGGGTGCGGAGAGGGTCCAGCAGAAATGGTCCACTTGTTTTATGAATGCAAAAAAAGTGCAACATTTGAAGAAAGGAATGGAGGCCTTTTGGCAAGTGGTGTTAGGTCGGGAAATTGATATCAGCTCACTCATGATGCTCTTGGGGTATGAAAACAAAGATCAATTGGAATGGTTCCAAATATATTTTATTTTTATTTTGGTTGCAGTTGCTCGGCTGTTCCCCTGTTCCTTGACTCCCCTATCTTGTAGCTGAAACCATTCCTCTACCCATGTTTAATTAAATTTACAACAGAATACCAGGTAAGTATCACTAGTTATTGGCTCAAATGAGGATTTAAACTGAATTTCTTCATTAGCACAATTAATTTGTTCCAAAACATCAGGAAACTGACACGTATTACTTGTGTCCCCTATCTTATGGCTGGACCTATTCCACTCTCTACGTGTGATTCAATTGAAAGTAGAACACCTTCATTCAGATTGAACACCATGTCCTCTACCCGATAAGTCTCATAACAGAATTCCAAAGACCCCGATGGATGCACCCTTGGGAGAGAAACTACCCCATAAAATTGCCAAATCCTATTGAGTTGTGAGAGGAGACACCATGCAGAGAATTAAAATAAAAATAACACATTGTAAGAGGAAATGGAAAGGATTCTCTTCTCAAAACAGACACCTAAAATTGTATGTAAGCACTACCTTAACAAGTCTCAACATTTCGTATAAAATTCTCAGTCTAAATTAGGAGCAAGGTCCACCATACATTGTACGTCACCCACCGCGTTTTTTTAAAACAGAGCCTGTGTGTCCTATTCCCACCTCTATGGTGTGGCTTAATATGACCAATACCTGTAATTTTAGATAAATCATTTGCAACATGACATCTTTTAAGTGTTTCCCTAGTGGAATCTTTTCTTCGCACTTCTTGATGTCAGTGATGTGTTCCTTGATCCTTTCTTTCAACGGTCAAATAGTTAAATCAAGGTATTGTTTATTGCACAAGCATGTGATCAGATACACACAAAAACTTATGTTGCAATTTATGAACACTCTAATGCTAAATGTTTTTCTTTTATCCTTAGAACATTGAATATTGCCCCATTTTCTGTGCAACATTAACAAATATAACATGGTGCCTATTAGTAAGCCATTCCTGTTTTTCCATCTGCCTCAGTAACGACTCTCGCGATATGATGTGCACTTTTCTAACAGACTGTAAATGTATGCTAGTAGTAAAACCTCTCATTGATAGTCTTTGTAGAGTTTTTTGTTCTTCTAATTTGTAATCTTCTGAATTCAAACAATTCACCTGTGTCTGATTAGTTCCTCAAACATTTATTTTCTATTGTATTGGGTGACCCAATCCATAGTGTGTGCAAAGTTTTATCCCTAATGCAGAGTTCCAAATCCAAAAAAGTAACATTGGACATACTACATTCTAGAGATAGCTCCACATTAACTGTGTTATCATTCAGATACCTATGATATGAGACCAGTTGCTCTTCTAAACCTTCCCATGCAATCAATGCATCATATATGTAACAAACCTATAAGACCACAAGCTGATGTCCCTCGTGAGCTGATTCATTCCATGCATGCTCCCTCTCATGCCAACCCATGAATAGGTTGGAATAAGAAGGAGCACATATAGCACCCATTGCGGTTCCACAGATTTGGTGATACAGAATATTCTGATATAAGAAATAGATGTTTGAAGGGTTCTTAGTGTACTTGTTGCTTTTGTCATTGCACCATTCTTCTAAAATTTTGAGTTTTGGGCAAACTAAATGCAACATGCATTGGGATGTTCTGGGCTACCTCCCTCAATACTGAGTAGCAGGGTTCATTGGAGGTAGCACCAAGTTTTGTATGAGTTGGACATGTTTTTTAACCTCTATCTCTGTTGTAAGGGTAGTATTGTTATAGTCAGTGGCACTTGCAACAATAACACCCAGAGTAACAGTTCTGCCTTTGCAATGTGTTGAAAAGTAGTCCACACACCTCCAATGACTCCTTAAAATATATGTATGCCACCTGTTGCATCTCTTAGACAGCACAAACTCAGTTTTACAGAAATGTCCCATTATTATAAATTCTGAAAAAGAAAAAAACATATCTAATGCTTATGTAACAATGATTACAATTGTTTTTGATGCTCTTTTTATTAGGGGTGGGTGGAATTTGCGTAATCGCGGTACGCAAATCTCCGCGAAACGGTAAAAAATCTCCGCGAACACGCAGAAATTCCGCGAACACGCGGAATTGCTTGTTCGCGATGCTTTTTTCCTGTTCACAATCGCTGTTTGCGTGCTCGGGGAGAAATATCTCGCGAACACACATTTTGAGAACGCGAACAAGCAAAAATTTCGCGAAGTCGCGGAAAGCGGAATTTTGGGCAATTTCGCGTTTTCCGCAAAACGCGAAATTACCCAAATTCCGCAAATTCCGCGAACGGAACGGAATTTACCGCCCAGGCCTACTTTTTATTCCTGTTGAAAGTAAAGGTTTCCTTATATAAACATTTTCAAAAAATGAAAAAAATAGTATGTGGATTTCTGGTGAGAGAAAGGTAAAAATGGAAGTTATTTTCCTGCAAGAGGTTTGAAAGTTGGTTATCATGATGTTTAGTAGCAATTGTCAAGAAATTTGCCTTTTGATGTTGTGTTTTGGTGATCTCTGATAGTATTAGAATGCTTTAGTGGTTGGAATGTTCTTTTATATTCTTGAATGTTGAACTTCTTTTATATTTTTGTTGGTTAACATGTCTGTTTGAGGACATAACCCAGTACATTTTAGATCATCTATTTATTAGTCAGGTTATTCCTAATGTACCTTTAAAGAGGAAAAACACTATTTTTAACAGGAAAATGTTCATATCAAATATTGATTGCTGTAAAAAAAAGTTGAATATATTCACCTTTGTGTCAGGGCCTAATTCTGAAATTTCTTTGATATGAGATTGTTGCACTGTTGCTATTCCTATAATTTGAAATATTGGTGCACATCTAGGAGACAAATGTTTTTTAGTTTTGTATAATGCAGTAATTGTATACCTGCTAAGGAACTGTTGTAAGGTGTTAAGTGGTCATCATTGAGGATGGCAGCATTTGAGAGAGCCCTTAGGATGAGGAGGGTTAGTTCCAAATACTTGGGTTAACTCCTATGGGAGTTGACCCCAGTAGCTGGGAGGGATAGTCTCCTGACCCTAAAGGGAGATAAAGCAGAATCTTACACCCACATGAAGCAATGTCTGATCAGGAGGTTTAGTCTCACCTCAGAGCAGTACAAGATGAAGTTTAGGGACACCCAGAAAGTTAATACACAGTCCTGGGTGGACTTTGTGGACATCTCACTACAGGCACTAGAGGGCTGGATACAGGCTAACTAGGTAAGCACCTATGAGGGACTGCACAATGTATTAATGAAAGAGCACAACTTGACTAAGTGTTCCTCAGTAAAGAAATGCCAGTATCTAGTAGATTCTAGCTGGCTGGTCTCAGGAAACTAGGGGAGACAGCTGATGCTGATAAGTGGGTAAGAACCTGGGTTCGCACAAAGCACCAGGTGGGTGATACAAAGAAAAGAAGACAGGTCCCCTGCCAGGGGAAAGCCCTGGACAGACAAGATAAAAAACAAAAAGAGACCTCACAAGACCCAAAGAAACCTGCAGAGGAAGGGGGTTCCGGGGCCTCTCCAACTTCAAGGGGGAAAGGGTATCAGGGAAAGTCTTTTGACTATGGAAAGGCAGGAACATTCTTTGACCCCCTCAAAGGTGGTGAGGTGTTATGGTGTAATCAGTCAGGACACAAAAGAGGAGATGCTCTCTACACAAAGAAGCCCCCCACTGGTGGGCAGTCTGAGGTGATTGTCAGCGTAGGTGTGGGGGTGGAGATTGTCCTACAGATGTGAAGGAGTTCAGAGAGACAACCTTAGGTTCCCTGTGTGGGGTGGAAATTGCAGCCCTGGCTGCCTTACCTCCCAGCATGGAGAGGCAGAGGCAGAGCCCTAAATTCAATGGAACTGATGTTGAAGCTCTGAAAGATACAGGAACTAGTGTGAAAGATGGGGGAGTTCAGTCGGTCTCGAGATCGTGCAACATCATAATTAGGCCCATTGTATTTTCATTCCTAAGTGTAGACTTTGGTCTGAGAAACTTTGTGGATAGATGTTGAGGAGCGATCAGAGCACAATGCACAAACTGATGTCTGCTATATAATTTTCATTTCAATTTTCCATATTCATTAAACTTGTGCCAACTTCCCCAAAGGCTCATATAAATAAATAAAGAAAGACTAGTGACTAAGTTACATGAACTGTCTTGCTGTTGCTAATTTGCTGTATGTTCAATGTTATAAAGTGATAGTGTATGCTATATTGCTCAATTTTTTAGAATGTCAGTACATTTCAATGTGGCAAAGCAGAAGTGGCCAGCAAAAAAAGAAATGGAGCAAAATACCACAGCCTTACAATGCATCATGTTGTGCTTAATAGCCCTTCATTTTGATAAAGCACAACGTATGCAGTTTTCGTAATCTGACCACTGGCGTATGCAGAACTTAAAAAACGACTCTTGTTAGGGCCTAAGCCCAAGGTAAATTATAGGAAAGTTTAAGGAGCAACCTTTAAGGTCACTATGTTCCTCTTTCTTGCAGATTGTCTGATCACGATGCTTATTTTTTAGAAGAGTGGAAAGGACATTCTAATGACAATACAGTAAAATATGAGAAAGCATGTAATAAAGGCATTTAAAAGGTATGGTCCTAATTTAGGTTTTTGGCAGACAGAGTCCAGTTCGTCAAGGTGGTGAAGGACATTAATTCTACCATCCTGATGGACTACTATCTACTACATTTAGAAATTATTGCCGGCTCATCCATCATCTCTGTAGATTGAATGGAACCAATGTCACAGCAGTTCCTTTCACTGTACAAAATGTTTGCTGGATGGCTGCATTCGGTTTTGACAGCCATTCACAAAACTTTTTCAATTTGTTTATTTTTTGGTAGCAAATTTCCAAAGTGGGAATATGTTTCTTAAAAAACAAAAAACGAATGACCCCCCCACACTGTGGGAGACTTCTCCCAGTGTGCGTGTGGGTCATTATTTTTTGTTTTCCTGTCCCTCAATGCCATATTTTTCCTGTTGGTGAGTGACAGGGAAAAAAGAAAATACATCCTCTTCCCTAAATAGTGTGCATAGTGTAATGCCCTTCTTCTGACAGCACCTACTCTGTAGGGCAACTGCAAGAAGTATTCCCTCATTAGAGCCAAGGGGTGTTCCTTCAGCAGAATATTTACGGTCCACCTGTCTTTTAATGGGACTGGATAAACCAAGGATTTGGCAGGCAGGGTACTCCATCATGCATGCGACAGAGTATCCTGTCCGCCAAACTCTAAATTGGGCCCTAAATGTAAATAATATGGAAACAACAAATGGAAAGGGTGTGTAAAATCATTTCTATGCATCAATCTTCAATATTTTGCTCACAAAGGTAACTCTGAAGCAAAATATAAACAAGACCTAGCACACATGCTTTATGCCCAAAATGTACATCCAGAATCTATCTGACCAATCGATAACCCTTTTCTTCTGGTTTCCATTATTAAAAAGCATCTGTTATGCCCTCACCAACCAAAGTGAAAGCAGCACCAACAGCATCAAGAAAATCTTTGCCATAGTGAAAGAATTCATCTTTCTGGCAGCAAGCTCTACCAGTGTAGTCCCCTCTCAGGACCTCTGCACCCAGCTGTACCTATTCTTCAGCAACAAGATCACCAGCCTCTATGAACGTTTTCAGCACTAACTAGACCCTTGTGTCCCTCCTGCCCATCTCTACCAACTCCCACAAGACCACCCTGACTACCTGGCTCACCATCACCACTGAAGAAACGGAAATGACCATGCAGTCCATGCACTCTTGAGCACCCTTAGACCCCTGCCTTCACTATGTCTTCATAAAAAGACTGGGCCCCAGTGCTGTGCAGCCCTCACCGCAAAATTGAACAAATCAATCATAGCAACCACTTACTGAGACACCTGGAAACAAGCCACAGTACTCCCCTTATTTAACTAACCATCAGCAGACTCGAAGATGCTAGCCAACCACTGGCTTAGCTCCCTGCTTCCCTAATCAGAAAAAGTTATAGAACATTTGATAAACAAACGCCAAGCCACCAACCTCACTGACAACCACCTCCTCAACTCCACTCAATCTGGATTCAGGCCCAACCAAATTACAGTGACTACTCTCATCACCATCAAACTTGACATCCAGATGATCATGGACAGAAGTGACACCGCTGCCCTCATTTTACTGGATCCTTTTGCAGCAATAAACACTATCTCCCACCCCATCCTTATCCAAAGACTGCACAGAGATGACATCCAAGGCAACACACAACATGTTTCCTCCTTTTTGACAGGTTGCACCCAGTCAGTTAGCCAGGCCCCTTTCACCATGGAAGCTGTCAACCTCATCTGTGGAATTCTACAAGGATCCCACTCGGCCCCACACTGTTCAACACCTATATAACTCCACTTGCCAGCATTCATCTGGCCCATGGAATCAACATCATATCCTATGCTGCCAACACCCAGCTGATACTCACCCTCTCTGACAAGACTACAAACTCCCCAATTTCTCTTCTGCATGACCGAAGTCGACAGATGGGTGAAAGCCAACTGCCTCAAGCTCAACTCAGATAAGGCAGTAGGAGTCATCTTCGATGACGACACCTCCCTCTGGGACTCCACCTGGTGGCCTAACAAACACTGACCAAAAATCCTTGTAGCAGACCACAAAAAGTATCTCATAATACTAATGTAGAACTAACTCACCATGATTGGCCAAGTGAATGAAGCCTCTAACTTCTGCTTTCACACACTCAAGAGGCTCAAGAAAATCTTCAAATGAGTCCCCCCCAACAATTGCAGAACCATTGCCGAAGCCCTCTTCGGCACCATACTGGACAATGGCAACACACCCTGTGCTGAAATCATTGTTCATTTTACCCAAAGACTCTAGACTCTACAAAGCTCTGCAGCCAGGCTTACCCTCAACCTCCCACCCTGAATTCATTAACATATTAGCACCTCAAAGACCAGGACACAGGCAGCAGGCACCAAATGGTCAGGATAAAAAAATGCCAGTGTTCTAAATGTGCCATTTTAAAAAATATGACTTAAAATCCGACTCTACCATTAAAGAGAGTTTACGTTACAATTCATTTGAGTGTAAACATAATTTTCCTATCTGCTCCCAGACTTGGCTCCCAATCCACAATCAAGCACTCTTCTGACTCCTCATGCAGACATAAAATGTCTTACACAACATTGGCCCACATAACTTAACAACTTCATAAACATTTCACGAACCTACCAGACACCTCCACTCACCCAGACTCCCATTTGCACCCCCCCTGCATATGCAGAACCATATACGGGAGACGTGGCTTCTCTTACGTCATTACGAAAGCCTGGAACAACCTCCCACTACACAACAGAGCCTCCTCCTCAATTCTTGAATTCTGCAAGGAACTGAAGACGTGGCTCCTCCCCTAGCCCAACCCTGGCTTGGACCATATAGATCCTGCCTCAGCACCAAGACACCATCTTGGGTTAGTTGTGTGCTATATACATTCACATGATATAACATAGCATAACTTAACAAAGCATGACGTAACATAATATAACATCTGAGGCTTTAACCATAATTTAACCTAAGTAACAAAATATTTGAGGCAATATTATTTCATCATTTAATAATATAAAACAAATGAAAACATAACTGATAATAAATTCCTTGTAAAGTAGACAGACCAAAAAACATTATTTAAATTGAACTTGGTTGGCTGACTCAAAGCTTGTGATTCAATAACAATGCTAAAATAATTATTTTGATGAGAGAACATGTTGCAGATAGTGACTGAACCACCTTAAAATTTAAAGTAACCTTCTTACGAAAGCTAAAAAAGTGGTGGAAAAAAAATTGGAAAGATTGTCTAAATAATGTCATATTCATGACTAAGCTGCCTTTGGTTTTGTTCAGTCAAAGTAAAGTTAATAGCACTATGGATTCGTTCTTTAAATGTACCCCGTCAAAGGGCATAATGAGATTGCTTTTGTTTTTCTTGAATGCAATGCTTTGTAGTCTAGATAATAGTTTTTGCAGGGAATCTTCCCTGCCTATCCTTTTGCAGCAGTTTCCATGTGATTTGCTTGATAGATTGGCTACAAGGGAACCTTTTATAAGACATTTTCTAAGATAACAAGAGCAGATAAAAAGAACAGTGTTGAAATAATCCTTGTGTTCATGGTTAAACTTTATTGCCTCGCAAAAACTTCAAAGTTCATTTTTTAGGATTGCCTCACTGCACGATGCCACTTACAATAACCTGGCTCGTTCATCCAAACATGGCACTTGCTATAAATTTTTGCTCAGTATCAGACAAAGTCATATTTCTGCAGACACGGAAAAGCACATTAAAGTCAGTTCTGTACCAAGGAAGGACAGTGTTATTTCAGCAAGGACAAATTAAGAATCTTAATCCAAAGCTGCGTTTTGTAATTACATAGACGTTTCATTTCAAGAAATTATATATTTGACCTCTCTGGAGAGCATAACATCCTTTTTTGCAGCCATTCTATTACAAATAAGCACGGTCACAGGAATTATATTGCAGGGGAGGACTAAATTATGCGACAAAAAAAACAAACTATACGGCGTAATGCAGTACATTTTGTGACATTATTACTTCATTATTTTGGCATTTTTAGGTCAAGCATGAGCCTGCGCGCAAGCGCTGCTCTGTGAAGAGCTGTGGTAGTTCAGTACGGACAGAAGCTTCGACTACTCCCCCGCCCTTATTTTTCATTGGCCTGTGTGTTTGTCCTTTATAAATGCTTTCTTCTGATTCATTATGAGGCTTGTTAGTCCCTCCTTAGTACACCCATGTCGTCATTTGCATCCTCCCATGGCTACTGGCCCTTTTACTTGGTGTTACACAGGGCATGTACTATTTCCTCGGTAAAGTGATCTATGTATCTCGTCTCCAAAGCTCTGTGCTGGGCGAGAGGGAAGGGGTTCTGCGAGGCAGGAAAGAGATTACTGTAGGGCTTTGTGTATTAACACACACCCAAACCGCTTCTGCTAGGGCCAGAGCTGAGGGAGGAGGTGGGGAATCGCTTCTGCTGCTACAGTGGGTTTTGTTATGATTAGATAAACAGAGCTACTGCACGCTGGACATTTGCAGCTTCATGTTCCTTTTGTTGGAGATGGCCCTGATTGTAATGCAGCGAACGTGTAGATTTTAGGATAAAGCTCGACAGAGCTGATATTAATTCGGCGTAGTTGTGGATTTAGCTGATACGCTAAGCGGGATGGGTTTTTGCTGCCCTCTAGTCTCTGCCGTGCTGGTTTGGGAGAGGGAGACTGCATGCTGGGAGTGCCTGCCAATGTACCCGGGTGAAGAGAGGCTGTGCTGAAGTGATCCATGGCAGAGGCTCAGAACCATATGCCTGCGACCAGGCATGGTTGGTGTCACTCGCGGTTGAGTACTTGCCTCCTTCATGCACTGTGCAGCTGCATGGGTGTCACCGGTTACCAAGACGAGCTCCCGCCAGCTGCACAGCAATCTCAACCATACTGGTGGTCGTCGGGTGATTACGCTACATGCTGTAACTGTCAAACCTGCAGCAAGCAGTGTGCAGATGTGCAAACCACCTTTTACAAAAACACCTCAAAGTAAACCGATATGGTAACCAGTTAAAAGAGTTCAAATATTTCTTCAGAAATGTCTTGCTTCTTGCATCATGCTCTTCAGGTAGTATGCACAGAGCCCGAGTTCCTGGAAAGCTAATCGTGGGTGTCTTATTTTCTTCAATTAGCCACGCTCTGACTCAGAACTCATTTAAATGGCGTCACCTTATATCATAAATTCTTTCCATTCATAATAAAAATATTTTTAATGTTTGTGAACAGGTTTTGCTGTACAGTGTACTTCCAGCTTTTCTTTTCATCGTGCTGGATGGCCCGTAGACCCCCAGTCGTGTGCCAACAGCGGAGGTGTAACAGAATACACAACTTCACTAGAAGCCATTTCTGTCATTTTCTGTGCCGGGAAGAATTAAACCAAAAGAGCCGTGCAGATTGTTGATTCTTTGTGACCTGCACTCCCTGCAGGCGATATGGTTTCCTGCATGGGGTAGAACTGGTTAAAGGTCAATGGTTGTTGATCGAGATCTCGAGTTCTTTAAATCTGTCACTGTACCACCACCAATACCAGTACCACCACCAATATCAGTACGGCCACCACCAATACCAGTACCACCACCACCAATACCAGTACAACCACAACCAATACCAATACCACCACCAATAGCAATACCACCACCACCATTCCAATACCGCCACCATCAATACCACCACCTCCACCAATACCATCACCACCAATGCCACCACCACCACCAATACCACCACCACCAACAATACCACCAATACCAGCACCACCAATACCACCAAAACCAATATCACCAATACCACCACCACCAATACAACCACCACCACCAATACCACCAATTCCAGCACCACCAAAACCACAACCACCAAAACCAATATCACCAATACTACTACCACCACCACCAATACCAATACCACCACCTCAGCGCCTCTCGCTCACTAGTAATAGGGGCATTGCATGAGGCCGGAGCTGCAGCCGAGACCAGCCTTCCCTCCCTTCATGCCTGCCATAAAGCACAGCCCACCCTGCACCAGAAGGTGAAGCCAGAGCCCTACTTCGGCTGGAGTGTTTTTTATTAGGCCAAGGACAGCAATGACATTATGCAATGCCACACTGCACACTCAAATCTCTGAAAGGTCAGGAACTAGCCCCCCCCTTCAGCTCTCTCTCCTGAACTGCTACAGTTTAATCACTGAGCAAAAGGTGTTGTATCGCTTTGTTAGTGTTTATAGCTCGGATCATATGTAACTCTTAATTCACTCTTTGTGTCTGTGTAATTTACAACACTCATCTTCTTCACTGCACTATTTATCACTACTTTGAAGATGTTGTAGGCCGGTCTCTTCCTCTGATATTTACAATCTAACAAGTAGTCGAGAAGGCCATTGATTGCAAAGCTATAGGAGTTTAAGCTATTATTATTGTAAATGACAATGTCTTTTATTTATGTTTTAAAACCCAAAACATAAATAAAAGGCATTGTCATTTACAATGCCAACAGCTCAAACTTGCGTGAATGCGAGACCTATTGCATTGCAAATGCTTGCTACACTTGTTAACAATGTCTGGGCATAGGTTACACCTTTATTAGTACCAGTGTAACACCCAAAGATGACAATAAGCGTATTATGAGTGTTAGATCTGGGGGTCTCTAGTTGGCAGAGGTATACACCTTAGACCAAATAGGGACCCTTGCTTCTAGTCAGGGTACAGGGACACACACGGTAGATAACCCCTGCTCACCCTCTAGGTAGCTTGGCTCGAGCAGACAGGCTTATCCCCAAGGCTATGTGTAAGGTATTTGCACGTAGACACCACAATGATCCCCCCTCCGCACACCACAAACTTAGACCACACAGGTGAGTTATATCAAAAATAATATATCTTTATCTAGTTTCCGCAGTTGAAATCAAGCATCACAGGTTTACACAATAATCGCTTTCTTGGTTGGTCGGGATCGTCAGACGATAGTCTCAAGTCTCTTGAGTGATTCGATACTCACTGAGAATGAATCAATTTGTAGGCCCTCGATGTTTTAGGCAGCTACGCTGCTCCGGCGGTGTCACTGCGCTCGTTGCACGAGCGCTCCTCGGGCTGTTCGATGCAAGGATTCCACAACTCCCCCGACGAGCCCCCAGTGACGATGTCGACGTCACCGGCGTCAGCCACTCACTGCGCGGCTTCGTAGAGCAGGGAAATACGACTCTCGGTCTGCTTCAGGCCTCCGGGTCGCGGCAAGGCACGTGCCGATGAGCACGTCGATCTTCTTGATGCGGCAACCGGTGTCAGGCCCGGCTCGGTGCGGTACTCTCCAGCAAGACAGAGAGCAGCCAGCCCACCTCACAGGCAGATGTTGAGAAGCTTGGTAGAACAGTCCACGGTCCCTGCGGCACCCAGCAGCGCAGGTGGGACACAGCAGAGTCTTGAGTTCTCGGCAACCTTTCTATCCCTGGGTTGCGAAACAGGAGGCCAGCTCTTCTCAGGCCCTTGGAGATTCAGTTGAAGACACAGCACACAGCAAAGTCTTGTTTGGTCAAGTGGATAGGGTCAGCACACAGCAAGACCCCTTCTCCTCCTCAGCTTCAGTTGCACAGCAGAACAGGTCAGCCTTTAGAGCACACAGCACGGCAATCTTCCTTTAGTTCTTCAGCGGTCCGTCTTTCAGCAGAGGTTCCTCTTGATGGTCGAATCTAAAAATCTGTTGTCAGGGGTCTTGTACTTATACCCCTAAAAGTCTTTGAAGTCTTTGTGCAAGTGGGTCCTGAGCCCGGTCTGATCCAGTTCTGGGTGTTGTTGGAGCACTTTGTTTTCCTGGTCTCTACATTCTTTTCAGAGTGAGGGGCAGAGTCGTCAGCCGCCCAGCAGGAGGTGGAGCCAGCGGAGTGGCAGGCAGGCACAGCCCTATTCAATCCCAGGTGCTATCTCCTCCCTCCACTCTCCCTGCGATTGTCGCCATTCAGCAGAGGGCTGACTCGGCCAACCGCCCAGGGGATCCCCAGCCCCTGTCACTCTCAAACCAAACAGTCAATCCACAAGCGCGCCCAGGCACACAGAAGGGTCAGACAAGAGAACAGCTACTCTCTAAAAAGTACTGTTCTCCAACTCAGGATTTAAAAACAATCTCTCCTAAAAGATGTGTTATCACATGCTGAGCTCAGGGATAACAAACACTCATGTCTTATCTTGTTCGTATGAGAAGATAGGCGGATAGCCATCGGCACCCGCCTCCCTCATGTTAGCCTATGGAACAAGATAGCCTTGCAGTAGTGAACACACAAAATGGCCGGTGTTCACTACCAGAACATGTTACCTGCACTAGTACATGCTCTACCTTCTACATACACTGCACCCTGCCCAGGGGGGTACCTTGGGCCTTCCATAGGGATGACTGACGTGTATGAAAAGGGAAGGGTTAGGCCCGGCCAGTGTGGACACTGGCCAGGGGGACATGGCAGTCCGGGGACTGCAGGCAGGCCTGCGGCGGCAGGCCTGAGACACTGTTTTAGGGCTACACAGGTGGGTGGCGCAATCAGCGCTGCAGACCCCCTAGTAGCATCCGTCATCACCAGCCCTGGCACACACAGTGCACTTTACTAGGGACTTCATGGTGATACAGATGTGCCAATCAGGTATATCCAATCAATGCGATATTTTACACAGGGAGCACTTACACTCTGGCACTGATTAGCAGTGACAGAGTGTCCAAAGCATCTAAACCAGCATATCGAAATCCAGCACAGGATCAAAAATCCAGGTAACAGAGGCAAAAGATAGGGGAAAAACCCACGCCAAGGATGTCAGGTCTAACACGTGTCCCCTCCAGCTGAAAGCGGGGAGAACTACCCACCCTCTTGGGAGTTCTCATCGCTAAGGCGGAAAAACCTGGACAGACCATCAGCATTGGCGTGCTCTGTACCGGGACGGTGTTCCACCGTAAAGTCCATTCCCTGTAGGGAGATGGACCACCTCAACAGTTTTGGATTCTCACCCCTCATCTGCATTAACCATCTGAGGGGCCTGTGGTCGGTCTGAACACGGAAGTGAGTCCCAAACAGGTAGGGCCTCAGCTTCTTCAGGGCCCAGACCACAGCAAATGCTTCCCTTTCAATAGCGCTCCACCTCTGTTCCCTGGGAAGTAGCCTCCTACTAATGAAAGCTACGGGTTGGTCCCCGCCCTCGTCGTCCATCTGTGAGAGTACTGCTCCCACGCCTTGCTCTGAAGCGTCTGTCTGCACTACGAACTCACTCGAAAAGTCAGGCGCCTTAAGCACCGGTGCTGTGCACATTGCAGTTTTCAGGGCATCAAAAGCAGTTTGACAGGCCTCGGTCCAATTCACTTTCCTGGGCTGATTCCTAGAGGTTAGTTCCGTTAAGGGGGCAACAATGGTGCCGTATCCCTTGATGAACCATCTGTAATACCCGGTGAGTCCTAGGAAGGCCCTCACCTCTGTCTGCGTCTTGGGGGGTTCCCAAGCCAGAATGGTATCGATCTTCGCCTGTAGGGGCGCCACCTGGCCGCTCCCCACCTGGTGTCCCAAATACACCACCGATCCCTGCCCTATCTGGCACTTACTGGCCTTTATAGTGAGGCCTGCCTTCTGCAGCGCCCTCAACACTTCACAGAGGTGTTTCAAGTGTTCCTCCCAAGTGGAGCTGAACACAGCAATGTCATCCAGGTACGCGGCGCTGAATTGCTCCAGCCCGGTCAGTACCCGGTTGACCAGTCTCTGGAAGGTGGCAGGGGCATTTTTCAATCCAAAGGGCATGACCCGAAACTGGAAGTGCCCCTCTGGCGTTGAAAATGCCGACCTCTCCTTTGCCCCGTCAGTTAAGGCAATCTGCCAGTACCCCGAAGTCAAATCGAAGGTGCTGAGGTACCGGGCAGCTCCTAACCGATCCACGAGCTCATCAGCTCTGGGGATGGGGTGCGCGTCAGTCTTGGTGACCGCATTGAGCCCGTGGTAGTCCACGCAAAACCGAAGTTCTGACGGGCCACCGGGTGTAGCAGATTTCTTGGGAACGAGGACCACTGGGCTAGCCCAGGGACTGCTAGAGGGCTCAATTACCCCTAACGCCAACATCCTGGAAACTTCTTCCTTGATGCTGGCCCTGACCTTGTCAGCTACTCTGTAAAACTTCTGTTTCACAGGCAGGCTATCTCCAGTGTCCACATCATGGACGCACCAATTGGTGACACCTGGTGTCAGGGAGAACAGGGAGGCAAACTGACCCAACACCTGGCGACAGTCGCTCTGCTGCTCTGGGGTCAGGGTGGGCGAGAGGACCACACCATCCACTGACCCGTCTTGCTCCTTGGTTGCCAGGAGGTCAGGGAGAGGATCACTATCCTCTTCCCCACCGTCGTCGGTAGCCATGAGCATCGTCACTTCAGACCTCTCGAAGTGGGGTTTGAGGCGGTTTACATGCAAGACTCTAAGGGGCTGCCTAGGAGTCTTCATGTTGATCAGGTAGGTCACCTCACTCTTGCGCTCTACCACCTCATATGGCCCGGTCCACTTGTCACGGAGCGCACAGGGCTCCACCGGCGCCATTACCCACACTTTCTGCCCGGGATGAAATTCTACCAGAGTGGTATTCTGGTCGTACCATCTTTTCATCTCCTCCTGGCTGGCTTCTAGGTTCTCCTGAGCGAGCTTCCTGAAGCGCTGCGTTTGGTTGCGGATGGCCAGCACATAGCTGAACACATCCTGGGGGGTCTTCCCACGGGATTTCTCCCACCCCTCCTTCACCAGTGTGAGAGGTCCTCTAACAGGGTGGCCATACAGCAGTTCAAAGGGGCTGAACCCTAAGGACTTCTGGGGCACCTCCCTGTAGGCAAACAACAGGCATGGTAACAAGACGTCCCACTTCCGTCTCATGGGCTCCGCTAGGCCCATAATCATACCTTTCAGGGTGCGGTTGAACCTTTCAACCAACCCATTTCCTTGAGGGTGGTAAGGAGTGGTGAACTTATACGTTACTCCACACTCCTCCCACAGAGACTTCATGTACCTAGAGATGAAGTTGGTACCCCGGTCGGAGACCACTTCTCGAGGGAACCCTACACGGGAAAAGATCCCCATCAATGCACGGCCCACCACGGGTGCTGTGATTGTCCTGAGAGGGACTGCTTCCGGGTACCGAGTGGCGTGATCCACCAAGACCAGGATAAACCTGTTGCCTAAGGCGGTCTTGGGATCCAGGGGCCCTACGATATCAATGCCCACCCGCTCGAAAGGGGTGCTCACTACAGGAAACGGCTGGAGGGGCGCCACGCACTTCCCTCCGCTCTTACCACTGGCTTGACAGGTTTGGCATGACTTACAAAAGGTACCGACGTGCTTCTTCATCTGGGGCCAGTAGAAGTGGGTGACAAGCCTGTGATAGGTCTTGTCTTGCCCCAGATGTCCTGCGAGAGGCACGTCGTGAGCCAGACCCAGTAAGAAGTTCCTGAAGCGCTCGGGTACCACCAGCACACGGGCTGCACCGGGCTCAGCGAACTTAGGCTCACTATACAGTAAGTCATCTTCCCAGTAGATCAAATGTTCCTTGGACCCTAGGCCTGCTGCCTGGTCTGCAGCCTGCTGCCGCACACCACTGAGAGAAGGGCACTCCTTCTGAGCCTGGCAGAATTCCTCCCTGGAGGGGCCACCCTCTTGCTGCCAATGGGTCAGCTCAGGCAACTCCCCCAGTTCGGCCACCTGCTCCCCTGTAGGTTCCAGGGCATCCCCCTCAGGTTCTGCTTCCTCCTGGACCGTGGGAACAGCGGGGGCCGGTTTCCCGCGCCCTCTGGCCCTTCCTCTCCTGGCAGGTTCCTGGGCCATTGTTCCAGGCTCCAGTTCTACTAATTCACCCTTACTGGCTGTCATGGCACGTGTGGATACGCAGATCCACGCTGGCAGTCCTAACATCTCCAAGTGAGTTCTGCGCTCTACGTCCTTCCATGGAGAACTCTCCAGGTCGTTACCCAACAGACAATCTACCGGCAAGGCATCACTGACACAGACTTCCAAGGTACCAGAGACTCCCCCCCATGTAAAGGGAACACGCGCCATCTTGCAGAGGCGAACTGAAGTGTCAGCTGCCACTACTGGGCGGAGTACATTGGGAATGACTTGCTCTTCAGACACCCACTGACACCTGACAGATGTCACACTAGCCCCGGTGTCTCTCAGAGCCTCTATCTCCCTCCCATTGATGGTCACCTTCTGCCCATATTTCTTAGTGTTAGCGGGTATCAAGGCATCCCGGACCATCTCTTGGTCTCCTAACGAGACAAGGGTCATCATAGCTAATCCCTCTTCCCCACTGGAAATCAAATCCCCTCCCAAAGCTACACTAGCTAACCCTGGGACTGGAGCAGCAGCTGGTGCTGGGGGTTTATTGGGACATTTAGGGGCGATGTGCCCCACTTCCCTACAAGCATAGCAAGTAGGCGGTGGTCTGTTGCCCTTAGGGGGCCAGGACCTCTTCGGCTTGGGGGCTTGGGACTCCTTCTCCTGGGAACTGTTTTGGGGCCCTTTAGAGAACTCCTTGCTGTTACCCTTGTCCTCCCCACCTTTCTGCTGGGGACCCTGTCCACCCTTGGCTGGCACACTTACCACCCCTTTGTTGACCCTGGTGCTAGTCCAGCGGTCTGCCTCCTTAGCAAGCTCACTGGGATCAGTTAACTTGCTGTCTAAAAGATGCTGGCGCAGCTCTGGAACACATAGACTACTCAAGTGCTCCCAACTAATCAAGTGACACAACCCCACATAATCAGTAACTTTGCTGCCCTTTATCCAACCTTCCAGTGCACGCGTGTACATACTCACACACTCCACCCACGTACTCGAATCAAGTTTCTTGAAGTTCCTAAACTTCTGTCGGTACTGTTCTGGTGTAAGCCCATACCTGAGGCATAAGGCCTCCTTCATTGTGGGGTAGGTTAAGGTCCCTGCTGCTTCTAAGGGTGCTAAGACATCCCTCCCAGAGGCCTCAAAATGCTTCCACAAACCCGCTCCCCAACTTTTCTCAGGCACTTCATTCATCTTCAAGGCAAGCTCATAGGATCTAAACCACGCATAGATATCCTCACCCCTCTGATAATTCTGCACCAAATCTTTCGGTATGTATACTTTACCTGCCTGTACTGGTTGTGCGCTGCCACCATTCGGACTGGACGCCACCTGTTTGGCTTTAATGTCCAGCTCCCTCATGCTCAACTCATGAGCCAACTGGAGTTTCTTCTCTTCTAACGCAAGAGCATTCCTCCTCTCCTCCGCCTCTTTCTCACTGTCAAGGCGCAGTTTCCTTTCTTCCGCTTGAGCTTTGAGCTTAAAAAGTTCAATCTCATGGGCTCTAACCCTCTGGTTTTCCTCCAGCTCTTCTGGAGAGAGGCTCCTACTGGAATGGGTGCTGCCAGCCCTCGACGCTGGCCTATTCACTGGCAGATCATTGGATCCAAATCCGTTCTCCGGTGTGCCATCCCCTTCCGTAGTTTCCTCGGTTGCGCCATTCTTGGCCTCCCACCAGGCACTTAGAGCTTTCTGTAGCTCCGTCTTGTTGGCGCTGCCCTTCGCTGGGCATCCAAGCTGCTTGCAGAATTGCTTTAGTTGCTCCTTCTTATACTCGAGCAACTTTTTCACCTCGAATTGCAACTCCGGTTCCTCGCCTACTCCGTTCAGAGACATGATGCTTCGTCGATCCTCCAAGAATAGTCTTCGCAAAAAACTTCGTGCGATGCAACTGCTTACTAGATTAGTGATGTACGAAGAATCACTGCAGGTCAAGTGCAAATACTGGTTCTAATCCGCACCGCTGACCACCAATGTTAGATCTGGGGGTCTCTAGTTGGCAGAGGTATACACCTTAGACCAAATAGGGACCCTTGCTTCTAGTCAGGGTACAGGGACACACACGGTAGATAACCCCTGCTCACCCTCTAGGTAGCTTGGCTCGAGCAGACAGGCTTATGCCCAAGGCTATGTGTAAGGTATTTGCACGTAGACACCACAATGATCCCCCCTCCGCACACCACAAACTTAGACCACACAGGTGAGTTATATCAAAAATAATATATCTTTATCTAGTTTCCGCAGTTGAAATCAAGCATCACAGGTTTACACAATAATCGCTTTCTTGGTTGGTCGGGATCGTCAGACGATAGTCTCAAGTCTCTTGAGTGATTCGATACTCACTGAGAATGAATCAATTTGTAGGCCCTCGATGTTTTAGGCAGCTACGCTGCTCCGGCGGTGTCACTGCGCTCGTTGCACGAGCGCTCCTCGGGCTGTTCGATGCAAGGATTCCACAACTCCCCCGACGAGCCCCCAGTGACGATGTCGACGTCACCGGCGTCAGCCACTCACTGCGCGGCTTCGTAGAGCAGGGAAATACGACTCTCGGTCTGCTTCAGGCCTCCGGGTCGCGGCAAGGCACGTGCCGATGAGCACGTCGATCTTCTTGATGCGGCAACCGGTGTCAGGCCCGGCTCGGTGCGGTACTCTCCAGCAAGACAGAGAGCAGCCAGCCCACCTCACAGGCAGATGTTGAGAAGCTTGGTAGAACAGTCCACGGTCCCTGCGGCACCCAGCAGCGCAGGTAGGACACAGCAGAGTCTTGAGTTCTCGGCAACCTTTCTATCCCTGGGTTGCGAAACAGGAGGCCAGCTCTTCTCAGGCCCTTGGAGATTCAGTTGAAGACACAGCACACAGCAAAGTCTTGTTTGGTCAAGTGGATAGGGTCAGCACACAGCAAGACCCCTTCTCCTCCTCAGCTTCAGTTGCACAGCAGAACAGGTCAGCCTTTAGAGCACACAGCACGGCAATCTTCCTTTAGTTCTTCAGCGGTCCGTCTTTCAGCAGAGGTTCCTCTTGATGGTCGAATCTAAAAATCTGTTGTCAGGGGTCTTGTACTTATACCCCTAAAAGTCTTTGAAGTCTTTGTGCAAGTGGGTCCTGAGCCCGGTCTGATCCAGTTCTGGGTGTTGTTGGAGCACTTTGTTTTCCTGGTCTCTACATTCTTTTCAGAGTGAGGGGCAGAGTCGTCAGCCGCCCAGCAGGAGGTGGAGCCAGCGGAGTGGCAGGCAGGCACAGCCCTATTCAATCCCAGGTGCTATCTCCTCCCTCCACTCTCCCTGCGATTGTCGCCATTCAGCAGAGGGCTGACTCGGCCAACCGCCCGGGGGATCCCCAGCCCCTGTCACTCTCAAACCAGACAGTCAATCCACAAGCGCGCCCAGGCACACAGAAGGGTCAGACAAGAGAACAGCTACTCTCTAAAAAGTACTGTTCTCCAACTCAGGATTTAAAAACAATCTCTCCTAAAAGATGTGTTATCAAATGCTGAGCTCAGGGATAACAAACACTCATGTCTTATCTTGTTCGTATGAGAAGATAGGCGGATAGCCATCGGCACCCGCCTCCCTCATGTTAGCCTATGGAACAAGATAGCCTTGCAGTAGTGAACACACAAAATGGCCGGTGTTCACTACCAGAACATGTTACCTGCACTAGTACATGCTCTACCTTCTACATACACTGCACCCTGCCCAGGGGGGTACCTTGGGCCTTCCATAGGGATGACTGACGTGTATGAAAAGGGAAGGGTTAGGCCCGGCCAGTGTGGACACTGGCCAGGGGGACATGGCAGTCCGGGGACTGCAGGCAGGCCTGCGGCGGCAGGCCTGAGACACTGTTTTAGGGCTACACAGGTGGGTGGCGCAATCAGCGCTGCAGACCCCCTAGTAGCATCCGTCATCACCAGCCCTGGCACACACAGTGCACTTTACTAGGGACTTCATGGTGATACAGATGTGCCAATCAGGTATATCCAATCAATGCGATATTTTACACAGGGAGCACTTACACTCTGGCACTGATTAGCAGTGACAGAGTGTCCAAAGCATCTAAACCAGCATATCGAAATCCAGCACAGCATCAAAAATCCAGGTAACAGAGGCAAAAGATAGGGGAAAAACCCACGCCAAGGATGTCAGGTCTAACAATGAGACAATGGTAACTCGCAAGGATATGCAAGTATATACCTTGTTTGGCTTTTTCTTGTGAGTTACTCAACTAAAATACTCATGAAATACAAATCGCAACTAATGTGGAGCTTTATAACTTTTTCATATTAATTGTAGCTTTTATGAGAAATACTTTAGGTTTGTGAGAAAAAAAACTTCACAAGTTTGCATTTTCTATTGGTGAGGATCGAAGGATATTTTTTTGCTATGGTTTGTGGCATTCATAAACTCTTGGCAGAAGAAATTGGGCTAGTTTAAGAAAGATTTGCTCTGAATTAAGGTAAAGGATGTACTGTCCATTTCAGATTTAAAACCTCCTTTATCCTGTAGTCAAATGTGCTCTTTTTCAAATCTGAAAATGCTAGAGGTATATTAGAGGCCTTGTGCAACCGGAATTCGTGGATTTGCTTGAGTGTAAATATTCATGACTATTGTATCAGACAGCTACGGTAATTTATATGTAACTTACTTTCAGTCCTTCAATACTTGCTCCAGAAGGCGCATTTCTGAAACTAGTCTGGTACGCCTCCTACCCACCGCTTTTATGACTGTTTACAACTTATATTTTACATCATCGGGTGAGTGCAGCCTGCTAATTGCAACTTAATTTTCATTTTCTAAAGCTGTGAAGACTGTTGACCACACTGGTAGAACAAATGCAAAAAGAAGAATTGGTGAACGGAATTCTGAACAATGTCAAACACTCACCGACAGTATCGAGATCTGGGCCTAAATCCATAGTCTTTGTTTGCTCCCCACACCATTCCAGTTTGGACCCAGCCATATATAGATCAGTCTGGACCCTGCTTCCCGGACTGGAAATAAGCATCCTAAGACCAGTGAAGGGGTATCACCCCTATTCAACCATGATAGCTTGACTCTTTGTTAGGGCTGCACAGGTAGTTTAACTCTCAAGATGTAAATGCACATATGGCTACATAGATATAACACACAGCTACCTCTTTATTCTGGCTTCAGTAGTATTTTTTGAGTGTCAAAATCTGAACTCCAATCAATGACAGGCTTACCCTTATTCCAACTCGGATCCTGGCTTTACAGTAAAACAATAAAGAGAAAGCAATGGTTCCGAAACATTAATTACATTGTGAACTTTCAATGTTTTATATAATAAGGTGCTCTGTATCCAACATGTCAGTTGTACTAAGAGACACAATTTGTCTTTCACTATATGCTTGCTCTCAAACAATGTGGTGGGAATTTAAAACAATTATTCAGGAAAACAAAAAAAGGATGATCTAGCTTTTTCATTAAATACTTGGAGCATTATTACATGACACCTTAATACACATCATGCAAACAAGTCCATTCATTTATATTTGCTTTAGTATCTCAGGGAGGTGATGGCACAGTGCACATACATTGAGTGGGTGAGAAGGTGCAATTGTGGTGCAAGGCATAATAAAATATAAGGGGAAAAAATGAAGTAATACAGAGCACTACTCCACTGTTGAAAATAGGCCTTTCTGCAGAGTCATCCCCAAATGTTTTGCCTTCCTCCTCCCCTTTTTGCCAAATTCCTTGTTGTTGGCTTTAGGACTCTGGGCACTCTACCACTGTGAACCAGTGCAAAAGTGCATATGCTCTCTGCTTAAAACATGGTAATATTGGCTTATCCACAATTGGCATATTTAATTTACTTATAAGTCGCTAGTAAAGGGCACTATACATACCAGGGCCTGTCAATTAAATGCTGCTAGTGGGCCTGCAGCAATGATTGTGCCACCCACTTAATTAGCCCTTTAAACATATATCAGGCATGCCTGTATGTGCAGATTTAAACTGTGATGTTGACGTGGCATTTTAACCCTCTTGCCAGGCCCAAACCTTTCTTTTTAATACATGTAAGTCATCCCTATAGTAGGCATTAGACAGCCCAAGGACAGGGTGCAGTGTATTTAGAAAGTAGGACATATACTGTTTAGTTTTACCTGTCATGGTAGTGAAAAACTTGTAAATTTGTTTTACAATACTGCAAGGCCTATCTCTCCTATAGCATAACATTGGGATTACCTTATTGCATTTTATAAGTGTAATTGCTAATTGTGAAGACATCCAACCCACATTTAAAATCACAACTTATAGTGAAATCGGCTTTCAAATTGTAATTTTGAAAATGCCACTTTTAGAAAGTTGCTATAATTAACAGAAATCCCTAAACTGAAATAAAAAATATAATGCACTGGGAATAAAAATAATGCCCATGCGCCGGCCAATCAACTTTTAAAATTACATTTTATTTATACATAAAATTAAAATAATCTTTAGGGGTGGTTACCCCTCCAGATGCCCTTACGCATGTATTTAAAAACAAATACAGTGGCAACAAATACACAGAATCATGGTCACAATTCCATAAAGCCCAACACTGCTGCACCCATTTATCAATAGCATATAATCAGATGGGCCAGAGTGGTCCACTCAAATTTAGGGATAATCGTCAGGACAATACAACATTTGCCTGGATACATAAACCCATATAAAAAATATAAAAAAAATATGAGAACTTGTAAAATCAAAAGGGGGAAAGGCCAAGCAAAAGAGAGGAAAGGAAAGAATAGAACTAAACTAATTTATAATATATCTCTAATAACTGCTCTGGGTGAGAATCCATGCAAAAAACCTCCATGCTGTGGTCACTGTGCCTATCGATGAACACTAGCTGTGGGGCAAAAATTGCCATCACTATGGCGTTCACTAAGGTATGTTAGAACCAGAAAATAATCTTGAGCATTGTGTACAATAATATGATTTGTGAAAAGGTCTAAAGGACCCCTGTATTCTCTTTTCCTTTTTCTACTCCTTATCCACACGAGCACCTTCTCTGAGCACTCATCTTTATCACTTTATCTATTTGTGGAGCTAAGAGTTTTCGATACAATGTGTAAATAAGAAAGTTGTTTGAGACTGACTTATAAGTGATGTAACTAAACTTTCAGAAATGCAATTATGTGTATGTGTCTTAATCTGTTGTTTTTGAAATCTTGTCTGCTGCTCTAACCTCGTAACTGTGGATAAATCTACGTGATTGCTCTTCTTTTCTATATAATGGTAGGAGATCTTTTGATATATTCAGTTCTCCTGTGCCTCTTGTTGCTTTTTTCGAATGGACCATTGTTGCCTGTATCAGCAGAATATTTTTGGCACTTTTGCCCAGTGAAGATTTCTACGTTCAGACCTAAACACTTTTTTTGGAGCTTGGATTCTTACAGCGTCTCAAGGATGCAAGTTTGTAGCAAAACAGAGCTCCACAAGGCTGTATACCCTCTCCATGAAGCCCACTGAGGCAACTGTCCTTCATCAGATTGACTTGGCAGATTTGTTCCAGTCCTCTTAAGGTCTTTGGAGCCAAAAGGTTGGAGTCCTAGGTTTCTCGGGATGATAGGAGGATCACACTTTGACACAGCCAAGTGTATCAGACCTCAGGAACGGTACTTGCGGTCAAGACTCATTGCAGCAGAAGTCACTAGCAGGTTCCAGGGCAGGGCCAGTTGTAACTGATCAGCTGGGATTTTCAGGAAAAATGCTTCACATAGCTTGTTTAGTCCCTTTAGTTTACCAGGAGGTCAGTCAACTACCCCTTGGAGTCCACTTCTTTGTCCTGGGTGCACATGGGTGTAGGTTCAACCTTTCAGGTCACTTCACTGGTCATTCATGGTGCAGTCATTCTTCTGTTTTTCAATGTTTCAGTAGCATTCTCAAGGGGTGCCACATTTATGTATGGTATTACCTTGTGGATGGGAGTGGCTCCTGACTCATTCCAGGGGTAACCCTGCTCACTTTTGCAGCAGTTTCTCAGTGCCCTACTGCTGGCAGTCCCACAGTGCCTCTCTCTACCTACATTCACCATGGTAGAGATTTTCTTCCCTTACGCAAATTTCCTATGGTCTCCCCAGAGGTATGTCCAGGGAAATGAGCAAATCCTCCCCTGTGGTCACTTCAAACCAGTTATGAAGGCACCTCCTCTCCCAATGAGATTGATGCCTGTCTGACTAGGTGGACGAAAGAAGACCCTGCCCAGGCATCAGCTAACCTTTACCTGTGAAAGGGCAGGCCCCTTCAAAGTTAATTAAGTTCCTGTGCACAGGTGAGATAGTCCTGCCAGAGAAACAGAACTTCTCCTGGCACCAAGGACTCATTCTCAGCTCTGGGAGCCGGTGCACTCCTGATCAAGGGGTTATTCAGCTCTTGGGTGACAGATGAAAACTCATACAAATGGGCTTATAGAGGCTTTAGGTGGGGCAAAGGTGACATTCCAAAAATCCCTTTTCCTAAATATTTGTTACAAATCTGACTTTACCAGTGAATTGGGTGTGTAATACATATTTTAAAAAGTCCGAAAATGAACTTTGTAGTTGTTTCCTAGGTGGAGATAACCTTATGAAATGGAATATTGTACCCTAATGTTTTCCTAAAGAGCAGCTTGCCCTGCTACAGTGATAATAGCTTTTGGGGTCTATTAACTGTAAAGACAATTTTGACATTAAACTTTTACATGTCCTGTTTTTAAATATCATTTACCCTGCCTTATGGGCATTAAGATTTACTTAGTGGTGATTTATTATATTTTAAAAGAAGGGTCTAGGCCTGTCAAAAGGGGTCATTTTGACAGGTCGAATTTACAGTTTTAAAATTGCCTAGACAGGCTACAGTGGTAGGCCTCCAGTCATGTTTACGTTGTCAGTGTAGTAGCTAATACAATGGGTGATGCACTCCACTAGTGAAATTTCACTTACAAGCCCTGGGTACACTTAGTACCATATAGTAGAGACCCATAGGTAAGTTAAGTATATCAGTTAAAAGTATAGCAAATGTTATGTTTTAGGGGTCAGAGACAGCACCCTAAGTCTGAAAAATAGGAGTTATCATGTAAAAAGAGGCATGATCCTATAACTACCAGAAACTCTCTATTAAGTTTCTGTCTCGCCTACAGACCCAAATAATGGAGCTGATAGAAGTAGCCTTGAATTAGGACATTATTAGTATGCGTGAATTTGAGTTCCTAAACAATATCCATTCCAATTTCGGGAACAGGTAAAACTCTCCATGCATCAGGACATTGTCAGTAAGCATGAATTTGAATTCCCATAAACCTGTACTCTACACATAGCCAAAAACCATTAAGTACCCTGTAAATACTTTTGAGCAACCGATTGTATCAGGGTGTGGTAAAATTCCTAAGTCTTTACGTCAGTTTGCTGATTCTTTTATCAAGCCCTCTTTATCACAGATCCCATCATATGTCAGGAATAATAGAGACTTTACAAAGAGTCATGCTTACAATACAGAACATGAACATTTAGTAAAATTGGACTTCATTTCCCCCTACACCAATATGCCACAACAAGCTGCAATAGATGTGATGAAACAACTCTTGAGAAAAGGGGCCAGATGCGCAAATCATATATTGTTGCAAACCTTGTGATTAACATAGTCACACGTTTTGCATCAACCAAAAGGCATTTTATAATGCACTAAGGACCTTTTACATGTTAGAAGAACCTTTCTTGCTCATAAAATGGCCTTTCTGGCACTATATGAATAGCAAATAGGAGTGTGTGTGAAAGGTGTCTCTTCGTCCTATTTGAAATTTGAAAGGGATATATTAATGACTTGTGACTAAAATTGCACTTGTAAACCACTTATTCGTTACCGACCAATGAGTTGCCATAGTACCTGACCCATCCAGGGGACCACTGCCTGCTCCATCCAATGTCTTCCCTAATTGGTGACTTTTTTGTTTTTAAAAACAGCTGCTATCCCTTTAATGGACCCAGTCTAAATTAAAAAAAATGTTTGCTGTTGTGAAAGCACATATAGGGAAGGAGGTCTGCTGTCCTCCATCCCTGTATTATCCCTGTATTATCAGCCAATTCCAGCGGGTCACAAATTGGGGCCTGCCTAATTGCTATTTATTAGGCAGAGCATGTTGCTACCCCTAGCAAAAAACAAACTTGGGATGTGACTTATTAATGAAAAGATTATATTACAAATTGTATTCCCATTCCCAAACCAGTTGATGTAAAAGTTGCACATCCTGGGCATGTGAAAGGGAATAGGATATTGATACAAGTTTTCACTTAATTAAGTGTGAAGTGTGCCTTGGAACAAAAATATTTTCTATTCGAGCCTGATTATTATTTACAACAGACGAACACTTCTGTGAGCCCGTATTTCACTCTAAACAGAGAGAATCTTTTGTTAGCCGAGTTTGAGGAATGGGTGATCTACGGTGCCACAATTCCAGATCTTCACATGACAACATAATACAAAAGTGGCACAGCTATATTAAGGACATAATATGATAGGGCAGGGAAACAACTATGATTTAATTAATTTAATTCAGTTGTTGAAAAAACAAAGTGCTGAATTCCATTTTATATCTCTCTTCATTAAACTAGACATTAGTTATCTGTTAGTACATTATGAGAATGGCAAAGTTTAGTTTATATCACTCTGTACAAGTAACAAGCAGGAAAGGAACTTACTACTGTTGTAGAGTGGTCACCACTCTATGTCCTTGCTTCGACTATTCCATTCAGGCAGTTCCTGAGACTAAGGTGGAATTGGGGATATAGAAGTGATTTTTTCAAGGAGTCTGACATACTCAAACAAACAAATTTCAAGTGCATCCCTCAAACATTAATTCAAACGAGCTAGAGAATGCGCATGCTATTGTCATCATGATGAACTGTTACAACTCATGGAAAGAGAAACAATTAATGGCTGTCTCATTTGTGTTTGTACTTTTTTACCAGTAGCAAAAGAATAAAAATAGTCATCAATACCTAGAATTTACTGCAAAATGTTAAAACAAGTCACCCATGATTTGCATTTAAAAGGAGCAAATCTACTTGAGAAGCAGCCCTCTGACTGACCGCCCACATTAGAAAATGGCACTGGGGGATGCCAAATCCCTCTCGCATTTCGCGGGAAAAAATTCAGCCTTGTGATGATTCGCAGAATTTGGCTGGAACTCTGCATTACTCTTGTAATGCTGAGTTGGGGCCAAATTCCGAAGGCATAATGAAACATTCCATCCACCCTTAGTATCAACCACATGAAACTGTAGCCCTGCAGAAGGGTGATGACGGACTTATGGGAGCCTCAGAGTGAGATCCTCTACAGTACGTCCTCTATGTTGCCTTCCAGTTGACACCCCTCGTCTGTCAGATCTCGGCAATAGTTCCCCAAAACACTGTAGTTCCCACCAGTCTTCCTAGAATAGGAGCATATGTCTGTCAAAACTTGACAAGCAAGTGTGTTTCCATGGGTCGCCTATGCATGGTATTATCAGACGTGAGTATTTTCAATGGACATGAGCTGGGATCCACACACTAAACAGCAAGAAGATTTTTATGGGGAGCTTCCATGGGAAAGACAGCAGTACTTGGGGCTGGGTTTGGTTTGCACCCAGTGAAACATACCAATTCCAGGCACATGGCTTGCATGAAACCTGCTAAGGTTTGTACCCAGAATCCTACGCATATGTCATAGTGTGGGCTAAAAATCAGACTTTTTTCACTTTTATGTTGGAGAAGACTTCTTAATTTTCAGCAAAAAACAAGAGCCCTACAACCTAAGATTCCCACACTTATAACAATAGAAATCGCACTGCAATTATGACGGTGGGCCAATTGTACAGAACAAGAATTGAAAAAACCACATTGACTTCACAGGGTCACAGTTTTGACCTGTTACTGTGTGTTATAATAAACCCACCCATGCATTTGAGGTTCTGCTATTATCATAAGTGTTTATTACAAATTCTGGAATTTTCGGTCCTAACATTTGTGAGCACATTCTGTGTTTTTTAAACAAAGTTTGAAGTTCGCATGACAAGGAATCCCAAAAATCAATTACATTAGAAGATTCTTTCCACGGTTGCATTCTAAGGCCTTTACTAACATTGGTGATAGACCCACTCACACTTGTGGAAAAAAATTTAATTGGAAGAAGTTTTTCAAAGCAGTATGGGAGGATAGTTGCTATTATCAATAGCATTTCTCTATGTGATTGGCTTCTCGTAAATCAATTCAACATAAAACACTTCCTCAGAATCACCTGGCAATATAAGGAATCCAAAATAAATAGTGGTAGAAATGTAGCCTATCGCTAAACTAGAATTCACAGGTATGTTTCAAAAATACAGAGCTGTCATTCAACCCCAATATCTCTTAATTACATTTTATGTTATAAAGTGATGCATGCATCGTCCACAGGGAAAAACATTGCAACCCATGACTTGGGAAGGTATGCTGAGCAAATTAGGTAAAACACGAAAAAGGAGTGGCACCATTTGTTTTTTGCAGGCCACCCAAATTTTTGCCCAATTTGTGGCTATTAGGTACTGATGTAAAAACTCTGTAATTCACTGGGCCCTGCTGACCAGGCCTGAGTGCAAGCGCTCTGACCCTTAAAGGTGTATGTGTACTTGGTTTATACACAATTGGAATAGGTTAACCCCTTCGCTGCCAGGCCTTTTCCCCCTCCTGTGCCACGCCTTTTTTTGGCTATTTGGGGTAGTGCGCGCTGAGGCCCCTGTAACTTTTTGACCACCTAAGGTATCCACGCCACATTTGAGTCCTTTTCTTCCAACATCATGGGGATTCTAAAGGTACTCAGGGTTTGTGGATTCCCCTGGAGGGGTCACAGAAATGAGCCAAAAAACAGCAAAATTTAGTTTTTGTTTGGGAAACATGGGAAAAACGGGCTGCAAATGAAAGCATCTGGGTTTTTCCCTGCAAATGTTATCAAAAAAGGGTTTATGGGGCTGAAATCATCATTTTCCCAGCTTTTAGGGGATACCAGACTTTTGTCAGAAACCCAACATTTTTTACACATTTCTGGCATTTTCCTGGGACATAGCCTATCTTTGCTATTTTTTGTGCTTTCGACCTCCTTCCAGTTAATGGTAGAAATTGATACAAAAGCAATAATGGATCCTAGAAAGCTATACATTTTAGAGAAGTAGACAAAATTCTGAATTCAGCAAGGGGTCATTTGTGTAGATCCATCAAGGTTTCTTTTTACTTGACTGCCTCTCACCAGGTTCTATTACCCAGAATCCCTTGCAAACCTAAACTTTTGTAAAAAACAAAACAAATTTTCCTCACATTTCTGTGGTGTAAAGTTCTGGAAGTTGTGTGGATCCAAAAGTTTCCACCCACCCTTCGTTCACCAAAGTCTTCCGAGAAAAATGGTACCTCACTTGTGTGGGTCGGCCTAGTGCCCGCAACAGGAAACGGTGCAAAACGCAACGTGGACACACCTCAATTTCGCAGTGAAAAATGACCCTTTTTTGGCAAAGTGCCTAGCTGTAGTGTTCGAACCATAGCTCTGCCAGCAACTAGGGAAACCTAGCAAACCTATACATTTTTGAAAACTAGACACCCAGGGGAATCCAGGATGGGGTGACTTGACTGCCTCCCACCAGGTTCTGTTACCCAGAATCCCTTGCAAACCAAAAAAAGTGCCAAAAAACACATTTTCCCCACATTTCTCTGGTGGAAAGTTCTGGAATCTGCGTGGATCCGCAAATTTCCACCCACCCTGCATTCCCCAAAATCTTCTAAAAAAAATGGTACTTCACTTGTGTGGGTCGGCCTAGTGCCCGCGGCAGGAAACGGCGCAAAACATAACGTGGACACACCTCAATTTCGCAGCGAAAAATGACCCTTTTTTGGCGAAGTGCCTAGCTGTAGTTTTTGAACCATAGCTCTGCCGGCACCTAGGCAAACCTAGCAAACCTATACATTTTTGAAAACTAGACACCCAGGGGAATCCAGGATTGGGTGACTTGACTGCCTCCCACCAGGTTCTGTTACCCAGAATCCCTTGCAAACCTAAAACATTGCCAAAAAAACAAATTTTCCCCACATTTCTGTGGTGGAAAGTTGTGGAAACTGCGTGGATCCACAAATTTCCACCCACCCAGTGTTCCCCAACGTCTTACGAGAAAAATGGTACCTCACTTGTGTGGGTCGGCCTAGTGCCCGCAACTGGAAATGGTGCAAAACGCAACATGGACACACCGCAATTTTGCAGTGAAAAATGACCTTTTTTTGGCAAAGTGCCTAGCTGTAGTTTTTGAACCACAGCTCTGCCGGCATCTAGGGAAATCTAGCAAACCTATACATTTTTGAAAACTAGACACCCAGGGGAATCCAGTATGGGGTGACTTGACTGCCTCCCACCAGGTTCTGTTACCCAGAATCCCTAGCAAACCTAAACAATTGCCCAAAAAAATACATTTTCCCCACATTTCTGTGGTGGAAAGTTCTGGAATCTGCGTGGATCCACAAATTTTCACCCACCCCGTGTTCCCCAAAGTCTTCCGAGAAAAATGGTACCTCACTTGTGTGGGTCGGCCCAGTGACCGCGACAGGAAACGGCGCAAAACACAACATAAACACACCGCAATTTCGCTGTGAAAAATGACCCTTTTTTGGCAAAGTGCCTAGCTGCAGTTTTTGAACCATAGCTCTGCTGGCACCTAGGGAAACCTAGCAAACCTATACATTTTTGAAAACTAGACACCCAGGGGAATCCAGGATGGGGTGACTTGACTGCCTCCCACCAGGTTCTGTTACCCAGAATACCTAGCAAGCCTAAACAATTGCCAAAAAAAATACATTTTCCCCACATTTCTGTGGTGGAAAGTTGTGGAAACTGCGTGGATCCACAAATTTCCACCCACCCAGTGTTCCCCAACGTCTTCCGAGAAAAATGGTACCTCACTTGTGTGGGTCGGCCTAGTGCCCGCGACAGGAAGCGGCGCAAAACGCAACATGGACACACCGCAATTTTGCAGTGAAAAATGACCTTTTTTTGGCAAAGTGCCTAGCTGTAGTTTTTGAACCATAGCTCTGCCGGCATCTAGGGAAATCTAGCAAACCTATACATTTTTGAAAACTAGACACCCAGGGGAATCCAGGATGGGGTGACTTGACTGCCTCCCACCAGGTTCTGTTACGCAGAATCCCTAGCAAACCTAAACAATTGCCCAAAAAAATACATTTTCCCCACATTTCTGTGGTAGAAAGTTCTGGAATCTGCGTGGATCCACAAATTTTCACCCACCCCGTGTTCCCCAAAGTCTTCCGAGAAAAATGGTACCTCACTTGTGTGGGTCGGCCCAGTGACCGTGACAGGAAACGGCGCAAAACACAACATAAACACACCACAATTTCGCTGTGAAAAATGACCCTTTTTTGGCAAAGTGCCTAGCTGTAGTTTTTGAACCATAGCTCTGCTGGCACCTAAGGAAACCTAGCAAACCTATACATTTTTGACAACTAGATACCCAGGGGAATCCAGGATGGGGTGACTTGACTGCCTCCCACCAGGTCCTGTTACCCAGAATCCCTAGCCAACCTAAACAATTGCCAAAAAAAATACATTTTCCCCACATTTCTGTGGTGTAAAGTTCTGTAATCTGCGTGGATCCACAAATTTCCACCCACCCAGTGTTCCCCAAAGTCATCGAGGAAAATGGTTCCTCACTTGTGTGGGTCGGCCTAGTGCCCGCAACTGGAAACGGTGCAAAACGCAACGTGGACACACCTCAATTTTGCAGTGAAAAATGACCCTTTTTTGGCAAAGTGCCTAGCTGTAGTTTTTGAACCATAGCTCTGCCGGCATCTAGGGAAATCTAGCAAACCTATACATTTTTGAAAACTAGACACACAGGGGCATCCAGGATGGGGTGACTTGACTGCCTCCCACCAGGTTCTGTTACCCAGAATCCCTTGCAAACCAAAAAAAGTGCCAAAAAAATACATTTTCCCCACATTTCTGTGGTGGAAAGTTGTGGAAACTGCGTGGATCCACAAATTTCCACCCACCCAGTGTTCCCCAACGTCTTCCGAGAAAAATGGTACCTCACTTGTGTGGGTCGGCCTAGTGCCCGCGACAGGAAGCGGCGCAAAACGTAATGTGGACACACCTCAATTTTGCAGTGAAAAATGACCCTTTTTTGGCAAAGTCCCTAGCTGTAGTTTTTGAACCATAGCTCTGCTGGCACATAGGGAAACCTAGCAAAGCTATATTTTGAAAACTAGACACCATGGGGAACCCAGGATGGGGTGACTTGACTGCCTCCCACCAGGTTCTGTTACCCAGAATCCCTAGCAAGCCTAAACAATTGCCAAAAAAAAAATATTTTCCCCACATTTCTGTGGTGGAAAGTTCTGGAATCTGCGTGGATCCACAAATTTCCACCCACCCCGTGTTCCCCAAAGTCATCGAGAAAAATGGTACCTCACTTGTGTGGGTCGGCCTAGTGCCTGCAACTGGAAACGGTGCAAAACGCAACGTGGACACACTGCAATTTTGCAGTGAAAAATGACCTTTTTTTGGCAAAGTGCCTTGCTGTAGTTTTTGAACCATAGCTCTGCCGGCATCTAGGGAAATCTAGCAAACCTATACATTTTTGAAAACTAGACACCCAGGGGAATCCAGGATGGGGTGACTTGAATGCCTCCCACCAGGTTCTGTTACCCAGAATCCCTAGCAAACCTAAACAATTGCCCAAAAAAACACATTTTCCCCACATTTCTGTGGTGGAAAGTTCTGGAATGTGCGTGGATCCACAAATTTTCACCCACCCCGTGTTCCCCAAAGTCATCGAGAAAAATGGTACCTCACTTGTGTGGATCGGCCTAGTGCCCGCAACTGGAAACGGTGCAAAACGCAATGTGGACACACCTCAATTTTGCAGTGAAAAATGACCCTTTTTTGGCAAAGTGCCTAGCTGTAGTTTTTGAACCATAGCTCTGCCGGCATCTAGGGAAATCTAGCAAACCTATACATTTTTGAAAACTAGACACCCAGGGGCATCCAGGATGGGGTGACTTGACTGCCTCCCACCAAGTTCTGTTACCCAGAATCCCTTGCAAACCAAAAAAAGTGCCAAAAAAACACATTTTCCCCACATTTCTCTGGTGGAAAGTTCTGGAATCTGTGTGGATCCGCAAATTTCCACCCACCCCGCATTCCCCAAAATCTTCCCAAAAAAATGGTACTTCACTTGTGTGGGTCGGCCTAGTGCCCGCGGCAGGAAACGGCGCAAAACATAACGTGGACACACCTCAATTTCGCAGCGAAAAATGACCCTTTTTTGGCGAAGTGCCTAGCTGTAGTTTTTGAACCATAGTTCTGCCGGCACCTAGGGAAACCTAGCAAACCTATACATTTTTGAAAACTAGACACCCAGGGAAATCCAGGATTGGGTGACTTGACTGCCTCCCACCAGGTTCTGTTACCCAGAATCCCTTGCAAACCTAAAACATTGCCAAAAAAACACATTTTCCCCACATTTCTGTGGTGGAAAGTTGTGGAAACTGCGTGGATCCAGAAATTTCCACCCACCCAGTGTTCCCCAACGTCTTCCGAGAAAAATGTTACCTCACTTGTGTGGGTCGGCCTAGTGCCCGCGACAGGAAGCGGCGCAAAACGTAATGTGGACACACCTCAATTTTGCAGTGAAAAATGACCCTTTTTTGGCAAAGTCCCTAGCTGTAGTTTTTGAACCATAGCTCTGCTGGCACATAGGGAAACCTAGCAAAGCTATACATTTTTGAAAACTAGACACCCAGGGGAACCCAGGATGGGGTTTCTTGACTGCCTCCCACCAGGTTCTGTTACCCAGAATCCCTAGCAAGCCTAAACAATTGCCAGAAAAAATACATTTTCCCCACATTTCTGTGGTGGAAAGTTCTGGAATCTGCGTGGATCCACAAATTTCCACCCACCCCGTGTTCCCCAAAGTCTTCCGAGAAAAATGGTACCTCACTTGTGTGGGTCGGCCTAGTGCCCGCAACTGGAAACGGTGCAAAACGCACCGTGGACACACCGCAATTTTGCAGTGAAAAATGACCTTTTTTTGGCAAAGTGCCTAGCTGTAGTTTTTGAACCATAGCTCTGCCGGCATCTAGGGAAATATAGCAAACCTATACATTTTTGAAAACTAGACACCCAGGGGAATCCAGGATGGGGTTACTTGACTGCCTCCCACCAGGTTCTGTTACCCAGAATCCCCTGCAAACCAAAAAAAGTGCCAAAAAAACACATTTTCCCCACATTTCTCTGGTGGAAAGTTCTGGAATCTGTGTGGATCCGCAAATTTCCACCCACCCCGCATTCCCCAAAATCTTCCCAAAAAAATGGTACTTCACTTGTGTGGGCCGGCCTAGTGCCCGCGGCTGGAAATGGCGCAAAACATAACGTGGACACACCTCAATTTCGCAGCGAAAAATGACCCTTTTTTGGCGAAGTGCCTAGCTGTAGTTTTTGAACCATAGCTCTGCCAGCACCTAGGGAAACCTAGCAAACCTATACATTTTTGAAAACTAGACACCCAGGGGAATCCAGGATTGGGTGACTTGACTGCCTCCCACCAGGTTCTGTTACCCAGAATCCCTTGCAAACCTAAAACATTGCCAAAAAAACACATTTTCCCCACATTTCTGTGGTGGAAAGTTGTGGAAACTGCGTGGATCCACAAATTTCCACCCACCCAGTGTTCCCCAACGTCTTCCGAGAAAAATGGTACCTCACTTCTGTGGGTCGGCCTAGTGCCCGCGACAGGAAGCGGCGCAAAACGTAATGTGGACACACCTCAATTTTGCAGTGAAAAATGACCCTTTTTTGGCAAAGTCCCTAGCTGTAGTTTTTGAACCATAGCTCTGCTGGCACATAGGGAAACCTAGCAAAGCTATACATTTTTGAAAACTAGACACCCAGGGGAACCCAGCATGGGGTGACTTGACTGCCTCCAACCAGGTTCTGTTACCCAGAATCCCTAGCAAGCCTAAACAATTGCCAAAAAAAATACATTTTCCCCACATTTCTGTGGTGGAAAGTTGTGGAAACTGCGTGGATCCACAAATTTCCACCCACCCAGTGTTCCCCAACGTCTTCCGAGAAAAATGGTACCTCACTTGTGTGGGTCGGCCTAGTGACCGCGACAGGAAGCGGCGCAAAACGCAACATGGACACACCGCAATTTTGCAGTGAAAAATGACCTTTTTTTGGCAAAGTGCCTAGCTGTAGTTTTTGAACCATAGCTCTGCCGGCATCTAGGGAAATCTAGCAAACCTATACATTTTTGAAAACTAGACACCAAGGGGAATCCAGGATGGGGTGACTTGACTGCCTCCCACCAGGTTCTGTTACCCAGAATCCCTAGCAAACCTAAACAATTGCCCAAAAAAATACATTTTCCCCACATTTCTGTGGTGGAAAGTTCTGGAATCTGCGTGGATCCACAAATTTTCACCCACCCCGTGTTCCCCAAAGTCTTCCGAGAAAAATGGTACCTCACTTGTGTGGGTCGGCCCAGTGACCGTGACAGGAAACGGCGCAAAACACAACATAAACACACCGCAATTTCGCTGTGAAAAATGACCCTTTTTTGGCAAAGTGCCTAGCTGTAGTTTTTGAACCATAGCTCTGCTGGCACCTAAGGAAACCTAGCAAACCTATACATTTTTGACAACTAGATACCCAGGGGAATCCAGGATGGGGTGACTTGACTGCCTCCCACCAGGTTCTGTTACCCAGAATCCCTAGCCAACCTAAACAATTGCCAAAAAAAATACATTTTCCCCACATTTCTGTGGTGTAAAGTTCTGGAATCTGCGTGGATCCACAAATTTCCACCCACCCCGTGTTCCCCAAAGTCATCGAGGAAAATGGTTCCTCACTTGTGTGGGTCGGCCTAGTGCCCGCAACTGGAAACCGTGCAAAACGCAACGTGGACACACCTCAATTTTGCAGTGAAAAATGACCCTTTTTTGGCAAAGTGCCTAGCTGTAGTTTTTGAACCATAGCTCTGCCGGCATCTAGGGAAATCTAGCAAACCTATACATTTTTTAAAACTAGACACACAGGGGCATCCAGGATGGGGTGACTTCACTGCCTCCCACCAGGTTCTGTTACCCAGAATCCCTTGCAAACCAAAAAAAGTGCCAAAAAAACACATTTTCCCCACATTTCTCTGGTGGAAAGTTCTGGAATCTGTGTGGATCCACAAATTTCCACCCACACCGCATTACCCAAAATCTTCCCAAAAAAATGGTACTTCACTTGTGTGGGTCGGCCTAGTGCCCGCGGCAGGAAACGGCGCAAAACATAACGTGGACACACCTCAATTTCGCAGCGAAAAATGACCCTTTTTTGGCAAAGTCCCTAGCTGTAGTTTTTGAACCATAGCTCTGCTGGCACATAGGGAAACCTAGCAAAGCTATATTTTGAAAACTAGACACCCAGGGGAACCCAGGATGGGGTGACTTGACTGCCTCCCACCAGGTTCTGTTACCCAGAATCCCTAGCAAGCCTAAACAATTGCCAAAAAAAATATATTTTCCCCACATTTCTGTGGTGGAAAGTTCTGGAATCTGCGTGGATCCACAAATTTCCACCCACCCCGTGTTCCCCAAAGTCATCGAGAAAAATGGTACCTCACTTGTGTGGGTCGGCCTAGTGCCTGCAACTGGAAACGGTGCAAAACGCAACGTGGACACACTGCAATTTTGCAGTGAAAAATGACCTTTTTTTGGCAAAGTGCCTAGCTGTAGTTTTTGAACCATAGCTCTGCCGGCATCTAGGGAAATGTTGGACTTGGCCCTTCTGGCAGGTTCACCCCTGAACTTTTTGCTTTTTATTGGTGACTTGGTGTGGTGATTTGTTTGGTTCCTGCGCACTTTCCCTGTGTCCCAGGGTAAAGTGCGTGCGTGCTCTGAGTGCATGTGGTGAGATAGGCCTGCCCTCCCATAGGAATGCATGGGGAATGTATGTGTCCCTAGTAGTTCCTGAGGTGTGGGGTGTGCAGGCCCGAGTTTGGTATGTGCGGACTCGTGGGAGTGAATGCTGCGCGATGATGTGTGCGGCGTGCATGTACCTAGTGTGGAAGTGCCACTTCTAGAAGTGGGCACTTCTGTGTGCAGTGCGTCTGGCGTGTGATTGGCTGGAGCTGGCTGGTGAGCCTGGCTCCAGGAGTCTGGTTGGGTCTGCCCCAGTGGTGAGTGTGAGATTAGCATGCTGATGGCTGGGGAGGAGTGCACCTTGGACCTGAATAGGGCAGGGTTTTCCCCACACACTGCTGGCTCCGCCCCCTGTGGTGCGACTGACGACCCTAGCCCTGCCAGTGAATAGAGTGAGGGGCTGAGCACATCAAGGGTGCTCCCCAACCAGCTGCGACTGGTTTTCCCCCTCACCCTGAACCCAGACAAAGGGATTTGGTGTATAAAAAGGGGCTGTGTCCCCTTACAAAATGTTCTTGTTCTGCACTTGAATCTGCCAGGGGCGTGCTGCTGCTGGGGCCCAGGGGAAGGCTTGCCTCCCTGGGCCCTGCCCAGCCCCTGGATGCCCTGGATACCTGGAGGACTTTCCTTTGCTGGGAGCGTGGTGCTCCATTTCTTTTCTCCAGGACTTCCTATTGCCCCTAGTACCTGGAAAGCGCTATCTTTCCTCCCCAGAAGGAGGAACATGTGGGCCTGGGAGCGCTGGAGCTTCGCAGCGCTGAGCTGCCGTCTGTGCAGGGGGAACCCCCAGCATAGGGATTCCCCCGTCGTGGCTGCCGAGCGGGAGCCCACCCCGCTTCATATTTTGACTTCGGAGGGAGCCTACCCCTCGTTGTCCGATTGTACGGTCATTGGGAATTGCGGGTGCCCACCCCGCGTCATGGCCGCTTTGTTTTTAATATACGTGCGGGTGCCCACCCCGTGTGTCACCGCCGCGGCCCAAGCCGCCTTCGAAAATTGCCGCTGAGTCCGCGGCCCGCCTGGTTGTGGGCGGGGCCGCGGGACGGAAGCGGAAGTGCTGCTGCAAGAGAGGCGGGAGCCCACCCCGCTCTCGCGACCAAATGAGAAGGGCGGCCGCCGCCAGCGAGGCTCTCGGAGGTGAGAGAGCCCCGCCCGCTGCACCGGTGAAGCCTGCGATAAGAATGGGGCAGCTGAATCCTCGGCGAGGCTCTCTTGAGCAAGAGAGAGCCCCGCCTGCTGCCTGCTGTGTCCGGAGAAGTCCCGAAGAAGAGAGCCGGTGAGTGGGGCCCTTAGGCCGTCCTCTCTGCTTTGTTGGGGTACCGGGTAAAGGCACGGTACCCGTGATGCCTTTAGAGCGGCCCCGCATGGCAGTGGGCCGCTCCAACGCTGGGCAGGTGTGCTTTAGAGCGCTGGTGCGCTCCAACGGGGACATATTTATTTTTAGAGCCAGGAAAGGCTCCAGCTTTGGGGGCCATTCGAGATTTAGAAGTCCCAGGGGGACTTGGGGGCCAATTATTCCCAGAGCCAGCTGGCTCCAATGGTGGGGGCATATTTGTTTTAGAGCGCTCGTGCGCTCCAACGAAGAGGGCATCATCTGTCTAGAGTCCAGAGGGACTCCAAGGGGGACATGTTATTTTCTGAGCCAGGTGGCTCCAGCGTTTTGGATAATGTGTTCAGGGGCCAGTGAGAGCCCATGCCTCCTATTTGCCTTCCCCAGCTGCGCAGCACTTAGTGCCAGCTGCAGCGTTTAGGCCCTGCTTTGTCCCCAGCTGCCCAGCAAGTAGTGGGCAGCTGCTACGTTTAGGTTCTGGCGCAACCTGGACTCTGATGTGATTTGGGTGCTAGGAAATGTACGGTGTAGTATGTTTTGCGCACCCTGTGTTCATGCTTTTGGTGCTAGGAAATGTACTGTATATAGCATGTTTTGCGCACCCTGTGTCTGATACCTCTAAATGTGGTTATTTCTGCCTAGGAGGTTGTTTTACCTGTTTAGGTTGATGGTAGGGAGAATGTACTTCCCTGTGCGATGTGCGCCCCTAGTATAGTTATACTTGGGTGGTTAGGTCTAATGCGTTAGACCAATGAGAATTGCATAATGTGATTTATGCCCCTGTGATAGATGCAGGATAGGTTTTACACCTGATGCTAGTGTGATGACGCTGAGGTCATTAGTGCGCCAGTAGTTACTGGTTGTGCTCTACAGTTACTTTGTGTTATGTTCTACATTTACTATTGGTGATTTGTGCTATGTTCTAAGTGCTAATTCCTGACAGTGGTCCATGTGGCCCTGTCCCCTGTATATATAATCCCTTGTAAATTCTGCCCGTGCCTGTTGGCACATTGTAGAGTGTGTGTTTTTATCTAATGTGTTGTGTATAATACAAAGGCTATTTTTATAGAATACCTTGTGTGGAGTTTCCTTTGTGGTGGGCCTTGGGTGTTGTTGCTGGGTGCGCGCGCAAACGCTTTACACATCGCCTCAGGGATAAGCCTGTCTGCTCGTGCCAAGCTACCAAGGGGGTGAGCAGGGGTTATCTTTGGCGTGTAACTCCCCAGCCCTGACTAGAGTGGTGGTTTCTGCCTGGCTTTGGCGCAAGCCTCAGCCAACCAGAAATCCCATTTCTAACATTGGTGATCAGCGGTGGGATTTGGACTTGCGTTTGCGCTGTACCGCAGCGGCAACTGGCCACACTACAAAACTCTGCATTTAGACAAATCACATGGTATAGGGATTATTGTTTTAAAGTTTGCTTTTAAATGTCATTTCTTTGGAAATGTGTTTTTTTGTGCACTGTGAGTTAGGTGTCCCTAGCTCGGGAGGGTAGATCATCCCCCTTAGTGCATTGTGTTTTCTGGATTCACCAGAGGGTGGGATCCAGTGGTGGCAGCAGATGTGTGTCCAGTGCATGTATTCCCATTCCCAGTTCCAGGGGTAGTGGTACCTGTGTCACGTGGTGGTCAGGTTGAGAAATCAGGGGCGGTAGAAACTGTCTTACCAGTCTTGGGAGGGGTTTGGGGATGAATGTGTAATGCGCTGGATGAATGTGAATGTCCCATTCCCAGTTCCCAGAGTAATAGTACCTGTGTCACGTGGTGGTCAGGTTGAGAAATCAGGGGCGGTAGAAACTGTCTTACTAGTCTGGGGGGTGTGTGTATGTGGATGAATGATGTGAGTTCTCTGAAATAAGGAGCTTGCTGGTTGATTGGGTGTGAGTTCTCTGGGATAGGGAGCTTGCATTGGGGAGTGATTCCAAAAGTAGTGGCTGAGGTGTCTTCCAGCCCAGCGTGGTGGAAGAGGTTCAGAGTAGCCCAGCTAGGTCTCGGTGTAGGGGCTCACGGCCTGTCTCTGCGGAGAAGGAGTGGGTGGGACTGCGTGTCTCCAGGTGCCCGAAACCCAGTGTCAGGGCCTGGATGGTTTCTTTAGGGAACATCAGGTCGGGGGCCTAGGCTGTACCAATAGGTCACTTGAGGAGGATCTCCCAGTGTCTAGAGGACGTGGAGCGTCTGTAATCAGAGCTCCAGTAGTCCTGGTGTCTGGCGGTACCGCTCCAGTTGGGAGGGTGCGGAAGTCCAGAGGGAGGGGTGAGAGGGGGAGGGATTCCCCAGTGGGAACCAGTAGGTCAGGGACCAGCCGGGAGGGCTGTGTCGCCACTGAGTGACCGTGGTGTCGCCACTTCTGTCCTGGGGGGTCTGCACGCACTGTCAGATGGACAGGAGGTCGTGAGATCAGCGCCAGGCAGACTGTCACACGACCCATTAGTTATGGGTCACCCTCGTTAAGTCCTGGTTCGCCAGGCATCTGACCAAAGGGTACGTCCCTCGGTTGGGGAGCCAGTAGTCGGTGTTTCCGGATCTGGACGTAAGGGCGGCTGTAGTCCTGAGGGCAGGTGGGGCTCATCTTAAGTGAAGAGACCCTGCTCTACAGTGGAAGGGGGTGCAGAGGGAGGGAGTCCTCGCCTCTGACCCCTTGGATCCCAGGTGGTAGACCAGTTGGTGGAGAGAGGTCCTGAACTGGTGGGAGAGTTGTGTTCTGGTGGGTGCTTCCCTGGGAGGGTGCGGAACCCCAGAAGTAGAGGTAGGGTGGGGCATTCTTGCCCGTGACCTCTGGTCAGCCTGAGGGTGCGGACCCTAGGTTGAAGGATCAGTGGTAGTTGGGAACTACACTGAGAGGGAGAGTGGAGAAGGGCTTGTATGCCAGGGGTTACTACCCCCCACTCTGGGTTTGGCAAGGACCAGTGGTATCTGGGTGGCCTAGGGCCTGGTCCTGGCCGTGGACAACTAGGTAGTACCAGTGGGGTAGCCTAGTTGGGCCTGAGTTCTTTTCGGTTGTTTTTTTTTTTTCAGATGGAACCATGTTGATTGAGAATGGCGTAGAACAGGAGAGTGTCCCTGCAGTGCGGGCCTGCGTCCGTGTTCTATCGCCCCAAGCAGGGAAGACCATCACGGTGGTGATTGGTCTGCCCTGCGTTTTGGCTGGAAGGGGGTTGTGTTGGACTTGGCCCTTCTGGCAGGTTCACCCCTGAACTTTTTGCTTTTTATTGGTGACTTGGTGTGGTGATTTGTTTGGTTCCTGCGCACTTTCCCTGTGTCCCAGGGTAAAGTGCGTGCGTGCTCTGAGTGCATGTGGTGAGATAGGCCTGCCCTCCCATAGGAATGCATGGGGAATGTATGTGTCCCTAGTAGTTCCTGAGGTGTGGGGTGTGCAGGCCCGAGTTTGGTATGTGCGGACTCGTGGGAGTGAATGCTGCGCGATGATGTGTGCGGCGTGCATGTACCTAGTGTGGAAGTGCCACTTCTAGAAGTGGGCACTTCTGTGTGCAGTGCGTCTGGCGTGTGATTGGCTGGAGCTGGCTGGTGAGCCTGGCTCCAGGAGTCTGGTTGGGTCTGCCCCAGTGGTGAGTGTGAGATTAGCATGCTGATGGCTGGGGAGGAGTGCACCTTGGACCTGAATAGGGCAGGGTTTTCCCCACACACTGCTGGCTCCGCCCCCTGTGGTGCGACTGACGACCCTAGCCCTGCCAGTGAATAGAGTGAGGGGCTGAGCACATCAAGGGTGCTCCCCAACCAGCTGCGACTGGTTTTCCCCCTCACCCTGAACCCAGACAAAGGGATTTGGTGTATAAAAAGGGGCTGTGTCCCCTTACAAAATGTTCTTGTTCTGCACTTGAATCTGCCAGGGGCGTGCTGCTGCTGGGGCCCAGGGGAAGGCTTGCCTCCCTGGGCCCTGCCCAGCCCCTGGATGCCCTGGATACCTGGAGGACTTTCCTTTGCTGGGAGCGTGGTGCTCCATTTCTTTTCTCCAGGACTTCCTATTGCCCCTAGTACCTGGAAAGCGCTATCTTTCCTCCCCAGAAGGAGGAACATGTGGGCCTGGGAGCGCTGGAGCTTCGCAGCGCTGAGCTGCCGTCTGTGCAGGGGGAACCCCCAGCATAGGGATTCCCCCGTCGTGGCTGCCGAGCGGGAGCCCACCCCGCTTCATATTTTGACTTCGGAGGGAGCCTACCCCTCGTTGTCCGATTGTACGGTCATTGGGAATTGCGGGTGCCCACCCCGCGTCATGGCCGCTTTGTTTTTAATATACGTGCGGGTGCCCACCCCGTGTGTCACCGCCGCGGCCCAAGCCGCCTTCGAAAATTGCCGCTGAGTCCGCGGCCCGCCTGGTTGTGGGCGGGGCCGCGGGACGGAAGCGGAAGTGCTGCTGCAAGAGAGGCGGGAGCCCACCCCGCTCTCGCGACCAAATGAGAAGGGCGGCCGCCGCCAGTGAGGCTCTCGGAGGTGAGAGAGCCCCGCCCGCTGCACCGGTGAAGCCTGCGATAAGAATGGGGCAGCTGAATCCTCGGCGAGGCTCTCTTGAGCAAGAGAGAGCCCCGCCTGCTGCCTGCTGTGTCCGGAGAAGTCCCGAAGAAGAGAGCCGGTGAGTGGGGCCCTTAGGCCGTCCTCTCTGCTTTGTTGGGGTACCGGGTAAAGGCACGGTACCCGTGATGCCTTTAGAGCGGCCCCGCATGGCAGTGGGCCGCTCCAACGCTGGGCAGGTGTGCTTTAGAGCGCTGGTGCGCTCCAACGGGGACATATTTATTTTTAGAGCCAGGAAAGGCTCCAGCTTTGGGGGCCATTCGAGATTTAGAAGTCCCAGGGGGACTTGGGGGCCAATTATTCCCAGAGCCAGCTGGCTCCAATGGTGGGGGCATATTTGTTTTAGAGCGCTCGTGCGCTCCAACGAAGAGGGCATCATCTGTCTAGAGTCCAGAGGGACTCCAAGGGGGACATGTTATTTTCTGAGCCAGGTGGCTCCAGCGTTTTGGATAATGTGTTCAGGGGCCAGTGAGAGCCCATGCCTCCTATTTGCCTTCCCCAGCTGCGCAGCACTTAGTGCCAGCTGCAGCGTTTAGGCCCTGCTTTGTCCCCAGCTGCCCAGCAAGTAGTGGGCAGCTGCTACGTTTAGGTTCTGGCGCAACCTGGACTCTGATGTGATTTGGGTGCTAGGAAATGTACGGTGTAGTATGTTTTGCGCACCCTGTGTTCATGCTTTTGGTGCTAGGAAATGTACTGTATATAGCATGTTTTGCGCACCCTGTGTCTGATACCTCTAAATGTGGTTATTTCTGCCTAGGAGGTTGTTTTACCTGTTTAGGTTGATGGTAGGGAGAATGTACTTCCCTGTGCGATGTGCGCCCCTAGTATAGTTATACTTGGGTGGTTAGGTCTAATGCGTTAGACCAATGAGAATTGCATAATGTGATTTATGCCCCTGTGATAGATGCAGGATAGGTTTTACACCTGATGCTAGTGTGATGACGCTGAGGTCATTAGTGCGCCAGTAGTTACTGGTTGTGCTCTACAGTTACTTTGTGTTATGTTCTACATTTACTATTGGTGATTTGTGCTATGTTCTAAGTGCTAATTCCTGACAGTGGTCCATGTGGCCCTGTCCCCTGTATATATAATCCCTTGTAAATTCTGCCCGTGCCTGTTGGCACATTGTAGAGTGTGTGTTTTTATCTAATGTGTTGTGTATAATACAAAGGCTATTTTTATAGAATACCTTGTGTGGAGTTTCCTTTGTGGTGGGCCTTGGGTGTTGTTGCTGGGTGCGCGCGCAAACGCTTTACACATCGCCTCAGGGATAAGCCTGTCTGCTCGTGCCAAGCTACCAAGGGGGTGAGCAGGGGTTATCTTTGGCGTGTAACTCCCCAGCCCTGACTAGAGTGGTGGTTTCTGCCTGGCTTTGGCGCAAGCCTCAGCCAACCAGAAATCCCATTTCTAACAGGAAATCTAGCAAACCTATACATTTTTGAAAACTAGACACCCAGGGGAATCCAGGATGGGGTGACTTGAATGCCTCCCACCAGGTTCTGTTACCCAGAATCCCTAGCAAACCTAAACAATTGCCCAAAAAAACACATTTTCCCCACATTTCTGTGGTGGAAAGTTCTGGAATGTGCGTGGATCCACAAATTTTCACCCACCCCGTGTTCCCCAAAGTCATCGAGAAAAATGGTACCTCACTTGTGTGGATCGGCCTAGTGCCCGCAACTGGAAACGGTGCAAAACGCAATGTGGACACACCTCAATTTTGCAGTGAAAAATGACCCTTTTTTGGCAAAGTGCCTAGCTGTAGTTTTTGAACGATAGCTCTGCCGGCATCTAGGGAAATCTAGCAAACCTATACATTTTTGAAAACTAGACACCCAGGGAAATCCAGGATTGGGTGACTTGACTGCCTCCCACCAGGTTCTGTTACCCAGATTCCCTTGCAAACCTAAAACATTGCCAAAAAAACAAATTTTCCCCACATTTCTGTGGTGGAAAGTTGTGGAAACTGCGTGGATCCACAAATTTCCACCCACCCAGTGTTCCCCAACGTCTTCCGAGAAAAATGGTACCTCACTTGTGTGGGTCGGCCTAGTGCCCGCGACAGGAAGCGGCGCAAAACGTAATGTGGACACACCTCAATTTTGCAGTGAAAAATGACCCTTTTTTGGCAAAGTCCCTAGCTGTAGTTTTTGAACCATAGCTCTGCTGGCACATAGGGAAACCTAGCAAAGCTATATTTTGAAAACTAGACACCATGGGGAACCCAGGATGGGGTGACTTGACTGCCTCCCACCAGGTTCTGTTACCCAGAATCCCTAGCAAGCCTAAACAATTGCCAAAAAATATATATTTTCCCCACATTTCTGTGGTGGAAAGTTCTGGAATCTGCGTGGATCCACAAATTTCCACCCACCCCGTGTTCCCCAAAGTCATCGAGAAAAATGGTACCTCACTTGTGTGGGTCGGCCTAGTGCCTGCAACTGGAAACGGTGCAAAACGCAACGTGGACACACTGCAATTTTGCAGTGAAAAATGACCTTTTTTTGGCAAAGTGCCTTGCTGTAGTTTTTGAACCATAGCTCTGCCGGCATCTAGGGAAATCTAGCAAACCTATACATTTTTGAAAACTAGACACCCAGGGGAATCCAGGATGGGGTGACTTGAATGCCTCCCACCAGGTTCTGTTACCCAGAATCCCTAGCAAACCTAAACAATTGACCAAAAAAACACATTTTCCCCACATTTCTGTGGTGGAAAGTTCTGGAATGTGCGTGGATCCACAAATTTCACCCACCCCGTGTTCCCCAAAGTCATCGAGAAAAATGGTACCTCACTTGTGTGGATCGGCCTAGTGCCCGCAACTGGAAACGGTGCAAAACGCAATGTGGACACACCTCAATTTTGCAGTGAAAAATGACCCTTTTTTGGCAAAGTGCCTAGCTGTAGTTTTTGAACCATAGCTCTGCCGGCATCTAGGGAAATCTAGCAAACCTATACATTTTTGAAAACTAGACACCCAGGGGCATCCAGGATTGGGTGACTTGACTGCCTCCCACCAAGTTCTGTTACCCAGAATCCCTTGCAAACCAAAAAAAGTGCCAAAAAAACACATTTTCCCCACATTTCTCTGGTGGAAAGTTCTGGAATCTGTGTGGATCCGCAAATTTCCACCCACCCCGCATTCCCCAAAATCTTCCCAAAAAAATGGTACTTCACTTGTGTGGGTCGGCCTAGTGCCCGCGGCAGGAAACGGCGCAAAACATAACGTGGACACACCTCAATTTCGCAGCGAAAAATGACCCTTTTTTGGCGAAGTGCCTAGCTGTAGTTTTTGAACCATAGCTCTGCCGGCACCTAGGGAAACCTAGCAAACCTATACATTTTTGAAAACTAGACACCCAGGGAAATCCAGGATTGGGTGACTTGACTGCCTCCCACCAGGTTCTGTTACCCAGAATCCCTTGCAAACCTAAAACATTGCCAAAAAAACACATTTTCCCCACATTTCTCTGGTGGAAAGTTCTGGAATCTGTGTGGATCCGCAAATTTCCACCCACCCCGCATTCCCCAAAATCTTCCCAAAAAAATGGTACTTCACTTGTGTGGGTCGGCCTAGTGCCCGCGACAGGAAGCGGCGCAAAACGTAATGTGGACACACCTCAATTTTGCAGTGAAAAATGACCCTTTTTTGGCAAAGTCCCTAGCTGTAGTTTTTGAACCATAGCTCTGCTGGCACATAGGGAAACCTAGCAAAGCTATACATTTTTGAAAACTAGACACCCAGGGGAACCCAGTATGGGGTTTCTTGACTGCCTCCCACCAGGTTCTGTTACCCAGAATCCCTAGCAAGCCTAAACAATTGCCCAAAAAAACACATTTTCCCCACATTTCTGTGGTGGAAAGTTCTGGAATCTGCGTGGATCCACAAATTTCCACCCACCCCGTGTTCCCCAAAGTCTTCCGAGAAAAATGGTACCTCACTTGTGTGGGTCGGCCTAGTGCCCGCAACTGGAAACGTTGCAAAACGCACCGTGGACACACCGCAATTTTGCAGTGAAAAATGACCTTTTTTTGGCAAAGTGCCTAGCTGTAGTTTTTGAACCATAGCTCTGCCGGCATCTAGGGAAATATAGCAAACCTATACATTTTTGAAAACTAGACACCCAGGGAAATCCAGGATGGGGTGACTTGACTGCCTCCCACCTTGTTCTGTTACCCAGAATCCCTAGCCAACCTAAACAATTGCCAAAAAAAATACATTTTCCCCACATTTCTGTGGTGGAAAGTTCTGGAATCTGCGTGGATCCACAAATTTTCACCCACCCCGTGTTCCCCAAAGTCTTCCGAGAAAAATGGTACCTCACTTGTGTGGGTCGGCCCAGTGACCGTGACAGGAAACGGCGCAAAACACAACATAAACACACCGCAATTTCGCTGTGAAAAATGACCCTTTTTTGGCAAAGTGCCTAGCTGTAGTTTTTGAACCATAGCTCTGCTGGCACCTAAGGAAACCTAGCAAACCTATACATTTTTGACAACTAGATACCCAGGGGAATCCAGGATGGGGTGACTTGACTGCCTCCCACCAGGTTCTGTTACCCAGAATCCCTAGCCAACCTAAACAATTGCCAAAAAAAATACATTTTCCCCACATTTCTGTGGTGTAAAGTTCTGGAATCTGCGTGGATCCACAAATTTCCACCCACCCCGTGTTCCCCAAAGTCATCGAGGAAAATGGTTCCTCACTTGTGTGGGTCGGCCTAGTGCCCGCAACTGGAAACGGTGCAAAACGCAATGTGGACACACCTCAATTTTGCAGTGAAAAATGACCCTTTTTTGGCAAAGTGCCTAGCTGTAGTTTTTGAACCATAGCTCTGCCGGCATCTAGGGAAATCTAGCAAACCTATACATTTTTGAAAACTAGACACCCAGGGGCATCCAGGATTGGGTGACTTGACTGCCTCCCACCAAGTTCTGTTACCCAGAATCCCTTGCAAACCAAAAAAAGTGCCAAAAAAACACATTTTCCCCACATTTCTCTGGTGGAAAGTTCTGGAATCTGTGTGGATCCGCAAATTTCCACCCACCCCGCATTCCCCAAAATCTTCCCAAAAAAATGGTACTTCACTTGTGTGGGTCGGCCTAGTGCCCGCGGCAGGAAACGGCGCAAAACATAACGTGGACACACCTCAATTTCGCAGCGAAAAATGACCCTTTTTTGGCGAAGTGCCTAGCTGTAGTTTTTGAACCATAGCTCTGCCGGCACCTAGGGAAACCTAGCAAACCTATACATTTTTGAAAACTAGACACCCAGGGAAATCCAGGATTGGGTGACTTGACTGCCTCCCACCAGGTTCTGTTACCCAGAATCCCTTGCAAACCTAAAACATTGCCAAAAAAACACATTTTCCCCACATTTCTCTGGTGGAAAGTTCTGGAATCTGTGTGGATCCGCAAATTTCCACCCACCCCGCATTCCCCAAAATCTTCCCAAAAAAATGGTACTTCACTTGTGTGGGTCGGCCTAGTGCCCGCGACAGGAAGCGGCGCAAAACGTAATGTGGACACACCTCAATTTTGCAGTGAAAAATGACCCTTTTTTGGCAAAGTCCCTAGCTGTAGTTTTTGAACCATAGCTCTGCTGGCACATAGGGAAACCTAGCAAAGCTATACATTTTTGAAAACTAGACACCCAGGGGAACCCAGGATGGGGTTTCTTGACTGCCTCCCACCAGGTTCTGTTACCCAGAATCCCTAGCAAGCCTAAACAATTGCCCAAAAAAACACATTTTCCCCACATTTCTGTGGTGGAAAGTTCTGGAATCTGCGTGGATCCACAAATTTCCACCCACCCCGTGTTCCCCAAAGTCTTCCGAGAAAAATGGTACCTCACTTGTGTGGGTCGGCCTAGTGCCCGCAACTGGAAACGTTGCAAAACGCACCGTGGACACACCGCAATTTTGCAGTGAAAAATGACCTTTTTTTGGCAAAGTGCCTAGCTGTAGTTTTTGAACCATAGCTCTGCCGGCATCTAGGGAAATATAGCAAACCTATACATTTTTGAAAACTAGACACCCAGGGGAATCCAGGATGGGGTTACTTGACTGCCTCCCACCAGGTTCTGTTACCCAGAATCCCCTGCAAACCAAAAAAAGTGCCAAAAAAACACATTTTCCCCACATTTCTCTGGTGGAAAGTTCTGGAATCTGTGTGGATCCGCAAATTTCCACCCACCCCGCATTCCCCAAAATCTTCCCAAAAAAATGGTACTTCACTTGTGTGGGCCGGCCTAGTGCCCGCGGCTGGAAATGGCGCAAAACATAACGTGGACACACCTCAATTTCGCAGCGAAAAATGACCCTTTTTTGGCGAAGTGCCTAGCTGTAGTTTTTGAACCATAGCTCTGCCAGCACCTAGGGAAACCTAGCAAACCTATACATTTTTGAAAACTAGACACCCAGGGGAATCCAGGATTGGGTGACTTGACTGCCTCCCACCAGGTTCTGTTACCCAGAATCCCTTGCAAACCTAAAACATTGCCAAAAAAACACATTTTCCCCACATTTCTGTGGTGGAAAGTTGTGGAAACTGCGTGGATCCACAAATTTCCACCCACCCAGTGTTCCCCAACGTCTTCCGAGAAAAATGGTACCTCACTTCTGTGGGTCGGCCTAGTTCCCGCGACAGGAAGTGGCGCAAAACGTAATGTGGACACACCTCAATTTTGCAGTGAAAAATGACCCTTTTTTGGCAAAGTCCCTAGCTGTAGTTTTTGAACCATAGCTCTGCTGGCACATAGGGAAACCTAGCAAAGCTATACATTTTTGAAAACTAGACACCCAGGGGAACCCAGCATGGGGTGACTTGACTGCCTCCCACCAGGTTCTGTTACCCAGAATCCCTAGCAAGCCTAAACAATTGCCAAAAAAAATACATTTTCCCCACATTTCTGTGGTGGAAAGTTGTGGAAACTGCGTGGATCCACAAATTTCCACCCACCCAGTGTTCCCCAACGTCTTCCGAGAAAAATGGTACCTCACTTGTGTGGGTCGGCCTAGTGACCGCGACAGGAAGCGGCGCAAAACGCAACATGGACACACCGCAATTTTGCAGTGAAAAATGACCTTTTTTTGGCAAAGTGCCTAGCTGTAGTTTTTGAACCATAGCTCTGCCGGCATCTAGGGAAATCTAGCAAACCTATACATTTTTGAAAACTAGACACCCAGGGGAACCCAGCATGGGGTGACTTGACTGCCTCCCACCAGGTTCTGTTACCCAGAATCCCTAGCAAGCCTAAACAATTGCCCAAAAAAATACATTTTCCCCACATTTCTGTGGTGGAAAGTTCTGGAATCTGCGTGGATCCACAAATTTTCACCCACCCCGTGTTCCCCAAAGTCTTCCGAGAAAAATGGTACCTCACTTGTGTGGGTCGGCCCAGTGACCGTGACAGGAAACGGCGCAAAACACAACATAAACACACCGCAATTTCGCTGTGAAAAATGACCCTTTTTTGGCAAAGTGCCTAGCTGTAGTTTTTGAACCATAGCTCTGCTGGCACCTAAGGAAACCTAGCAAACCTATACATTTTTGACAACTAGATACCCAGGGGAATCCAGGATGGGGTGACTTGACTGCCTCCCACCAGGTTCTGTTACCCAGAATCCCTAGCCAACCTAAACAATTGCCAAAAAAAATACATTTTCCCCACATTTCTGTGGTGTAAAGTTCTGGAATCTGCGTGGATCCACAAATTTCCACCCACCCCGTGTTCCCCAAAGTCATCGAGGAAAATGGTTCCTCACTTGTGTGGGTCGGCCTAGTGCCCGCAACTGGAAACGGTGCAAAACGCAATGTGGACACACCTCAATTTTGCAGTGAAAAATGACCCTTTTTTGGCAAAGTGCCTAGCTGTAGTTTTTGAACCATAGCTCTGCCGGCATCTAGGGAAATCTAGCAAACCTATACATTTTTGAAAACTAGACACCCAGGGGCATCCAGGATTGGGTGACTTGACTGCCTCCCACCAAGTTCTGTTACCCAGAATCCCTTGCAAACCAAAAAAAGTGCCAAAAAAACACATTTTCCCCACATTTCTCTGGTGGAAAGTTCTGGAATCTGTGTGGATCCGCAAATTTCCACCCACCCCGCATTCCCCAAAATCTTCCCAAAAAAATGGTACTTCACTTGTGTGGGTCGGCCTAGTGCCCGCGGCAGGAAACGGCGCAAAACATAACGTGGACACACCTCAATTTCGCAGCGAAAAATGACCCTTTTTTGGCGAAGTGCCTAGCTGTAGTTTTTGAACCATAGCTCTGCCGGCACCTAGGGAAACCTAGCAAACCTATACATTTTTGAAAACTAGACACCCAGGGAAATCCAGGATTGGGTGACTTGACTGCCTCCCACCAGGTTCTGTTACCCAGAATCCCTTGCAAACCTAAAACATTGCCAAAAAAACACATTTTCCCCACATTTCTCTGGTGGAAAGTTCTGGAATCTGTGTGGATCCGCAAATTTCCACCCACCCCGCATTCCCCAAAATCTTCCCAAAAAAATGGTACTTCACTTGTGTGGGTCGGCCTAGTGCCCGCGACAGGAAGCGGCGCAAAACGTAATGTGGACACACCTCAATTTTGCAGTGAAAAATGACCCTTTTTTGGCAAAGTCCCTAGCTGTAGTTTTTGAACCATAGCTCTGCTGGCACATAGGGAAACCTAGCAAAGCTATACATTTTTGAAAACTAGACACCCAGGGGAACCCAGGATGGGGTTTCTTGACTGCCTCCCACCAGGTTCTGTTACCCAGAATCCCTAGCAAGCCTAAACAATTGCCCAAAAAAACACATTTTCCCCACATTTCTGTGGTGGAAAGTTCTGGAATCTGCGTGGATCCACAAATTTCCACCCACCCCGTGTTCCCCAAAGTCTTCCGAGAAAAATGGTACCTCACTTGTGTGGGTCGGCCTAGTGCCCGCAACTGGAAACGTTGCAAAACGCACCGTGGACACACCGCAATTTTGCAGTGAAAAATGACCTTTTTTTGGCAAAGTGCCTAGCTGTAGTTTTTGAACCATAGCTCTGCCGGCATCTAGGGAAATATAGCAAACCTATACATTTTTGAAAACTAGACACCCAGGGGAATCCAGGATGGGGTTACTTGACTGCCTCCCACCAGGTTCTGTTACCCAGAATCCCCTGCAAACCAAAAAAAGTGCCAAAAAAACACATTTTCCCCACATTTCTCTGGTGGAAAGTTCTGGAATCTGTGTGGATCCGCAAATTTCCACCCACCCCGCATTCCCCAAAATCTTCCCAAAAAAATGGTACTTCACTTGTGTGGGCCGGCCTAGTGCCCGCGGCTGGAAATGGCGCAAAACATAACGTGGACACACCTCAATTTCGCAGCGAAAAATGACCCTTTTTTGGCGAAGTGCCTAGCTGTAGTTTTTGAACCATAGCTCTGCCAGCACCTAGGGAAACCTAGCAAACCTATACATTTTTGAAAACTAGACACCCAGGGGAATCCAGGATTGGGTGACTTGACTGCCTCCCACCAGGTTCTGTTACCCAGAATCCCTTGCAAACCTAAAACATTGCCAAAAAAACACATTTTCCCCACATTTCTGTGGTGGAAAGTTGTGGAAACTGCGTGGATCCACAAATTTCCACCCACCCAGTGTTCCCCAACGTCTTCCGAGAAAAATGGTACCTCACTTCTGTGGGTCGGCCTAGTTCCCGCGACAGGAAGCGGCGCAAAACGTAATGTGGACACACCTCAATTTTGCAGTGAAAAATGACCCTTTTTTGGCAAAGTCCCTAGCTGTAGTTTTTGAACCATAGCTCTGCTGGCACATAGGGAAACCTAGCAAAGCTATACATTTTTGAAAACTAGACACCCAGGGGAACCCAGCATGGGGTGACTTGACTGCCTCCCACCAGGTTCTGTTACCCAGAATCCCTAGCAAGCCTAAACAATTGCCAAAAAAAATACATTTTCCCCACATTTCTGTGGTGGAAAGTTGTGGAAACTGCGTGGATCCACAAATTTCCACCCACCCAGTGTTCCCCAACGTCTTCCGAGAAAAATGGTACCTCACTTGTGTGGGTCGGCCTAGTGACCGCGACAGGAAGCGGCGCAAAACGCAACATGGACACACCGCAATTTTGCAGTGAAAAATGACCTTTTTTTGGCAAAGTGCCTAGCTGTAGTTTTTGAACCATAGCTCTGCCGGCATCTAGGGAAATCTAGCAAACCTATACATTTTTGAAAACTAGACACCCAGGGGAACCCAGCATGGGGTGACTTGACTGCCTCCCACCAGGTTCTGTTACCCAGAATCCCTAGCAAGCCTAAACAATTGCCCAAAAAAATACATTTTCCCCACATTTCTGTGGTGGAAAGTTCTGGAATCTGCGTGGATCCACAAATTTTCACCCACCCCGTGTTCCCCAAAGTCTTCCGAGAAAAATGGTACCTCACCTGTGTGGGTCGGCCCAGTGACCGTGACAGGAAACGGCGCAAAACACAACATAAACACACCGCAATTTCGCTGTGAAAAATGACCCTTTTTTGGCAAAGTGCCTAGCTGTAGTTTTTGAACCATAGCTCTGCTGGCACCTAAGGAAACCTAGCAAACCTATACATTTTTGACAACTAGATACCCAGGGGAATCCAGGATGGGGTGACTTGACTGCCTCCCACCAGGTTCTGTTACCCAGAATCCCTAGCCAACCTAAACAATTGCCAAAAAAAATACATTTTCCCCACATTTCTGTGGTGTAAAGTTCTGGAATCTGCGTGGATCCACAAATTTCCACCCACCCCGTGTTCCCCAAAGTCATCGAGGAAAATGGTTCCTCACTTGTGTGGGTCGGCCTAGTGCCCGCAACTGGAAACGGTGCAAAACGCAACGTGGACACACCTCAATTTTGCAGTGAAAAATGACCCTTTTTTGGCAAAGTGCCTAGCTGTAGTTTTTGAACCATAGCTCTGCTGGCATCTAGGGAAATCTAGCAAACCTATAAATTTTTTAAAACTAGACACACAGGGGCATCCAGGATGGGGTGACTTGACTGCCTCCCACCAGGTTCTGTTACCCAGAATCCCTTGCAAACCAAAAAAAGTGCCAAAAAAACACATTTTCCCCACATTTCTCTGGTGGAAAGTTCTGGAATCTGTGTGGATCCACAAATTTCCACCCACACCGCATTACCCAAAATCTTCCCAAAAAAATGGTACTTCACTTGTGTGGGTCGGCCTAGTGCCCGCGGCAGGAAACGGCGCAAAACATAACGTGGACACACCTCAATTTCGCAGCGAAAAATGACCCTTTTTTGGCGAAGTGCCTAGCTGTAGTTTTTGAACCATAGCTCTGCCGGCACCTAGGGAAACCTAGAAAACCTATACATTTTTGAAAACTAGACACCCAGGGAAATCCAGGATTGGGTGACTTGACTGCCTCCCACCAGGTTCTGTTACCCAGATTCCCTTGCAAACCTAAAACATTGCCAAAAAAACAAATTTTCCCCACATTTCTGTGGTGGAAAGTTGTGGAAACTGCGTGGATCCACAAATTTCCACCCACCCAGTGTTCCCCAACGTCTTCCGAGAAAAATGGTACCTCACTTGTGTGGGTCGGCCTAGTGCCCGCGACAGGAAGCGGCGCAAAACGTAATGTGGACACACCTCAATTTTGCAGTGAAAAATGACCCTTTTTTGGCAAAGTCCCTAGCTGTAGTTTTTGAACCATAGCTCTGCTGGCACATAGGGAAACCTAGCAAAGCTATATTTTGAAAACTAGACACCCAGGGGAACCCAGGATGGGGTGACTTGACTGCCTCCCACCAGATTCTGTTACCCAGAATCCCTAGCAAGCCTAAACAATTGCCAAAAAAAATATATTTTCCCCACATTTCTGTGGTGGAAAGTTCTGGAATCTGCGTGGAGCCACAAATTTCCACCCACCCCGTGTTCCCCAAAGTCATCGAGAAAAATGGTACCTCACTTGTGTGGGTCGGCCTAGTGCCTGCAACTGGAAACGGTGCAAAACGCAACGTGGACACACTGCAATTTTGCAGTGAAAAATGACCTTTTTTTGGCAAAGTGCCTAGCTGTAGTTTTTGAACCATAGCTCTGCCGGCATCTAGGGAAATCTAGCAAACCTATACATTTTTGAAAACTAGACACCCAGGGGAATCCAGGATGGGGTGACTTGAATGCCTCCCACCAGGTTCTGTTACCCAGAATCCCTAGCAAACCTAAACAATTGCCCAAAAAAACACATTTTCCCCACATTTCTGTGGTGGAAAGTTCTGGAATGTGCGTGGATCCACAAATTTTCACCCACCCCGTGTTCCCCAAAGTCATCGAGAAAAATGGTACCTCACTTGTGTGGATCGGCCTAGTGCCCGCAACTGGAAACGGTGCAAAACGCAATGTGGACACACCTCAATTTTGCAGTGAAAAATGACCCTTTTTTGGCAAAGTGCCTAGCTGTAGTTTTTGAACCATAGCTCTGCCGGCATCTAGGGAAATCTAGCAAACCTATACATTTTTGAAAACTAGACACCCAGGGGCATCCAGGATGGGGTGACTTGACTGCCTCCCACCAAGTTCTGTTACCCAGAATCCCTTGCAAACCAAAAAAAGTGCCAAAAAAACACATTTTCCCCACATTTCTCTGGTGGAAAGTTCTGGAATCTGTGTGGATCCGCAAATTTCCACCCACCCCGCATTCCCCAAAATCTTCCCAAAAAAATGGTACTTCACTTGTGTGGGTCGGCCTAGTGCCCGCGGCAGGAAACGGCGCAAAACATAACGTGGACACACCTCAATTTCGCAGCGAAAAATGACCCTTTTTTGGCGAAGTGCCTAGCTGTAGTTTTTGAACCATAGCTCTGCCGTCACCTAGGGAAACCTAGCAAACCTATACATTTTTGAAAACTAGACACCCAGGGGAATCCAGGATTGGGTGACTTGACTACCTCCCACCAGGTTCTGTTACCCAGAATCCCTTGCAAACCAAAAAAAGTGCCAAAAAAACACATTTTCCCCACATTTCTCTGGTGGAAAGTTCTGGAATCTGTGGGGATCCACAAATTTCCACCCACACCGCATTACCCAAAATCTTCCCAAAAAAATGGTACTTCACTTGTGTGGGTCGCCCTAGTGCCCGCGGCAGGAAACGGCGCAAAACATAACGTGGACACACCTCAATTTCGCAGTGAAAAATGACCCTTTTTTGGCGAAGTGCCTAGCTGTAGTTTTTGAACCATAGCTCTGCCGGCACCTAGGGAAACCTAGAAAACCTATACATTTTTGAAAACTAGACACCCAGGGAAATCCAGGATTGGGTGACTTGACTGCCTCCCACCAGGTTCTGTTACCCAGATTCCCTTGCAAACCTAAAACATTGCCAAAAAAACAAATTTTCCCCACATTTCTGTGGTGGAAAGTTGTGGAAACTGCATGGATCCACAAATTTCCACCCACCCAGTGTTCCCCAACGTCTTCCGAGAAAAATGGTACCTCACTTGTGTGGGTCGGCCTAGTGCCCGCGACAGGAAGCGGCGCAAAACGTAATGTGGACACACCTCAATTTTGCAGTGAAAAATGACCCTTTTTTGGCAAAGTCCCTAGCTGTAGTTTTTGAACCATAGCTCTGCTGGCACATAGGGAAACCTAGCAAAGCTATATTTTGAAAACTAGACACCCAGGGGAACCCAGGATGGGGTGACTTGACTGCCTCCCACCAGGTTCTGTTACCCAGAATCCCTAGCAAGCCTAAACAATTGCCAAAAAAAATATATTTTCCCCACATTTCTGTGGTGGAAAGTTCTGGAATCTGCGTGGATCCACAAATTTCCACCCACCCCGTGTTCCCCAAAGTCATCGAGAAAAATGGTACCTCACTTGTGTGGGTCGGCCTAGTGCCTGCAACTGGAAACGGTGCAAAACGCAACGTGGACACACTGCAATTTTGCAGTGAAAAATGACCTTTTTTTGGCAAAGTGCCTAGCTGTAGTTTTTGAACCATAGCTCTGCCGGCATCTAGGGAAATCTAGCAAACCTATACATTTTTGAAAACTAGACACCCAGGGGAATCCAGGATGGGGTGACTTGAATGCCTCCCACCAGGTTCTGTTACCCAGAATCCCTAGCAAACCTAAACAATTGCCCAAAAAAACACATTTTCCCCACATTTCTGTGGTGGAAAGTTCTGGAATGTGCGTGGATCCACAAATTTTCACCCACCCCGTGTTCCCCAAAGTCATCGAGAAAAATTGTACCTCACTTGTGTGGATCGGCCTAGTGCCCGCAACTGGAAACGGTGCAAAACGCAATGTGGACACACCTCAATTTTGCAGTGAAAAATGACCCTTTTTTGGCAAAGTGCCTAGCTGTAGTTTTTGAACCATAGCTCTGCCGGCATCTAGGGAAATCTAGCAAACCTATACATTTTTGAAAACTAGACACCCAGGGGCATCCAGGATGGGGTGACTTGACTGCCTCCCACCAAGTTCTGTTACCCAGAATCCCTTGCAAACCAAAAAAAGTGCCAAAAAAACACATTTTCCCCACATTTCTCTGGTGGAAAGTTCTGGAATCTGTGTGGATCCGCAAATTTCCACCCACCCCGCATTCCCCAAAATCTTCCCAAAAAAATGGTACTTCACTTGTGTGGGTCGGCCTAGTGCCCGCGGCAGGAAACGGCGCAAAACATAACGTGGACACACCTCAATTTCGCAGCGAAAAATGACCCTTTTTTGGCGAAGTGCCTAGCTGTAGTTTTTGAACCATAGCTCTGCCGTCACCTAGGGAAACCTAGCAAACCTATATATTTTTCAAAACTAGACACCCAGGGGAATCCAGGATTGGGTGACTTGACTGCCTCCCACCAGGTTCTGTTACCCAGAATCCCTTGCAAACCTAAAACATTGCCAAAAAAACACATTTTCCCCACATTTCTGTGGTGGAAAGTTGTGGAAACTGCGTGGATCCACAAATTTCCACCCACCCAGTGTTCCCCAACGTCTTCCGAGAAAAATGTTACCTCACTTGTGTGGGTCGGCCTAGTGCCCGCGACAGGAAGCGGTGCAAAACGCACCGTGGACACACCGCAATTTTGCAGTGAAAAATGACCTTTTTTTGGCAAAGTGCCTAGCTGTAGTTTTTGAACCATAGCTCTGCCGGCATCTAGGGAAATCTAGCAAACCTATACATTTTTGAAAACTAGACACCCAGGGGAATCCAGGATTGGGTTACTTGACTGCCTCCCACCAGGTTCTGTTAGCCAGAATCCCTTGCAAACCAAAAAAAGTGCCAAAAAAACACATTTTCCCCACATTTCTGTGGTGGAAAGTTCTGGAATCTGCGTGGATCCACAAATTTTCACCCACCCCGTGTTTCCCAAAGTCTTCCGAGAAAAATGGTACCTCACTTGTGTGGGTCAGCCCAGTGACCGTGACAGGAAACGGCGCAAAACACAACATAAACACACCGCAATTTCGCTGTGAAAAATGACCCTTTTTTGGCAAAGTGCCTAGCTGCAGTTTTTGAACCATAGCTCTGCTGGCACCTCAGGAAACCTAGCAAACCTATACATTTTTGACAACTAGATACCCAGGGAAATCCAGGATGGGGTGACTTGACTGCCTCCCACCTTGTTCTGTTACCCAGAATCCCTAGCCAACCTAAACAATTGCCAAAAAAAATACATTTTCCCCACATTTCTGTGGTGGAAAGTTCTGGAATCTGCGTGGATCCACAAATTTCCACCCACCCCGTGTTGCCCAAAGTCATCGAGGAAAATGGTTCCTCACTTGTGTGGGTCGGCCTAGTGCCCGCAACTGGAAACGGTGCAAAACGCAACGTGGACACACCTCAATTTTGCAGTGAAAAATGACCCTTTTTTGGCAAAGTGCCTAGCTGTAGTTTTTGAACCATAGCTCTGCCGGCATCTAGGGAAATCTAGCAAACCTATACATTTTTGAAAACTAGACACCCAGGGGCATCCAGGATGGGGTGACTTGACTGCCTCCCACCAGGTTCTGTTACCCAGAATCCCTTGCAAATCAAAAAAAGTGCCAAAAAAACACATTTTCCCCATATTTCTCTGGTGGAAAGTTCTGGAATCTGTGTGGATCCGCAAATTTCCACCCACCCCCCATTCCCCAAAATCTTTCCCAAAAAATGGTACTTCACTTGTGTGGGTCGGCCTAGTGCCCGCGGCAGGAAATGGCGCAAAACATAACGTGGACACACCTCAATTTCGCAGCGAAAAATGACCCTTTTTTGGCGAAGTGCCTAGCTGTAGTTTTTGAACCATAGCTCTGCCGGCACCTAGGGAAACCTAGCAAACCTATACATTTTTGAAAACTAGACACCCAGGGAAATCCAGGATTGGGTGACTTGACTGCCTCCCACCAGGTTCTGTTACCCAGAATCCCTTGCAAACCTAAAACATTGCCAAAAAAACACATTTTCCCCACATTTCTCTGGTGGAAAGTTCTGGAATCTGTGTGGATCCGCAAATTTCCACCCACCCCGCATTCCCCAAAATCTTCCCAAAAAAATGGTACTTCACTTGTGTGGGTCGGCCTAGTGCCCGCGACAGGAAGCGGCGCAAAACGTAATGTGGACACACCTCAATTTTGCAGTGAAAAATGACCCTTTTTTGGCAAAGTCCCTAGCTGTAGTTTTTGAACCATAGCTCTGCTGGCACATAGGGAAACCTAGCAAAGCTATACATTTTTGAAAACTAGACACCCAGGGGAACCCAGGATGGGGTTTCTTGACTGCCTCCCACCAGGTTCTGTTACCCAGAATCCCTAGCAAGCCTAAACAATTGCCCAAAAAAACACATTTTCCCCACATTTCTGTGGTGGAAAGTTCTGGAATCTGCGTGGATCCACAAATTTCCACCCACCCCGTGTTCCCCAAAGTCTTCCGAGAAAAATGGTACCTCACTTGTGTGGGTCGGCCTAGTGCCCGCAACTGGAAACGGTGCAAAACGCACCGTGGACACACCGCAATTTTGCAGTGAAAAATGACCTTTTTTTGGCAAAGTGCCTAGCTGTAGTTTTTGAACCATAGCTCTGCCGGCATCTAGGGAAATATAGCAAACCTATACATTTTTGAAAACTAGACACCCAGGGGAATCCAGGATGGGGTTACTTGACTGCCTCCCACCAGGTTCTGTTACCCAGAATCCCCTGCAAACCAAAAAAAGTGCCAAAAAAACACATTTTCCCCACATTTCTCTGGTGGAAAGTTCTGGAATCTGTGTGGATCCGCAAATTTCCACCCACCCCGCATTCCCCAAAATCTTCCAAAAAAAATGGTACTTCACTTGTGTGGGCCGGCCTAGTGCCCGCGGCTGGAAATGGCGCAAAACATAACGTGGACACACCTCAATTTCGCAGCGAAAAATGACCCTTTTTTGGCGAAGTGCCTAGCTGTAGTTTTTGAACCATAGCTCTGCCAGCACCTAGGGAAACCTAGCAAACCTATACATTTTTGAAAACTAGACACCCAGGGGAATCCAGGATTGGGTGACTTGACTGCCTCCCACCAGGTTCTGTTACCCAGAATCCCTTGCAAACCTAAAACATTGCCAAAAAAACACATTTTCCCCACATTTCTGTGGTGGAAAGTTGTGGAAACTGCGTGGATCCACAAATTTCCACCCACCCAGTGTTCCCCAACGTCTTCCGAGAAAAATGGTACCTCACTTCTGTGGGTCGGCCTAGTGCCCGCGACAGGAAGCGGCGCAAAACGTAATGTGGACACACCTCAATTTTGCAGTGAAAAATGACCCTTTTTTGGCAAAGTCCCTAGCTGTAGTTTTTGAACCATAGCTCTGCTGGCACATAGGGAAACCTAGCAAAGCTATACATTTTTGAAAACTAGACACCCAGGGGAACCCAGCATGGGGTGACTTGACTGCCTCCCACCAGGTTCTGTTACCCAGAATCCCTAGCAAGCCTAAACAATTGCCAAAAAAATACATTTTCCCCACATTTCTGTGGTGGAAAGTTGTGGAAACTGCGTGGATCCACAAATTTCCACCCACCCAGTGTTCCCCAACGTCTTCCGAGAAAAATGGTACCTCACTTGTGTGGGTCGGCCTAGTGACCGCGACAGGAAGCGGCGCAAAACGCAACATGGACACACCGCAATTTTGCAGTGAAAAATGACCTTTTTTTGGCAAAGTGCCTAGCTGTAGTTTTTGAACCATAGCTCTGCCGGCATCTAGGGAAATCTAGCAAACCTATACATTTTTGAAAACTAGACACCCAGGGGAATCCAGGATGGGGTGACTTGACTGCCTCCCACCAGGTTCTGTTACCCAGAATCCCTAGCAAACCTAAACAATTGCCCAAAAAAATACATTTTCCCCACATTTCTGTGGTGGAAAGTTCTGGAATCTGCGTGGATCCACAAATTTTCACCCACCCCGTGTTCCCCAAAGTCTTCCGAGAAAAATGGTACCTCACTTGTGTGGGTCGGCCCAGTGACCGTGACAGGAAACGGCGCAAAACACAACATAAACACACCGCAATTTCGCTGTGAAAAATGACCCTTTTTTGGCAAAGTGCCTAGCTGTAGTTTTTGAACCATAGCTCTGCTGGCACCTAAGGAAACCTAGCAAACCTATACATTTTTGACAACTAGATACCCAGGGGAATCCAGGATGGGGTGACTTGACTGCCTCCCACCAGGTTCTGTTACCCAGAATCCCTAGCCAACATAAACAATTGCCAAAAAAAATACATTTTCCCCACATTTCTGTGGTGTAAAGTTCTGGAATCTGCGTGGATCCACAAATTTCCACCCACCCCGTGTTCCCCAAAGTCATCGAGGAAAATGGTTCCTCACTTGTGTGGGTCGGCCTAGTGCCCGCAACTGGAAACGGTGCAAAACGCAACGTGGACACACCTCAATTTTGCAGTGAAAAATGACCCTTTTTTGGCAAAGTGCCTAGCTGTAGTTTTTGAACCATAGCTCTGCTGGCATCTAGGGAAATCTAGCAAACCTATACATTTTTTAAAACTAGACACACAGGGGCATCCAGGATGGGGTGACTTGACTGCCTCCCACCAGGTTCTGTTACCCAGAATCCCTTGCAAACCAAAAAAAGTGCCAAAAAAACACATTTTCCCCACATTTCTCTGGTGGAAAGTTCTGGAATCTGTGTGGATCCACAAATTTCCACCCACACCGCATTACCCAAAATCTTCCCAAAAAAATGGTACTTCACTTGTGTGGGTCGGCCTAGTGCCCGCGGCAGGAAACGGCGCAAAACATAACGTGGACACACCTCAATTTCGCAGCGAAAAATGACCCTTTTTTGGCGAAGTGCCTAGCTGTAGTTTTTGAACCATAGCTCTGCCGGCACCTAGGGAAACCTAGAAAACCTATACATTTTTGAAAACTAGACACCCAGGGAAATCCAGGATTGGGTGACTTGACTGCCTCCCACCAGGTTCTGTTACCCAGATTCCCTTGCAAACCTAAAACATTGCCAAAAAAACAAATTTTCCCCACATTTCTGTGGTGGAAAGTTGTGGAAACTGCGTGGATCCACAAATTTCCACCCACCCAGTGTTCCCCAACGTCTTCCGAGAAAAATGGTACCTCACTTGTGTGGGTCGGCCTAGTGCCCGCGACAGGAAGCGGCGCAAAACGTAATGTGGACACACCTCAATTTTGCAGTGAAAAATGACCCTTTTTTGGCAAAGTCCCTAGCTGTAGTTTTTGAACCATAGCTCTGCTGGCACATAGGGAAACCTAGCAAAGCTATATTTTGAAAACTAGACACCCAGGGGAACCCAGGATGGGGTGACTTGACTGCCTCCCACCAGGTTCTGTTACCCAGAATCCCTAGCAAGCCTAAACAATTGCCAAAAAAAATATATTTTCCCCACATTTCTGTGGTGGAAAGTTCTGGAATCTGCGTGGATCCACAAATTTCCACCCACCCCGTGTTCCCCAAAGTCACCGAGAAAAATGGTACCTCACTTGTGTGGGTCGGCCTAGTGCCTGCAACTGGAAACGGTGCAAAACGCAACGTGGACACACTGCAATTTTGCAGTGAAAAATGACCTTTTTTTGGCAAAGTGCCTAGCTGTAGTTTTTGAACCATAGCTCTGCCGGCATCTAGGGAAATCTAGCAAACCTATACATTTTTGAAAACTAGACACCCAGGGGAATCCAGGATGGGGTGACTTGAATGCCTCCCACCAGGTTCTGTTACCCAGAATCCCTAGCAAACCTAAACAATTGCCCAAAAAAACACATTTTCCCCACATTTCTGTGGTGGAAAGTTCTGGAATGTGCGTGGATCCACAAATTTTCACCCACCCCGTGTTCCCCAAAGTCATCGAGAAAAATGGTACCTCACTTGTGTGGATCGGCCTAGTGCCCGCAACTGGAAACGGTGCAAAACGCAATGTGGACACACCTCAATTTTGCAGTGAAAAATGACCCTTTTTTGGCAAAGTGCCTAGCTGTAGTTTTTGAACCATAGCTCTGCCGGCATCTAGGGAAATCTAGCAAACCTATACATTTTTGAAAACTAGACACCCAGGGGCATCCAGGATGGGGTGACTTGACTGCCTCCCACCAAGTTCTGTTACCCAGAATCCCTTGCAAACCAAAAAAAGTGCCAAAAAAACACATTTTCCCCACATTTCTCTGGTGGAAAGTTCTGGAATCTGTGTGGATCCGCAAATTTCCACCCACCCCGCATTCCCCAAAATCTTCCCAAAAAAATGGTACTTCACTTGTGTGGGTCGGCCTAGTGCCCGCGGCAGGAAACGGCGCAAAACATAACGTGGACACACCTCAATTTCGCAGCGAAAAATGACCCTTTTTTGGCGAAGTGCCTAGCTGTAGTTTTTGAACCATAGCTCTTCCGGCACCTAGGGAAACCTAGCAAACCTATACATTTTTGAAAACTAGACACCCAGGGAAATCCAGGATTGGGTGACTTGACTGCCTCCCACCAGGTTCTGTTACCCAGAATCCCTTGCAAACCTAAAACATTGCCAAAAAAACACATTTTCCCCACATTTCTCTGGTGGAAAGTTCTGGAATCTGTGTGGATCCGCAAATTTCCACCCACCCCGCATTCCCCAAAATCTTCCCAAAAAAATGGTACTTCACTTGTGTGGGTCGGCCTAGTGCCCGCGACAGGAAGCGGCGCAAAACGTAATGTGGACACACCTCAATTTTGCAGTGAAAAATGACCCTTTTTTGGCAAAGTCCCTAGCTGTAGTTTTTGAACCATAGCTCTGCTGGCACATAGGGAAACCTAGCAAAGCTATACATTTTTGAAAACTAGACACCCAGGGGAACCCAGGATGGGGTTTCTTGACTGCCTCCCACCAGGTTCTGTTACCCAGAATCCCTAGCAAGCCTAAACAATTGCCCAAAAAAACACATTTTCCCCACATTTCTGTGGTGGAAAGTTCTGGAATCTGCGTGGATCCACAAATTTCCACCCACCCCGTGTTCCCCAAAGTCTTCCGAGAAAAATGGTACCTCACTTGTGTGGGTCGGCCTAGTGCCCGCAACTGGAAACGGTGCAAAACGCACCGTGGACACACCGCAATTTTGCAGTGAAAAATGACCTTTTTTTGGCAAAGTGCCTAGCTGTAGTTTTTGAACCATAGCTCTGCCGGCATCTAGGGAAATATAGCAAACCTATACATTTTTGAAAACTAGACACCCAGGGGAATCCAGGATGGGGTTACTTGACTGCCTCCCACCAGGTTCTGTTACCCAGAATCCCCTGCAAACCAAAAAAAGTGCCAAAAAAACACATTTTCCCCACATTTCTCTGGTGGAAAGTTCTGGAATCTGTGTGGATCCGCAAATTTCCACCCACCCCGCATTCCCCAAAATCTTCCAAAAAAAATGGTACTTCACTTGTGTGGGCCGGCCTAGTGCCCGCGGCTGGAAATGGCGCAAAACATAACGTGGACACACCTCAATTTCGCAGCGAAAAATGACCCTTTTTTGGCGAAGTGCCTAGCTGTAGTTTTTGAACCATAGCTCTGCCAGCACCTAGGGAAACCTAGCAAACCTATACATTTTTGAAAACTAGACACCCAGGGGAATCCAGGATTGGGTGACTTGACTGCCTCCCACCAGGTTCTGTTACCCAGAATCCCTTGCAAACCTAAAACATTGCCAAAAAAACACATTTTCCCCACATTTCTGTGGTGGAAAGTTGTGGAAACTGCGTGGATCCACAAATTTCCACCCACCCAGTGTTCCCCAACGTCTTCCGAGAAAAATGGTACCTCACTTCTGTGGGTCGGCCTAGTGCCCGCGACAGGAAGCGGCGCAAAACGTAATGTGGACACACCTCAATTTTGCAGTGAAAAATGACCCTTTTTTGGCAAAGTCCCTAGCTGTAGTTTTTGAACCATAGCTCTGCTGGCACATAGGGAAACCTAGCAAAGCTATACATTTTTGAAAACTAGACACCCAGGGGAACCCAGCATGGGGTGACTTGACTGCCTCCCACCAGGTTCTGTTACCCAGAATCCCTAGCAAGCCTAAACAATTGCCAAAAAAAATACATTTTTCCCACATTTCTGTGGTGGAAAGTTGTGGAAACTGCGTGGATCCACAAATTTCCACCCACCCAGTGTTCCCCAACGTCTTCCGAGAAAAATGGTACCTCACTTGTGTGGGTCGGCCTAGTGAACGCGACAGGAAGCGGCGCAAAACGCAACATGGACACACCGCAATTTTGCAGTGAAAAATGACCTTTTTTTGGCAAAGTGCCTAGCTGTAGTTTTTGAACCATAGCTCTGCCGGCATCTAAGGGAAATCTAGCAAACCTATACATTTTTGAAAACTAGACACCCAGGGGAATCCAGGATGGGGTGACTTGACTGCCTCCCACCAGGTTCTGTTACCCAGAATCCCTAGCAAACCTAAACAATTGCCCAAAAAAATACATTTTCCCCACATTTCTGTGGTGGAAAGTTCTGGAATCTGCGTGGATCCACAAATTTTCACCCACCCCGTGTTCCCCAAAGTCTTCCGAGAAAAATGGTACCTCACTTGTGTGGGTCGGCCCAGTGACCGTGACAGGAAACGGCGCAAAACACAACATAAACACACCGCAATTTCGCTGTGAAAAATGACCCTTTTTTGGCAAAGTGCCTAGCTGTAGTTTTTGAACCATAGCTCTGCTGGCACCTAAGGAAACCTAGCAAACCTATACATTTTTGACAACTAGATACCCAGGGGAATCCAGGATGGGGTGACTTGACTGCCTCCCACCAGGTTCTGTTACCCAGAATCCCTAGCCAACATAAACAATTGCCAAAAAAAATACATTTTCCCCACATTTCTGTGGTGTAAAGTTCTGGAATCTGCGTGGATCCACAAATTTCCACCCACCCCGTGTTCCCCAAAGTCATCGAGGAAAATGGTTCCTCACTTGTGTGGGTCGGCCTAGTGCCCGCAACTGGAAACGGTGCAAAACGCAACGTGGACACACCTCAATTTTGCAGTGAAAAATGACCCTTTTTTGGCAAAGTGCCTAGCTGTAGTTTTTGAACCATAGCTCTGCTGGCATCTAGGGAAATCTAGCAAACCTATACATTTTTTAAAACTAGACACACAGGGGCATCCAGGATGGGGTGACTTGACTGCCTCCCACCAGGTTCTGTTACCCAGAATCCCTTGCAAACCAAAAAAAGTGCCAAAAAAACACATTTTCCCCACATTTCTCTGGTGGAAAGTTCTGGAATCTGTGTGGATCCACAAATTTCCACCCACACCGCATTACCCAAAATCTTCCCAAAAAAATGGTACTTCACTTGTGTGGGTCGGCCTAGTGCCCGCGGCAGGAAACGGCGCAAAACATAACGTGGACACACCTCAATTTCGCAGCGAAAAATGACCCTTTTTTGGCGAAGTGCCTAGCTGTAGTTTTTGAACCATAGCTCTGCCGGCACCTAGGGAAACCTAGAAAACCTATACATTTTTGAAAACTAGACACCCAGGGAAATCCAGGATTGGGTGACTTGACTGCCTCCCACCAGGTTCTGTTACCCAGATTCCCTTGCAAACCTAAAACATTGCCAAAAAAACAAATTTTCCCCACATTTCTGTGGTGGAAAGTTGTGGAAACTGCGTGGATCCACAAATTTCCACCCACCCAGTGTTCCCCAACGTCTTCCGAGAAAAATGGTACCTCACTTGTGTGGGTCGGCCTAGTGCCCGCGACAGGAAGCGGCGCAAAACGTAATGTGGACACACCTCAATTTTGCAGTGAAAAATGACCCTTTTTTGGCAAAGTCCCTAGCTGTAGTTTTTGAACCATAGCTCTGCTGGCACATAGGGAAACCTAGCAAAGCTATATTTTGAAAACTAGACACCCAGGGGAACCCAGGATGGGGTGACTTGACTGCCTCCCACCAGGTTCTGTTACCCAGAATCCCTAGCAAGCCTAAACAATTGCCAAAAAAAATATATTTTCCCCACATTTCTGTGGTGGAAAGTTCTGGAATCTGCGTGGATCCACAAATTTCCACCCACCCCGTGTTCCCCAAAGTCACCGAGAAAAATGGTACCTCACTTGTGTGGGTCGGCCTAGTGCCTGCAACTGGAAACGGTGCAAAACGCAACGTGGACACACTGCAATTTTGCAGTGAAAAATGACCTTTTTTTGGCAAAGTGCCTAGCTGTAGTTTTTGAACCATAGCTCTGCCGGCATCTAGGGAAATCTAGCAAACCTATACATTTTTGAAAACTAGACACCCAGGGGAATCCAGGATGGGGTGACTTGAATGCCTCCCACCAGGTTCTGTTACCCAGAATCCCTAGCAAACCTAAACAATTGCCCAAAAAAACACATTTTCCCCACATTTCTGTGGTGGAAAGTTCTGGAATGTGCGTGGATCCACAAATTTTCACCCACCCCGTGTTCCCCAAAGTCATCGAGAAAAATGGTACCTCACTTGTGTGGATCGGCCTAGTGCCCGCAACTGGAAACGGTGCAAAACGCAATGTGGACACACCTCAATTTTGCAGTGAAAAATGACCCTTTTTTGGCAAAGTGCCTAGCTGTAGTTTTTGAACCATAGCTCTGCCGGCATCTAGGGAAATCTAGCAAACCTATACATTTTTGAAAACTAGACACCCAGGGGCATCCAGGATGGGGTGACTTGACTGCCTCCCACCAAGTTCTGTTACCCAGAATCCCTTGCAAACCAAAAAAAGTGCCAAAAAAACACATTTTCCCCACATTTCTCTGGTGGAAAGTTCTGGAATCTGTGTGGATCCGCAAATTTCCACCCACCCCGCATTCCCCAAAATCTTCCCAAAAAAATGGTACTTCACTTGTGTGGGTCGGCCTAGTGCCCGCGGCAGGAAACGGCGCAAAACATAACGTGGGCACACCTCAATTTCGCAGCGAAAAATGACCCTTTTTTGGCGAAGTGCCTAGCTGTAGTTTTTGAACCATAGCTCTGCCGTCACCTAGGGAAACCTAGCAAACCTATACATTTTTGAAAACTAGACACCCAGGGGAATCCAGGATTGGGTGACTTGACTGCCTCCCACCAGGTTCTGTTACCCAGAATCCCTTGCAAACCTAAAACATTGCCAAAAAAACACATTTTCCCCACATTTCTGTGGTGGAAAGTTGTGGAAACTGCGTGGATCCACAAATTTCCACCCACCCAGTGTTCCCCAACGTCTTCCGAGAAAAATGTTACCTCACTTGTGTGGGTCGGCCTAGTGCCCGCGACAGGAAGCGGCGCAAAACGTAATGTGGACACACCTTAATTTTGCAGTGAAAAATGACCCTTTTTTGGCAAAGTCCCTAGCTGTAGTTTTTGAACCATAGCTCTGCTGGCACATAGGGAAACCTAGCAAAGCTATACATTTTTGAAAACTAGACACCCAGGGGAACCCAGGATGGGGTGACTTGACTGCCTCCCACCAGGTTCTGTTACCCAGAATCCCTAGCAAGCCTAAACAATTGCCAGAAAAAATACATTTTCCCCACATTTCTGTGGTGGAAAGTTCTGGAATCTGCGTGGATCCACAAATTTCCACCCACCCCGTGTTCCCCAAAGTCTTCCGAGAAAAATGGTACCTCACTTGTGTGGGTCGGCCTAGTGCCCGCAAATGGAAACGGTGCAAAACGCACCGTGGACACACCGCAATTTTGCAGTGAAAAATGACCTTTTTTTGGCAAAGTGCCTAGCTGTAGTTTTTGAACCATAGCTCTGCCGGCATCTAGGGAAATCTAGCAAACCTATACATTTTTGAAAACTAGACACCCAGGGGAATCCAGGATTGGGTTACTTGACTGCCTCCCACCAGGTTCTGTTACCCAGAATCCCTTGCAAACCAAAAAAAGTGCCAAAAAAACACATTTTCCCCACATTTCTGTGGTGGAAAGTTCTGGAATCTGCGTGGATCCACAAATTTTCACCCACCCCGTGTTTCCCAAAGTCTTCCGAGAAAAATGGTACCTCACTTGTGTGGGTCAGCCCAGTGACCGTGACAGGAAACGGCGCAAAACACAACATAAACACACCGCAATTTCGCTGTGAAAAATGACCCTTTTTTGGCAAAGTGCCTAGCTGCAGTTTTTGAACCATAGCTCTGCTGGCACCTCAGGAAACCTAGCAAACCTATACATTTTTGACAACTAGATACCCAGGGAAATCCAGGATGGGGTGACTTGACTGCCTCCCACCTTGTTCTGTTACCCAGAATCCCTAGCCAACCTAAACAATTGCCAAAAAAAATACATTTTCCCCACATTTCTGTGGTGGAAAGTTCTGGAATCTGCGTGGATCCACAAATTTCCACCCACCCCGTGTTGCCCAAAGTCATCGAGGAAAATGGTTCCTCACTTGTGTGGGTCGGCCTAGTGCCCGCAACTGGAAACGGTGCAAAACGCAACGTGGACACACCTCAATTTTGCAGTGAAAAATGACCCTTTTTTGGCAAAGTGCCTAGCTGTAGTTTTTGAACCATAGCTCTGCCGGCATCTAGGGAAATCTAGCAAACCTATACATTTTTGAAAACTAGACACCCAGGGGCATCCAGGATGGGGTGACTTGACTGCCTCCCACCAGGTTCTGTTACCCAGAATCCCTTGCAAATTAAAAAAAGTGCCAAAAAAACACATTTTCCCCATATTTCTCTGGTGGAAAGTTCTGGAATCTGTGTGGATCCGCAAATTTCCACCCACCCCCCATTCCCCAAAATCTTTCCCAAAAAATGGTACTTCACTTGTGTGGGTCGGCCTAGTGCCCGCGGCAGGAAATGGCGCAAAACATAACGTGGACACACCTCAATTTCGCAGCGAAAAATGACCCTTTTTTGGCGAAGTGCCTAGCTGTAGTTTTTGAACCATAGCTCTTCCGGCACATAGGGAAACCTAGCAAACCTATACATTTTTGAAAACTAGACACCCAGGGGAATCCAGGATTGGGTGACTTGACTGCCTCCCACCAGGTTCTGTTACCCAGAATCCCTTGCAAACCAAAAAAAGTGCCAAAAAACACATTTTCCCCACATTTCTCTGGTGGAAAGTTCTGGAATCTGTGTGGATCCACAAATTTCCACCCACACAGCATTACCCAAAATCTTCCCAAAAAAATGGTACTTCACTTGTGTGGGTCGGCCTAGTGCCCACGGCAGGAAACGGCGCAAAACATAACGTGGACACACCTCAATTTCGCAGCGAAAAATGACCCTTTTTTGGCGAAGTGCCTAGCTGTAGTTTTTGAACCATAGCTCTGCCGGCACCTAGGGAAACCTAGAAAACCTATACATTTTTGAAAACTAGACACCCAGGGAAATCCAGGATTGGGTGACTTGACTGCCTCCCACCAGGTTCTGTTACCCAGATTCCCTTGCAAACCTAAAACATTGCCAAAAAAACAAATTTTCCCCACATTTCTGTGGTGGAAAGTTGTGGAAACTGCGTGGATCCACAAATTTCCACCCACCCCGTGTTCCCCAACGTCTTCCGAGAAAAATGGTACCTCACTTGTGTGGGTCGGCCTAGTGCCCGCGACAGGAAGCGGCGCAAAACGTAATGTGGACACACCTCAATTTTGCAGTGAAAAATGACCCTTTTTTGGCAAAGTCCCTAGCTGTAGTTTTTGAACCATAGCTCTGCTGGCACATAGGGAAACCTAGCAAAGCTATATTTTGAAAACTAGACACCCAGGGGAACCCAGGATGGGGTGACTTGACTGCCTCCCACCAGGTTCTGTTACCCAGAATCCCTAGCAAGCCTAAACAATTGCCAAAAAATATATATTTTCCCCACATTTCTGTGGTGGAAAGTTCTGGGATCTGCGTGGATCCACAAATTTCCACCCACCCCGTGTTCCCCAAAGTCATCGAGAAAAATGATACCTCACTTGTGTGGGTCGGCCTAGTGCCTGCAACTGGAAACGGTGCAAAACGCAACGTGGACACACTGCAATTTTGCAGTGAAAAATGACCTTTTTTTGGCAAAGTGCCTAGCTGTAGTTTTTGAACCATAGCTCTGCCGGCATCTAGGGAAATCTAGCAAACCTATACATTTTTGAAAACTAGACACCCAGGGGAATCCAGGATGGGGTGACTTGAATGCCTCCCACCAGGTTCTGTTACCCAGAATCCCTAGCAAACCTAAACAATTGCCCAAAAAAACACATTTTCCCCACATTTCTGTGGTGGAAAGTTCTGGAATGTGCGTGGATCCACAAATTTTCACCCACCCCGTGTTCCCCAAAGTCATCGAGAAAAATGGTACCTCACTTGTGTGGATCGGCCTAGTGCCCGCAACTGGAAACGGTGCAAAACGCAATGTGGACACACCTCAATTTTGCAGTGAAAAATGACCCTTTTTTGGCAAAGTGCCTAGCTGTAGTTTTTGAACCATAGCTCTGCCGGCATCTAGGGAAATCTAGCAAACCTATACATTTTTGAAAACTAGACACCCAGGGGCATCCAGGATGGGGTGACTTGACTGCCTCCCACCAAGTTCTGTTACCCAGAATCCCTTGCAAACCAAAAAAAGTGCCAAAAAAACATATTTTCCCCACATTTCTCTGGTGGAAAGTTCTGGAATCTGTGTGGATCCGCAAATTTCCACCCACCCCGCATTCCCCAAAATCTTCCCAAAAAAATGGTACTTCACTTGTGTGGGTCGGCCTAGTGCCCGCGGCAGGAAACGGCGCAAAACATAACGTGGACACACCTCAATTTCGCAGCGAAAAATGACCCTTTTTTGGCGAAGTGCCTAGCTGTAGTTTTTGAACCATAGCTCTGCCGTCACCTAGGGAAACCTAGCAAACCTATACATTTTTAAAAACTAGACACCCAGGGGAATCCAGGATTGGGTGACTTGACTGCCTCCCACCAGGTTCTGTTACCCAGAATCCCTGGCAAACCTAAAACATTGCCAAAAAAACACATTTTCCCCACATTTCTGTGGTGGAAAGTTGTGGAAACTGCGTGGATCCACAAATTTCCACCCACCCAGTGTTCCCCAACGTCTTCCGAGAAAAATGTTACCTCACTTGTGTGGGTCGGCCTAGTGCCCGCGACAGGAAGCGGCGCAAAACGTAATGTGGACACACCTCAATTTTGCAGTGAAAAATGACCCTTTTTTGGCAAAGTCCCTAGCTGTAGTTTTTGAACCATAGCTCTGCTGGCACATAGGGAAACCTAGCAAAGCTATACATTTTTGAAAACTAGACACCCAGGGGAACCCAGGATGGGGTGACTTGACTGCCTCCCACCAGGTTCTGTTACCCAGAATCCCTAGCAAGCCTAAACAATTGCCAGAAAAAATACATTTTCCCCACATTTCTGTGGTGGAAAGTTCTGGAATCTGCGTGGATCCACAAATTTCCACCCACCCCGTGTTCCCCAAAGTCTTCCGAGAAAAATGGTACCTCACTTGTGTGGGTCGGCCTAGTGCCCGCAACTGGAAACGGTGCAAAACGCACCGTGGACACACCGCAATTTTGCAGTGAAAAATGACCTTTTTTTGGCAAAGTGCCTAGCTGTAGTTTTTGAACCATAGCTCTGCCGGCATCTAGGGAAATCTAGCAAACCTATACATTTTTGAAAACTAGATACCCAGGGGAATCCAGGATGGGGTTACTTGACTGCCTCCCACCAGGTTCTGTTACCCAGAATCCCTTGCAAACCAAAAAAAGTGCCAAAAAAACACATTTTCCCCACATTTCTGTGGTGGAAAGTTCTGGAATCTGCGTGGATCCACAAATTTTCACCCACCCCGTGTTCCCCAAAGTCTTCCGAGAAAAATGGTACCTCACTTGTGTGGGTCAGCCCAGTGACCGTGACAGGAAACGGCGCAAAACACAACATAAACACACCGCAATTTCGCTGTGAAAAATGACCCTTTTTTGGCAAAGTGCCTAGCTGCAGTTTTTGAACCATAGCTCTGCTGGCACCTAAGGAAACCTAGCAAACCTATACATTTTTGACAACTAGATACCCAGGGAAATCCAGGATGGGGGGACTTGACTGCCTCCCACCTTGTTCTGTTACCCAGAATCCCTAGCCAACCTAAACAATTGCAAAAAAAAATACATTTTCCCCACATTTCTGTGGTGGAAAGTTCTGGAATCTGCGTGGATCCACAAATTTCCACCCACCCCGTGTTGCCCAAAGTCATCGAGGAAAATGGTTCCTCACTTGTGTGGGTCGGCCTAGTGCCCGCAACTGGAAACGGTGCAAAACGCAACGTGGACACACCTCAATTTTGCAGTGAAAAATGACCCTTTTTTGGCAAAGTGCCTAGCTGTAGTTTTTGAACCATAGCTCTGCCGGCATCTAGGGAAATCTAGCAAACCTATACATTTTTGAAAACTAGACACCCAGGGGCATCCAGGATGGGGTGACTTGACTGCCTCCCACCAGGTTCTGTTACCCAGAATCCCTTGCAAACCAAAAAAAGTGCCAAAAAAACACATTTTCCCCATATTTCTCTGGTGGAAAGTTCTGGAATCTGTGTGGATCCGCAAATTTCCACCCACCCCCCATTCCCCAAAATCTTTCCCAAAAAATGGTACTTCACTTGTGTGGGTCGGCCTAGTGCCCGCGGCAGGAAATGGCGCAAAACATAACGTGGACACACCTCAATTTCGCAGCGAAAAATGACCCTTTTTTGGCGAAGTGCCTAGCTGTAGTTTTTGAACCATAGCTCTGCCGGCACCTAGGGAAACCTAGCAAACCTATACATTTTTGAAAACTAGACACCCAGGGGAATCCAGGATTGGGTGACTTGACTGCCTCCCACCAGGTTCTGTTACCCAGAATCCCTTGCAAACCAAAAAAAGTGCCAAAAAAACACATTTTCCCCACATTTCTGTGGTGGAAAGTTCTGGAATCTGCGTGGATCCACAAATTTTCACCCACCCCGTGTTCCCCAAAGTCTTCCGAGAAAAATGGTACCTCACTTGTGTGGGTCAGCCCAGTGACCGTGACAGGAAACGGCGCAAAACACAACATAAACCACCGCAATTTCGCTGTGAAAAATGACCCTTTTTTGGCAAAGTGCCTAGCTGCAGTTTTTGAACCATAGCTCTGCTGGCACCTAAGGAAACCTAGCAAACCTATACATTTTTGACAACTAGATACCCAGGGAAATCCAGGATGGGGTGACTTGACTGCCTCCCACCTTGTTCTGTTACCCAGAATCCCTAGCCAACCTAAACAATTGCCAAAAAAAATACATTTTCCCCACATTTCTGTGGTGGAAAGTTCTGGAATCTGCGTGGATCCACAAATTTCCACCCACCCCGTGTTGCCCAAAGTCATCGAGGAAAATGGTTCCTCACTTGTGTGGGTCGGCCTAGTGCCCGCAACTGGAAACGGTGCAAAACGCAACGTGGACACACCTCAATTTTGCAGTGAAAAATGACCCTTTTTTGGCAAACTGCCTAGCTGTAGTTTTTGAACCATAGCTCTGCCGGCATCTAGGGAAATCTAGCAAACCTATACATTTTTGAAAACTAGACACCCAGGAGCATCCAGGATGGGGTGACTTGACTGCCTCCCACCAGGTTCTGTTACCCAGAATCCCTTGCAAACCAAAAAAAGTGCCAAAAAACACATTTTCCCCATATTTCTCTGGTGGAAAGTTCTGGAATCTGTGTGGATCCGCAAATTTCCACCCACCCCCCATTCCCCAAAATCTTTCCCAAAAAATGGTACTTCACTTGTGTGGGTCGGCCTAGTGCCCGCGGCAGGAAATGGCGCAAAACATAACGTGGACACACCTCAATTTCGCAGCGAAAAATGACCCTTTTTTGGCGAAGTGCCTAGCTGTAGTTTTTGAACCATAGCTCTGCCGGCACCTAGGGAAACCTAGCAAACCTATACATTTTTGAAAACTAGACACCCAGGGGAATCCAGGATTGGGTGACTTGACTGCCTCCCACCAGGTTCTGTTACCCAGAATCCCTTGCAAACCAAAAAAAGTGCCAAAAAAACACATTTTCCCCACATTTCTGTGGTGGAAAGTTCTGGAATCTGCGTGGATCCACAAATTTTCACCCACCCCGTGTTCCCCAAAGTCTTCCGAGAAAAATGGTACCTCACTTGTGTGGGTCAGCCCAGTGACCGTGACAGGAAACGGCGCAAAACACAACATAAACACACCGCAATTTCGCTGTGAAAAATGACCCTTTTTTGGCAAAGTGCCTAGCTGCAGTTTTTGAACCATAGCTCTGCTGGCACCTAAGGAAACCTAGCAAACCTATACATTTTTGACAACTAGATACCCAGGGAAATCCAGGATGGGGTGACTTGACTGCCTCCCACCTTGTTCTGTTACCCAGAATCCCTAGCCAACCTAAACAATTGCCAAAAAAAATACATTTTCCCCACATTTCTGTGGTGGAAAGTTCTGGAATCTGCGTGGATCCACAAATTTCCACCCACCCCGTGTTGCCCAAAGTCATCGAGGAAAATGGTTCCTCACTTGTGTGGGTCGGCCTAGTGCCCGCAACTGGAAACGGTGCAAAACGCAACGTGGACACACCTCAATTTTGCAGTGAAAAATGACCCTTTTTTGGCAAAGTGCCTAGCTGTAGTTTTTGAACCATAGCTCTGCCGGCATCTAGGGAAATCTAGCAAACCTATACATTTTTGAAAACTAGACACCCAGGGGCATCCAGGATGGGATGACTTGACTGCCTCCCACCAGGTTCTGTTACCCAGAATCCCTTGCAAACCAAAAAAAGTGCCAAAAAAACACATTTTCCCCATATTTCTCTGGTGGAAAGTTCTGGAATCTGTGTGGATCCGCAAATTTCCACCCACCCCCCATTCCCCAAAATCTTCCCCAAAAAATGGTACTTCACTTGTGTGGGTCGGCCTAGTGCCTGCGGCAGGAAATGGCGCAAAACATAACGTGGACACACCTCAATTTCGCAGCGAAAAATGACCCTTTTTTGGCGAAGTGCCTAGCTGTAGTTTTTGAACCATAGCTCTGCCGGCACCTAGGGAAACCTAGCAAACCTATACATTTTTGAAAACTAGACACCCAGGGGAATCCAGGATTGGGTGACTTGACTGCCTCCCACCAGGTTCTGTTACCCAGAATCCCTTGCAAACCTAAAACATTGCCAAAAAAATACATTTTCCCCACATTTCTGTGGTGGAAAGTTGTGGAAACTGCGTGGATCCACAAATTTCCACCCACCCAGTGTTCCCCAACGTCTTCCGAGAAAAATGGTGCCTCACTTGTGTGGGTCGGCCTAGTGCCCGCGACAGGAAGCGGTGCAAAACGTAATGTGGACACACCTCAATTTTGCAATGAAAAATGACCCTTTTTTGGCAAAGTCCCTAGCTGTAGTTTTTGAACCATAGCTCTGCTGGCACATAGGGAAACCTAGCAAAGCTATACATTTTTGAAAACTAGACACCCAGGGGAACCCAGCATGGGGTGACTTGACTGCCTCCCACCAGGTTCTGTTACCCAGAATCCCTAGCAAGCCTAAACAATTGCCAAAAAAAATACATTTTCCCCACATTTCTGTGGTGGAAAGTTGTGGAAAGTGCGTGGATCCACAAATTTCCACCCACCCAGTGTTCCCCAACGTCTTCCGAGAAAAATGGTACCTCACTTGTGTGGGTCGGCCTAGTGCCCGCGACAGGAAGCGGCGCAAAACGCAACATGGACACACCGCAATTTTGCAGTGAAAAATGACCTTTTTTTGGCAAAGTGCCTAGCTGTAGTTTTTGAACCATAGCTCTGCCGGCATCTAGGGAAATCTAGCAAACCTATACATTTTTGAAAACTAGACACCCAGGGGAATCCAGGATGGGGTGACTTGACTGCCTCCCACCAGGTTCTGTTACCCAGAATCCCTAGCAAACCTAAACAATTGCCCAAAAAAATATATTTTCACCACATTTCTGTGGTGGAAAGTTCTGGAATCTGCGTGGATCCACAAATTTTCACCCACCCCGTGTTCCCCAAAGTCTTCCGAGAAAAATGGTACCTCACTTGTGTGGGTCGGCCCAGTGACCGTAACAGGAAACGGCGCAAAACACAACATAAACACACCGCAATTTCGCTGTGAAAAATGACCCTTTTTTGGCAAAGTGCCTAGCTGCAGTTTTTGAACCATAGCTCTGCTGGCACCTAAGGAAACCTAGCAAACCTATACATTTTTGACAACTAGATACCCAGGGAAATCCAGGATGGGGTGACTTGACTGCCTCCCACCTTGTTCTGTTACCCAGAATCCCTAGCCAACCTAAACAATTGCCAAAAAAAATACATTTTCCCCACATTTCTGTGGTGGAAAGTTCTGGAATCTGCGTGGATCCACAAATTTCCACCCACCCCGTGTTGCCCAAAGTCATCGAGGAAAATGGTTCCTCACTTGTGTGGGTCGGCCTAGTGCCCGCAACTGGAAACGGTGCAAAACGCAACGTGGACACACCTCAATTTTGCAGTGAAAAATGACCCTTTTTTGGCCAAGTGCCTAGCTGTAGTTTTTGAACCATAGCTCTGCCGGCATCTAGGGAAATCTAGCAAACCTATACATTTTTGAAAACTAGACACCCAGGGGCATCCAGGATGGGGTGACTTGACTGCCTCCCACCAGGTTCTGTTACCCAGAATCCCTTGCAAACCAAAAAAAGTGCCAAAAAAACACATTTTCCCCATATTTCTCTGGTGGAAAGTTCTGGAATCTGTGTGGATCCGCAAATTTCCACCCACCCCCATTCCCCAAAATCTTTCCCAAAAAATGGTACTTCACTTGTGTGGGTCGGCCTAGTGCCCGCGGCAGGAAATGGCGCAAAACATAACGTGGACACACCTCAATTTCGCAGCGAAAAATGACCCTTTTTTGGCGAAGTGCCTAGCTGTAGTTTTTGAACCATAGCTCTGCCGGCACCTAGGGAAACCTAGCAAACCTATACATTTTTGAAAACTAGACACCCAGGGGAATCCAGGATTGGGTGACTTGACTGCCTCCCACCAGGTTCTGTTACCCAGAATCCCTTGCAAACCAAAAAAAGTGCCAAAAAAACACATTTTCCCCACATTTCTGTGGTGGAAAGTTCTGGAATCTGCGTGGATCCACAAATTTTCACCCACCCCGTGTTCCCCAAAGTCTTCCGAGAAAAATGGTACCTCACTTGTGTGGGTCAGCCCAGTGACCGTGACAGGAAACGGCGCAAAACACAACATAAACACACCGCAATTTCGCTGTGAAAAATGACCCTTTTTTGGCAAAGTGCCTAGCTGCAGTTTTTGAACCATAGCTCTGCTGGCACCTAAGGAAACCTAGCAAACCTATACATTTTTGACAACTAGATACCCAGGGAAATCCAGGATGGGGTGACTTGACTGCCTCCCACCTTGTTCTGTTACCCAGAATCCCTAGCCAACCTAAATAATTGCCAAAAAAAATAAATTTTCCCCACATTTCTGTGGTGGAAAGTTCTGGAATCTGCGTGGATCCACAAATTTCCACCCACCCCGTGTTGCCCAAAGTCATCGAGGAAAATGGTTCCTCACGTGTGGGTCGGCCTAGTGCCCGCAACTGGAAACGGTGCAAAACGCAACGTGGACACACCTCAATTTTTCAGTGAAAAATGACCCTTTTTTGGCAAAGTGCCTAGCTGTAGTTTTTGAACCATAGCTCTGCCGGCACCTAGGGAAACCTAGCAAACCTATACATTTTTGAAAACTAGACACCCAGGGGAATCCAGCATTGGGTGACTTGACTGCCTCCCACCAGGTTCTGTTACCCAGAATCCCTTGCAAACCTAAAACATTGCCAAAAAAATACATTTTCCCCACATTTCTGTGGTGGAAAGTTGTGGAAACTGCGTGGATCCACAAATTTCCACCCACCCAGTGTTCCCCAACGTCTTCCGAGAAAAATGGTACCTCACTTGTGTGGGTCGGCCTAGTGCCCGCGACAGGAAGCGGTGCAAAACGTAATGTGGACACACCTCAATTTTGCAGTGAAAAATGACCCTTTTTTGGCAAAGTCCCTAGCTGTAGTTTTTGAACCATAGCTCTGCTGGCACATAGGGAAACCTAGCAAAGCTATACATTTTTGAAAACTAGACACCCAGGGGAACCCAGCATGGGGTGACTTGACTGCCTCCCACCAGGTTCTGTTACCCAGAATCCCTAGCAAGCCTAAACAATTGCCAAAAAAAATACATTTTCCCCACATTTCTGTGGTGGAAAGTTGTGGAAAGTGCGTGGATCCACAAATTTCCACCCACCCAGTGTTCCCCAACGTCTTCCGAGAAAAATGGTACCTCACTTGTGTGGGTCGGCCTAGTGCCCGCGACAGGAAGCGGCGCAAAACGCAACATGGACACACCGCAATTTTGCAGTGAAAAATGACCTTTTTTTGGCAAAGTGCCTAGCTGTAGTTTTTGAACCATAGCTCTGCCGGCATCTAGGGAAATCTAGCAAACCTATACATTTTTGAAAACTAGACACCCAGGGGAATCCAGGATGGGGTGACTTGACTGCCTCCCACCAGGTTCTGTTACCCAGAATCCCTAGCAAACCTAAACAATTGCCCAAAAAAATACATTTTCCCCACATTTCTGTGGTGGAAAGTTCTGGAATCTGCGTGGATCCACAAATTTTCACCCACCCCGTGTTCCCCAAAGTCTTCCGAGAAAAATGGTACCTCACTTGTGTGGGTCGGCCCAGTGACCGTGACAGGAAACGGCGCAAAACACAACATAAACACACCGCAATTTCTCTGTGAAAAATGACCCTTTTTTGGCAAAGTGCCTAGCTGTAGTTTTTGAACCATAGCTCTGCTGGCACCTAAGGAAACCTAGCAAACCTATACATTTTTGAAAACTAGACACCCAGGGGCATCCAGGATGGGGTGACTTGACTGCCTCCCACCAAGTTCTGTTACCCAGAATCCCTTGCAAACCTAAAACATTGCCAAAAAAACACATTTTCCCCACATTTCTGTGGTGGAAAGTTGTGGAAACTGCGTGGATCCACAAATTTCCACCCACCCAGTGTTCCCCAACGTCTTCCGAGAAAAATGGTACCTCACTTGTGTGGGTCGGCCTAGTGCCCGCGACAGGAAGCGGCGCAAAACGTAATGTGGACACACCTCAATTTTGCAGTGAAAAATGACCCTTTTTTGGCAAAGTCCCTAGCTGTAGTTTTTGAACCATAGCTCTGCTGGCACATAGGGAAACCTAGCAAAGCTATACATTTTTGAAAACTAGACACCCAGGGGAACCCAGGATGGGGTGACTTGACTGCCTCCCACCAGGTTCTGTTACCCAGAATCCCGAGCAAGCCTAAACAATTGCCAGAAAAAATACATATTCCCCATATTTCTGTGGTGGAAAGTTCTGGAATCTGCGTGGATCCGCAAATTTCCACCCACCCCGTGTTCCCCAAAGTCTTCCGAGAAAAATGGTACCTCACTTGTGTGGGTCGGCCTAGTGCCCGCAACTGGAAACGGTGCAAAACGCACCGTGGACACACCGCAATTTTGCAGTGAAAAATGACCTTTTTTTGGCAAAGTGCCTAGCTGTAGTTTTTGAACCATAGCTCTGCCGGCATCTAGGGAAATATAGCAAACCTATACATTTTTGAAAACTAGACACCCAGGGGCATCCAGGATGGGGTGACTTGACTGCCTCCCACCAGGTTCTGTTACCCAGAATCCCTAGCAAACCTAAACAATTGCCCAAAAAAATACATTTTCCCCACATTTCTGTGGTGGAAAGTTCTGGAATCTGCGTGGATCCACAAATTTTCACCCACCCCGTGTTCCCCAAAGTCTTCCGAGAAAAATGGTACCTCACTTGTGTTGGTCGGCCCAGTGACCGCGACAGGAAACGGCGCAAAACACAACATAAACACACCACAATTTCGCTGTGAAAAATGACCCTTTTTTGGCAAAGTGCCTAGCTGTAGTTTTTGAACCATAGCACTGCTGGCACCTAAGGAAACCTAGCAAACCTATACATTTTTGACAACTAGATACCGAGGGGAATCCAGGATGGGGTGACTTGACTGCCTCCCACCAGGTTCTGTTACCCAGAATCCCTAGCCAACCTAAACAATTGCCCAAAAAAATACATTTTCCCCACATTTCTGTGGTGGAAAGTTCTGGAATCTGCGTGGATCCACAAATTTCCACCCACCCCGTGTTCCCCAAAGTCATCGAGAAAAATAGTACCTCACTTGTGTGGGTCGGCCTAGTGCCCGCAACTGGAAACGATGCAAAACGCAACGTGGACACACCTCAATTTTGCAGTGAAAATGACCTTTTTTTGGCAAAGTGCCTAGCTGTAGTTTTTGAACCATAGCTCTGCCGGCATCTAGGGAAATCTAGCAAACCTATGAATGTTTGAAAACTAGACACCCAGGGGCATCCAGGATGGGGTGACTTGACTGCCTCCCACCAGGTTCTGTTACCCAGAATCCCTTGCAAACCAAAAAAAGTGCCAAAAAACACATTCTCCCTACATTTCTCTGGTGGAAAGTGCTGGAATCTGTGTGGATCCGCAAATTTCCACGCACCCCGTATTCCCCAAAATCTTCCCAAAAAAATAGTACTTCACTTGTGTGGGTCGGCCTAGTGCCCGCGGCAGGAAACGGCGCAAAACATAACGTGGACACACCTCGATTTCGCAGCGAAAAATGACCCTTTTTTGGCGAAGTGCCTAGCTGTAGTTTTTGAACCATAGCTCTGCCGGCACCTAGGGAAACCTAGCAAACCTATACATTTTTGAAAACTAGACACCCAGGGGAATCCAGGATTGGTTGACTTGACTGCCTCCCACCAGGTTCTGTTACCCAGAATCCCTTGCAAACCTAAAACATTGCCAAAAAAACAAATTTTCCCCACATTTCTGTGGTGGAAAGTTGTGGAAACTGCGTGGATCCACAAATTTCCACCCACCCAGTGTTCCCCAAGGTCTTCCGAGAAAAATGGTACCTCACTTGTGTGGGTCGGTGTAGTGCCCGCGACAGGAAGTGGCGCAAAACGTAATGTGGACACACCTCAATTTTGCAGTGAAAAATGACCCTTTTTTGGCAAAGTCCCTAGCTGTAGTTTTTGAACCATAGCTCTGCTGGCACATAGGGAAACCTAGCAAAGCTATACATTTTTGAAAACTAGACACCCAGGGGAACCCAGGATGGGGTGACTTGACTGCCTCCCACCAGGTTCTGTTACCCAGAATCCCTAGCAAGCCTAAAAAATTGCCAAAAAAATACATTTTCCCCAAATTTCTGTGGTGGAAAGTTCTGGAATCTGCGTGGATCCACAAATTTCCACCCACCCCGTGTTCCCCAAAGTCTTCCGAGAAAGATGGTACCTCACTTGTGTGGGTCGGCCCAGTGACCGCGACAGGAAACGGCGCAAAACGCAACGTGGACACACCTCAATTTTGCAGTGAAAAATGACCCTTTTTTGGCAAAGTGCCTAGCTGTAGTTTTTGAACCATAGCTCTGCCGGCATCTAGGGAAATCTAGCAAACCTATACATTTTTGAAAACTAGACACCCAGGGGCATCCAGGATGGGGTGACTTGACTGCCTCCCACCAGGTTCTGTTACCCAGAATCCCTTGCAAACCAAAAAAAGTGCCAAAAAAACACATTTTCCCCACATTTCTCTGGTGGAAAGTTCTGGAATCTGTGTGGATCCGCAAATTTCCACCCACCCCGCATTCCCCAAAATCTTCCCAAAAAAATGGTACTTCACTTGTGTGGGTCGGCCTAGTGCCCACGGCTGGAAACGGTGCAAAACGCAACGTGGACACACCTCAATTTTGCAGTGAAAAATGACCCTTTTTTGGCAAAGTGCCTAGCTGTAGTTTTTGAACCATAGCTCTGCCGGCATCTAGGGAAATCTAGCAAACCTATACATTTTTGAAAACTAGACACCCAGGGGAATCCAGGATTGGGTGACTTGACTGCCTCCCACCAGGTTCTGTTACCCAGAATCCCTTGCAAACCTAAAACATTGCCAAAAAAAACAAATTTTCCCCACATTTCTGTGGTGGAAAGTTGTGGAAACTGCGTGGATCCACAAATTTCCACCCACCCAGTGTTCCCCAACGTCTTCCAAGAAAAATTGTACCTCACTTGTGTGGGTCGGCCTAGTGCCCGCGACAGGAAGCGGCGCAAAACGTAATGTGGACACACCTCAATTTTGCTGTGAAAAATGACCCTTTTTTTGGCAAAGTCCCTAGCTGTAGTTTTTGAACCATAGCTCTGCTGGCACATAGGGAAACCTAGAAAACCTATACATTTTTGAAAACTAGACACCCAGGGGAACCCAGGATGGGGTGACTTGACTGCCTCCCACCAGGTTCTGTTACCCAGAATCCCTAGCAAGCCTAAACAATTGCCAAAAAAAATACATTTTCCCCACATTTCTGTGGTGGAAAGTTCTGGAATCTGCGTGGATCCACAAATTTTCACCCACCCCGTGTTCCCCAAAGTCTTCCGAGAAAAATGGTACCTCACTTGTGTGGGTCGGTCCAGTGACCGCAACAGGAAACGGCGCAAAACACAACATAAACACACCGCAATTTCGCTGTGAAAAATGACCCTTTTTTGGCAAAGTGCCTAGCTGTAGTTTTTGAACCATAGCTCTGCTGGCACCTAAGGAAACCTAGCAAACCTATACATTTTTGAAAACTAGATACCCAGGGGAATCCAGGATGGGGTGACTTGACTGCCTCCCACCAGGTTCTGTTACCCAGAATCCCTAGCAAACCTAAACAATTGCCAAAAAAAATACATTTTTCCCACATTTCTGTGGTGGAAAGTTCTGGAATCTGCGTGGATCCACAAATTTCCACCCACCCCGTGTTCCCCAAAGTCATCGAGAAAATGGTACCTCACTTGTGTGGGTCGGCCTTTTGCCCGCAACTGGAAACGGTGCACAACGCAACGTGGACACACCTCAATTTTGCAGTGAAAAATGACCCTTTTTTGGAAAAGTGCCTAGCTGTAGTTTTAGAACCATAGCTCTGCCGGCATCTAGGGAAATCTAGCAAACCTATACATTTTTGAAAACTAGACACCCAGGGGCATCCAGGATGGGGTGACTTGACTGCCTTCCACCAGGTTCTGTTACCCAGAATCCCTTGCAAACCAAAAAAAGTGCCAAAAAAACACATTTTCCCCACATTTCTCTGGTGGAAAGTTCTGGAATCTGTGTGGATCCGCAAATTTCCACCCACCCCGCATTCCCCAAAATCTTCCCAAAAAAATGGTACTTCACTTGTGTGGGTCGGCCTAGTGCCCGCGGCAGGAAATGGCGCAAAACATAACGTGGACACACCTCAATTTCGCAGCGAAAAATGACCCTTTTTTGGCGAAGTGCCTAGCTGTAGTTTTTGAACCATAGCTCTGCCGGCACCTAGGGAAACCTAGCAAACCTATACATTTTTGAAAACTAGACACCCAGAGGAATCCAGGATTGGGTGACTTGACTGCCTCCCACCAGGTTCTGTTACCCAGAATCCCTTGCAAACCTAAAACATTGCCAAAAAAACACATTTTCCCCACATTTCTGTGGTGGAAAGTTGTGGAAACTGCGTGGATCCACAAATTTCCACCCACCCAGTGTTCCCCAACGTCTTCCGAGAAAAATGGTACCTCACTTGTGTGGGTCGGCCTAGTGCCCGCGACAGGAAGCGGCGCAAAACGTAATGTGGACACACCTCAATTTTGCAGTGAAAAAGGACCCTTTTTTGGCAAAGTCCCTAGCTGTAGTTTTTGAACCATAGCTCTGCTGGCACATAGGGAAACCTAGCAAAGCTATACATTTTTGAAAACTAGACATCCAGGGGAACCCAGCATGGGGTGACTTGACTGCCTCCCACCAGGTTCTGTTACCCAGAATCCCTAGCAAGCCTAAACAATTACCAAAAAAAATACATTTTCCCCACATTTCTGTGGTGGAAAGTTGTGGAAACTGCGTGGATCCACAAATTTCCACCCACCCAGTGTTCCCCAACGTCTTCCGAGAAAAATGGTACCTCACTTGTGTGGGTCGGCCTAGTGCCCGCGACAGGAAGCGGTGCAAAACGCAACATGGACACACCGCAATTTTGCAGTGAAAAATGACCTTTTTTTGGCAAAGTGCCTAGCTGTAGTTTTTGAACCATAGCTCTGCCGGCATCTAGGGAAATCTAGCAAACCTATACATTTTTGAAAACTAGACACCCAGGGGAATCCAGGATGGGGTGACTTGACTGCCTCCCACCAGGTTCTGTTACCCAGAATCCCTAGCAAACCTAAACAATTGCCCCAAAAAACAAATTTTCCCCACATTTCTGTGGTGGAAAGTTGTGGAAACTGCGTGGATCCACAAATTTCCACCCACCCAGTGTTCCCCAACGTCTTCCAAGAAAAATTGTACCTCACTTGTGTGGGTCGGCCTAGTGCCCGCGACAGGAAGCGGCGCAAAACGTAATGTGGACACACCTCAATTTTGCAGTGAAAAATGACCCTTTTTTTGGCAAAGTCCCTAGCTGTAGTTTTTGAACCATAGCTCTGCTGGCACATAGGGAAACCTAGCAAAGCTATACATTTTTGAAAACTAGACACCCAGGGGAACCCAGGATGGGGTGACTTGACTGCCTCCCACCAGGTTCTGTTACCCAGAATCCCTAGCAAGCCTAAACAATTGCCAAAAAAAATAAATTTTCCCCACATTTCTGTGGTGGAAAGTTCTGGAATCTGCGTGGATCCACAAATTTCCACCCACCCCGTGTTCCCCAAAGTCTTCCGAGAAAAATGGTACCTCACTTGTGTGGATCGGCCTAGTGCCCGCAACTGGAAACGGTGCAAAACGCAATGTGGACACACCTCAATTTTGCAGTGAAAAATGACCCTTTTTTGGCAAAGTGCCTAGCTGTAGTTTTTGAACCATAGCTCTGCCGGCACCTAAGGAAACCTAGCAAACCTATACATTTTTGACAACTAGATACCCAGGGGAATCCAGGATGGGGTGACTTGACTGCCTCCCACCAGGTTCTGTTACCCAGAATCCCTAGCCAACCTAAACAATTGCCAAAAAAATACATTTTCCCCACATTTCTGTGGTGGAAAGTTCTGGAATCTGCGTGGATCCACAAATTTTCACCCACCCCGTGTTCCCCAAAGTCATCGAGAAAAATGGTACCTCACTTGTGTGGGTCGGCCTAGTGCCCGCAACTGGAAACGGTGCAAAACGCAATGTGGACACACCTCAATTTTGCAGTGAAAAATGACCCTTTTTTGGCAAAGTGCCTAGCTGTAGTTTTTGAACCATAGCTCTGCCGGCATCTAGGGAAATCTAGCAAACCTATACATTTTTGAAAAATAGACACCCAGGGGCATCCAGGATGGGGTGACTTGACTGCCTCACACCAAGTTCTGTTACCCAGAATCCCTTGCAAACCAAAAAAAGTGCCAAAAAAACACATTTTCCCCACATTTCTCTGGTGGAAAGTTCTGGAATCTGTGTGGATCCGCAAATTTCCACCCACCCCGCATTCCCCAAAATCTTCCCAAAAAAATGGTACTTCACTTGTGTGGGTCGGCCTAGTGCCCGCGGCAGGAAACGGCGCAAAACATAACGTGGACACACCTCAATTTCACAGCGAAAAATGACCCTTTTTTGGCGAAGTGCCTAGCTGTAGTTTTTGAACCATAGCTCTGCCGGCACCTAGGGAAACCACTCAAACCTATACATTTTTGAAAACTAGACACCCAGGGGAATCCAGGATTGGGTGACTTGACTGCCTCCCACCAGGTTCTGTTACCCAGAATCCCTTGCAAACCTAAAACATTGCCAAAAAAACACATTTTCCCCACATTTCTGTGGTGGAAAGTTGTGGAAACTGCGTGGATCCACAAATTTCCACCCACCCAGTGTTCCCCAACGTCTTCCGAGAAAAATGTTACCTCACTTGTGTGGGTCGGCCTAGTGCCCGCGACAGGAAGCGGCGCAAAATGTAATGTGGACACACCTCAATTTTGCAGTGAAAAATGACCCTTTTTTGGCAAAGTCCCTAGCTGTAGTTTTTGAACCATAGCTCTGCTGGCACATAGGGAAACCTAGCAAAGCTATACATTTTTGAAAACTAGACACCCAGGGGAACCCAGGATGGGGTGACTTGACTGCCTCCCACCAGGTTCTGTTACCCAGAATCCCTAGCAAGCCTAAACAATTGCCCAAAAAAATACATTTTCCCCACATTTCTGTGGTGGAAAGTTCTGGAATCTGCGTGGATCCACAAATTTCCACCCACCCCGTGTTCCCAAAAGTCTTCCGAGAAAAATAGTACCTCACTTTGTGTGGGTCGGCCTAGTGCCCGCAACTGGAAACGGTGCAAAACGCACCGTGGACACACCGCAATTTTGCAGTGAAAAATGACCTTTTTTTGGCAAAGTGCCTAGCTGTAGTTTTTGACCCATAGCTCTGCCGGCATCTAGGGAAATATAGCAAACCTATACATTTTTGAAAACTAGACACGCAGGGGAATCCAGGATGGGGTTACTTGACTGCCTCCCACCAGGTTCTGTTACCCAGAATCCCTAGCAAACCTAAACAATTGCCCAAAAAAATACATTTTCCCCACATTTCTGTGGTGGAAAGTTCTGGAATCTGCGTGGATCCACAAGTTTTCACCCACCCCGTGTTCCCCAACGTCTTCCGAGAAAAATGGTACCTCACTTGTGTGGGTCGGCCCAGTGACCGCGACAGGAAACGGCGCAAAACACAACATAAACACACCGCAATTTCGCTGTGAAAAATGACCCTTTTTTGGCAAAGTGCCTAGCTGTAGTTTTTGAACCATAGCTCTGCTGGCACCTAAGGAAACCTAGCAAACCTATACATTTCTGACAACTAGATACCGAGGGGAATCCAGGATGGGGTGACTTGACTGCCTCCCACCAGGTTCTGTTACCCAGAATCCCTAGCCAACCTAAACAATTGCCAAAAAAAATACATTTTCCCCACATTTCTGTGGTGGAAAGTTCTGGAATCTGCGTGGATCCACAAATTTCCACCCACCCCGTGTTCCCCAAAGTCATCGAGAAAAATAGTACCTCACTTGTGTGGGTCGGCCTAGTGCCCGCAACTGGAAACGGTGCAAAACGCAACGTGGACACACCTCAATTTTGCAGTGAAAATGACCCTTTTTTGGCAAAGTGCCTAGCTGTAGTTTTTGAACCATAGCTCTGCCGGCATCTAGGGAAATCTAGCAAACCTATAAATTTTTGAAAACTAGACACCCAGGGGCATCCAGGATGGGGTGACTTGACTGCCTCCCACCAGGTTCTGTTACCCAGAATCCCTTGCAAACAAAAAAAAGTGCCAAAAAAACACATTTTCCCCACATTTCTCTGGTGGAAAGTTCTGGAATCTGTGTGGATCCGCAAATTTCCACGCACCCCGCATTCCCCAAAATCTTCCCAAAAAAATAGAACTTCACTTGTGTGGGTCGGCCTAGTGCCCGCGGCAGGAAACGGCGCAAAACATAACGTGGACACACCTCAATTTCGCAGCGAAAAATGACCCTTTTTTGGCAAAGTGCCTAGCTGTAGTTTTTGAACCATAGCTCTGCCGGCACCTAGGGAAACCTAGCACACCTATACATTTTTGAAAACTAGACACCCAGGGAAATCCAGGATTGGGTGACTTGACTGCCTCCCACCAGGTTCTGTTACCCAGAATCCCTTGCAAACCTAAAACATTGCCAAAAAAACAAATGTTCCCCACATTTCTGTGGTGGAAAGTTGTGGAAACTGCGTGGATCCACAAATTTCCACCCACCCAGTGTTCCCCAACGTCTTCCGAGAAAAATGGTACCTCACTTGTGTGGGTCGGCCTAGTGCCCGCGACAGGAAGCGGCGCAAAACGTAATGTGGACACACCTCAATTTTGCAGTGAAAAATGACCCTTTTTTGGCAAAGTCCCTAGCTGTAGTTTTTGAACCATAGCTCTGCTGGCACATAGGGAAACCTAGCAAAGCTATACATTTTTGAAAACTAGACACCCAGGGGAACCCAGGATGGGGTGACTTGACTGCCTCCCACCAGGTTCTGTTACCCAGAATCCCTAGCAAGCCTAAAAAATTGCCAAAAAAATACATTTTCCCCACATTTCTGTGGTGGAAAGTTCTGGAATCTGCGTGGATCCACAAATTTCCACCCACCCCGTGTTCCCCAAAGTCTTCCGAGAAAAATGGTACCTCACTTGTGTGGGTCGGCCTAGTGCCCGCAACTGGAAACGGTGCAAAACGCAACGTGGACACACCGCAATTTTGCAGTGAAAAATGACCTTTTTTTGGCAAAGTGCCTAGCTGTAGTTTTTGAACCATAGCTCTGCCGGCATCTAGGGAAATCTAGCAAACCTATACATTTTTGAAAACTAGACACCCAGGGGAATCCAGGATGGCGTGACTTGACTGCCTCCCACCAGGTTCTGTTACCCAGAATCCCTTGCAAACCAAAAAAAGTGCCAAAAAAATACATTTTCCCCACATTTCTGTGGTGGAAAGTTTTGGAATCTGCGTGGATCCACAAATTTCCACCCACCCCGTGTTCCCCAAAGTCATCAAGAAAAATAGTACCTCACTTGTGTGGGTCGGCCTAGTGCCCGCAACTGGAAACGGTGCAAAACGCAACGTGGACACACCTCAATTTTGCAGTGAAAATGACCCTTTTTTGGCAAAGTGCCTAGCTGTAGTTTTTGAACCATAGCTCTGCCGGCATCTAGGGAAATCTAGCAAACCTATACATTTTTGAAAACTAGACACCCAGGGTCATCCAGGATGGGGTGACTTGACTGCCTCACACTAAGTTCTGTTACCCAGAATCCCTTGCAAACCAAAAAAAGTTCCAAAAAAACACATTTTCCCCACATTTCTCTGGTGGAAAGTTCTGGAATCTGTGTGGATCCGCAAATTTCCACGCACCCCGCATTCCCCAAAATCTTCCCAAAAAAATAGTACTTCACTTGTGTGGGTCGGCCTAGTGCCCGCGGCAGGAAACGGCGCAAAACATAACGTGGACACACCTCAATTTCGCAGCGAAAAATGACCCTTTTTTGGCGAAGTGCCTAGCTGTAGTTTTTGAACCATAGCTCTGCCGGCACCTAGGGAAACCTAGCAAACCTATACATTTTTAAAAACTAGACACCCAGGGAAATCCAGGATTGGGTGACTTGACTGCCTCCCACCAGGTTCTGTTACCCAGAATCCCTTGCAAACCTAAAACATTGCCAAAAAAACACATTTTCCCCACATTTCTGTGGTGGAAAGTTGTGGAAACTGCGTGGATCCACAAATTTCCACCCACCCAGTGTTCCCCAACGTCTTCCGAGAAAAATGGTACCTCACTTGTGTGGGTCGGCCTAGTGCCCGCGACAGGAAGCGGCGCAAAACGTAATGTGGACACACCTCAATTTTGCAGTGAAAAATGACCCTTTTTTGGCAAAGTCCCTAGCTGTAGTTTTTGAACCATAGCTCTGCTGGCACATAGGGAAACCTAGCAAAGCTATATATTTTTGAAAACTAGACACCCAGGGGAACCCAGGATGGGGTGACTTGACTGCCTCCCACCAGGTTCTGTTACCCAGAATCCCTAGCAAGCCTAAAAAATTGCCAAAAAAATACATTTTCCCCACATTTCTGTGGTGGAAAGTTCTGGAATCTGCGTGGATCCACAAATTTCCACCCACCCCGTGTTCCCCAAAGTCTGCCGAGAAAAATGGTACCTCACTTGTGTGGGTCGGCCTAGTGCCCGCAACTGGAAACGGTGCAAAACGCAACGTGGACACACCGCAATTTTGCAGTGAAAAATGACCTTTTTTTGGCAAAGTGCCTAGCTGTAGTTTTTGAACCATAGCTCTGCCGGCATCTAGGGAAATCTAGCAAACCTATACATTTTTGAAAACTAGACACCCAGGGGAATCCAGGATGGGGTGACTTGACTGCCTCCCACCAGGTTCTGTTACCCAGAATCCCTAGCAAACCTAAACAATTGCCCAAAAAAATACATTTTCCCCACATTTCTGTGGTGGAAAGTTCTGGAATCTGCGTGGATCCACAAATTTTCACCCACCCCGTGTTCCCCAAAGTCTTCCAAGAAAAATGGTACCTCACTTGTGTGGGTCGGCCCAGTGACCGCGACAGGAAACGGCGCAAAACACAACATAAACAGACCGCAATTTCGCTGTGAAAAATTACCCTTTTTTGGCAAAGTGCCTAGCTGTAGTTTTTGAACCATAGCTCTGCTGGCACCTAAGGAAACCTAGCAAACCTATACATTTTTGAAAACTAGATACCCAGGGGAATCCAGGATGGGGTGATTTGACTGCCTCCCACCAGGTTCTGTTACCCAGAATCCCTAGCAAGCCTAAACAATTGCCAAACAAAATACATTTTCCCCACATTTCTGTGGTGGAAAGTTCTGGAATCTGCGTGGAGCCACAAATTTCCACCCACCCCGTGTTCCCCAAAGTCATCGAGAAAAATAGTACCTCACTTGTGTGGTTCGGCCTAGTGCCCGCAACTGGAAACGGTGCAAAACGCAACGTGGACACACCTCAATTTTGCAGTGAAAATGACCCTTTTTTGGCAAAGTGCCTAGCTGTAGTTTTTGAACCATAGCTCTGCCGGCATCTAGGGAAATCTAGCAAACCTATAAATTTTTGAAAACTAGACACCCAGGGGCATCCAGGATGGGGTGACTTGACTGCCTCCCACCAGGTTCTGTTACCCAGAATCCCTTGCAAACCAAAAAAAGTGCCAAAAAAATACATTTTCCCCACATTTCTGTGGTGGAAAGTTCTGGAATCTGCGTGGATCCACAAATTTCCACCCACCCCGTGTTCCCCAAAGTCATCGAGAAAAATAGTACCTCACTTGTGTGGGTTGGCCTAGTGCCCGCAACTGGAAACGGTGCAAAACGCAACGTGGACACACCTCAATTTTGCAGTGAAAATGACCCTTTTTTGGCAAAGTGCCTAGCTGTAGTTTTTGAACCATAGCTCTGCCGGCATCTAGGAAAATCTAGCAAACCTATACATTTTTGAAAACTAGACACCCAGGGGCATCCAGGATGGGGTGACTTGACTGCCTCCCACCAGGTTCTGTTACCCAGAATCCCTTGCAAACCAAAAAAAGTGCCAAAAAAACACATTTTCCCCACATTTCTGTGGTGGAAAGTTCTGGAATCTGTAAGGATCCGCAAATTTCCACGCACCCCGCATTCCCCAAAATCTTCCCAAAAAAATAGTACTTCACTTGTGTGGGTCGGCCTAGTGCCCGCGGCAGGAAACGGCGCAAAACATAACGTGGACACACCTCAATTTCGCAGCGAAAAATGACCCTTTTTTGGCGAAGTGCCTAGCTGTAGTTTTTGAACCATAGCTCTGCCGGCACCTAGGGAAACCTAGCAAACCTATACATTTTTGAAAACTAGACACCGAGAGGAATCCAGGATTGGGTGACTTGACTGCCTCCCACCAGGTTCTGTTACCCAGAATCCCTTGCAAACCTAAAACATTGCCAAAAAAACACATTTTCCCCACATTTCTGTGGTGGAAAGTTGTGGAAACTGCGTGGATCCACAAATTTCCACCCACCCAGTGTTCCCCAACGTCTTCCGAGAAAAATGGTACCTCACTTGTGTGGGTCGGCCTAGTGCCCGCGACAGGAAGCGGCGCAAAACGTAATGTGGACACACCTCAATTTTGCAGTGAAAAAGGACCCTTTTTTGGCAAAGTCCCTAGCTGTAGTTTTTGAACCATAGCTCTGCTGGCACATAGGGAAACCTAGCAAAGCTATACATTTTTGAAAACTAGACACCCAGGGGAACCCAGCATGGGGTGACTTGACTGCCTCCCACCAGGTTCTGTTACCCAGAATCCCTAGCAAGCCTAAACAATTACCAAAAAAAATACATTTTCCCCACATTTCTGTGGTGGAAAGTTGTGGAAACTGCGTGGATCCACAAATTTCCACCCACCCAGTGTTCCCCAACGTCTTCCGAGAAAAATGGTACCTCACTTGTGTGGGTCGGCCTAGTGCCCGCGACAGGAAGCGGTGCAAAACGCAACATGGACACACCGCAATTTTGCAGTGAAAAATGACCTTTTTTTGGCAAAGTGCCTAGCTGTAGTTTTTGAACCATAGCTCTGCCGGCATCTAGGGAAATCTAGCAAACCTATACATTTTTGAAAACTAGACACCCAGGGGAATCCAGGATGGGGTGACTTGACTGCCTCCCACCAGGTTCTGTTACCCAGAATCCCTAGCAAACCTAAACAATTGCCCCAAAAAACAAATTTTCCCCACATTTCTGTGGTGGAAAGTTGTGGAAACTGCGTGGATCCACAAATTTCCACCCACCCAGTGTTCCCCAACGTCTTCCAAGAAAAATTGTACCTCACTTGTGTGGGTCGGCCTAGTGCCCGCGACAGGAAGCGGCGCAAAACGTAATGTGGACACACCTCAATTTTGCAGTGAAAAATGACCCTTTTTTTGGCAAAGTCCCTAGCTGTAGTTTTTGAACCATAGCTCTGCTGGCACATAGGGAAACCTAGCAAAGCTATACATTTTTGAAAACTAGACACCCAGGGGAACCCAGGATGGGGTGACTTGACTGCCTCCCACCAGGTTCTGTTACCCAGAATCCCTAGCAAGCCTAAACAATTGCCAAAAAAAATAAATTTTCCCCACATTTCTGTGGTGGAAAGTTCTGGAATCTGCGTGGATCCACAAATTTCCACCCACCCCGTGTTCCCCAAAGTCTTCCGAGAAAAATGGTACCTCACTTGTGTGGATCGGCCTAGTGCCCGCAACTGGAAACGGTGCAAAACGCAATGTGGACACACCTCAATTTTGCAGTGAAAAATGACCCTTTTTTGGCAAAGTGCCTAGCTGTAGTTTTTGAACCATAGCTCTGCCGGCACCTAAGGAAACCTAGCAAACCTATACATTTTTGACAACTAGATACCCAGGGGAATCCAGGATGGGGTGACTTGACTGCCTCCCACCAGGTTCTGTTACCCAGAATCCCTAGCCAACCTAAACAATTGCCAAAAAAATACATTTTCCCCACATTTCTGTGGTGGAAAGTTCTGGAATCTGCGTGGATCCACAAATTTTCACCCACCCCGTGTTCCCCAAAGTCATCGAGAAAAATGGTACCTCACTTGTGTGGGTCGGCCTAGTGCCCGCAACTGGAAACGGTGCAAAACGCAATGTGGACACACCTCAATTTTGCAGTGAAAAATGACCCTTTTTTGGCAAAGTGCCTAGCTGTAGTTTTTGAACCATAGCTCTGCCGGCATCTAGGGAAATCTAGCAAACCTATACATTTTTGAAAAATAGACACCCAGGGGCATCCAGGATGGGGTGACTTGACTGCCTCACACCAAGTTCTGTTACCCAGAATCCCTTGCAAACCAAAAAAAGTGCCAAAAAAACACATTTTCCCCACATTTCTCTGGTGGAAAGTTCTGGAATCTGTGTGGATCCGCAAATTTCCACCCACCCCGCATTCCCCAAAATCTTCCCAAAAAAATGGTACTTCACTTGTGTGGGTCGGCCTAGTGCCCGCGGCAGGAAACGGCGCAAAACATAACGTGGACACACCTCAATTTCACAGCGAAAAATGACCCTTTTTTGGCGAAGTGCCTAGCTGTAGTTTTTGAACCATAGCTCTGCCGGCACCTAGGGAAACCACTCAAACCTATACATTTTTGAAAACTAGACACCCAGGGGAATCCAGGATTGGGTGACTTGACTGCCTCCCACCAGGTTCTGTTACCCAGAATCCCTTGCAAACCTAAAACATTGCCAAAAAAACACATTTTCCCCACATTTCTGTGGTGGAAAGTTGTGGAAACTGCGTGGATCCACAAATTTCCACCCACCCAGTGTTCCCCAACGTCTTCCGAGAAAAATGTTACCTCACTTGTGTGGGTCGGCCTAGTGCCCGCGACAGGAAGCGGCGCAAAATGTAATGTGGACACACCTCAATTTTGCAGTGAAAAATGACCCTTTTTTGGCAAAGTCCCTAGCTGTAGTTTTTGAACCATAGCTCTGCTGGCACATAGGGAAACCTAGCAAAGCTATACATTTTTGAAAACTAGACACCCAGGGGAACCCAGGATGGGGTGACTTGACTGCCTCCCACCAGGTTCTGTTACCCAGAATCCCTAGCAAGCCTAAACAATTGCCCAAAAAAATACATTTTCCCCACATTTCTGTGGTGGAAAGTTCTGGAATCTGCGTGGATCCACAAATTTCCACCCACCCCGTGTTCCCAAAAGTCTTCCGAGAAAAATAGTACCTCACTTTGTGTGGGTCGGCCTAGTGCCCGCAACTGGAAACGGTGCAAAACGCACCGTGGACACACCGCAATTTTGCAGTGAAAAATGACCTTTTTTTGGCAAAGTGCCTAGCTGTAGTTTTTGACCCATAGCTCTGCCGGCATCTAGGGAAATATAGCAAACCTATACATTTTTGAAAACTAGACACGCAGGGGAATCCAGGATGGGGTTACTTGACTGCCTCCCACCAGGTTCTGTTACCCAGAATCCCTAGCAAACCTAAACAATTGCCCAAAAAAATACATTTTCCCCACATTTCTGTGGTGGAAAGTTCTGGAATCTGCGTGGATCCACAAGTTTTCACCCACCCCGTGTTCCCCAACGTCTTCCGAGAAAAATGGTACCTCACTTGTGTGGGTCGGCCCAGTGACCGCGACAGGAAACGGCGCAAAACACAACATAAACACACCGCAATTTCGCTGTGAAAAATGACCCTTTTTTGGCAAAGTGCCTAGCTGTAGTTTTTGAACCATAGCTCTGCTGGCACCTAAGGAAACCTAGCAAACCTATACATTTCTGACAACTAGATACCGAGGGGAATCCAGGATGGGGTGACTTGACTGCCTCCCACCAGGTTCTGTTACCCAGAATCCCTAGCCAACCTAAACAATTGCCAAAAAAAATACATTTTCCCCACATTTCTGTGGTGGAAAGTTCTGGAATCTGCGTGGATCCACAAATTTCCACCCACCCCGTGTTCCCCAAAGTCATCGAGAAAAATAGTACCTCACTTGTGTGGGTCGGCCTAGTGCCCGCAACTGGAAACGGTGCAAAACGCAACGTGGACACACCTCAATTTTGCAGTGAAAATGACCCTTTTTTGGCAAAGTGCCTAGCTGTAGTTTTTGAACCATAGCTCTGCCGGCATCTAGGGAAATCTAGCAAACCTATAAATTTTTGAAAACTAGACACCCAGGGGCATCCAGGATGGGGTGACTTGACTGCCTCCCACCAGGTTCTGTTACCCAGAATCCCTTGCAAACAAAAAAAAGTGCCAAAAAAACACATTTTCCCCACATTTCTCTGGTGGAAAGTTCTGGAATCTGTGTGGATCCGCAAATTTCCACGCACCCCGCATTCCCCAAAATCTTCCCAAAAAAATAGAACTTCACTTGTGTGGGTCGGCCTAGTGCCCGCGGCAGGAAACGGCGCAAAACATAACGTGGACACACCTCAATTTCGCAGCGAAAAATGACCCTTTTTTGGCAAAGTGCCTAGCTGTAGTTTTTGAACCATAGCTCTGCCGGCACCTAGGGAAACCTAGCACACCTATACATTTTTGAAAACTAGACACCCAGGGAAATCCAGGATTGGGTGACTTGACTGCCTCCCACCAGGTTCTGTTACCCAGAATCCCTTGCAAACCTAAAACATTGCCAAAAAAACAAATGTTCCCCACATTTCTGTGGTGGAAAGTTGTGGAAACTGCGTGGATCCACAAATTTCCACCCACCCAGTGTTCCCCAACGTCTTCCGAGAAAAATGGTACCTCACTTGTGTGGGTCGGCCTAGTGCCCGCGACAGGAAGCGGCGCAAAACGTAATGTGGACACACCTCAATTTTGCAGTGAAAAATGACCCTTTTTTGGCAAAGTCCCTAGCTGTAGTTTTTGAACCATAGCTCTGCTGGCACATAGGGAAACCTAGCAAAGCTATACATTTTTGAAAACTAGACACCCAGGGGAACCCAGGATGGGGTGACTTGACTGCCTCCCACCAGGTTCTGTTACCCAGAATCCCTAGCAAGCCTAAAAAATTGCCAAAAAAATACATTTTCCCCACATTTCTGTGGTGGAAAGTTCTGGAATCTGCGTGGATCCACAAATTTCCACCCACCCCGTGTTCCCCAAAGTCTTCCGAGAAAAATGGTACCTCACTTGTGTGGGTCGGCCTAGTGCCCGCAACTGGAAACGGTGCAAAACGCAACGTGGACACACCGCAATTTTGCAGTGAAAAATGACCTTTTTTTGGCAAAGTGCCTAGCTGTAGTTTTTGAACCATAGCTCTGCCGGCATCTAGGGAAATCTAGCAAACCTATACATTTTTGAAAACTAGACACCCAGGGGAATCCAGGATGGCGTGACTTGACTGCCTCCCACCAGGTTCTGTTACCCAGAATCCCTTGCAAACCAAAAAAAGTGCCAAAAAAATACATTTTCCCCACATTTCTGTGGTGGAAAGTTTTGGAATCTGCGTGGATCCACAAATTTCCACCCACCCCGTGTTCCCCAAAGTCATCAAGAAAAATAGTACCTCACTTGTGTGGGTCGGCCTAGTGCCCGCAACTGGAAACGGTGCAAAACGCAACGTGGACACACCTCAATTTTGCAGTGAAAATGACCCTTTTTTGGCAAAGTGCCTAGCTGTAGTTTTTGAACCATAGCTCTGCCGGCATCTAGGGAAATCTAGCAAACCTATACATTTTTGAAAACTAGACACCCAGGGTCATCCAGGATGGGGTGACTTGACTGCCTCACACTAAGTTCTGTTACCCAGAATCCCTTGCAAACCAAAAAAAGTTCCAAAAAAACACATTTTCCCCACATTTCTCTGGTGGAAAGTTCTGGAATCTGTGTGGATCCGCAAATTTCCACGCACCCCGCATTCCCCAAAATCTTCCCAAAAAAATAGTACTTCACTTGTGTGGGTCGGCCTAGTGCCCGCGGCAGGAAACGGCGCAAAACATAACGTGGACACACCTCAATTTCGCAGCGAAAAATGACCCTTTTTTGGCGAAGTGCCTAGCTGTAGTTTTTGAACCATAGCTCTGCCGGCACCTAGGGAAACCTAGCAAACCTATACATTTTTAAAAACTAGACACCCAGGGAAATCCAGGATTGGGTGACTTGACTGCCTCCCACCAGGTTCTGTTACCCAGAATCCCTTGCAAACCTAAAACATTGCCAAAAAAACACATTTTCCCCACATTTCTGTGGTGGAAAGTTGTGGAAACTGCGTGGATCCACAAATTTCCACCCACCCAGTGTTCCCCAACGTCTTCCGAGAAAAATGGTACCTCACTTGTGTGGGTCGGCCTAGTGCCCGCGACAGGAAGCGGCGCAAAACGTAATGTGGACACACCTCAATTTTGCAGTGAAAAATGACCCTTTTTTGGCAAAGTCCCTAGCTGTAGTTTTTGAACCATAGCTCTGCTGGCACATAGGGAAACCTAGCAAAGCTATATATTTTTGAAAACTAGACACCCAGGGGAACCCAGGATGGGGTGACTTGACTGCCTCCCACCAGGTTCTGTTACCCAGAATCCCTAGCAAGCCTAAAAAATTGCCAAAAAAATACATTTTCCCCACATTTCTGTGGTGGAAAGTTCTGGAATCTGCGTGGATCCACAAATTTCCACCCACCCCGTGTTCCCCAAAGTCTGCCGAGAAAAATGGTACCTCACTTGTGTGGGTCGGCCTAGTGCCCGCAACTGGAAACGGTGCAAAACGCAACGTGGACACACCGCAATTTTGCAGTGAAAAATGACCTTTTTTTGGCAAAGTGCCTAGCTGTAGTTTTTGAACCATAGCTCTGCCGGCATCTAGGGAAATCTAGCAAACCTATACATTTTTGAAAACTAGACACCCAGGGGAATCCAGGATGGGGTGACTTGACTGCCTCCCACCAGGTTCTGTTACCCAGAATCCCTAGCAAACCTAAACAATTGCCCAAAAAAATACATTTTCCCCACATTTCTGTGGTGGAAAGTTCTGGAATCTGCGTGGATCCACAAATTTTCACCCACCCCGTGTTCCCCAAAGTCTTCCAAGAAAAATGGTACCTCACTTGTGTGGGTCGGCCCAGTGACCGCGACAGGAAACGGCGCAAAACACAACATAAACAGACCGCAATTTCGCTGTGAAAAATTACCCTTTTTTGGCAAAGTGCCTAGCTGTAGTTTTTGAACCATAGCTCTGCTGGCACCTAAGGAAACCTAGCAAACCTATACATTTTTGAAAACTAGATACCCAGGGGAATCCAGGATGGGGTGATTTGACTGCCTCCCACCAGGTTCTGTTACCCAGAATCCCTAGCAAGCCTAAACAATTGCCAAACAAAATACATTTTCCCCACATTTCTGTGGTGGAAAGTTCTGGAATCTGCGTGGAGCCACAAATTTCCACCCACCCCGTGTTCCCCAAAGTCATCGAGAAAAATAGTACCTCACTTGTGTGGTTCGGCCTAGTGCCCGCAACTGGAAACGGTGCAAAACGCAACGTGGACACACCTCAATTTTGCAGTGAAAATGACCCTTTTTTGGCAAAGTGCCTAGCTGTAGTTTTTGAACCATAGCTCTGCCGGCATCTAGGGAAATCTAGCAAACCTATAAATTTTTGAAAACTAGACACCCAGGGGCATCCAGGATGGGGTGACTTGACTGCCTCCCACCAGGTTCTGTTACCCAGAATCCCTTGCAAACCAAAAAAAGTGCCAAAAAAATACATTTTCCCCACATTTCTGTGGTGGAAAGTTCTGGAATCTGCGTGGATCCACAAATTTCCACCCACCCCGTGTTCCCCAAAGTCATCGAGAAAAATAGTACCTCACTTGTGTGGGTCGGCCTAGTGCCCGCAACTGGAAACGGTGCAAAACGCAACGTGGACACACCTCAATTTTGCAGTGAAAATGACCCTTTTTTGGCAAAGTGCCTAGCTGTAGTTTTTGAACCATAGCTCTGCCGGCATCTAGGAAAATCTAGCAAACCTATACATTTTTGAAAACTAGACACCCAGGGGCATCCAGGATGGGGTGACTTGACTGCCTCCCACCAGGTTCTGTTACCCAGAATCCCTTGCAAACCAAAAAAAGTGCCAAAAAAACACATTTTCCCCACATTTCTGTGGTGGAAAGTTCTGGAATCTGTAAGGATCCGCAAATTTCCACGCACCCCGCATTCCCCAAAATCTTCCCAAAAAAATAGTACTTCACTTGTGTGGGTCGGCCTAGTGCCCGCGGCAGGAAACGGCGCAAAACATAACGTGGACACACCTCAATTTCGCAGCGAAAAATGACCCTTTTTTGGCGAAGTGCCTAGCTGTAGTTTTTGAACCATAGCTCTGCCGGCACCTAGGGAAACCTAGCAAACCTATACATTTTTGAAAACTAGACACCCAGAGGAATCCAGGATTGGGTGACTTGACTGCCTCCCACCAGGTTCTGTTACCCAGAATCCCTTGCAAACCTAAAACATTGCCAAAAAAACACATTTTCCCCACATTTCTGTGGTGGAAAGTTGTGGAAACTGCGTGGATCCACAAATTTCCACCCACCCAGTGTTCCCCAACGTCTTCCGAGAAAAATGGTACCTCACTTGTGTGGGTCGGCCTAGTGCCCGCGACAGGAAGCGGCGCAAAACGTAATGTGGACACACCTCAATTTTGCAGTGAAAAAGGACCCTTTTTTGGCAAAGTCCCTAGCTGTAGTTTTTGAACCATAGCTCTGCTGGCACATAGGGAAACCTAGCAAAGCTATACATTTTTGAAAACTAGACACCCAGGGGAACCCAGCATGGGGTGACTTGACTGCCTCCCACCAGGTTCTGTTACCCAGAATCCCTAGCAAGCCTAAACAATTACCAAAAAAAATACATTTTCCCCACATTTCTGTGGTGGAAAGTTGTGGAAACTGCGTGGATCCACAAATTTCCACCCACCCAGTGTTCCCCAACGTCTTCCGAGAAAAATGGTACCTCACTTGTGTGGGTCGGCCTAGTGCCCGCGACAGGAAGCGGTGCAAAACGCAACATGGACACACCGCAATTTTGCAGTGAAAAATGACCTTTTTTTGGCAAAGTGCCTAGCTGTAGTTTTTGAACCATAGCTCTGCCGGCATCTAGGGAAATCTAGCAAACCTATACATTTTTGAAAACTAGACACCCAGGGGAATCCAGGATGGGGTGACTTGACTGCCTCCCACCAGGTTCTGTTACCCAGAATCCCTAGCAAACCTAAACAATTGCCCCAAAAAACAAATTTTCCCCACATTTCTGTGGTGGAAAGTTGTGGAAACTGCGTGGATCCACAAATTTCCACCCACCCAGTGTTCCCCAACGTCTTCCAAGAAAAATTGTACCTCACTTGTGTGGGTCGGCCTAGTGCCCGCGACAGGAAGCGGCGCAAAACGTAATGTGGACACACCTCAATTTTGCAGTGAAAAATGACCCTTTTTTTGGCAAAGTCCCTAGCTGTAGTTTTTGAACCATAGCTCTGCTGGCACATAGGGAAACCTAGCAAAGCTATACATTTTTGAAAACTAGACACCCAGGGGAACCCAGGATGGGGTGACTTGACTGCCTCCCACCAGGTTCTGTTACCCAGAATCCCTAGCAAGCCTAAACAATTGCCAAAAAAAATAAATTTTCCCCACATTTCTGTGGTGGAAAGTTCTGGAATCTGCGTGGATCCACAAATTTCCACCCACCCCGTGTTCCCCAAAGTCTTCCGAGAAAAATGGTACCTCACTTGTGTGGATCGGCCTAGTGCCCGCAACTGGAAACGGTGCAAAACGCAATGTGGACACACCTCAATTTTGCAGTGAAAAATGACCCTTTTTTGGCAAAGTGCCTAGCTGTAGTTTTTGAACCATAGCTCTGCCGGCACCTAAGGAAACCTAGCAAACCTATACATTTTTGACAACTAGATACCCAGGGGAATCCAGGATGGGGTGACTTGACTGCCTCCCACCAGGTTCTGTTACCCAGAATCCCTAGCCAACCTAAACAATTGCCAAAAAAATACATTTTCCCCACATTTCTGTGGTGGAAAGTTCTGGAATCTGCGTGGATCCACAAATTTTCACCCACCCCGTGTTCCCCAAAGTCATCGAGAAAAATGGTACCTCACTTGTGTGGGTCGGCCTAGTGCCCGCAACTGGAAACGGTGCAAAACGCAATGTGGACACACCTCAATTTTGCAGTGAAAAATGACCCTTTTTTGGCAAAGTGCCTAGCTGTAGTTTTTGAACCATAGCTCTGCCGGCATCTAGGGAAATCTAGCAAACCTATACATTTTTGAAAAATAGACACCCAGGGGCATCCAGGATGGGGTGACTTGACTGCCTCACACCAAGTTCTGTTACCCAGAATCCCTTGCAAACCAAAAAAAGTGCCAAAAAAACACATTTTCCCCACATTTCTCTGGTGGAAAGTTCTGGAATCTGTGTGGATCCGCAAATTTCCACCCACCCCGCATTCCCCAAAATCTTCCCAAAAAAATGGTACTTCACTTGTGTGGGTCGGCCTAGTGCCCGCGGCAGGAAACGGCGCAAAACATAACGTGGACACACCTCAATTTCACAGCGAAAAATGACCCTTTTTTGGCGAAGTGCCTAGCTGTAGTTTTTGAACCATAGCTCTGCCGGCACCTAGGGAAACCACTCAAACCTATACATTTTTGAAAACTAGACACCCAGGGGAATCCAGGATTGGGTGACTTGACTGCCTCCCACCAGGTTCTGTTACCCAGAATCCCTTGCAAACCTAAAACATTGCCAAAAAAACACATTTTCCCCACATTTCTGTGGTGGAAAGTTGTGGAAACTGCGTGGATCCACAAATTTCCACCCACCCAGTGTTCCCCAACGTCTTCCGAGAAAAATGTTACCTCACTTGTGTGGGTCGGCCTAGTGCCCGCGACAGGAAGCGGCGCAAAATGTAATGTGGACACACCTCAATTTTGCAGTGAAAAATGACCCTTTTTTGGCAAAGTCCCTAGCTGTAGTTTTTGAACCATAGCTCTGCTGGCACATAGGGAAACCTAGCAAAGCTATACATTTTTGAAAACTAGACACCCAGGGGAACCCAGGATGGGGTGACTTGACTGCCTCCCACCAGGTTCTGTTACCCAGAATCCCTAGCAAGCCTAAACAATTGCCCAAAAAAATACATTTTCCCCACATTTCTGTGGTGGAAAGTTCTGGAATCTGCGTGGATCCACAAATTTCCACCCACCCCGTGTTCCCAAAAGTCTTCCGAGAAAAATAGTACCTCACTTTGTGTGGGTCGGCCTAGTGCCCGCAACTGGAAACGGTGCAAAACGCACCGTGGACACACCGCAATTTTGCAGTGAAAAATGACCTTTTTTTGGCAAAGTGCCTAGCTGTAGTTTTTGACCCATAGCTCTGCCGGCATCTAGGGAAATATAGCAAACCTATACATTTTTGAAAACTAGACACGCAGGGGAATCCAGGATGGGGTTACTTGACTGCCTCCCACCAGGTTCTGTTACCCAGAATCCCTAGCAAACCTAAACAATTGCCCAAAAAAATACATTTTCCCCACATTTCTGTGGTGGAAAGTTCTGGAATCTGCGTGGATCCACAAGTTTTCACCCACCCCGTGTTCCCCAACGTCTTCCGAGAAAAATGGTACCTCACTTGTGTGGGTCGGCCCAGTGACCGCGACAGGAAACGGCGCAAAACACAACATAAACACACCGCAATTTCGCTGTGAAAAATGACCCTTTTTTGGCAAAGTGCCTAGCTGTAGTTTTTGAACCATAGCTCTGCTGGCACCTAAGGAAACCTAGCAAACCTATACATTTCTGACAACTAGATACCGAGGGGAATCCAGGATGGGGTGACTTGACTGCCTCCCACCAGGTTCTGTTACCCAGAATCCCTAGCCAACCTAAACAATTGCCAAAAAAAATACATTTTCCCCACATTTCTGTGGTGGAAAGTTCTGGAATCTGCGTGGATCCACAAATTTCCACCCACCCCGTGTTCCCCAAAGTCATCGAGAAAAATAGTACCTCACTTGTGTGGGTCGGCCTAGTGCCCGCAACTGGAAACGGTGCAAAACGCAACGTGGACACACCTCAATTTTGCAGTGAAAATGACCCTTTTTTGGCAAAGTGCCTAGCTGTAGTTTTTGAACCATAGCTCTGCCGGCATCTAGGGAAATCTAGCAAACCTATAAATTTTTGAAAACTAGACACCCAGGGGCATCCAGGATGGGGTGACTTGACTGCCTCCCACCAGGTTCTGTTACCCAGAATCCCTTGCAAACAAAAAAAAGTGCCAAAAAAACACATTTTCCCCACATTTCTCTGGTGGAAAGTTCTGGAATCTGTGTGGATCCGCAAATTTCCACGCACCCCGCATTCCCCAAAATCTTCCCAAAAAAATAGAACTTCACTTGTGTGGGTCGGCCTAGTGCCCGCGGCAGGAAACGGCGCAAAACATAACGTGGACACACCTCAATTTCGCAGCGAAAAATGACCCTTTTTTGGCAAAGTGCCTAGCTGTAGTTTTTGAACCATAGCTCTGCCGGCACCTAGGGAAACCTAGCACACCTATACATTTTTGAAAACTAGACACCCAGGGAAATCCAGGATTGGGTGACTTGACTGCCTCCCACCAGGTTCTGTTACCCAGAATCCCTTGCAAACCTAAAACATTGCCAAAAAAACAAATGTTCCCCACATTTCTGTGGTGGAAAGTTGTGGAAACTGCGTGGATCCACAAATTTCCACCCACCCAGTGTTCCCCAACGTCTTCCGAGAAAAATGGTACCTCACTTGTGTGGGTCGGCCTAGTGCCCGCGACAGGAAGCGGCGCAAAACGTAATGTGGACACACCTCAATTTTGCAGTGAAAAATGACCCTTTTTTGGCAAAGTCCCTAGCTGTAGTTTTTGAACCATAGCTCTGCTGGCACATAGGGAAACCTAGCAAAGCTATACATTTTTGAAAACTAGACACCCAGGGGAACCCAGGATGGGGTGACTTGACTGCCTCCCACCAGGTTCTGTTACCCAGAATCCCTAGCAAGCCTAAAAAATTGCCAAAAAAATACATTTTCCCCACATTTCTGTGGTGGAAAGTTCTGGAATCTGCGTGGATCCACAAATTTCCACCCACCCCGTGTTCCCCAAAGTCTTCCGAGAAAAATGGTACCTCACTTGTGTGGGTCGGCCTAGTGCCCGCAACTGGAAACGGTGCAAAACGCAACGTGGACACACCGCAATTTTGCAGTGAAAAATGACCTTTTTTTGGCAAAGTGCCTAGCTGTAGTTTTTGAACCATAGCTCTGCCGGCATCTAGGGAAATCTAGCAAACCTATACATTTTTGAAAACTAGACACCCAGGGGAATCCAGGATGGCGTGACTTGACTGCCTCCCACCAGGTTCTGTTACCCAGAATCCCTTGCAAACCAAAAAAAGTGCCAAAAAAATACATTTTCCCCACATTTCTGTGGTGGAAAGTTTTGGAATCTGCGTGGATCCACAAATTTCCACCCACCCCGTGTTCCCCAAAGTCATCAAGAAAAATAGTACCTCACTTGTGTGGGTCGGCCTAGTGCCCGCAACTGGAAACGGTGCAAAACGCAACGTGGACACACCTCAATTTTGCAGTGAAAATGACCCTTTTTTGGCAAAGTGCCTAGCTGTAGTTTTTGAACCATAGCTCTGCCGGCATCTAGGGAAATCTAGCAAACCTATACATTTTTGAAAACTAGACACCCAGGGTCATCCAGGATGGGGTGACTTGACTGCCTCACACTAAGTTCTGTTACCCAGAATCCCTTGCAAACCAAAAAAAGTTCCAAAAAAACACATTTTCCCCACATTTCTCTGGTGGAAAGTTCTGGAATCTGTGTGGATCCGCAAATTTCCACGCACCCCGCATTCCCCAAAATCTTCCCAAAAAAATAGTACTTCACTTGTGTGGGTCGGCCTAGTGCCCGCGGCAGGAAACGGCGCAAAACATAACGTGGACACACCTCAATTTCGCAGCGAAAAATGACCCTTTTTTGGCGAAGTGCCTAGCTGTAGTTTTTGAACCATAGCTCTGCCGGCACCTAGGGAAACCTAGCAAACCTATACATTTTTAAAAACTAGACACCCAGGGAAATCCAGGATTGGGTGACTTGACTGCCTCCCACCAGGTTCTGTTACCCAGAATCCCTTGCAAACCTAAAACATTGCCAAAAAAACACATTTTCCCCACATTTCTGTGGTGGAAAGTTGTGGAAACTGCGTGGATCCACAAATTTCCACCCACCCAGTGTTCCCCAACGTCTTCCGAGAAAAATGGTACCTCACTTGTGTGGGTCGGCCTAGTGCCCGCGACAGGAAGCGGCGCAAAACGTAATGTGGACACACCTCAATTTTGCAGTGAAAAATGACCCTTTTTTGGCAAAGTCCCTAGCTGTAGTTTTTGAACCATAGCTCTGCTGGCACATAGGGAAACCTAGCAAAGCTATATATTTTTGAAAACTAGACACCCAGGGGAACCCAGGATGGGGTGACTTGACTGCCTCCCACCAGGTTCTGTTACCCAGAATCCCTAGCAAGCCTAAAAAATTGCCAAAAAAATACATTTTCCCCACATTTCTGTGGTGGAAAGTTCTGGAATCTGCGTGGATCCACAAATTTCCACCCACCCCGTGTTCCCCAAAGTCTGCCGAGAAAAATGGTACCTCACTTGTGTGGGTCGGCCTAGTGCCCGCAACTGGAAACGGTGCAAAACGCAACGTGGACACACCGCAATTTTGCAGTGAAAAATGACCTTTTTTTGGCAAAGTGCCTAGCTGTAGTTTTTGAACCATAGCTCTGCCGGCATCTAGGGAAATCTAGCAAACCTATACATTTTTGAAAACTAGACACCCAGGGGAATCCAGGATGGGGTGACTTGACTGCCTCCCACCAGGTTCTGTTACCCAGAATCCCTAGCAAACCTAAACAATTGCCCAAAAAAATACATTTTCCCCACATTTCTGTGGTGGAAAGTTCTGGAATCTGCGTGGATCCACAAATTTTCACCCACCCCGTGTTCCCCAAAGTCTTCCAAGAAAAATGGTACCTCACTTGTGTGGGTCGGCCCAGTGACCGCGACAGGAAACGGCGCAAAACACAACATAAACAGACCGCAATTTCGCTGTGAAAAATTACCCTTTTTTGGCAAAGTGCCTAGCTGTAGTTTTTGAACCATAGCTCTGCTGGCACCTAAGGAAACCTAGCAAACCTATACATTTTTGAAAACTAGATACCCAGGGGAATCCAGGATGGGGTGATTTGACTGCCTCCCACCAGGTTCTGTTACCCAGAATCCCTAGCAAGCCTAAACAATTGCCAAACAAAATACATTTTCCCCACATTTCTGTGGTGGAAAGTTCTGGAATCTGCGTGGAGCCACAAATTTCCACCCACCCCGTGTTCCCCAAAGTCATCGAGAAAAATAGTACCTCACTTGTGTGGTTCGGCCTAGTGCCCGCAACTGGAAACGGTGCAAAACGCAACGTGGACACACCTCAATTTTGCAGTGAAAATGACCCTTTTTTGGCAAAGTGCCTAGCTGTAGTTTTTGAACCATAGCTCTGCCGGCATCTAGGGAAATCTAGCAAACCTATAAATTTTTGAAAACTAGACACCCAGGGGCATCCAGGATGGGGTGACTTGACTGCCTCCCACCAGGTTCTGTTACCCAGAATCCCTTGCAAACCTAAAAAAGTTCCAAAAAAACACATTTTCCCCACATTTCTCTGGTGGAAAGTTCTGGAATCTGTGTGGATCCGCAAATTTCCACGCACCCCGCATTCCCCAAAATCTTCCCAAAAAAATAGTACTTCACTTGTGTGGGTCGGCCTAGTGCCCGCGGCAGGAAACGGCGCAAAACATAACGTGGACACACCTCAATTTCGCAGCGAAAAATGACCCTTTTTTGGCGAAGTGCCTAGCTGTAGTTTTTGAACCATAGCTCTGCCGGCACCTAGGGAAACCTAGCAAACCTATACATTTTTTAAAACTAGACACCCAGGGAAATCCAGGATTGGGTGACTTGACTGCCTCCCACCAGGTTCTGTTACCCAGAATCCCTTGCAAACCTAAAACATTGCCAAAAAAACACATTTTCCCCACATTTCTGTGGTGGAAAGTTGTGGAAACTGCGTGGATCCACAAATTTCCACCCACCCAGTGTTCCCCAACGTCTTCCGAGAAAAATGGTACCTCACTTGTGTGGGTCGGCCTAGTGCCCGCGACAGGAAGCGGCGCAAAACGTAATGTGGACACACCTCAATTTTGCAGTGAAAAATGACCCTTTTTTGGCAAAGTCCCTAGCTGTAGTTTTTGAACCATAGCTCTGCTGGCACATAGGGAAACCTAGCAAAGCTATACATTTTTGAAAACTAGACACCCAGGGGAACCCAGGATGGGGTGACTTGACTGCCTCCCACCAGGTTCTGTTACCCAGAATCCCTAGCAAGCCTAAAAAATTGCCAAAAAAATACATTTTCCCCACATTTCTGTGGTGGAAAGTTCTGGAATCTGCGTAGATCCACAAATTTCCACCCACCCCGTGTTCCCCAAAGTCTGCCGAGAAAAATGGTACCTCACTTGTGTGGGTCGGCCTAGTGCCCGCAACTGGAAACGGTGCAAAACGCAACGTGGACACACCGCAATTTTGCAGTGAAAAATGACCTTTTTTTGGCAAAGTGCCTAGCTGTAGTTTTTGAACCATAGCTCTGCCGGCATCTAGGGAAATCTAGCAAACCTATACATTTTTGAAAACTAGACACCCAGGGGAATCCAGGATGGGGTGACTTGACTGCCTCCCACCAGGTTCTGTTACCCAGAATCCCTAGCAAACCTAAACAATTGCCCAAAAAAATACATTTTCCCCACATTTCTGTGGTGGAAAGTTCTGGAATCTGCGTGGATCCACAAATTTTCACCCACCCCGTGTTCCCCAAAGTCTTCCGAGAAAAATGGTACCTCACTTGTGTGGGTCGGCCCAGTGACCGCGACAGGAAACGGCGCAAAACACAACATAAACACACCGCAATTTCGCTGTGAAAAATTACCCTTTTTTGGCAAAGTGCCTAGCTGTAGTTTTTGAACCATAGCTCTGCTGGCACCTAAGGAAACCTAGCAAACCTATACATTTTTGAAAACTAGATACCCAGGGGAATCCAGGATGGGGTGATTTGACTGCCTCCCACCAGGTTCTGTTACCCAGAATCCCTAGCAAGCCTAAACAATTGCCAAAAAAAATACATTTTCCCCACATTTCTGTGGTGGAAAGTTCTGGAATCTGCGTGGATCCACAAATTTCCACCCACCCCGTGTTCCCCAAAGTCATCGAGAAAAATAGTACCTCACTTGTGTGGTTCGGCCTAGTGCCCGCAACTGGAAACGGTGCAAAACGCAACGTGGACACACCTCAATTTTGCAGTGAAAATGACCCTTTTTTGGCAAAGTGCCTAGCTGTAGTTTTTGAACCATAGCTCTGCCGGCATCTAGGAAAATCTAGCAAACCTATACATTTTTGAAAACTAGACACCCAGGGGCATCCAGGATGGGGTGACTTGACTGCCTCCCACCAGGTTCTGTTACCCAGAATCCCTTGCAAACCAAAAAAAGTGCCAAAAAAACACATTTTCCCCACATTTCTGTGGTGGAAAGTTCTGGAATCTGTAAGGATCCGCAAATTTCCACGCACCCCGCATTCCCCAAAATCTTCCCAAAAAAATAGTACTTCACTTGTGTGGGTCGGCCTAGTGCCCGCGGCAGGAAACGGCGCAAAACATAACGTGGACACACCTCAATTTCGCAGCGAAAAATGACCCTTTTTTGGCGAAGTGCCAAGCTGTAGTTTTTGAACCATAGCTCTGCCGGCACCTAGGGAAACCTAGCAAACCTATACATTTTTGAAAACTAGACACCCAGGGAAATCCAGGATTGGGTGACTTGACTGCCTCCCACCAGGTTCTGTTACCCAGAATCCCTTGCAAACCTAAAACATTGCCAAAAAAACAAATTTTCCCCACATTTCTGTGGTGGAAAGTTGTGGAAACTGCGTGGATCCACAAATTTCCACCCACCCAGTGTTCCCCAACGTCTTCCGAGAAAAATGGTACCTCACTTGTGTGGGTCGGCCTAGTGCCCGCGACAGGAAGCGGCGCAAAACGTAATGTGGACACACCTCAATTTTGCAGTGAAAAATGACCCTTTTTTGGCAAAGTCCCTAGCTGTAGTTTTTGAACCATAGCTCTGCTGGCACATAGGGAAACCTAGCAAAGCTATACATTTTTGAAAACTAGACACCCAGGGGAACCCAGGATGAGTGACTTGACTGCCTCCCACCAGGTCCTGTTACCCAGAATCCCTAGCAAGCCTAAACAATTGCCAAAAAAAATACATTTTCCCCACATTTCTGTAGTAGAAAGTTCTGGAATCTGCGTGGATCCACAAATTTCCACCCACCCCGTGTTCCCCAAAGTCTTCCAAGAAAAATGGTACCTCACTTGTGTGGGTCGGCCTAGTGCCCGCAACTGGAAACGGTGCAAAACGCAACGTGGACACACCTCAATTTTGCAGTGAAAATGACCCTTTTTTGGCAAAGTGCCTAGCTGTAGTTTTTGAACCATAGCTCTGCCGGCATCTAGGAAAATCTAGCAAACCTATACATTTTTGAAAACTAGACACCCAGGGGCATCCAGGATGGGGTGACTTGACTGCCTCCCACCAGGTTCTGTTACCCAGAATCCCTTGCAAACCAAAAAAAGTGCCAAAAAAACACATTTTCCCCACATTTCTGTGGTGGAAAGTTCTGGAATCTGTAAGGATCCGCAAATTTCCACGCACCCCGCATTCCCCAAAATCTTCCCAAAAAAATAGTACTTCACTTGTGTGGGTCGGCCTAGTGCCCGCGGCAGGAAACGGCGCAAAACATAACGTGGACACACCTCAATTTCGCAGCGAAAAATGACCCTTTTTTGGCGAAGTGCCAAGCTGTAGTTTTTGAACCATAGCTCTGCTGGCACATAGGGAAACCTAGCAAAGCTATACATTTTTGAAAACTAGACACCCAGGGGAACCCAGGATGGGGTGACTTGACTGCCTCCCACCAGGTTCTGTTACCCAGAATCCCTAGCAAGCCTAAAAAATTGCCAAAAAAATACATTTTCCCCACATTTCTGTGGTGGAAAGTTGTGGAAACTGCGTGGATCCACAAATTTCCACCCACCCAGTGTTCCCCCACGTCTTCCGAGAAAAATGGTACCTCACTTGTGTGGGTCGGCCTAGTGCCCGCGACAGGAAGCGGCACAAAACGTAATGTGGACACACCTCAATTTTGCAGTGAAAAATGACCCTTTTTTGGCAAAGTCCCTAGCTGTAGTTTTTGAACCATAGCTCTGCTGGCACATAGGGAAACCTAGCAAAGCTATACATTTTTTAAAACTAGACACCCAGGGGAACCCAGGATGGGGTGACTTGACTGCCTCCCACCAGGTTCTGTTACCCAGAATCCCTAGCAAGCCTAAAAAATTGCCAAAAAAATACATTTTCCCCACATTTCTGTGGTGGAAAGTTCTGGAATCTGCGTGGATCCACAAATTTCCACCCACCCCATGTTCCCCAAAGTCTTCCGAGAAAAATGGTACCTCACTTGTGTGGGTCGGCCTAGTGCCCGCAACTGGAAACGGTGCAAAACGCAACGTGGACACACCGCAATTTTGCAGTGAAAAATGACCTTTTTTTGGCAAAGTGCCTAGCTGTAGTTTTTGAACCATAGCTCTGCCGGCATCTAGGGAAATCTAGCAAACCTATACATTTTTGAAAACTAGACACCCAGGGGAATCCAGGATGGGGTGACTTGACTGCCTCCCACCTGGTTCTGTTACCCAGAATCCCTAGCAAACCTAAACAATTGCCCAAAAAAATACATTTTCCCCACATTTCTGTGGTGGAAAGTTCTGGAATCTGCGTGGATCCACAAATTTTCACCCACCCCGTGTTCCCCAAAGTCTTCCGAGAAAAATGGTACCTCACTTGTGTGGGTCGGCCCAGTGACCGCGACAGGAAACGGCGCAAAACACAACATAAACACACGGCAATTTCGCTGTGAAAAATTACCCTTTTTTGGCAAAGTGCCTAGCTGTA